>NC_069505.1:336330918-337068418 GCF_027579735.1 Bombina bombina
CGATCGTATATTCTCATATGAGCTAACCCGACATGAAAATATGAATATTTTACATTCCAATAAAGTAAAACAAAGTTGTAGGACCAGCACACCTTTAAACATAAATGTCCAGCAGGTTTCAAGGTGGGTTGAACACAATCAGAGCAAAAACCCCTTGCTCCAAATAATCAAGTGTCCAAAGAAATGTTGCACTCTCAGGTGTGGAAAAGTGAAATAACCTTTATTAGGTAGACAGCAACGTTTCGTGACACCTGCCCATTTGTCAAGCTAAAAACATAGTGCACATACAAACAATATATAGCAATACCAATAAAATAAGGGCCAATGAGAACACACATCATGGGCGGGGTTATAGAAATCACATGTGAACAAAGAAAAACAACATATTAACCCTATATTTGCCCTTTTGGAGTGTCCCAGAGGACCAAGATTAAAAACAATCTGAAAAGGTAGCAAGATAGCACAGCCACTATACAAATATCACAATGTAGTATGAGAATATAATAAACTATTTAAATTAATTTAAATTTACATACAAAGCTGTGGAAACCTATAGTATATACATAGAAAGTCTACAGGATTGGGTTAAGATCAAACTCCCTATTCATACCTTTGGGATAAAACGTATCCAATCAACGCAGGGAGTTGGAAAAGGCTATGTAGAGACAGGTTAATTTACAGCTTCACTCCTCCACCATGGCTGAATATCACAAGATGAGGAGAATCCCTAGAGGTATGTGCTCTATACTACAACCTACCTTCTTTGCAGACAATCCTGAATAGCAAATACTGAACAAAAGCTCAATGGACATTATGATACTCAATACCTGAACAAGAGAACACACTAAAAGAACTTGTGAATGAGTATGGACTACAAGGTATGCTTAAAGAGGCACAAGAAAGTGTAAGCACATTTAAGAAAGATGTGGAAGAGCGCAAAAGCCACAAATTCAGAAGGGACAAACAAGATTATGAACATGGCAAGGTGTACCGGTGGGGGAGATACCGGAGACGTAATGCTGGATATGCTAACTTCAGACGAGGTCCGGTGAGTAATCAGCAAGTAATAGACTCAGATTCCGGCTCTTCCAATAGCCCTGATGGGATTGTGATGTCAGCCGGAGGCCCCGCCCCTTTTTAAGCATCAGATCAGATGGCGCCGAGACAAGGACGAGGAAGACACGCAGAGGGTCCGAAAGTAAGAGGAAAAATGAACACTTGCCAACAACAGAAGTAGAGGAGGTAAATTTTATTAACCTGTCCTCCAAACCTTTGAGTGATGTTGAAAAAAAGTGCTTAACAAGGGACTATCATTTTGCCCTACTGAACTGCCTGATACATTTGACTTGAATGTCGATTTAACTCATTTTTTCTGGTTATTAAGATTTAAAGCCTTTTTCAGCAATATCCCTAAAATACAGACCCCAGACCTTGTTGTGTCACAAGATGTTTGGGTTGAAGCGTTTATAAAGGTTGTTGAAAGCCAATTGAAGCGTTTATAAAGGTTGTTGAAAGCCAATACAAGGCTTTTATCAATAAAAAATAATAGCAATCAGTTTGGGTACAGTACATCTAATTTAACTGCAGAAGAAAAATGTGTGTTAAAAAATCTACAAATAAATACTGCTATTACATTTAAGAGTGCTGATAAGGACGGGCGGTTGTTGTAATGCATACAAGTATGTACATAGCCGAAGCCCTACGCCAATTGCAGGATGTATCAGTCTATACTAAATTACCTGGTGACCCTACCCTTAAGATCCAAGCCAAATTTAAATCCATGCTAGACAATGCTTTTCAACATCAAATTATTAGTAAAAAAATTTATGATTTTCCTCTCATTAGGAACATCCTATTGTACCTGCTTTTTATTTAACCCCCAAGATCCATAAAGATCCAATTAACCCACCAGGGTGCCCCATTGTGGCTGGATTTGGTTCCATTATGAGCAATGCTGCTACATTTATGGACCGAGTATTGGCCCCCCTAGTTCAAAAGGGTAAATCATATATTAGGGACACCAGTGATTTCATTTATAAAATTAGACAATTTGAAGGGTTAAGTGATAATGTTGTGCTTGCCACATGGGATGTATGCAGTTTGTATGCTGTCATTCCACATATGGTGGGTATTGATTGTGTTAAGAATACACTTGACACATGTGACTAATACAATAAATCACAAATAGGATTTATGATGGATCTAATAGAAGCAATTTTGACTCAAAACAATTTTCTTTTTGATAAAATGTTTTATTTGCAAAAAAGAGGCACAGCGATAGGGTCCAATGTGACCCCATTCTATGCCTGTATGGTAATCGATCATCTTGAGGAGACTGGGGTTTATAACCACCCTCTATTTAAACATAACTGTTTAGTCTGGTATAGGTATATAGACAATTTGTTTATTATTTGGCAGGGACCCCTGGAATGCCTTACACAACTGAGGAATGACATGAGATCTGTGCCATTTATACAATTTACATCCAAACAAGACAATAACCAAATTGATTTTCTGGATACCCTGGTGTACAAAGAAAATGGTTTTCTAAAAAACGATGTATTTGTTAAGAAAACCGATAGAAATACTTTATTACACAGGAACAGTTTTAACCTACCAGCTATATTTAAATCTGTGCCTAAATCTCAATTCCTCCGGGTTGATAGGATCGTATCTGATCCCATCAAAAAAGAATTTAGATTAGATTAAACCCAGTCCAAATTTGAAAAATGTGGCTATCCACATACAGAATTGACACATGTGAGATCAAATTTCCAAAACAAACACCCTAGACAGCAGAATGATAGACTCACTTTTGTTAGCACATATAATACTCTAAGTAATAAGGTTCAAGGTATCCTTAAACATAATTGGCATATCCTAA
Source organism: Bombina bombina (assembly GCF_027579735.1). Lineage (NCBI taxonomy): Eukaryota > Metazoa > Chordata > Amphibia > Anura > Bombinatoridae > Bombina > Bombina bombina. The sequence continues at coordinate 336,333,803 of NC_069505.1, forward strand.
GAGATTTGTGTCCTGACATTAAGGAGTTCAGTCAAATGCCTAGAGCAGCGTATCGTAAGGGTTATACAAGTGGGGGGAAGGATAACTAAAGCAGTTGTTAACTAAATATCTCAATTTTTTGCTAAACCCAAAAATGGTACCTTTCCCTGCCTAGGGTGCCCTCAATGTAATAGTGTTATCAAGGGTGGAGAGATCTGTCATCCCTACTCAGACTGTAAATTTAAAATACCTGATTATTATACCTGCAATTCCTCATATGTAGTGTATGCCCTCAAATGTCCCTGTGGGATTTTATGTATAGGTGAGACTACCCAAAGAGTCAGGGACCGTATGGGTCAACATAAATCAAACATCAGAAATTCAGGGACAAAAGATCTTCCAGTACCGGCCCATTTTTTTACAAATGGGTTACCAGGTGAGCCAATTACGCTTTATGGTGTTAGATCAAACCAAAAGAAAGCCTAGGGGGAAGGTGGATATAGACAGAGGGACCTTCTTTACAAAGAGGCTAAATGGATATGGAGACTGGATACGTTATATCCCAAAGGTATGAATAGGGAGTTTGATCTTAACCCAATCCTGTAGAGTTTCTATGTATATACTATAGGTTTCCACAGATTTGTATGTAAATTTAAATTAATTTAAATAGTTTATTATATTCCCATACTACATTGTGATATTTGTATAGTGGCTGTGCTATTTTGCTTCCTTTTCAGATTTTTTTAATCTTGGTCATCTGGGACACTCCAAAAGGGCAAATATAGGGTTAATATGTTGTTTTTTCTTGGTTCACATGTGATTGGTCCTTGTTTTATTGGTATTGCTATATATCGTTTGTATGTGTACTATGTTTTTAGCTTGACAAATGGGCAGGTGCCCCAAAACGTTGCTGTCTACCTAATAAAGGTCATTTCACTTTCCACACCTGAGAGTGCAACATTTCTTTGGTCATTTTACATTCCAATGTTCTTAACATAGCAGAATATGTTCTATTTACTCATAACTAAATATTTCTACATATATCTGATGTTTTTTGGTAAATATATATATATATATATATATATATATATATATATATATATATATATATTTCTCCTTGTTTTGCTTATGCCCAGGGTGATTACATAAGTCTGTGAACCTTGACTTGTTCCCAGTTTGTTTGATTATTAGCTTGCATTTGTGTGCGTGGCTGCAGTTGTGTGGCTGTGTTAGGGACTCAGGTACATGGAAGAGACCTTGACGTGGTACCTGAGCTTGTCCCATTTGGCCAAATGCGGTAACTAGCTCTTCCAGTTTTGCTTTTAATCCTAGCTGAGAGCTTGTGAGCGAGTGCTGGACTTTTTGTGTGTGTGTTGCAGTGTTTGTTTCTGTAATTCACCTTTTGGACCTGCACCCAGGCAGGCCCGGGGTTAACTGCTTCAACCAAAGCTGAGCCTGTTTATGGGTCATGGGATGTGTACCCAGTCCGGTCTGGTTGTGCTGTCCATTCTCCTTGTTTTGCATATGCCCAGGGTGGTTACATAAGTCTGTGAACCCTGACTTGTTCCCAGTTTGTTTATTAGCTTGCATTTGTGTGCATGGCTGCAGTTGTGTGGCTGTATTAGGGACTCAGGTACTTGGAAGAGACCTTGACGTGGTATCTGAGCTTGTCCCATTTGGCCAAATGCGGTAACTAACTCTTCCAGTTTTGCTTTTAATCCTAGCTGAGAGCTTGTGAGCGGGTGCTTGACTTTTTGTGTGTGTGTGTGTTGCAGTATATATATATATATATATATATATATATATTAACAACAATAACAAAGAAGAAAAATGGCATAAAATAATGACATTTGAAAAGACTGGGAATACAGCACTCTTTTAGAAAAACAAGACACTTGTAGAAATTTACTAATGAAAAATGGTTTATTGTGCAGCCCGCAGGTCCCGACCAGGCGAGACCCAACTCGGCAAAGGCAATTAAGATAGAAAACCAAAACCAAAATATTGAGACATGTATCAAAAAACCTTAATCAAAAGTGTTAAACAATTGATATAAACAAAGGGCCGGCCCATGCAGGATGGAGCTAGAGAAAATTGTTTATATAGCTAAATCAAGTGCTGCAAATGGGAAGGTTGTTCACTGGTGTATATCAGACCTATATAAGGTTTTAGTGGAAACTGAGACATCCATAGAGTGAATACCTGACATTCCAAAATGCAATCCTTGTCATACATAATACATAGATGTTAAACGAAAAACCAGCTTCAGGCATGACATAGTAAGGATACACAGCACAGAAATGACTATCACATGTATTTCATTATCAAGCAAATATATCAGTGGTATGTTCCTTTAAGAGACTTATAATGGTTTACAGTCCTCAGACTGATACCACTATAGCTGGTACAAAGTCCCAAGGAGAAAAGGCCAGTAAGTTAGGTGCTCAATAACCAGGTAAAGAGCAGGTTGTTATTTTGTATATAGTTGCCAACAGTATGCAGATGTAAACTCGTAGTAAGGAAAACAGTTAGTTTGTAAGTAAAGTCACTCAGCAGATTTGAGAGCATGCATGTAGCGGGCAGGCGAGTTAGTGCAGCATCAAGTATCAGACGATACAAAAGCAAGCAAGCCAAGCTGGAATAGGAGTAGTAAGGGTACAGGAGGATACAAGCTTATCGATAAAGTACCCCTCTGTCAACTGCACCCTTCCACTGCGGTCGTCATTAAAACCTGCAACCTTGTTAGGTCTTCCGGTCACTTTAGGCACCTCTCTCTCACAATTTCTTTACTTAGGGCGATCAACATTCATCCGCTGTTTTCCGAATATTATCGGTTTTACCTTTGCAGCATGCTCATATACCTTCCATTTAGGGCACCATAGCAAACCAGTGATTGCCAATGCTTGAATTCTCTGTCACGCTGCTAAGTTCAGCAGCAAGCTCCAACAAACAGCATGGACGCTACGTGAGTCGGCTACGCAAAGACGCCAACACGTGTTTCACCCCACGTCATTAGGAGAACAGGGCTTCCTCAGGGCATGTTTCTTAGCACGTCATAGGTGCTAATTTATAGCTAGATACAAATAACGCCCATATTCGGAGGTGAAAGAACAAAGCATACAAAATAATATAGAAAAATTGTAAATAAAATTAATATATACACGTATATACAATCAACATTCAATATGTCACAATGAACCAGATACGCTGGTGGTTAGGTTATAGAAGCAAAATTATGGACCTTCGGATGAAAGGGAAATATTTAAAGGGGCCAAAGCTAGCTAAAGAAGTCTAAAGAAAGCTTCCCATATCCAGCTTCTCATTTAAACCACCTTGTCCAATAGTGGAGAGGTTATAAATCCACCTGCATTCTTTCTGCAGGAGGATTTTATCATTATTTGCCCCTCTCCCATTGGTGATTCCCTTGTCGATGCCTGTCACCCTCATACAGTCAGGTATGCTGTTATGATGACTTTTGAAGTGTCTAGCAACACTGCTAGTTTGTATTTTGTTTTTAATGTCGTCCCTGTGTTCAAGGATTCTGTCTTTCAGAATCCGTCTCGTTTTGCCAACATAAAAACAAGGACATGAGCAAGAAAGAAGGTAAATTACACCTTCTGTATTGCAGTTAAAGAAGTATTTCAACTTATACATTCTATCCTCTTTTACTGAAAAGACTTTGGTCTGCAACATAAATTTGCAGGCCACACATCTTTTACAGGGATAGTTGCCTACCTGCTTTTGTCTAGACAACCAATTCTTTTGGGGAGAGACAAATTTACTGTTTACTAATTTGTCTTTTAAATTGGGGGCTCTTCTTGCTGTAATCAGTGGTACTTCTCCTATCTCCTTGGCAATATTTTCATCATTTAAGAGAATACTCCAGTTCTTTTTGAGTATACCTCTTAAATGGTCCCAATGACAGTTATATTCTGTAATTATTCTAATTTTGTTGTCTTTCTCTCTTGTTTTTGGGAGTAGTAACTCACTTCTTTCTGTCTTCTGTGCAAAACTTCTAGCATTAGCCACTACCCTCTTTGAATAGCCTTTTTCTCTGAAACGTTTCTCCATTGAGGAGGCATGTTCATTGAATTTTGAGGTGGAAGAACAATTCCTGCGTGTTACAGAAGCATTAGTTATTTTGTTGTGAAGAAACTTATTTCCCAGCAGCAATGCCTGAACCAGCCAAGCCAGCGCCTAAGAAGGGCTCCAAGAAAACTGTAACAAGTATCATTTCATAAAGGGTTAACTCTGTTCAGTTTTGAGAAAACTATTTTCTGAGGCAGGTTTCCTAGCATATTGTGTACTTTAATTAAGTTTGTGATAAGCATTCACTGCTAGGTGATAAGAAGGACTCAATTGTTTTCTTGTGTGTACTTGTTATCTGCGGTGGCCTGTCCAAGGGCTTTGTCTAAATGTGTGATGGGGGATTTTATGCTTCCCCCCCTGGGAGTGCCCTGTGTGCATGTAACCTAAATAAAAAGCAGGCTGGGCATCCCAGTCCTCAGTTCTTGGTTGTCCCTCAATCGCAGCGTTGACTCGTTTTTGTGGGCAGAAGGGTATCCTAGCTGTACTACAGCTAAGGGGGATTATTCTACATTTGCGAGACTCATATAGAATACTATGGAAAGCAGTTTCTCCCCTCTTCAGCAATAGGAATCCAGGCTACTAAGCGGTCCATCTCTCAGCGAGACTAAGGGTAACCGTAACATTTGGCGGCAGCGGAGGGATTTTTCCTGGATTTCCTAGGAGAGGTACAGAACGGATGGAGAGCGCTTACGAAAAATTGAAGCGTACAACCCTAAAGGATTTACTTGAAAGCAGAGGGGGGTACGCCAGCAACCGGCCGAGGAGAGAGCTGATCGCAGAATTGACCGAACTGGATCAGAGCTTCACAATGGCGGAAACACCGACCACGATTAGTGACGAAAAAACCAGGATTGTTCGGGAGAGGCTCTCACTGTACGGGCCGAACCCCTCCATGGAATTGGTACAGCAGTTGATGGCGGAAGCGGACAAGGATATACGAGAGACTCGAGCCCACGAACTCAACCTAGCGAACGCACACCGCAATGCTGAAGCCCCGCAGGTAATCATCCCTGTCGAAAATGCTGGGAGGCCCAAGATACCCTATGCGGCATTTCGACCCTTCCTAGAGAGCGAGACAGGGATTGATGAATATTTGGCGGACTTCGAAAGGCAATGTGCCCTGCACCAGATTCCCAACAGGGAGTGGCCCACGATATTGTCTGGGAAACTATCCGGGCGAGCCCTGGAAGCCTTTCGTACTCTGGGTGCTGAGGAAGTGACACAGTATGAGCTAGTTAAGGAGACACTGTTGCGACGGTACGCAGTAACTCCGGACGCGTATCGCCGACAGTTTCGGGGCACGAAAAAGAAGCCTAACGATACCCATATGGAATGGGCGCACCGAATGCGGAGAGCGGCAAATCACTGGATGAGCGGAAGTAAAGCGGTGACTGGTGAGGAAATTTTACAATTGTTTCTCTTAGAACATTTTTATAATGGCATGGAACAGCAAGGGAAGGAATGGCTGCGAGACAGGCGACCTTCTACCTTAGAAGAAGCAGCCAAATTGGCCGATGAACATTATGACTCCCATCTTCACGAACCCAGAGAGGTTTACCGTGCACCCCCTCGTGCTGAATTCCGAGCCCCGGTGCCCGCAGGGCCCGCCCGACACTCAGGACCACCCAATAACAGCTCTGAGCGTCCCAGACCGACTTGCCACCGATGCAAGCAACCAGGGCATTTCATGGCTAGCTGCCCCCTTAATACGCACCAGACACCCAGGAATTACAATTACCCCTCTGGGGCATATCGTCCGGCCCGGACCCTCTGTGTTAACCAAGAGGCCCCTATGGAGGAATATTTGGGGCCGCTTCACGAGGCGGACCCTGTATATGCTGCCTCAGATAACCGCCAGCACCATCGGCAGAAGGTATGGCTCGAGGGGCGATCTACCGAGGGATTGAGAGACACAGGGGCTACTATCACGCTGGTACAGAGTCATTTGGTGCCGGAGCACAAGCGATCTGGACAGACTGTGGCCGTTAGAGTGGCGGGGGGGGATGTGTACAAAATTCCAACAGCTAAAGTGCATCTTGATTGGGGAGCGGGAAAGGGGGCTGTGAACGTGGGCATAATGGATAATTTACCTGCCGAAGTACTACTGGGCAATGATTTGGGCCCCATGACTTCTGCCTATGCTCCAGTATGCAACAACGAGGCGGACCCAGTGACTACACGGGCCCAAGCCCGGACGGAGCGAGAACTCTCACCAGTGCGGGAGAAACAGGTAAGACCTACCCCGACATTGCCTGACATGTTAGGCCCCATACCCTGGGACACCCCAGATGCTTTCGAGACAGAGTCTAAGACTGACCCGACCTTACAAAAGTACCGGGAACGAGCAGAGACCGGAGGGGGCGGGGCAGATAATGAAACATTCTTATGGGAAAAAGGGAAACTATACCGCTGGACAGAGAAAAGGGGACAGCGTAGGCGACAGCTGGTAGTGCCCCACAAATACCGTCAAGAAATCCTCAAGATAGGCCATGACATCCCCTTAGCAGGCCACCTAGCTGTAACCCGTACCCTACACCGCATTACTCACACGTTCTTTTGGCCAGGGGTACACGCCGACGTTAGAACTTACTGTAACACCTGCGATGTGTGTCAACGAGTAGGAAGGCGAGGCGATCACCCTAAAGCCCATCTAGTAAATATGCCCATTGTAGAGGAACCCTTCAGCCGGGTTGCTATTGACCTAGTGGGACCACTGGCTACCCCTAGTCCCTCCGGTAAGCGCTACATTCTTACCGTAGTGGACTACGCTACCAGGTACCCAGAGGCTGTCGCCCTATCCAACATACAAGCGGATACGGTAGCGAATGCACTAGTACAGGTGTTCTCCCGGGTAGGATTTCCAAAAGAAATCCTATCCGACCGAGGCACCCAATTTACGGCTGAATTGACCCAACAACTCTGGCAGGTTTGCAAAATTAAGTCCCTCCTGAGCTCCCCATACCACCCCCAGACGAACGGGCTGTGTGAGAGGTTCAATGGGACCCTCAAGCAAATGCTCAAGACGTTCACTCAGGAATACCGAGACTGGGAACGCTTCCTGCCGCACCTCCTTTTTGCTTATCGGGAGGTGCCCCAGGAAACGACAGGGTTCTCTCCCTTCGAGTTGCTCTACGGAAGAAAGGTACGGGGACCCCTAAACCTGATCCGGGAGCACTGGGAGGGAGAGATGGAGACTGACGGTGTCCCCATTGTGCCATACGTGCTGGAACTCAGGGACCGAATGGAGCAATTAGCCAAATCCGTGCGGGCTAATCTCCAGTCGGCCCAGAGAAGACAGAAAGTATGGTACGATCGGGGGGCCCGAAAGAGAATCTTTACCATAGGACAAAAGGTGTTAGTACTTAAGCCGGTGAAGACAGACAAATTGCAGGCGTCCTGGCAGGGCCCCTACCAGATCGTAGAGAAAAGGGGAGACACCACTTATGTGATAGCTAGCTGCCACGACAACAATCTTAGAAAGACATTCCATGTAAACATGCTCAAGGAATATTTTGAGCGACCAGAGAACGTGACGGCCGTATGTTGTTCCCCTCAGGAAGGCCCCGACAGTCTACCCATTCCAGACCTATTAGAAAAGAGTCTCCCCACAGGTATAGTGGCTCAGGTTCAGATAGGAGACCGACTTAGCCCCACTGAAAGGGAGCAGCTCAACCAACTCCTACAGTCCAAACACCTCACCTTCTCCCCGAAGCCAGGGTACACTACTTTAACCACCCACCAGGTAGATACTCCGGGACAAGCTCCCTTGCGCCAGGCTCCGTACCGAATCCCCGAAGCAGTTAGGATAGGAATGAAGAAGGAGATCGATGAGATGCTCCAACTCGGGGTAATTGAGCCCTCCGATAGTCCCTGGGCCTCCCCAGTTGTCTTGGTGCCCAAGAAAGATGGGACCACCCGGTTCTGCGTAGACTATCGGAGGCTCAATGAAAAGACCGTGACGGACGCTTACCCTATGCCCAGGGTAGACGAGCTACTCGATCGTATAGCCAGGGGAAATTACCTGACCACTATTGACCTCTGCAAAGGTTACTGGCAGATTCCCCTGGCCCCGGAGGCTATCCCCAAGTCGGCATTCGTCACCCCATTCGGCTTATATCAGTTTAGGGTAATGCCGTTTGGGATGAAGAATGCCCCAGCTACATTCCAGCGCTTGGTGGATAGGCTCCTGGATGGCTTCCAGAGTTTTGCTTGCGCCTACCTGGACGACATAGCGATCCACAGTGAGTCATGGGAGGACCACTTAGCTCACATAGGAATGGTTCTGGATCAGATCCGGGCTGCTGGCCTGACTCTGAAGCCAGAAAAATGCCACTTTGGGATGGCCGAGGTACAGTACCTGGGTCACCGGGTGGGGTGTGGAAAGCAGCGACCAGAGCCGGCCAAGATAGAAGCTGTCGCCAATTGGCCCACCCCCATCACTAAGACTCAGGTCCTAGCCTTCCTGGGCACGGCAGGGTACTATAGACGGTTCGTACCAGACTACAGCACACTTGCCAAACCCCTGACTGACTTGACCAAGAAGAACTTACCTCGACAGGTCCTGTGGTCTCCCCACTGTGAAACGGCTTTCCAGGCTCTCAAAAATGCTCTAATTAACGCTCCTGTCTTGGCGGCTCCAGCCCTTAACAAACGTTTTATCGTCCACACAGATGCTTCCATGTTCGGGCTGGGAGCCGTCCTCAGCCAAGTAGGCGAAGATGGAGGGGAGCATCCAGTTGCCTACATCAGCCGGAAGCTCCTGCCCCGCGAAGTCAGCTATGCAGCGGTCGAAAAGGAGTGTTTGGCTTTGGTGTGGGCATTAAAGAAATTGACTCCCTATTTATATGGGCAGGAGTTCACTCTGGTCACCGACCATAACCCGTTGGTGTGGCTGAACCGGGTCTCTGGAGATAATGGCAGGCTATTACGTTGGAGTTTATCGTTGCAACCCTTCAATTTCACCATTACTTACAGACCTGGGAAACAGAATGGCAACGCCGACGGGTTGTCCAGACAAACCGACCTCAGCCCCGCATAACCAGCGGTCTGGACAGCCTTAGTCTGCCCCGAAAAGGGGTCAGACCGTGTCTGCCAGAGTGTTCCACAGAAAGGGAGCACTGTTACAGAAGCATTAGTTATTTTGTTGTGAAGAAACTTATTTCCCAGCAGCAATGCCTGAACCAGCCAAGCCAGCGCCTAAGAAGGGCTCCAAGAAAACTGTAACAAGTATCATTTCATAAAGGGTTAACTCTGTTCAGTTTTGAGAAAACTATTTTCTGAGGCAGGTTTCCTAGCATATTGTGTACTTTAATTAAGTTTGTGATAAGCATTCACTGCTAGGTGATAAGAAGGACTCAATTGTTTTCTTGTGTGTACTTGTTATCTGCGGTGGCCTGTCCAAGGGCTTTGTCTAAATGTGTGATGGGGGATTTTATGCTTCCCCCCCTGGGAGTGCCCTGTGTGCATGTAACCTAAATAAAAAGCAGGCTGGGCATCCCAGTCCTCAGTTCTTGGTTGTCCCTCAATCGCAGCGTTGACTCGTTTTTGTGGGCAGAAGGGTATCCTAGCTGTACTACAGCTAAGGGGGATTATTCTACATTTGCGAGACTCATATAGAATACTATGGAAAGCAGTTTCTCCCCTCTTCAGCAATAGGAATCCAGGCTACTAAGCGGTCCATCTCTCAGCGAGACTAAGGGTAACCGTAACACTGCGTAAACGCAGGAATTGTCCTTTTGGAATGCTTCTCTTTAGATGCTCGGGATGATGACTATGTGCCTCAAGAAGGCTATTGGTGGCAGCTTCCTTTCTAAAGTTCTCAGTTACAAGAATATCTCTTTCAATTTTTATATGTACATCAAGAAAGGACAAATCCATCTTACTAAAGTTGAGGGTCAGGACAATGTTCCTATTGTTTACATTGAGTTCTGAAACAAAAATCCGTAATTCGTTCTCTGAGCCATCCCAAATTAGTAAGACGTTGTCCACATAGCGCAACCAAAGTTGAGCATGTTCGTTAAAGGCTTGTTTTTGGAAGACTTCTTCCATTTCCCACAGTCCCAGATGTAGACATGCATAAGTGGGGGCACAAGTAGCCCCCATTGCCGTCCCCCTATTCTGTTTATACAGTTTATTGTCAAACGAGAAAATATTGTTTTCAAGAACAAAAGTTAACAACTTAACAGCAAATTCTGTATGTTGAGAATATGATGGTCCTCTAGTGTCTAGGAAGTATTTTGCTGCCCTTATTCCTACTGAGTGTGGAATGGAGGAATAAAGACCCTCCACATCCAAGGATACTAGAATGGCTCCACTTGGTATTGTGATGCCATCTATCTTCCTTAGGAGGTCAGGTGTATCAATCATATAGGAGGGCATAGTTTCTAGGAAAGGCTTGAGAAAACAATCCACGTAATTACCCAAATTCTCAGTAAAGCTACCTATCCCTGAAATGAGAGGACGGCCCGGAGGATTTGTAAAGTTCTTATGAATTTTGGGTAAGCAGTAAAAAAACGGCATCACAGGAAAATCATTAAATAGATATTTAAATTCAGATAGAGTAATAGTGCCCCTAGATTTTGCATCGTTTAGAAATTTAAACAATTCGATTTTCAGGGAGGGGATGGGGTTCTCCGTGAGGCTCAAATATTGATTTTTATCCAATAATTGTCTTTTCACTTCCAAGACATAACATTTGGCATCCCAGAGAACCACATTTCCGCCCTTATCGGCAGATTTTATCACCATATCTTCTGCAAACATTAATTCATTAAGAGCTTTCCTTTCTGCTGTTGACAAATTATCATTAGCAATCCCTGTGATTATCAAATTGTTGACATCCTTTTCAACTAGTTTCACAAAGAGGTTGACAGAAGGTATAGAGGCGAGCTGGGGCATATATTTGGATTTAGCTCTTAAACCTGATTTCACACTTATTTGCGTGCCGGCAGGAATAGGTTCAATGTCAGGGGTTTCTACTTGTTCCGTTAATAGTTCTTCAAGGTCCGCAAGTGCCAAACTGTCCTCTTTACCAAGCGCCAAATCAACTATGTGTCTGTTGCCTTTGCCTTTAAACATTTGGGAAAGGACAAGGTGTCTTGCAAAATAATGCAAATCTTTGATAAATGCAAATTTGTTGAGCCCATTTGTAGGGCAAAAAGATAGACCTTTTTTAAGAACACTCATGTGCGCTTGATTGAGTTGGAAAGAGGACAGATTAATCACCTGCAAATCTTTATCTGGGGACATCAATAACCCCTTCTGCTGCGAAACCTCCGTGGACGTCCCCTGCGTCCCCTCTCTTGGCTGTAGTCCCCTTGTCTGTTCTGTCTGGAAGGATATCTCCTCCCTTCTGAAGGAGTATTCCCTCCTCCTGTGTCTCTTCCTGCCCCCTCTCCTTCTTCTAAACCAGTTCTGGCTAGCTGTAATTCGTTTTTTGACAACTGCTTATCAATTTCTACATCAGAGCTATTGGTTCCCGAATCATAAGAACCTCTGAATGTTTGATAATTATAAACCCGATTTTTTAAATAATCAAATAATAATGTACACCAGTGAACAACCTTCCCATTTGCAGCACTTGATTTAGCTATATAAATAATTTTCTCTGGCTCCATCCTGCATGGTTTATACATGGGCCGGCCCTTTGTTTATATCAATTGTTTATCACTTTTGATTAAGGTTTTTTGATACATGTCTCAATATTTTGGTTTTGGTTTTCTATCTTAATTGCCTTTGCCGAGTTGGGTCTGTCCTGGTCCGGACCTGCGGGCTTAACAATAAACCACTTTTCATTAGTAAATTAATACAAGTGTTGTGTTTTTTCTAAAAGAGTGCTGTATTCCCAGTCTTTTCAAATGTCATTATTTTATGCAATTTTTCTTCTTTGTTATTGTTGTTAATAGCGATTTAATGGGTCTGCACCAATAATATTTATTGTAATAATTTAAAGGAAATTGTTTTCCCTTTGAGGAAGTGTTTGAGTATTCTATTCACTTGGCTTGTTTGCAATTTTTCCATCCACCTACCACTAATTTAGTTTGTAACTGTTAATTACCAGCTACATGGACTCAGGTCCTTATTTCTGGTACTCTGGTGGATGAAGTACAGCATTTAACTTATAACTATTTAAACTACTTTTGTCTTGTGTGATTGTTGTGCAGCTGGTTGGTTTTATTGACTAGGTTCAGCTACTCCAATCTTGACAATGGTATATGAACGTTCGGATGAAACTTGGGAGGCAGATTTAATTGCAACTTTGTCGGTGCCTGGCACCCTAGAAAGTAAAAATGGGGAAGTAAACCCATTGAATATCTTTACAGCATTTAAAGAGTACAAGAAATTGCTTGTTAAACAGATTAAATTACGAGCAGAGACAGCTAGTCTAGAAAACTATGTTAAGAATGGTATTATCCCGAGGGGGTTAAGACTGAGATTGGACCCAGGTACGAATTTGAGGGAAGATGAAGGAGTTGATGTCTTTTTGGAAGACTGGAATTCCAGCCTTACAGATTGTTCAATTATTCTCATGAAGAAAATGATAAAAAGAAATAAAGAAAGGTTTGAGAAGACAAAACAACCAGTAGAGGATGCACTCAAAGTGGTGAATACTTTTGAACAGAATACTAACTTTGAGAAGTTAAATAGAGAAATACAAGAGCAATTAGCCAGACTTCAGTCAGACATTAAATCCAGGAAGAGTAGAAAACTAGCTAGAGACAACGATGATTATTTAAAAAATCGGGTTTATAATTATCAAACAGTCAGAGGTTCTTATGATTCGGCAACCGATAGCTCTTATGTAGAAATTGATAAGCAGTTGTCATAAAACGAATTACAGCTAGCCAGAACTGGTTTAGAAGAAGGAGAGGGGGCAGGAAGAGACACAGGAGGAGGGAATACTCCTTCAGAAGGGAGGAGATATCCTTCCAGACAGAACAGACAAGGGGACTAAAGCCAAGAGAGGGGACGCAGGGGACGTCCACGGAGGTTTCGCAGCAGAAGGGGTTATTGATGTCCCCAGATAAAGATTTGCAGGTGATTAATCTGTCCTCTTTCCAACTCAATCAAGCGCACATGAGTGTTCTTAAAAAAGGTCTATCTTTTTGCCCTACAAATGGGCTCAACAAATTTGCATTTATCAAAGATTTGCATTATTTTGCAAGAAGCCTTGTCCTTTCCCAAATCTTTAAAGGTAAAGGCAACAGACACATAGTTGATTTGGCGCTTGGTAAAGAGGACAGTTTGGCACTTGTGGACCTTGAAGAACTATTAACGGAACAAGTAGAAACCCCTGACATTGAACCTATTCCTGCCGGCACGCAAATAAGTGTGAAATCAGGTTTAAGAGCTAAATCCAAATATATGCCCCAGCTCGCCTCTATACCTTCTGTCAACCTCTTTGTGAAACTAGTTGAAAAGGATGTCAACAATTTGATAATCACAGGGATTGCTAAGGATAATTTGTCAAAAGCAGAAAGGAAAGCTCTTAATGAATTAATGTTTGCAGAAGATATGGTGATAAAATCTGCCGATAAGGGCGGAAATGTGGTTCTCTGGGATGCCAAATGTTATGTCTTGGAAGTGAAAAGACAATTATTGGATAAAAATCAATATTTGCGCCTCACGGAGAACCCCATCCCCTCCCTGAAAATCGGATTGTTTAAATTTCTAAACGATGCAAAATCTAGGGGCACTATTACTCTATCTGAATTTAAATATCTATTTAATGATTTTCCAGTGATGCCGGTTTTTTACTGCTTACCCAAAATTCATAAGAACTTTACAAATCCTCCGGGCCGTCCTATCATTTCAGGGATAGGTAGCCTTACTGAGAATTTGGGTAATTACGTGGATTGTTTTCTCAAGCCTTTCCTCCTATGTGATTGATACACCTGACCTCCTAAGGAAGATAGATGGCATCACAATACCAAGTGGAGCCATTCTAGTATCCTTGGATGTGGAGGGTCTTTATTCCTCCATTCCACACTCAGTAGGAATAAGGGCAGCAAAATACTTCCTGGACACTAGAGGACCATCATATTCTCAACATACAGAATTTGTTGTTAAGTTGTTAACTTTTGTTCTTGAAAACAATATTTTCTCGTTTGACAATAAACTGTATAAACAGAATAGGGGGACGGCAATGGGGTCTACTTGTGCCCCCACTTATGCATGTCTACATCTGGGACTGTGGGAAATGGAAGAAGTCTTCCAAAAACAAGCCTTTAATGAACATGCTCAACTTTGGTTGCGCTATGTGGACGACGTCTTACTAATTTGGGATGGCTCAGAGAACGAATTACGGAGTTTTGTTTCAGAACTCAATGTAAACAATAGGAACATTGTCCTGACCCTCAACTTTAGTAAGATGGATTTGTCCTTTCTTGATATACACATAAAAATTGAAAGAGATATTCTTGTAACTGAGAACTTTAGAAAGGAAACTGCCACCATTAGCCTTCTTGAGGCACATAGTCATCATCCCGAGCATCTAAAGAGAGGCATTCCAAATGGACAATTCCTGCGTTTACGCAGGAATTGTTCTTCCACCTCAAAATTCAATGAACATGCCTCCTCAATGGAGAAACGTTTCAGAGAAAAAGGCTATTCAAAGAGGGTAGTGGCTAATGCTAGAAGTTTTGCACAGAAGACAGAAAGAAGTGAGTTACTACTCCCAAAAACAAGAGAGAAAGACAACAAAATTAGAATCAATACAGAATATAACTGTTATTGGGACCATTTAAGAGGTATACTCAAAAAGAACTGGAGTATTCTCTTAAATGATGAAAATATTGCAAAGGAGATAGGAGAAGTACCACTGATTACAGCAAGAAAAGCCCCCAATTTGAAAGACAAATTAGTAAACAGTAAATTTGTCTCTCCCCAAAAGAATTGGTTGTCTAGACAAAAGCAGGTAGGCAACTATCCCTGTAAAAGATGTGTGGCCTGCAAATTTAGGTTGCAGACCAAAGTCTTTTCAGTAAAAGAGGATAGAATTTATAAGTTGAAATACTTCTTTAACTGCAATACAGAAGGTGTCATTTACCTTCTTTCTTGCTCATGTCCTTGTTTTTATGTCGGCAAAACGAGACGGATTTTGAAAGACAGAATCCTGGAACATAGGGACGACATTAAAAACAAAATACAAACTAGCAGTGTTGCTAGACACTTCAAAAGTCATCATAACAGCATACCCGACTGTATGAGGGTGACAGGCATCGACAAGGGAATCACCAATGGGAGAGGGTGAAATAATGATAAAGTCCTCCTGCAGAAAGAATGCAGGTGGATTTATAACCTCTCCACTATTGGACAAGGTGGTTTAAATGAGAAGCTGGATATGGGAAGCTTTCTTTAGACTTCTTTAGCTAGCTTTGGCCCCTTTAAATATTTCCCTTTCATCCGAAGGTCCATAATTTTGCTTCTATAACCTAACCACCAGCGTATCTGGTTCATTGTGACATATTGAATGTTGATTGTATATACGTGTATATATTAATTTTATTTACAATTTTTCTATATTATTTTGTATGCTTTGTTCTTTCACCTCCGAATATGGGCGTTATTTGTATCTAGCTATAAATTAGCACCTATGACGTGCTAAGAAACATGCCCTGAGGAAGCCCCGTTCTCCTAATGACGTGGGGTGAAACACGTGTTGGCGTCTTTGCGTAGCCGACTCACGTAGCGTCCATGCTGGTTGTTGGAGCTTGCTGCTGAACTTAGCAGCGTGACAGAGAATTCAAGCATTGGCTATCACTGGTTTGCTATGGTGCCCTAAATGGAAGGTATATGAGCATGCTGCAAAGGTAAAACAGATAATATTCGGAAAACAGCGGATGAATGTTGATCGCCCTAAGTAAAGAAATTGTGAGAGAGAGGTGCCTAAAGTGACCAGAAGACCTAACAAGGTTGCAGGTTTTAATGACGACCGCAGTGGAAGGGTGCAGTTGACAGAGGGGTACTTTATCGATAAGCTTGTATCCTCCTGTACCCTTACTACTCCTATTTCAGCTTGGCTTGCTTGCTTTTGTATCGTCTTGATGCTGCACTAACTCGCCTGCCCGCTACATGCATGCTCTCAAATCTGCTGAGTGACTTTACTTACAAACTAACTAACTGTTTTCCTTACTACGAGTTTACATCTGCATACTGTTGGCAACTATATACAAAATAACAACCTGCTCTTTACCTGGTTATTGAACACCTAACTTACTGGCCATTTCTCCTTGGGACTTTGTACCAGCTATAGTGGTATCAGTCTGAGGACTGTAAACCATTATAAGTCTCTTAAAGGAACATACCACTGATATATTTGCTTGATAATGAAATACATGTGATAGTCATTTCTGTGCTGTGTATCCTTACTATGTCATGCCTGAAGCTGGTTTTTCGTTTAACATCTATGTATTATGTATGACAAGGATTGCATTTTGGAATGTCAGGTATTCACTCTATGGATGTCTCAGTTTCTACTAAAACCTTATATAGGTCTGATGTACACCAGTGACCAACCTTCCCATTTGCAGCACTTGATTTAGCTATATAAACAATTTTCTCTAGCTCCATCCTGCATGGTTTATACATGGGCCGGCCCTTTGTTTATATCAAGTGTTTATCACTTTTGATTAAGGTTTTTTGATACATGTCTCAATATTTTGGTTTTGGTTTTCTATCTTAATTGCCTTTGCCGAGTTGGGTCTGGCCTGGTCCGGAACTGCGGGCTGCACAATAAACCACTTTTCATTACTAAATTTCTACAAGTGCTGTTTTTTCTAAAAGAGTGCTGTATTCCCAGTCTTTTCAAATGTCATTATTTTATGCAATTTTTCTTCTTTGTTATTGTTGTTAATAGCGATTTAATGGGTCTGCACCAATAATATGTATTGTAATAATTTAAAGGAAATTGTTTTCCTTTTGAGGAAGTGTTTGAGTATTCTCTTCACTTCAACACTTGGCTTGTTTTTCCATCCACCTACCACTAATTTAATATATATATATATATATATATATATATATATATATATATATATATATATATATATATATATATATATATACATATACATACACACATGATTATATTATATATAGGTATAGATATATACAGATATGCAGTATATAGGAATATGTATTTGGAAATACTTAAAATATTCTGCTATGTGAAGAGCATTCTAATGTGAAATATTTACAGTTAATACATAGCTAAACAGTATACTTTATTAAATGTGGATATTGCATAAAAATGATTTTACATGTATTCATCTACTTAACTGAAAAGGCCTCCAATGCATATATATATATGTCTATATGTATACATATGTTGTTATGGGTTTACATGTGCATATATGTCTGTAGATACATATATAAATGCATAAATACATATGTACACACACACACACACATATATATATATATATATATATATATATATATATATATATATATATATATATATATATATATATATATACAGGGAGTGCAGAATTATTAGGCAAGTTGTATTTTTGAGGATTAATTTTATTATTGAACAACAACCATGTTCTCAAGGAACCCAAAAAACTCATTAATATCAAAGCTGAATAGTTTTGGAAGTAGTTTTTAGTTTGTTTTTAGTTATAGCTATTTTAGGGGGATATCTGTGTGTGCAGGTGACTATTACTGTGCATAATTATTAGGCAACTTAACAAAAAACAAATAAATACCCATTTCAATTATTTATTTTTACCAGTGAAACCAATATAACATCTCAACATTCACAAATATACATTTCTGACATTCAAAAACAAAACAAAAACAAATCAGTGACCAATATAGCCACCTTTCTTTGCAAGGACACTCAAAAGCCTGCCATCTATGGATTCTGTCAGTGTTTTGATCTGTTCACCATCAACATTGTGTGCAGCAGCAACCACAGCCTCCCAGACACTGTTCAGAGAGGTGTACTGTTTTCCCTCCTTGTAAATCTCACATTTGATGATGGACCACAGGTTCTCAATGGGGTTCAGATCAGGTGAACAAGGAGGCCATGTCATTAGATTTTCATCTTTTATACCCTTTCTTGCCAGCCACGCTGTGGAGTACTTGGACGCGTGTGATGGAGCATTGTCCTGCATGAAAATCATGTTTTTCATGAAGGATGCAGACTTCTTCCTGTGCCACTGCTTGAAGAAGGTGTCTTCCAGAAACTGGCAGTAGGACTGGGAGTTGAGCTTGACTCCATCCTCAACCCAAAAAGGCTCCACAAGCTCATCTTTGATGATACCAGCCCAAACCAGTACTCCACCTCCACCTTGCTGGCGTCTGAGTCGGACTGGAGCTCTCTGCCCTTTACCAATCCAGCCACGGGCCCATCCATCTGGCCCATCAAGACTCACTCATTTCATCAGTCCATAAAACCTTAGAAAAATCAGTCTTGAGATATTTCTTGGCCCAGTCTTGACTTTTCAGCTTGTGTGTCTTGTTCAGTGGTGGTCGTCTTTCAGCCTTTCTTACCTTGGCCATGTCTCTGAGTATTGCACACCTTGTGCTTTTGGGCACTCCAGTGATGTTGCAGCTCTGAAATATGGCCAAACTGGTGGCAAGTGGCATCTTGGCAGCTGCACGCTTGACTTTTCTCAGTTCATGGGCAGTTATTTTGCGCCTTGGTTTTTCCACACGCTTCTTGCGACCCTGTTGACTATTTTGAATGAAACGCTTGATTGTTCGATGATCACGCTTCAGAAGCTTTGCAATTTTAAGAGTGCTGTATCCCTCTGCAAGATATCTCACTATTTTTGACTTTTCTGAGCCTGTCAAGTCCTTCTTTTGACCCATTTTGCCAAAGGAAAGGAAGTTGCCTAATAATTATGCACACCTGATATAGGGTGTTGATGTCATTAGACCACACCCCTTCTCATTACAGAGATGCACATCACCTAATATGCTTAATTGGTAGTAGGCTTTCGAGCCTATACAGCTTGGAGGAAGACAACATGCATAAAGAGGATGATGTGGTCAAAATACTCATTTGCCTAATAATTCTGCACTCCCTGTATATATATATATATATATATATATATATATATATATATATATATACATATACATTTTTAGACATATATATGTATGTATCTCTATGTTAAAACCTTTTGGAACCCTTTTTTTCTAACACCTGAGACCTCATATATAAAAGTACTTATAACTTTTTTGATTATGACTGTAACTGTACTTTGTAATGCATTTTTTATGTGTTTTTGACACTTTTTTGTTTTGTGAAACAGTTAACCAGAGCTCTTTAGTTTCAACTTGTAATATGAGCACTACACCAACATGCGCATACACCTGTGATAAACCCCTTTTCGCTCCACGTAACTGTTAGCACGCCACTCGTAATCGGGCACTTTATGGAGAGATTTAGAGCTAGATAACAAGTTGAGTGCTGATTTTTTGCATGCCCGCAAATGGGCAAATGTGCCCGTTTGCCGGTGCACAATAAATAACCAGCCATTACAAGTGGCTGTTTTTTTCTAGTGCAAGCTCGCAGTAACAATTAGCGCTTATAAAATTACCCTGAGATCAGATCTCTGGTTAATTTTATAAATGTGCCCCAAATGCCCCCAAAATACAGTGTAGTTTATTTTATTAAAAAAATTCAAAACAAAAGCATTATTATTTTTAACAAAATAACTGCACTAGGTAGTATTTTGGTGGAAAAAGTTGGTGGGAGTGGGGTATTAGAAAAAAAAAGTCACGTGACATACGCTGTCTGTATTTATTATTGCACAAGCATTTCGTGGGAAATGCTTGTGCAATGCCGCCCCCTGGACATTCACGGCCAATCGGCCACTAGCACGGGGTGTCAATTATCTTGATCGTATCCAATCGGGATGATTGCTATCCGCCACCTCAGAAGTGGCGGATCAGTTAAGGGGCAGCGGTCTTATGACCGCTGCTTCTTAACTTTTGTTTCTGGCGAGTCTGAAGGCTCACGCGGAAACTGCTGCATTCGTAGCATGATAAATTGGCCCCATGGATGTAAGTGGGGAACATTTTTAAAGATGTCTCTCCATTACCACTAATGCCCTTCAGATTCATCATGTTATATTATGAAGTAAATTCACTAACTGAGATGAAATGCCATAAATAACATCTTAAATAGTGAGGAAAAATAGACTTTTAGATAGCCCATATTAAATGTTGCCCATTATATGTTATTAATCCAGTGGTATTGTTGGGGGGAGGGGTTGACTGGGGCTGGAGCTCTGAATAGACTGTGAAAAGCCCCAAATGTGTGTTCCGTTTGTGCTTGTTTACAGTGACAAGCTTCCAGTAGTCCTTGCTTGCCTGCACAGCTCTTCTAGATATATACAGTGGGGGGAAAAAGTATTTAGTCAGCCACCAATTGTGCAAGTTCTCCCACTTAAGAAGATGAGAGAGGCCTGTAATTTTCATCATAGGTATACCTCAACTATGAGAGACAAAATGTGGAAACAAATCCAGACAATCACATTGTCTGATTTGGAAAGAATTTATTTGCAAATTATGGTGGAAAATAAGTATTTGGTCAATATCAAAAGTTCATCTCAATACTTTGTTATATATCCTTTGATGTCAATGACAGAGGTCAAACGTTTTCTTTAAGTCTTCACAAGGTTGTCCCATTCCTGCATGCAGATCTCCTCTAGAGCAGTGATGTTTTGGGGCTGTCGCTGGGCAACACGGACTTTCAACTCCCTACAAAGTTTTTCTATGGGGTTGAGATCTGGAGACTGGCTAGGCCACTCCAGGACTTGAAATGCTTCTTACAAAGCCACTCCTTTGTTGCCCGGACAGTGTGTTTGGGATCATTGGCATGCTGAAAGACCCAGCCACGTTTCATCTTCAATGCCCTTGCTGATGGAAGGAGGTTTGCACTCAAAATCTCAAAATACATGACCCCATTCATTCTTCCATGTATACGGATCAGTCGTCCTGTTCCCTTTGCAGAGAAACAGCCCCAAAGCATGATGTTGCCACCCCCCTGCATCACAGTAGGTATGGTGTTCTCTCTCCTCCAAACACGACAAGCTGTGTTTCTACCAAACAGTTCTACTTTGGTTTCACTTGACCATATGACATTCTCCCAATCCACTTCTGGATCATCCAAATGCTCTCTAGCATACTTCAGACGGGCCCGGACATGTGCTGGCTTAAGCAGGGGGGCACGTCTGGCACTGCAGGATCTGAGTCCCTGGCGGTGTAGTGTGTTACTGATGGTAGCCTTTGTTATGTTGGTCCCAGCTCTCTGCAGGTCATTCACTAGGTCCCCCCGTGTGGTTCTGGGATGTTTGCTCACCGTTCTTGTGATCATTTTGACCCCACAGTGTGAGATCTTATGTGGAGCCCCAGATCGAGGGAGATTATCAGTGGTCTTGTATGTCTTCCATTTTCTAATAATTGCTCCCACAGTTGATTTCTTCACACCAAGCTGCTTGCCTATTGCAGAATCAATCTTCCCAGCCTGGTGCAGGTCTACAATTTTGTTTCTGGTGTCCTTCAACAGCTCTTTGGTCTTCACCATAGTGGAGTTTGGAGTGTGACTGTTTGAGGTTGTGGACAGGTGTCTTTTATACTGATAACAAGTTCAAACAGGTGCCATTAATACAGGTAATGAGTGGAGGACAGAGGAGCCTCTTAAAAGAAGAAGATACAGGTCTGTGAGAGCCAGAAATCTTGCTTGTTTGTAGGTGACCAAATACTTATTTTCCACCATAATAGGCAAATAAATTCTTTCCAAATCAGACAATGTGATTGTCTGGATTTGTTTCCACATTTTGTCTCTCATAGTTGAGGTATACCTATGATGAAAATTACAGGCCTCTCTCATCTTCTTAAGTGGGAGAACTTGCACAATTGGTGGCTGACTAAATACTTTTTTTCCCCACTGTATACACACACACACATATATGTATGTATATATATATATATATATATATATACATATACATATACATATATATATATATATATATATATATATATATATATATATATACAGTATATATACACACAATTATATATACATATACATACATATATATGTATTTTAACAGCTTCAAGCTCTCCCTAAAATATCTACTATTCAAGGATGATTACAACCAACACTAACCTTTCCTAACTCCATTGCTTTCCCCTTGAACCCCTTAGAATGTAAGCTTATGAGCCCAGCTGTTTGCAGATCGCCTTCATAAGAGCCGACTACAACAGTGAAACTCTCGACAGAGCCCTCTACCCACTTGATCCCTGCAAAAGCTATCCTGTATACCGACTATGTTCACAGCGCTGCGGAATCTGTTGGCGCTCTACAAATACCTGATAATAATAATAATAATTATAATAATATACCTGATTTTTATACAGTGCACAACCATATATATTTTTTTATGCTTGGGAGTGACAGTGTGCTATAAGTTTCTACCGTATGCAGGCTTTTATACAAAGAAGTAGTAGTAGTAGGTAGGGATGGCCGAATGTTCTATAAGTGCAATTCGTTTCGTTGAACGAATAGTCCTGTGGACATTCATTTTAAATAATTGAATATTCACAAGAAGGAAAATCCATTAAAAGTCAGTAATTGAATGTTATTTCTAGTTTTCGAATGTTACTTTTGTTTTCAAATGTTCATAATTAGAACAAATATCCACATTCAAAATTTGTAATGTAACATTTGATTAAACAAATACGCTTCAAAAGTTCAATAGTTCATTTGGTAGCTAATTTACGGCTAGATTACGAGTTCTGCGTTAGGGTAAAAAAGCATCGTTAGGTCCTAACGCTGCTTTTTTACGCCCGCTGGTATTAAGAGTCTTGCAGGTTTAGGGGCACCGCACACTTCTTTGACCTTACCGCAAAACGACTAACGTAAACTTCGTAAAGTCTTTTTTCTATGGGATTTCCATAGCGCCGGTATTACGAGTCTGTCCTGGGAGGCCAAAAAGTGAGCAGTACACCCTACCCTGTCAAGAGTCCTAACACATTTAAAAGTCAGTAGTTATGAATTTTACTCTACAATGCTGTAGCATAAAACTCATAACTAAAGTGCTAAAAAGTACACTAACACCCATAAACTACCTATTAACCCCTAAACCGAGGCCCTCCCGCATCGCAAACACTACAATAAAAATTTGAACCCCTAATCTGCCGCTCCGGACACCGCCGCCACCTACATTATAGTTATGAACCTCTAATCTGCTGCCCCCAACATTGCCGACACCTACATTATATTTATTAACCCCTAATCTGCCGCCCCCAATGTCGCCGCCACCGACCTACATTTATTAACACCTAATCTGCCACCCCCAAAGTCGCCGCCACTATATTAAAGTTATTAACCCCTAAACATAAGTCTAACCCTAAACCTAACACCCACTAACTTAAATATAATTTAAATAAATCTAAATAAATATTCCTATCATTAACTAAATTATTCCTATTTAAAAATAAATACTTACCTATAAAATAAACCCTAAGATAGCTACAATATAACTACTTATGATTTATTTTTAATTTACAGGCAAGTTTGAATTTATTTTAACTAGGTAGAATAGTTATTAAATAGTTATTAACTATTTAATAACTACCTAGCTAAAATAAATACAAATTTACCTGTAAAATAAAACCCAACCTAAGTTACACTAACACCTAACACTACAATATAATTAAATAAATTAAATACAATTACCTAAATTAAATTAGCTAAAGTACAAAAAAAAACACTAAATTACAGAAAATAATGAACAAATTACAGATATTTAAACTAATTACACCTAATCTAATAGCCCTATTAAAATAAAAAAGCACCCCAAAATAAAAAACCCCCGTAGCCTAAACTAAACTACCAATAGCCCTTAAAAGGGCCTTTTGCGGGGCATTGCCCCAAAGTAATCAGCTCTTTTACCTGTAAAATAAAATAAAACAACCCCCCCAACAGTTAAACCCACCACCCACACAACCAACCCCCCAAATAAAATACTATCTAAAAAAACCTAAGCTCTCCATTGCCCTGAAAAGGCCATTTGGATGGGCATTGCCCTTAAAAGGGCAGTTAGCTCTTTTGCCGCCCAAACCCTAACCTAAAAATAAAACCCCAATATGTCATTCAAAGAGAAAGAGACTGCTCAGAATTGATGCTGTATGTTTTGTGTAAATTGAACATTCAAAGGTGAAACCGACTCTGTCAATGAGTCCCACTAATGCGGATGTCACCTAACAAACTGTAAAATATCCAAGTAAAGTTAATCAAATGAGGACCCCAATTTCAACCCTCTCGGTGTGGTACAAACTCCTAATATCGTGTTGCAGGTTTCAGTGCAAACATGTATCCACCGGGCATTAGTATGCATACAGGGCTTAAATCCAGGACCTCATAGAATATCCGTGTGATTCTGGTTGGGCTGCGAATACTAACACTGTTGCTGGGGGCTCTCCATACCCCTGTTCGGCAAAGTCACAAAGAGAAAACAGGTATCGCAACAGTGTAGTAATGAAAACTGGCAGTGAGAAATGCAGGTAAAATCGTAATTTATTACATATCACTTAGCGTACATACAATATACAGGCACAGCAAACAGACCCCGCTGTTTGCTGTGCCTGTATATTGTATGTACGCTAAGTGATATGTAATAAATTATGATTTTACCTGCATTTCTCTCTGCCAGTTTTCATTACTACACTGTTGCGATACCTGTTTTCTAAAAATAAAACCCACCCAATAAACCCTTAAAAAAACATAACACTAACCCCCTGAAGATCGACTTACCGGGAGACGTCTTCATCGAAGCCAGGCCGAAGTCCTCAACGAAGCCGGGAGAAGTCTTCATCCAAGCCGGGCGAAGTGGTCCTCCAGATGGGCAGAAGTCTTCATCCAGACAGCATCTTCTATCTTCATCCATCCGGCACGGAGCGGGTCCATCTTCAAGACATCCGACGCGGAGCATCCTCTTCATCCAGAGTCTTCTTACTGAATGAAGGTACCCTTAAGTGACGTCATCCAAGATGGCGTCTCTTAGATTCCGATTGGTTGATAGAATTCTATCAGCCAATCGGAATAAAGGTTGAAAAAATCCTATTGGCTGATGCAATCAGCCAATAGGATTGAAGTTGAATCCTATTGGCTGATCCAATCAGCCAATAGGATTGAGCTCGCATTCTATTGGTTGTTCCAATCAATCTTGGATGACGTCACTTAAAGGTACCTTCATTCACTAAGAGGACTCCGGATGAAGAGGATGCTCCACGTCGGATGTCTTGAAGATGGACCCGCTTCGCGTCGGATGGATGAAGATAGAAGATGCCGTCTGGATGAAGACTTCTGCCTGTCTGCAGGACCGCTTCGCCCGGCTTGGATGAAGACTTCTCCCGGCTTCATTGAGGACTTTGCCCAGCTTGGATGAAAATGTCTCCCGGTGTCGATCTTCAGGGGGTTAGTGTTAGTTTTTTTTTAAGGGTGTGTTGGGTGGGTTTTATTTTTAGGTTAGGGTGGCAAAAGAGCTAACTGCCCTTTTAAGGGCAATGCCCATCCAAATGACCTTTTCAGGGCAATGGGGAGCTTAGGTTTTTTTAGATAGTATTTTATTTGGGTGGTTGGTTGTGTGGGTTTTACTGTTGGGGGGGTTGTTTGTATTTTATTTTACAGGTAAAAGAGCTGATTACTTTGGGGCAATGCCCCGCAAAAGGCCCTTTTAAGGGCTATTGGTAGTTTAGTTTAGTTTAGGCTAGGGTTTTTTTATATTGGGGGGCTTTTTTATAGGGCTATTAGATTAGGTGTAATTAGTTAAAATATCTGTAATTTGTTTATTATTTTCTGTAATTTAGTGTTTGTTTGTTTTTGTACTTTAGCTAATTTAATTTAATTTAGGTAATTGTATTTAATTTAGTTAATTTATTTAATTATATTGTAGTGTTAGGTGTTAGTGTAACTTAGGTTTGGTTTTATTTTACAGGTAAATTTGTATTTATTTTAGCTAGGTAGTTATTAAACAGTTAATAACTATTTAATACCTATTCTACCTAGTTAAAATAAGTACAAACTTGCCTGTAAAATAAAAATAAACCCTAAGCTAGCTACAAAGTAACTATTAGTTATATTGTAGCTAGCTTAGGGTTTATTTTATAGGTAAGTATTTATTTTTAAATAGGAAAAATTTAGTTAATGATAGGAATATTTATTTAGATTTATTTAAATTATATTTAAGTTAGTGGGTGTTAGGTTTAGGGTAAGAGTTAGGTTTAGGGGTTAATAACTTTAATATAGTGGCAGCGACATTGGGGGATGGCAGATTAGGGGTTAAAAAGTGTAGGTAGGTTGCGGCGACATTGGGGGCGGCAGATTAGGGGTTTATAAAAATAATGTAAGTTTCTGCGATGTTGGGGGCAGCAGATTAGGGGTTCATAACTATAATGTAGGTGGCGGCGGTGTCTGGAGTGGCAGATTAGGGGTTAATAATATAATGTAGGTGTCGGCGATGTCGGGGGTGGCAGATTAGGGGTTAATAAGTGTAAGATTAGGGGTGTTTAGACTCGGGGTTCATGTTAGGGTGTTAGGTGTAGACATACATTTTATTTCCCCATAGGAATCAATGGGGCTGTGTTACTGAGTTTTACGTTGCTTTTTTGCAGGTGTTAGACTTTTTTTCAGCAGGCTCTCCCTGTTGATTCCTATGGGGAAATCGTGCACGAGAACATTACACCAGCTCACCGCTGACTTAAGCAGCGCTGGTATTGGAGTGCGGTAATGAGCAAAATTTTGCTCAACGCTCACTTCTTGTCTTTTAACGACGGGTTTCTGAAAACTCGTAGTACCAGCGCTGTATGTAAGTAAGCAGTGAGTGAAAACTGCTCGTTAGCACCGCACAGCCTCTAACGCAAAACTCGTAATCTAGGTGTATGTAAATTGATACATAATAGATACAAATATATAGATTCATATGTATCTATTTTGAATATTGCATAATTTGAATATTACATTTAAAGAGAGCATTAGAAAT
This sequence comes from Bombina bombina, assembly GCF_027579735.1. NCBI lineage: Eukaryota > Metazoa > Chordata > Amphibia > Anura > Bombinatoridae > Bombina > Bombina bombina. Next base: position 336,360,877 of record NC_069505.1, read on the forward strand.
ACTATTACAAACATATTGATTCAAATTTTTTCAATTTGAATATTTTTGAATTTAAAGATAGCATTAGAAATGCTATTTCATTAAACAAATTTTAGAATGTTGTACAAACATTCAAAATTTTAAATTAATTTAAAAAGGTTTTCATTTTTCGAATGTTGCAAAACATTTGACCATCCCTAGAGGTAGGTGGGTGAAGCAGGGCAGAGATGCTGCTGATACCCCCATTTGATTGAGCCAGTGATTCATTGAGTGGCTGGACTCACAAGACGGTAATGCATGCAATATGTCTTCTGTCATTAGGTTTCTGCAGTCTATCTGACCCTCTAACCAGAACTAACATATCTAAATGTCAATAATTTTTTTGGGGGGATCAAATATACATTTGGGCTGTAAACCCTAATATTTTTGCAGCCTAGCAATGCCCCCATACCAGAGTTATCATAGTCTCTACATTTAGTCTTATAAATGCACATTATGAATATGAATAATTTCCTCAATGTGAGTAAGGTGGGTGCAGAATGAAAACCTTACAGACCATACTAAACATAAAAACACCAGACATAGCTATTCCATGAAAATAGATTTTTCTTAAAAAAGTGCATGGCTTTCAAAATGCACAAGTATCTACATGTTCATAAATGTTACTTATTAATATATTTTAAAACATATCCATATATGCCAAATTGTTCTTCGTAAACAGTATAACAAATAGGCATCTTGAAATGAATGCACAGTTAAATAAGCTGTACTGCGTATGGATCTCTTTAGGACCCAGAAGAATACAGCATTTTCCCTGCTCATGTACTATGTTCCCTCTTACTGTGTTACTCGCTATATGGGAATAAAAGTCTACAATGATCTTCTCTCCTCTTGTGTGTATTGTTGAAGCAACTCGCTGTGTTCAGTTGTAATTGAAAGACTTCAAATCTATTCTGCTGTTGGACTAAAATATGGATATTTTAAATCAGGTAAGCGCATGTGTTTTGTGTGTATGTACGACATTTATATTCAGCTGTGCTTTGTGTTAAATGATTGTAAACACATTTGTTTTTGTTCTAAAAGATCACAGAAACTGGGTCATTTCAAAAAGTGAAAGAGCCTCTTGCCTTCCTTCGAATTCTGGAATGGGTAAGTTTGAAAATAAAATAGTCCATTTCACCCTTCAATTCCCAAAATCTTTCCTCTGTCTATCTTTACTAGTTAGTAATCCAAATGACGTTTTGAGTGAACGAAAGGGCAGAGGGCTTGCGTTTTTGTCTGGTTATTAATCCTTTGTGGTTTATATGACATAGCTTCTGTATTTTGATGCATCATGTATGTTTTGATTGAGGAGGCAATATAGAAGTGTGTGTGTGTTTTTATAGATATATATGGATATGGATATATATATATATATATGATAGATAGATATTTATTTAGATATATATACTGTATATAATTATATTTATGTGTTTTTGTGTGGGTGCGCATATCTCTGTTGGTTTCAAATATTAAGAATTACAAAGATGCTAAATGCTATTTTTGCCTACCTACAATTCATATGAGTTGGTTGGTGGTTTTCGTGTGTTTACACTCTGTACAAAGTGTGAATAATTCAACGATCGCTGATTTAACACCAAAATCTCTTGCAATTTTTTTTTTCTTTCAAGTGGATAAAGTTAGATTATCTCGGCTAGGCTTGTTTGAATTTAAAATAACGTGAGTCTTTTCTAAAAGTAAAAGGTTGTTTAGAAAAAAGTAGAATAAAGATGTATGATCAATAAAAGGAGTTTGTGTGTGTGACAGATAGGAAGGAAAACAGCATCCAATGGTATGTAGTTAAATACATTGAAAACCACTGGACATAATACAATCTGGATTATAAGCATTGAATATTTCTAATAGTTTTGTATTTTGTATAAAAGAAAAACTGGGTTGTGTTTAAGTAGATGAATAGAAACATAGATAGATACAGATATAAATATATTGTATGTACATACACACACACACACACATATATGTATATACACAAATACATATATATATATTTATATATATATATATACACACACACACACACATATATATATATATATATATATATATATATATACATATATACAGTATATATATATATATACACATACAGTATATATATATATATACACATACAGTATATATATATATATACACATACAGTATATATATATATATATATATATATATATATATATATATATATATATATATATATATATATATATATATATATATATAAAATGTGTGTGTGTGATGCAATTTTCTCTATCTATATACATGAGAGCATGTGAGAGAACAATAGTTGAGGATAAATGTTTGAAAAAAAGGACTGACATACAGTGACAGGATAGACAGATAGACAGACAGATAGATAGATAGATAGATAGATAGATAGATAGATAGATAGATAGATAGATAGATAGATAGATAGATAGACAGACAGACAGACAGACAAACAGATAGATATGAGAGGGGGTAGAGACAAAATATCAGAAAGAGAAAAATGTAGTGATATCAAGGAGAAATATTTGCATCTATCATTGTTTCTTTAAACAAATCGTGTTTTAAATTCTGTGTTCTGTACGCCAAATGTGTTGATCACCTGGAAACCTGTGATTTTGACTAAGCATCTAATTATAGTTCAAAACCCTGTGAAGTTTTAGTGTGGTGCTCCGTTGCTTCATAGCATTTTTCCTGTCCTCATTATCACGGGCTTTTATCACAGCCAAGCTCCAAAAAAAAAAAAAAAACCAAGGAACTTAATTGGTTGGTTGAACAATGTCACTGTTTATTTTTGTGATCGTTATTCGTGGTGATATCTGCAGGTCAGATGACATCTATTGCCAGCAGGGCTGAAGTACCACAGCAAACCCATCTGAACGGAAGGTTCAGAGCATGTCGCGTGGTATTAATCAGATTTTCTTAGCAAAAAATATAACAAATACCTAAGGCTTCTTTCGCAATGTTTTATTTGATGTCTTCATTTAATAAAAAATATAAAATATGGGGATATGTTCATTGTAGTTTAAAGAGAATGATGCCTGTTTTTTAGCACTTATTTTGTTTTTTTACAATTCATATCAAGATAAATATGTATAATTTGTGCGTATAATGTGTTCAATGAACTACATTATTTTTGAAATGGTGCCAGCTCTCCTATGCCACATGATGTAAGAACTATTTTTAAGAAAGTGTTTAGTATAGAAGAGATACTAATATCAAATTATAGTTAGAGGCTAAGAATTTAATAATTATTTTGGCAAAAGAAATGAATGGAAAATAAAAACTGTTATTAAAATAGGGCTTTTTGGCCTCTGCATGCAGAGAACTGTTTGTTTACAGTGTGTATGCACCAATCAGCATATGCGTTCATCCCCTGGGGTGTTCAAAGGCATTGATCTGGGAATAAAATATTTTGATCTAGTAGTATTTTTTTTTTAATTCTAATATATAACAAAATGTTTGATGCTATATTTTTATTATTAATTATATTTTTTTATTTTTTGTAATAAAATTGATGATGACATGCAAAAAAAAGCACTTCAGAAAAAAGCACTTCATTATCTTATAGGATGTGATCATTCTGTTGAATAGATGATTTTCACAAATTCCATGAATGACTGATCTTCTGCATGGGTAGCTAGAGGGAATCTTTGCACTTTATAATATTTGAGCGCTACCCAGGTACTGAACCAAAAATGGTCCGGCTCCTAAGCTTACATTCTTGATTTTTCAGATAAAGATACCAAGAGAACTAAGAAAAATTGATAATAGAAGCAAATAAATGACATGCTCTATTTGAATCATGAAAGTTTAATTTTGAGTAGACTATGCCATTATCGGTACAGTCTAGTCAAAATTAAACTTTCATGATTCAGATAGGGCATGTGATTTTAAACAGCTTTTTTCTTTTGGTATTCTTTGCTGAAAGCTAAACCTAGGTATACTCATATGTTTATTTGTAAGCCCTTGAAGGCCACCTCTTATTTCAGTGCATTATAAAAGTTTTTCACAGTTTGCATCATATGGACATAGGAACTATGTCACACAGTATTTTGCATAGCACACTGTGTTGACGTAGTACGTACGTACAGCCAGAGGTGCATGTTGCGGTGCCAGCTGTCAGCTTAGAAATCAGGAGCCGCAACCAGTGGGCAGAATGTATCTGCCTTCATATGGAAAGGGAGCACTGATCATGTTCCATTACCATATGAAGACAGATCGCTGATCATTATAGAGAGTGACACTGTCTGTGTCACTCTCTGTAATGATCCTCCATTGGTGGGATCGGTGGGAGGTAAGCAGGAATGCGGGTGGGCAGTCCAGAGGAGGAGGGGAGAGGGATGGAGGGGTGGGTTACATTACATTACAGCAACAAAGAATGTATTTGGGGAGAGAGAGGGATGGGGCCCTACACTACGGAAAAAGGGGATCCCAGAGAAGCTTTTACAACCATTTGTCTTATCACTGCAGTAGTTGTAAGTAAATAATTTTAGTGAGAAACCCAAAGTTTGCAAATATGTTAACAATTTGTTTTCATATGATACTATTTGGCTGCCAAATAGTGGTATCAAATATACCAAATAAGCCTAGATCCATTATCACCTTGGGTTGTCTACTTTAAAAAAAAATAATTAAAAAAAATAAAAAAAAGGCTTTATTTCTGTTTAAAGTGTCAGTAAACCTTAAAAAGCACATCGGGGCAGCTGTATAGTCACAGCCCGGCCTGACCGCGCAATTATACACAGTGCAGCTCGCTCCTGCTGTCAGACAGAGCAGGAATGAGCTGCACTGTGTATAATGGCGCGGTCAGGCCGGGCTGTGACTATGCAGCTGGCCCGATGCGCTGTGTGAAACAAACAGACCCGCTCAGAAGAGCACAGAGAGCGGGTCTGTAAAACAGACGTTTTTTAAAAAAATTAAAAGGATATATTATATTTTACAAAGTTTGGCTAATATAATGTTATATAATTCTGCACTATGTGCAGAATTATATAACATTATTTTTGAGGTTTACTGTCCCTTTAAGCCGAGTGATGGCAAAAATGCTAAAAATTCTTTGGTACTTTGGGCATGTTTTTCACTGAAATTCTTGGTAGCAAAGGGGTTAAGTCTAATATAAGGACACATTTAGTAGCCATTTTTAATAGTATCTACTGACAGATAATTGTGCATGTAACCCTTTGATAATTTATTTTTCAACAAAAATGCATAGCAATTAATGCTATTAAAACAATTGGCAACAAGACTAAAAAAAATGCAATGATATGTCAAATAAAATACCAGTTAATAGTTTATTTTAAAAAAATGGGAGAAGGCAACATGCAGATTGTTGGAACTATATTTTTAGGTCATTGGATAAGCTGAATGTTCACAGTATGCTGTCTATGCCTTGCTTTGAATTGGCTCAGTGCCATGTGACCATAGATATGTGCTCCTCAGAGTAAAATAGCTTAAATGAACAGTGTCACCATGTATTAAGTTGGTCATTAAACTGAAAAACATGTATGCAGCTTCTTCCCTAAACATAATTTTCAAGAAACAAAACATTTTTATTTTTTTTATTTTACAATAAATGTAAGGCTAAAAAGATACATACATTTTATATGTCCTATTGAAGATCAAAAATACTGGCATAATACACTTAAACGAATATATATTTTCTGTCATGTTTTCTGAAATAATAAGGAATTTGTGGGGAGGTGGGGAATAATATATACAGTGTGTGTATGTATGTTTATATACACACACACACACACACACATATATATAATGTAGGTGGCGGCAGTGTAGGGGGGCAGATTAGGGGTTAATAAGTATAATGTAGGTGCCGGCGGTGTAGGGGGGTAGATTAGGGGTTAATAACTTTATGTAGGTGGCGGCAGTGTCGGGGCGGCAGATTAGGGGTTAATAAGTATAATGTAGATGGCGGCGGTGTAGGGGGCGGCAGATTAGGGGTGTTTAGACTCGGGGTACATGTTAGGGTGTTAGGTGTAAACATTACCATAGGAATCAATAGGATATTGGGCAGCAGAGAACATGAGCTTTCGCTGCTTTCAGACTCCCATTGATTCCTATGGTAGCGGATTGAAAACCAGGTACGCTGGGCCAGAATAGTGGCGAGCATACCTGTTAGGAATTTGTTAACTCGCAAAATGAGTCAGATAGTGCTGAATATGCATTCGAAACATCTGTAATGACGTAAGCATCGATCTGTGTCGGACTGAGACCGGCGGATCATATGTTACGTCACAAAATTCTACTTTTGCCGGTCTGTAGGGTTTGATAACTAAGGGGAATCAGGCTCGCCACAAATACGCTGCGGGATTCCAGCGTATTTGCGGTTGACGGCTTGATAAGTAGATGCCAATGCTTCTACAGCCCTGACTATAAAGCATCAAATTAATTAAATGGAAAGTAGGTGAGTTAACTGCAGCAGAAAATTATCTAATTTATGATGGATGAAATCTTCCTAATCTCCTGTTAACATAAATATATATATATTGGATGAATATTTGATTGACTACTTCTGCACCCTAGTTTTTAGGATTACTGCTGATGAGATTGTTCTTATTAGTAATATATATACTTATTAACCCCTAATCTGCCTCCCCGACACCGCCGCCACCTACATAAAGTTATTAACCCCTAATCTGCCCCCCTACACCGCCGGCACCTACATTATACTTATTAACCCCTAATCTGCCCCCCTACACTGCCGCCACCTACATTATACTTATTAACCCCTAATCTGCCCCCCCACACTGCCGCCACCTACATTATACTTATTAACCCCTAATCTGCCCCCCCTACACCGCCGCCACCTACATTATACTTATTAACCCCTAATCTGCCACCCCCTACACCGCCGCCACTATATTAAATGTATTAACCCCTAAACCTAAGTATAACCCTAACAATCCCTCACATAAATATAATTTAAATAAATCTAAATAAATATTCCTATCTTTAAATAAATTATTCCTATTTAAAACTAAATACTTACCTATAAAATAAACCCTAAGATAGCTACAATATAACTAATAGTTACATTGTATCTAGCTTAGGGTTTATTTTTATTTTACAGGCAAGTTTGTATTTATTTTAACTAGATAGAATAGTTATTAAATAGTTATTAACTATTTAATAACTACCTAGTTAAAATAAATACAAACGTACCTGTAAAATAAAACCTAACCTATGTTACACTAACACCTAACACTACACTATTATTAAATTAATTCCCTACATTAAATACAATTAAATACAATTAAATAAAATTATCTAAAGTACAAAAAAACAACACTAAATTACAGAAAATAATAAACAACTTACAAGATTTTTAAACTAATTACACCTAATCTAATCCCCCTAACAAAATAAAAAAGCCCCCCCAAAATAAAAAAGCCATACCCTACACTAAATTACAAATAGCCCTTAAAAGGGCCTTTTGTGGGGCATTGCCCCAAAGTAATCAGCTCTTTTACCTGTAAAAAAAAATTACAAATCCCCCCAACATTAAAATCCACCACCCACACAACCAACCCTACTCTAAAACCCACCCAATACCCCCTTAAGAAAATCTAACACTAACCCCTTGAAGATCACCTTCCCGGGAGAAGTCTTCACCCAACCGGGCCGAAGTCCTCAACGAATCCGGCAGAAGTGGTCCTCCAAGATAGGCAGAAGTGGCCCTCCAGACGGGCATAAGTCTTCATCTAGACGGCATCTTCTATCTTCATCTATCCGGCGCGGAGCAGCTCCATCTTCAAGACATCTGACGCAGAGCATCCTCTTCTTACGACGTCTTCTTGTTGAATGAAAGTACCTTTAAGTGACGTCATCCAAGATGACGTACCTTAGATTCCGATTGGCTGATAGAATTCTATCAGCCAATTGGAATTAAGGTAGAAAAAATCCTATTGGCTGATGCAATCCGCCAATAGGATTGAAGTTCAATACTATTGGTTGATGCAATCAGCCAATAGGATTGAGCTTGCATTCTATTGGCTGATTGGAACAGCCAATAGAATGCAAGGTCAATCCTATTGGCTGATTGGATCAGCCAATAGGATTTTTTCTTGAACTTCAATCCTATTGGCGGATTGCATCAGCCAATAGGATTTTTTCTACCTTAATTCCGATTGGCTGATAGAATTCTATCAGTCAATCGGAATCTAAGGGATGCCATCTTGGATGAGGTCACTTAAAGGTACTTTCATTCAACAAGAAGATGTCGTAAGAAGAGGATGCTCTGCGTCAGATGTCTTGAAGATGGAGCCGCTCTGCACCGCATGGATGAAGATAGAAGATGCCGTCTGGATGAAGACTTCTGCCCGTCTGGAGGACCACTTCTGCCTGTCTTGGAGGACCACTTCTGCCTGTCTTGGAGGACCACTTCTGCCTGTCTTGGAGGACCACTTCTGCCGGATTCGTTGAGGACTTTGGCCCGGTTGGGTGAAGACTTCTCCCAGTAAGGTGATCTTCAAGGGGTTAGTGTTAGGTTTTTTTAAGGGGGTTTTGGGTGGGTTTTAGAGTAGAGTTGGTTGTGTGGGTGGTGGATTTTAATGTTGGGGGGATTTGTAATTTATTTTACAGGTAAAAGAGCTGATTACTTTGGGGCAATGCCCCACAAAAGGCCCTTTTAAGGGCTATTTGTAATTTAGTGTAGGGTAGGACTTTTTTATTTTGGGGGGGGGCTTTTTTATTTTGTTAGGGGGATTAGATTAGGTGTAATTAGTTTAAAAATCTTGTAATTTGTTTATTATTTTTTGTAATTTAGTGGGGGGGGGGGGTTTGTACTTTAGATAATTTTATTTAATTATATTTAATTGTATTTAATGTAGGGAATTAATTTAATTATAGTGTAGTTTTATTTTACAGGTACTTTTGTATTTATTTTAACTAGGTAGTTATTAAATAGTTAATAACTATTTAATAACTATTCTATCTAGTTAAAATAAATACAAACTTGCCTGTAAAATAAAAATAAACCCTAAGCTAGATACAATGTAACTATTAGTTATATTGTAGCTATCTTAGGGTTTATTTTATAGGTAAGTATTTAGTTTTAAATAGGAATAATTTATTTAATGATAGGAATATTTATTTAGATTTATTTAAATTATATTTAAGTTAGGGGGTGTTAGGGTTAGGGTTAGACTTAGGTTTAGGGGTTAATAAATTTAATATAGTGGCGGCGGTGTAGGGTGTGGCAGATTAGGGGTTAAAAAGTATAATGTAGGTGGCGGCAGTGTAGGGGGCAGCAGATTAGGGGTTAATAAGTATAATGTAGGTGGCGGTGAGCTCCGGGAACGGCGGTTTAGGGGTTAAACACTTTATTTAGTTGCAGCGTGGTCCGTGAGCGGCAGTTTTAGGGGTTAATACATTTATTAGAGTTGTGGTGGGTTCCGGGATCGGCGGTATAGGGTGTAAACAGTATAGTGTGGGTGTTTAGTGACAGGGTACCAATAAAGCTGGGAAAAAGCCGAAGAGCAGCGAGATCGATGACTGTTAGTTAACAACAGTCCGCTGCTCATCGCACCGTACTTGGTGCGCGGCTTTTTGACAGTTTTTTTGGTAATTTTGGAGAGCGTATTCAGGTCCGCGGCAGCGATGTTAGGCGATCTTAGGCGAGCTTATTGGTGCCGTCGAATGCAAGTAAGTTGACGGCTTGATAAGTAGATGCCATTGTCTCTCTCATTTAGCTGAGAACTATAACAGCTGACTAGTCTTCAGCTTAGTCAAGTCACTTCAAAACTGTTTAGTAAGTTTCGTAAAAGGAGTAGGATTTTATTGTATTTTCTGCTGTTCCTGTTATGACTTAAGGAGGAAGTGTGTAGCTGAGATTTGTTTCTGAACTTTTCTGCCCTTACTGTTTTGGAAGAGGTGTATTGGCTGTTGCAATATCACAGGTAGTGTCAGAAGTGGGATGTGACATGTACAAATAGTGTTTTGGTAAAAGCATTGATATGTCTAGAACCCAATAAAAAGAAAGAAGAAACAGAACTGATTGCTAACATGGAGGAGGTTTTAAAGGCCGTACTAAAAACTGCAGCTAAGCAAGGTGTCCAACCAGAACCAATGCAATTTCCCAAAGTTACTATAACCCTTAGTCACAGAGAGAAGATGTCATGAATTTCACACCTTACTACAGTCTTAGGTATCTTTAAAAGAGGTAAAACCTGAGGATCAATTAGGAAGCAAGTGTCATAACAAGATTTCTATCCTGGTCTATATATAGCAAATTGTAAACAAAGAAAAACCAAATGAGAACAGGAATAGTAAGTAAAGATTTACAAAAGCCCTAAATGAAACTTTGTGGATTGTGTTTAGAAAATACTCTAATAATGAGCGGACCACCCAGATAATGCATGGGCCAGGGTAGTAGAGGTTAATGAGGTACCTGTGGAGGGGATGTTTATTTTCATTTTATCTTTTAAAATTACTTTATAGGATAAACAAAGGAGGAGGACAGAAGGTTGAATAGTTAGTTCTTTCATCTCAGACCAGAAAGGTGTTGGATTTTGCTCACTTACATCTCTTGGGGGTAAAAAAAAAACACAGGAACATGTATGTAAAGGTCCTTTTGGCCAGGAGTATACAATGGGATAATAAGGTATTGTGCTTCTTGTCCAGAGTGGCAAATATCATCTAAAAATCCCACTTGTCCACTTCCATCATGCTACATTATATCCTGAAGGCATTTCCCTATGTAAGGCTACTACTAAGAATATAGCAATATACTTGGATTAGGTGTTTTCTTGGGTAGCCATCCCAAAAGTGGTTTTGGCTGACTAGCAAATTACTTTATGTCCTGACAAATAAGGAGTTGTGTCAGTTGTTTAAACTACAAGCTTTAACAATTTCAGTGTATCACCCTCAGGTTGATGGAAGAGAGGTTTAATCATAACCTCATGGAAAATGTTGATGGATATAGTTACTAGTGATGTAAAAGATTGTTTATTCCTTACTTATTATTTGCAATTTGTGAGGTTCCCTAAAGCTCAACTCTTTCCCAATTTGAATTATTATATGGCAGACATCCAAAGAGCATGTTGGAGATGCTTAATGGACATGAAACCCAAATTATTATTTTTTTTTTAATTTTGGCAGCCACCAGTGGGTACTACAGCAGAGTGCTAATTGATCATGGGAAATGTTATTACAAGTAGTAAAGTATTAGCATTTGAGAGGATTTCTTAGTGTGCACTAAACCACTATGCTCAGTGTGAGACAGACTTGGCACTTTGTACAGTGTGTGCCTGAGTCAGACGGCAGATCACTTTCATTTGAAGAGGAGGTAGGACTTACTTAGCAAATATTTTTTATTTCTTTGTGCAATTTTGGATTGCAACTTCAGTGTGGTAGTAGTTGTATGGTGGGGCCAGGGGTCCATAAAAACATTTTTTTTTTTTTAGCAGCAGTGTATTTATGATTATTTGACAATGCTGTAGAAATTCTATATTTAAAACCATGCAGAAATGTTTCCTACTCAATACACAAATGGTAGATGCCCTTTTGGCAGATATGCATTTTATATATATATATATATATATATATATATATATATATATATATATATATATATATATATATATATATATATATATATATATATATATATATATATATATATTACATTCCAGTTTACTGCCCCTTTATGCAAGGACTTTCCAGATGCAAGGAGGCATTTTATCTAAGATTTTTACATCTGCATTAAATTTTATACTCTCAGACTAAGATTGCTTAGTGTTTGAAATGACAAAATAGTGCAATACATCCAGCAGCAATACTCATAGGTCAGAGCTTCAAGGAGTCACTACAAAACTCCCCAACAATAGTAAAAAAATGTAAAAATGAAGCTCTCCAAAATGCCAAAGTTTCAATGCTTTATTTTGGAAAGTGCAGAGTCAAACAGCCACGACGTTTCGGGGAGCTATGCCCCTTAATCATGTGATAAGTGATAGTACAGGTACACCTGTTTAAATAGCTCACCTTGGGATTTTAACCCTTACAATCTTGTATTCCACATTCTATAAATGCAACAGCACCATCTGCTGGTGGAAAAATAGGTAGACCATGTACAAAAATTAAAAACAAAAACAGCTATGAAGCCCCTATACCAGAACCACATCTACACAAACAATAAACACTGCAATTTATTTATTAGAGCTTATTTAAACAACATTAGGCTCCATGATTTAAAACCAATATTGCAGAATATAAGAACACAAGAGCAACACCAGATCAGTAGAACACGGACCAGTCTATCTCTCTATTGAGCCCCCTAGGTTCCAGGGTATCCAACTTAAAAATCCAATAGGATTCACGTTGTTTCAAAAGGATATCCCTATTGCCACCTCTACGGGGGGTCCTAATTTGTTCGATTACCTGGAACCTAAGTTGGCTAATAGGATGTCCCATAGCCAAAAAATGATAAGCTACTGGTGCAGTGAATACCTTACACCTGATGTTGCTCTTGTGCTCTGTGATCCGATCCCGTACCCTCCTAGAGGACTCGCCAATGTAGGCTTTCCCACATGGGCATTTGATCATGTAAATAACATAATTGCTATTGCATGTAAAGTAGTCCCTATAATGAAATTTATAACCACTATGTGGGTGTAAAAAATAGGGACTCTTTATTATAGAATTGCAATTGCTGCACCCTAAACAGGGAAAACAGCCCAAATTCTTTTTGGTGATAAACCGCTGAGATAGTATTCTACCAGGGCCAATGTCAGCTTTAATCAAAGAGTCCCTCAAGCTCTTACTACGCTTATATGCTGGCATAGGCATTTGGTCAAATTCAACAACCTCCGAATTGCAATCTTTCAAGATACCCCAATGTTTTCTGATGATTTTCCAAACCTGATCACTTTGTCTGGAAAATTCAGATACAAAAATCATTCTCTTTGAATCTTTTTTAGAAGACAACCCAGGTTTTAACAATGATTTTCGATCCAATTGGGACACCTGATTGATGGTGTCAACAATAAGATCTCTGGGGTACCCGCGTTGCACAAATTTGTCACCCATTTCTGAAAGTCGCAAGGGTACTAACGATTCCTCTGCAACTATGCGCTTAACTCTAAGCAATTGACTCTTTGGCAATGATCTGACTAGTGAAGGATGATGTGCACTGCTATATAATAGCAGGTTATTCCTATCAGTTTCCTTGCTGAAAATATCAGTCTTGAAATTGCACCCATCCTTCAAAACAGTCACATCCAAAAAATCAATTGAAATTTCGCTATAAGTAAGTGTAAACTTAATACTGTTTGTCGAATCATTTAACTCCCTAACAAAAAGTTCAAGGGCTCCAACGCTGCCCAACCATATGCCAAAAATATCATCAATGTAGCGCCACCAGGTGGCGCCACACTGACGAAATAAATAATTTTCAAAAACAAATTTTTCTTCAAAAAGATTCATAAAAATGTTTGCATAGTTAGGGGCAACGTTGGAGCCCATGGCTGTCCCCTGCAACTGAAGGTAAAAAAAAAATCTTCAAATAAAAAATAATTGTTAAAAAGTATAATTTCCAACAGTTGCAGAATAAACCAAATCTGTGAAATGGAATATAAACCAGAAGTAAAAAGCGCATGTTTAACAGCTCCCAGTCCGCTCTCATGGGTGATTGAGGTATATAAACTTGTCACATCCAGACTGAAAAGAATGAATTTATCAGTCTGGAGTTGCAAGTTGTTCAATTTGACCAAAAAATCATTAGTATCCTTAATGAAAGTACTTGACTGCTCCACCAGGGGTCTCAAAAGTTTATCCAAGAAGATGGATATCCCTGAGAACACAGAGTTAGTTCCAGCCACAATCGGTTGCCCAGGTGGAGCAGTCAAGGACTTATGAATTTTGGGCAGTACATATAGTACTGGCGAGATCGGATCTTTAACAATAAGATATTTAGCTGTTTTATCATCAATGATGCCATTGTTGAGTGCAAATTTAACAGTGACAGATATCTCTTTAGTAATCTTAGATAGAGGATTAGCAGCAATTTTTTTATATACATTCCCAGCACTTAACTGACGATAAACCTCAGACCTATAGTCAGTTTTGTTCAAGATCACAGTAGCACCGCCCTTATCGGCTTGCTTTAAAATCACCTTGTCATTAGATTTAAGTGACTTCAGGGCAAGATGGTCAGCTGCTGTGAAGTTGACAAAAGCAGATTTCACCTTATGCCTCTGTTGAGAAACCTTAGACTGCAATTTCTGTACGTCCAAAAGGACAAGTTTCTCAAAGGTAGCAATGCTATGATCAGTGACCACAGGATAAAATGAGCTCTTATTAAACAACCCCACATTCTTAATGCTTAAAGTGTTAGTTTTATTGACACATTTCTCAGCAGGGTCAGAGCTAACAGCAGTGGTACAAATATCGCTATTAGACTGTGATAACCCCTTATCCTTACTACAATGCCAGAATTTTAATCTTACATTTCTGAAAAATTTATGTAAATCCTTGTTAAGGTTAAAGAAATCACAGTCACTCAATGGGCAAAACGATAGTCCTTTTTGCAGAACATCCGCTTCCCTTGGATCAAGTGGGCAATCAGATATATTGACCACTATATCTTCTTGCGTGCCCTGGTGATCCTGTTGGTTAACGCTCTGTTGGTCTTGTTTACCTTGGTTGCCTTGCTTGTGTCCCCGATGTTTCCGGCCCTTTCTCCTGCACTGTCGGAGGCCTCTGTTTGTAAAAAATCAGAGGATGAGTCGGAGCTGCTGCCTGACGCTGCATTGCGTCGCTGTTGCCTTCTCCTTGCGCCGGAAGTGACGTAGCGCTCTTTTCCCATAGGGTCGTATACCCAGCGGTAAATTCGATTGGAGGAATAATCATCAGAGTCCCTTTGGAACTTTAACCTCTTCCTTTCCTCGATCGTAGCTCTCATCTCAGTGAGTAATTCTTTGTTAGCAGATATTAGTTTGTCCCATTCATCTGTAGAAATACTCTGACGAATTTCCTCTTCCAATGTAGCAATAGCCACTTTGATGTTATTGAGGTCAATCTGTAAATACTCTACTGTGAGGACAATCAGGTCAAAGGAGCATTTGTTTAAAATCTGCTCAAACTTCTTGCAATACTCCTGATTGTCCTTTAACAGTGTCGGTCTGGTGTTCATCCGTAAACCCCTGGGAATCCTCTTAACTCTGTGGTATTCAGCCAGAGTAGTGGCGTGGAGGTCATATGCCAGCTGCCTCTTAGTTAATTTCTCATACTCGTTACTTGCCATTTGTTTAGGTGCAGTGTGTAGAAAATTCCGTGATCCTTTCACCAGTGTAGTGATTCTAGAGGCTTCAAATTCTGTGTAGGTAAAAGTTTGTGACCCTGCAGGCTCCTCTTGGCTTAACATCTTGCAAACAGGCTTGATAGTGCACGGATGAAGTAGTGAAAAAATGACAAAATAGTGCAATACATCCAGCAGCAATACTCATAGGTCAGAGCTTCAAGGAGTCACTACAAAACTCCCCAACAATAGTAAAAAAATGTAAAAATGAAGCTCTCCAAAATGCCAAAGTTTCAATGCTTTATTTTGGAAAGTGCAGAGTCAAACAGCCACGACGTTTCGGGGAGCTATGCCCCTTAATCATGTGATAAGTGATAGTACAGGTACACCTGTTTAAATAGCTCACCTTGGGATTTTAACCCTTACAATCTTGTATTCCACATTCTATAAATGCAACAGCACCATCTGCTGGTGGAAAAATAGGTAGACCATGTACAAAAATTAAAAACAAAAACAGCTATGAAGCCCCTATACCAGAACCACATCTACACAAACAATAAACACTGCAATTTATTTATTAGAGCTTATTTAAACAACATTAGGCTCCATGATTTAAAACCAATATTGCAGAATATAAGAACACAAGAGCAACACCAGATCAGTAGAACACGGACCAGTCTATCTCTCTATTGAGCCCCCTAGGTTCCAGGGTATCCAACTTAAAAATCCAATAGAATTCACGTTGTTTCAAAAGGATATCCCTATTGCCACCTCTACGGGGGGTCCTAATTTGTTCGATTACCTGGAACCTAAGTTGGCTAATAGGATGTCCCATAGCCAAAAAATGATAAGCTACTGGTGCAGTGAATACCTTACACCTGATGTTGCTCTTGTGCTCTGTGATCCCAAGGTGAGCTATTTAAACAGGTGTACCTGTACTATCACTTATCACATGATTAAGGGGCATAGCTCCCCGAAACGTCGTGGCTGTTTGACTCTGCACTTTCCAAAATAAAGCATTGAAACTTTGGCATTTTGGAGAGCTTCATTTTTACATTTTTTTACTAGTGTTTGAAATGAGACAGGTTAACTTAAAACTGTTCAGTTTACACTACAGCTGACTTAGTTTTGAAATACATACCAACAAGCCTAAATCCTGCATTTAACCAGATCTAATGGTATGAGTACCACAGCTTATTGTCCCACCAAGACCATATAGAGTACAGCATTTTCAAAATCCATAAGTACAGCTGACAGATGGGAAAATTTGTACACTATATTTGAAGTGGTGCTCTTGGTTGGGGAAAATGGGGAAAAAAACAAACAAACATATGTCAACCTTTTAAAGGTACTTTTCTTCATCTAGCCATCTACCCAGCTCATTAATGTACAATTTTGAATTCACAGAATTATTTTTGTTTGCACATTTACAAATATGATTCTTTAAAAAGTGATCTCTTAATTTCTGCATTTTTTTTATCATGCATGTCACACACTGTTGATTTAGGGGCTGCAAGGTGCATAAATGTTTCCTCCTGTGAGTGTTTCTGTGGGTGTATGTGTTTATGTCTTTGTGCTTTGGTTTGTGTCTCTATGTGTATGTATTTTTTATCTGTGGGTCTCTCTGTGAGGGTGGGTGTGTATGTCTTTGTGCATTTTCTGTGGATGTCTGTGAGGGTGTGTGCATATGTCTTTGAGCTTTTTCTATGGGTGTTTCTGTGAGGGTGTTTGTGTGTATGTATGTATGTATGTATGTCTGTGTTTTTCATGTGGTTGTCTCTCTGTGTGTGTGTATGTCTATGTGTGTTTTCTGTGGGTGTCTCTGTGTGTGTATATGTCTTTGTGTGTTTTCTGAGGCTGTCTCTGTCATGTTTCCTTGGGTGTATGTGCAAGTTTGAGTTTGTGTGTGTGTCCCCATTGTCTGTTCCTTTTTAGGACATTTTGACCTTACTACTAATTATTCACATCTTTCTACAGACTTTGAGACTAACAAGACCTTTCCGGAAGTAACCACTCCAAGGGCCTTTCCTTTCAGCCACTACATGCTGTTGTCATAATTTAGTTGTCATCTTCCTTTACAAAAAGATAATCAGAACTCCATATTTTGTTTTCTAAATCTCCTTTTTTTTACAAAACTGTAGTTTACCTCATTACATGTCAGGTCAATGTAAACAAGTGCTAAGTGTCTGTTTGGGTTTCTTTGCGTGTCTGCTAGAGTGTCTATATGTGAATCCTTATGTGTGAGTGTGTTTGTGTGTTTCAGTGTATGAGTGTCTGTGTGTGTGTATGTTACTACCTTTACAACATTTCCAAGTTTAAATAGACAATTAAGAATAAAGTGCATATACGTTTTAGTCACTTGGTCAAAAATTGCACATGTCAAAGGGGGGGGGGGGCCCTGATCAATGGTTGAGTCAGGGGCCCCAAAAATTCTAGTTGCGGCCCTGGTTTCAGCTATGGTTTAGAAAGATCATACAATGTTCAAATACTACCCAATTTATTTCAGTTATTAAATTTGCTTTGTTCTCTTTGTTTAAGCATCAGAAATGCACTACTGGGAGCTACCTGCGCAAATTGGTAAGCCAATGACAAGAGGCATATATGTGCAGCCACCAATCAGCAGCTAGCTCCCAGTAGTGCTTTCCTGCTCCTGAGTCTATCTAGGTATTATTTTCAGTAAAGGATAACAAGAGAACAAACCAAATTTAATAATAGAAGGAAATTAGAAAGTTGTTTAAAATTGCATGCTTTAAGGTGTCTGGGTGGCGGCCATGATCGGTCGCAAAAATAGACGCTCCTGATGTTCTCCAGTTAATCTGCCGATTATCCAAGCAACCACTATGTACCCAGGACTCTATTACATCGATCCCACACTATGAAACATTGCTGTATTCCTTGTTATCAATTTTGAGGGGGTTGCAACTTCTATAACTCTAATCCTGGCTGGGTGAGACAGTATCCTTGTGGCATCCATCCGGACCCCTCCCCGCCATATATATGGGATATGGAACTCGCCATACATTAACTTATTAAAGACCTGAGTGACTCCCTAGATGACCACTATACTCAACGTTCTCGGCTGATAACAGATAGTTTTGGGGCAAATACCCAAGCTGCCCATACTAAAGATGGCGACCTGCTTCCCATATATACAAGCACCGAGGCATCAACAACTAAAACTACATGCGAGCTGTTAGTAGTCCTGCCTTTGAATACTTGTGATCCAGAGACAACCTCCCAAACCACATGTGAGGCTACTGTAACGGTCGCTAATAGGAGGAGTAAGCTTTTGCTAGGACCATACATATGGTGGCAAAGCAGTAAGACCAAGACTCGCTACCAACATTATGCAGACAAGGTGGATCGATTATATATGGACATCAACCACAAAGCATTATTGTGTTATGCAATGGCACCAACACCTCCATCAGAGGCTAGCACATAGACATAGACATGGAGATTCATTTGCATTCTACATTACTAGTTTGAGCAAAACAGGAGTAGGGTAGTTACCTACTGGACACCATACTTCATCATAAAATATTAACCATCTTACTGTGCAATTATATCAGCAAGATTACAGTAAACCTTTAGGTTGTTAAAAGAGACTTCACCTGGTCATATGACTGTTGCCGTGCAGATACATGATGTAGACCAATGATGGATCTCCAGATCCTTCAGATGCCCACAATCACATGGGTACAGGTAGTAGCATCATATAGATGATAGACAACTCTAAGACCCTCATTCAGCAGTGTAATTAAGCTGTCTCGGTTATGTTTATTAAGTTTATATTGTAAACAGTTCTTTTGTAGATAGGCTGCAGTGGCTGGGATACAGTATATAATTATATAGTAAAGTCGTTAGATTTATACTTAAGGGTTCATTCAGTCTACTTGAGGTACGTTTTAGACTGTATCTCTATGTAATCTGACCTATTATTGTGGTACCTACTAGATACTAGACAATTCATCACTTGATTACCCTAGATATATAGCATGTAACAATTAATT
Source organism: Bombina bombina (assembly GCF_027579735.1). Taxonomy (NCBI): domain Eukaryota; kingdom Metazoa; phylum Chordata; class Amphibia; order Anura; family Bombinatoridae; genus Bombina; species Bombina bombina. The sequence continues at coordinate 336,380,158 of NC_069505.1, forward strand.
ACATACACAGTATACACATTACTACGCCATTTGCTTTATAACCCAGAATGAAGCCCCTAGTAAAGTTAGATATTACCCTTTTATAGTGTGTCCTCCCTCACATTCTTTGCGCCCTGATCAGTCGGGTCCATCCCATTCTCAGTGGCCGAGATGTTGGGATCAGGTTAACTTTATGTTACTTTTAAGATAACAGCTGAAGGAAATACTTGTTTACTATTGAGGGCTATATAAGACATAAAATTTACTACGGGGGACCCTGCATTGGGAATAATACTCTAGGAACAAATGTGCAGTGTCAGGGCTGGCTCTGACCTTGAATTAACCCCCTTTAGCTAACATTGTAGAGCTAATTACTAATATCCCCCTATCAAGTGCCCCACACTTATATATTAATATGGATCTTGGAAGGTTTCTTCCCACATATTACACCTTAGCTTATTTTATTACCCATAAGAGGTTGGTTTACAAATACTCAAGACAGCGGCTGCGCTTCCTTATATAATACTTTAAGCGTGCCAATTGAGTCACTTCCATAGCTCAGGTTCCATCTCCCCCTATTAATTCTTTATATGTGCTTTTTCTAGTTTGATATTAGCTAAACCAGTATACTATTACTATATTATATCAGTTGCTGATTTTCTCTATATATCCTAAGGTCCAAGAGAGGCCATGACAAATGCTAACTTTCCTCGCCTCTGAATCATTAGATTAGTTGGGTCCAAAAGTGACCTCCTGAGTAATAGGGGGAACATTGGCTAAATAAAAAAAATGTGGTTTCATCTCTATATCTCCAATTGTATTTACGACCAAACAAGTTATGAATCATTATGTATTGCCTTATCATTCACATTATAATCAGGTTATCATGCTCGTATCTTCACCCCCACTCTGTGATGTTATCGCTCTATATTTTGTGAGGACACTGTGTCCCTTATCCTTACAACTACAATCCAGATTCAGGGCATAAGCTGGTAGCTCTTGTTTGTACCTTCCCTTACAGACATTTCTATATTATATAATGTACACAATTATCTTTTGTTATATGTCACGATGATGTGGAAATGGCACGTACAACTACAAACCCTTTGTCTAATTGTTATTGTTCAGGCTTATGTCTTTCATGATACTCCCATATGCCTTATTGGTGTTTTTTCATCATTACTGGACATATTTCTTTTTTTTCATGTTGTATTTGTTTAAGATCTCAATAAAAGATTAATATAAAAAAATGCATGCTCTGTCTGAATCACTCAAGAAAATTTCATATCTTAGGGGAAGAGTAAACGGTGCTGGTTGACCCAATAATTGTATGGCTTATGTAATTTCCTTTGTTTGGCAGTACATGGCCCTCCCACCTTGACTACTGCAATTCTGTCTTCTCTGGTCTCCCAAGCTACCGCCTGTCCCAACTGCAATCCATAATGAATGCATCTGCCTTGCTCATTTTCCTTAAGCATCACACCTGGTTACCAACACCTCCACTGGCTTTCCTTAGCCTCAAGAATACAATTCAAAATTTTAACCCTAACATGCACAGCCCTCACCAACACTGCACCCTCCTTTATCTCTCCCCTCACCTGCAAATACTCCCCAACCCACCCCCTATACTCTGCCCATCTCTCTTCATCTCTCATTAATTCCTCACATTCTATTCTGCAAGACTTTTCTAGACCTGCACCTATCATACGGAACTCATTGCCTCACTCAGTCAGGCTTCCCTGTAGTCTCAAAAACTTCAAGTTAAAATTATACATACTACTACTTATGTTTCCTTCTCCCTCAACTTCCCTGTGCATTTTCTTTAGATTGTAAGCTTAAGAGTCTCTCTAACTGTAGCTCATTTTGTGTAAAAGGGCATCTACAACTAATTGTGCTCAAGGGTGCTCCTCTCCTTTTGTTTATGTTTGTCAATGCAAGTGTAGTAATGTACATTGTATATTCTACATAATGCCTCATTGTAAGTTGTTTTATTGTATTGCACCCTTATGATTAAAATGTACAATTGACAACTTTAACAGCTAAGACCGCAGCAAGAGGCAGAAGGCATCTGCATTCATATGGTAAGGGAGCGCTGATCATGCCCCCTTTACCATATGAATGCTAATGCAGACAGTGACACTCTAAAAAAAATTGTTTAGTTAGGGAGGGATGAGTTTTCTACACTATGGAAAGGGGTGAGAGAGGGAACAGGGGTTTCTATATACAATTGATTGTGGGAGGAGGGGGAGAGGGGCTACTAAACTAACTTTTCTTAAAAAACGTTTCTCAAAATAAATAATAATTGTTATAAAAAATATACAAAAACTGGGTTCTGGCAGATGGCTGCCAGTATGTAAGATGGTGGCACCTAGTTAAGGGAGGAGGGTTAGAGAGCTTTTTTTGTTGGGGGGGATCAAGGAGGTGGGTTAGGAGGGTTCCCTACACTACAGAAATAAATTTAAAATATATATATATATATATTTACTATCCCTAAACTGAATACTGGCACACTGTCTACAAGTTCCTAAGATGGTGGTGACCAGTGGGGTTGAGGGAGGGAAGAGAAATGTTTGAGACAGATCAAGTAGAGCTAAGGGGTGGAAGGTGTCAGGAGAAAGGGTAATCTTTACACTATAGGTAAAATTAACCTTACAAGATACCTGATAAACCTCGTTCCCTTCCGGGAATTTCAGAAGTGTGGTGCACACTCACAGCTGCAATTAGCAGCCTTCCAATTGCCAAAAATAATGGCAAACCCATGTATGTCTGAGGTTTCTGAACAAAGTGAACCCCAGAGCTTTTACAACCATTTGTTTTATGTCTGCAGTAGTTGATTGTAAATACTTTCAGTGAGAATTGTGAAAAAGTTAACAATATTCTTACGTCCTTCACTTAGATTTTTTTTTTTTGTTTTAAATATTTAAATATATGTATATATATATATATATATATATATATACACAATGTATCTATATCTGTATAACTGTATATATACATATATATATATATATATTTTACAAAAACTTATTCATATATATATATATATATATATATTTGTATTTTAAAATAAAAATAATAATTTCCTCTAAGTGAAAAACATAAGAATTTGAAGGATTCCTAATATACCTATGGCTTTAGCACAGTTGGCCTAGTGCAGTTTTAGGATAGCATGCGAGTGGTAAAAGGTTTTCTTTAGCGCACCCCATAGAAGTCTATGGGGGGAAGAGAGCTATCATGGTCGCAATATCCAAAGTCCTTCAAGTTAGCAAGCGTCTTTTCCTCGTCTGATATTATTTTACTTGGAATTTGTAATACCAGCACCAGAGCGATTAAAATTAATCTGGGCTTTTATACATTTTCAGGGCCACTATAAATTCCTAGAAATTTAAAGGGACATGAAACCCAAAAATTTTCTTTCATGATTCAGATAGAGAATACAATTTTAAACAACATTCCAATTTACTTCTATTATCTAATTTCCTTCATTCTTTAGATATCCCTTGTTGAATAAATAGCAATGCACATGGCTGAGCCAATCACACAAAGCATCTGTGTGCTGCCACCAATCAGCAGTGACTTAAGCCTATCTAGATATGTTTTTCAACAAAGAATATTAAGAGCATGAAGCAAATTAAATAATAGAAGTAAATTGGAAAGTTGTTTAAAATTGCATACTCTTTCTAAATCATGAAAGAAAGAATTTGGGTTTCATGTCCCTTTAAGTCCTGTAAACCATAAAATGAGTTGGCCTGATCCCCATAGGAAAGAACAAGCTTTTTATGTGAATATATTATCCTTAAACCAAGAAAGGACAGAATATAAAGCTCTTTTTAGCTATGGTGGATACAAGAAGTCATTCCAAAATTCCAGGCCATTCAGTGGAAATGTCTAAAACTAGTACAAGCTGAAAAGTATAGAAATATGATGGGAGGAAAAGAGATGTATTCTCATTTAAAGGGACATAAAACCCAACATTTTTCTTGCCTGATTCAGATAGAGCATACACTTTTTAACAACCTTCTAATATACTTCTTTTATTAATTTTGCTTCATTCTTCAAGTAGCAGCAATGCTTAACTGGTGGCTAGCTGAACAAACCAGTAAGCCAATTACAAGAGGCATATGTGTGCAGCCACCAATCACCAGCTACCTCCTATCTCCTGAGCCTATCTAGGTTTGTTTTTCAACAAAATATACCAAGACTACAAAGCAAATTAGATCAAAGAAGTAAATTGGAAAGTTGTTAAAAACTGTATGCTCTGTCTTAATAATGAAAGTACATTTCCATGTTTTATGTCCCTTTAAGATAGATTTATATTTTATCATGACATTAATTACAAATTCAGGCAACAAGGCAATGGAAGCTGTCAAAGCAGAAATAAAAAGATGCCAGAACTTATTAGCAATCAAACCCAAAATTGGAAAAAATCGTCAAGCGACATAAATGTTTCTGACTAATTTAAACCTTTCATTTTGATAACAAAATTTACAATGTTTTGCAGGCCAGAGACATACAATTTTAACTGCTGAGTGAGTGTTTATAATATCTATTATGCTGTAGCCAGTTAGATGCATGTATGAAAACTCCTGCGCAGATCAAGAAATGACTGTTTAGACTGTTGAGTGATGGGGGCTGATTTGTCAAGCTCTGTCTGGAGCTTGATGCCCCTTGTTTCCGGCGAGCCTTCAGAGTCGCCGGAAACAGAAGTTATGCATAACTTGTCCGCCTGCTCTGAGGCCGCAGACAGAAATCAACCCAATGGAATACGATCGGGTTAATTGACACCCCCTGTTAGATTGGCCGCGAATATGCAGGGGGCGGCATTGCACCAGCGGCATTTATCGATGTGCGGAAGACTTGATATGCTACTTCGTATCTTGTCCCCTCGCACATTGATAAATATGCCCCATAGTTCCATTAAGATATGGAACCCATAGGCAGATACTTGCTTAGTCTAATGATAAACTGTGCCCTGTGTTTACAGCAAATGCTGAACCCACAGCTTCTCTGGGCAGACAATGGACTGGATTTAACAAGTGTTGAGTAGAAATGATTTGCTCACTACCAATCAGCCGCTAGCAGGGGCTGTCATTCATCCTGATCTCATCGGGATATATTCAATCCTCAACCTTTCAGGTGGCGGAGAGGTTAAGGAACAGCGATCTTATGACCGCTGCTTCTCAACTTCCGTTTCAGATGAGCCTAAAAAAATGGGCCTCCGAAGCAACATCCACTGCTTAATAAATGTAGCCCAATATATCAGAAAGGTATTATCTACAATGAAGGGAAAAATACTCTTCACATTCTGGAAAATGTATCTTTATTTTAATTCATGCGCTATTTCTGCAGCATACACATCTAGTTTTCTTGATGTATAATGTCTTTGGAACTACAGTTTGCAATATTTACCAATTAACCACTTATTTCTTGTAGGTCTATTGACTTGACATTTTTTGTAAAGAGAAAATAGTTTCATTGTCATTAGCTATTGCATGAAAGCCTCCAGCTAAACAGCAGTTTAAACTTTTGTACAAAAAAAAGGGGGAAAAAAAGAAACATCAGTTCATATTTATCGTCTAGATACATGGGTACATGCAGATCCTTTTTGCAAAGCTTTCAGTGAGACACTTATATATTGTATCATGTCATCACTGATGTCAATGATATAAAAATATCTCAAGTAAGAAGCAGAATCATCATGACTCATCTACAAACCTTCAACTATTTCAGTACTAGTCTCTGAAAGTGAATTGTGTCTATGTAAGACTAGCTTTATTGAAACAAATACAGCACATAAAAACTGCACAAAATGACAATACTTTCACATGTAGTGTATAAAAGCACCACCACAAACCATTTGTATCAAGGTTTTTAGATACAAATAATAATTTATTAATATAGAAGTACTAATGTATAGTCTATAAAAATGTTGAATGTGAAGAATAGAAAGTCGAAACCTCAATTATCTTTCATCTTACAGTATGTTCAACGTGAAGAATAGACAGTTTGGATCTCAATTATCGTTCATCTTGAAAGACTGATTTGTTCACCCGACTAGGTTCTATCCAGTATGCATGTCTAGCAGTGGTGTTGAAAAGTGTAGTCTCCTTACAAACAAATAAAAATAAATTGTAGACTATTTCATGGAAAATAAATAAATGTTCAACACGTCATTAATAAAATGTATAAATCAAATTTGAGGAATTTCATATATGCAATATGATGGATTCATATTAATAAAGGGACTTAAAACTAAAAATCTGAAATGCACAAGAATGCAGCCCAGTTTTTCTGATTCATATGTATTTATTTTTGCTATAATCATTATTGATCTCACTGTTTCAGTGAAAGCTTTTACTGTGTACAGAGCATATGTACTGTACATATGTCTCGTTCATGTACTGTCAAACACTGCTCCTGCTCAGAAAAAGTCAGCTGTCTATATCATAATAGTAATGATAAAATACATGCTCACTGGTGTACTTACAGTGTTTAAATTCAGGTGCATGTGGCATATGTACATATGCGTCTTGCACAGTAAAAGTAAAACACAAAAACAGCCATAACTTCTATTAGTGTTTTTGCCAATACAGATGAATTTAAAAAAAAAATACTACTTCAGAAAACAGATACATTCATGTGCATTTAAGTTTTTTTTGTATATCCCATTGTTGTACCTTACCAACCTCATAAATATAGACACAATAATGTATATAAAAAGATGTTTTACGACTCTAGAATTGAGGTACAACCCTCTACATTGTGTGCATTTTTTTCATTTTTAAGTTGCCTGTTTTCCTGCATATATTGCACCTCTGAATATGTAGGCTCAAATAGAAAAACTAAAACCACTATGTAATTGGATCCAATTAATGCATTAAATAATGCATAAAGCTTCAACTGTATCAGTTGTTATAGACAATTAGCCAACATTTAATGACACATCTGATCCAACCTTGATTTCCATAATTGTATATGTATATATCAAGTTCAACTTGGATATATTTTGGTTTTCTTACAGATGCTATTCTAATCTGTTAGAAACATTTGTTCAAATGAGTATGTCTGAGTTAGGTATGCGATAAATTCAGGGAATCTAGATTTTCTTCTTTTGGATGGGGTGACCGTACAAATATATATGTTACTGAAGTTTTCCAGACCAATATAGAAGCCAAAAATAATCAGCCAATTATAAAATAAAGAATTGCATCTAAAGATTCATCTTAGTTATTATTACTGATTAATTATAAACTGTTTTATAACGACTTAAGTCACCCATTTTGTCTATTAATTCATGATGTACTTTTTCATTCAATACAAATTAATCAGAAGATTAGGATTGTTTAGTCTTGACAATGAGGCCTCTTGTCACAAAAGTGATTGATTAATCTGTTTTTATTACACAATTTAAACATGTGATAATGTAATTTTAGGCATAACCTAATTTAAAGGAACACTGAACCCAAATTTTTTCTTTCGTGATTCAGATAGAGCATGCTATTTTAAGCAACTTTCTAATTTACTCCTAATATCAAATTTTCTTTGTTCTCTTGCTATCTTTATTTGAAAAAGAAGGCATCTAAGTTAAGGAGCCAGACAATTTTTTGGTTCAGACCCTGGACAACACTTGTTTATTGGTGGGTGAATGTATCCACCAGTCAGCAAGAACAACCCAGGTCGTTCACCAAAAATGGGCCGGCATCTAAACTTACATTCTTGCTTTTCAAATAAAGATACCAAGAGAAAGGAAAAAAATGATAATAGGAGTAAATTAGAAAGTTGCTTAAAATTGCATGCTCTATCTGAATCACGAAAGAAAAAAATTTGGGTTCAGTGTCCCTTTAATGAGCCCAGCGACTCACTGATAATTAAACCTGCAGTGAGTCTAGAACATTTTTTAAAATAAGAAACCACATAATTACATAACTAACAATGTAAAACCCCAATTCCGAAAAAGTTGGGACAGTATGGAAAATTAAAAAAAACTAACAAAAAGAGTCATTTGAAAATTCAATTCACACTGTACTATATTGAAAACACATTATTAACATCATATTTAATGTTTTACTTTGTGAATTTAATGTGTTTTTTAAAATATACACTCATTTCAAATCTAGTGACTCCAACACACTCCAAAAATGTTGGGACAGTCGACTGTTTACCACTGTGTAACATCACCTTTTCTTTTAGTAACACTTATTAAGCTTTTGGGCACTGAAGAAAGTGGAATTTTCCCCATTCATCCATTATGTATCTCTTCAACTGTGCAACTTTACAGAGCCTTTGTTGCCTTATTTTGCACTTCATAATGCGTCACACATTTTAAATGGGAAACAGGTCAGGACAGCAGGCAGGCCATGTTAGCACCCACACTCTTTGCTTACGCAACCATGCACTTATATTCCTGGCAGAATGTGGTTTGGCGTTGTCCTGCTGGAAAATGCAGGGACCCTCCTGGAAAAGACGACGTCTGGATGGCAGCATATGTTGCTCCAAAATGTATACGTATCTTTCTGCATTAAATGTGCCTTCACAGATGTGCAAGTTACCCATTCTATGGGCACTGACACCCCCCCCCCCCCATACCATGACAGATGTTAGCTTTTGAACCTGACGCTGATAACAGCTTGGATAGTTCTTTTTCCTGTTTGGCCCGGAGAACACAACAGCTGTTTTTTCCAAAAACTATTTGAAATGTTGACTCGTCTAACCACAAAACATGATTCCACTGTGCTACTGTCCATCTCAGATGAGACCTAGCTCAGAGAAGTCAGTGGCACTTCTGGACAGTGTTGATGTATGGCTTCTTCTTTGCATAGTGAAGCCTTAACTTGCATCTGTAGATGCAGTGGCGAATGGTGTTGACTGAAAAAGGTTTACCAAAGTATTCCCGAGCCCATGTCAGGATATCTATTACAGACTTATGACGATTTTTGAGACAGTGACATCTGAGGGATTGGAGATCATATGCATTCAGAAGTGGTTTTTGACCTTGCCCTTTATGCACCGAGATTTGACCGGATTCCTTGAATCTTTTAATTATATTGTTCACTGTAGAATGTGAAATGCCCAAAATCCAACCAATTTGTTGTTGAAGTGTTTGATTATTTGCTGATGCATCTGTTAGCAGATTGGCGAGCCTCGACCCATCCTTGCAATTGAAGGACTAGGCCTTTTTTTGTAGGCTCCTTATATACTATAATTACACGATTGCCTCACCTGTTTCACATCACCTTCTTATTTCAACTTGTCACATCGCTATTGGTCCTAAATTGCCCCAATCCCAACTTTTTTGGAATTTGTTGCAGTCATCAAATTTGAAATTAGTGTATATTTTCAAAAATACATTAAATTCACAATGTAAAACATCAAATAATGTGTTAATAATGTGTTTTCAATATAGTACAGGGTTAATTGAATTTTCAAATAACTCTTTTTGTTTTTGTTATTTTTGCATTTTCCATACTGTCCCAACTTTTTTGAATTGGGGTTGTATAACGGTATATTCTTAAGACAGTTTGGGGGAGGATGCAGATAAAAGATTTGTTAATTTATGACTGTTTTTCAATAATTTTTTTCCCACCTGCAAAAGATGTCAATAGTGCTTGTGAACTTGTTTTTTTTTTTATTATTTCTCTTTCTCTCACTTTATCCTATGACTTTTTCATGTCTCCTTTTATTTTATTTTAAAATGTATTATTGATTTAATCTCTCTCCATACTCTCCTATATGCATTATTTTATCGTTCCTATATGGTTTACTCTCTGCACTATTACCCTTCAATAAGGTCATCAGCGGTATCTCCGGTGGGGAAGATGGATTCACTAGCCCCCCCCCCCCCCCACATAATAGCTGCCCCCCTACCTGCCTCCCAACTATTATTCTCTTTCATTGCCACTCTGCTTAGCTCCACCCACAACATATTCCTCCTGAACCAGCCCCTCCCATAAGCCACTGATGGATCTTCAGGAAGTACCCTCTGCATATTGTTTCTGGAGAAACCACTGAACCATTTTATCTTTTTGTCTACTAAAAAATACTGTTAATTCAGCTAGCTCCTATAGATAAGTCCTATAGTAAGATCTTCAGAGTAGGGCCCTCCTCCTCCAGTGTTAATTTGTTTAGTTAAGTAACGTTTATGTATTTGTATTTATTTTTATGAAGTAGTGTAGTGAAATCTAAAACAAACTTTTATACATTTGTCTGTTCTAACTGAATTTCAAATGTTTATCTAACATTCTAATTTCGAATATTGGTTTTCAAATTGTAATTAACATTCAGTAATATTTGTTGAATATTTGAATGTTATGTATGCTTTTTGTTAGCTATAGCATTTCATTTTAAATTATTTTATGCAATTCAAAATGTTGACATTCGATTTCAATTTGAATTAATGCATGCAATTCGAAATTTGAACATTTAATTTCGAATGTTCATAATATATCAGATATACACAATTCAAAATTTGAATGTGTATATTTGAACTATTATATACTTTTGAAATGGAAAGCAACAACATTCAATTTGAAAGCACAATTCTAAATTGACAACAACATTCTAAATTCGAAAATAACATTCAATTTTCTAATTTTAAAGAAATTTCCCTCATCAATATTCCATTGTGTAAAATGAATAAACAAAGGAATATTCGTTCTAACATTAGAATTTCGATTTAGCCACATTCGCTCATACCTAGTACTCAGCACTATGGAATATTTGGCAGCACATTATAAATAAGTAATATTAATGGTAATAATGTAACAACAATTAAAGACAATAATAAAAGGTAAAAGAAACAAGATATTAATATCTAAATGGAAGTCTTATTTACTACACCGTACACACTGCATAAAAGATTGATATTCCATTCCATAATAGCAAATATACTGTATATACATGTACATTATGCAATAGGACAAGATAAGCTAAGGACATTGGAAAAATCCAAAAAGAAAATTCATGATGAACAAAAAACAGTAGTAGGGTGGTTGCAGAGGGCAATAAGTATATCCCCTTATGGGGTTTCTACAAGGTTGGCTTAAGGTATAAGTATGTCCCCTTATGGGGTTTCTATAAGGTTGGCTTAAGGTTAAAGTTGTTCTTTGTATTGTATTGTATTGGGTACTTGTAAAGCGCGGCTAATAACCCGTAAGGGTCTCAAGGCGCTGCTCATTTTATCGACCTCGGAAGGATGAAAGACTGAGTGGATCTCTCCGGGGATCAAACCTGCAAGCCTTGGGTTGCTACAGAGCTCAGCCACAGTGCCTTAGCATGCTGAGCTATCTGTCCGGCTAGTTCTTACATGATTCAGATGATGCACGTCATTTTAAATAATCTAGGTAGGCTCAGGAGCAGTAGTGCAGTAGTGGGAGCTAGCTTGTGATGGCTGCAAAAGCATAATTCTTGCCACTGGCTCACCCAATTTGCTTAGCTAGCTCCATTTAGTGCAACGATTCTACTGAACCTACCTAGATTTTCTCTTCAACAAAGGATGCCAATGGAAAAAAACATAATTTATGCTTACCTGATAAATTTATTTCTCTTGTAGTGTGTTCAGTCCACGGGTCATCCATTACTTATGGGATATATTCTCCTTCCCAACAGGAAGTTGCAAGAGGATCACCCAAGCAGAGCTGCTATATAGCTCCTCCCCTCACATGTCATATCCAGTCATTCGACCGAAACAAGACAAGAAAGGAGAAACTATAGGGTGCAGTGGTGACTGGAGTTTTAATTAAAATTTAGAACTGCCTCAAAAAAGAGGGCGGGCCGTGGACTGAACACACTACAAGAGAAATAAATTTATCAGGTAAGCATAAATTATGTTTTCTCTTGTTAAGTGTGTTCAGTCCAAGGGTCATCCATTACTTATGGGATACCAATACCAAAGCTAAAGTACACGGATGATGGGAGGGACAAGGCAGGAACATTAAACAGAAGGAACCACTGCCTGTAGAACCTTTCTCCCAAAAACAGCCTCCGAAGAAGCAAAAGTGTCAAATTTGTAAAATTTTGAAAAGGTATGAAGTGAAGACCAAGTTGCGGCCTTGCAAATCTGTTCAACAGAGGCCTCATTCTTAAAGGCCCAGGTGGAAGCCACAGCTCTAGTGGAATGAGCTGTAATTCTTTCAGGGGGCTGCTGTCCAGCAGTCTCATAGGCTAAACGTATTATGCTACGCAGCCAAAAAGAGAGAGAGGTGGCCGAAGCCTTTTGACCTCTCCCCTGTCCAGAATAAACGACAAACAGTGAAGAAGTTTGCCGAAAATCTTTAGTTGCCTGTAAGTAGAACTTCAGGGCACGGACTACGTCCAGATTATGCAAAAGACGTTCCTTCTTTGAAGAAGGATTAGGACATAATGATGGAACAACAATCTCTTGATTGATATTCCTATTAGAAACTACCTTAGGTAAAAACCCAGGTTTAGTACGCAGAACTACCTTGTCTGAATGAAAAATCAGATAAGGAGAATCACAATGTAAGGCAGATAACTCAGAGACTCTTCGAGCCGAGGAAATAGCCATCAAAAACAGAACTTTCCAAGATAACAGCTTAATATCAATGGAATGAAGGGGTTCAAACGGAACACCTTGGAGAACTTTAAGAACTAAGTTTAAGCTCCACGGCGGAGCAACAGTCTTAAACACAGGCTTAATCCTAGCTAAAGCCTGACAAAAAGCCTGAACGTCTGGAACTTCTGCCAGACGTTTGTGTAAAAGAATAGACAGAGCAGAAATCTGTCCCTTTCACGAACTAGCAGATAAACCCTTTTCTAAACCCTCTTGTAGAAAAGACAATATCCTAGGAATCCTAACCTTACTCCATGAGTAACTCTTGGATTCACACCAATATAAATATTTACGCCATATCTTATGGTAAATTTTTCTGGTAACAGGTTTCCGAGCCTGTATTAATGTATCAATAACCGACTCCGAGAAACCACGCTTTGATAGAATCAAGCGTTCAATCTCCATGCAGTCAGCCTCAGAGAAATTAGGCTTGGATGGTTGAAAGGACCCTGAATTAGAAGGTCCTGCCTCAGAGGCAGAGACCATGGTGGACAGGACGACATGTCCACTAGGTCTGCATACCAGGTCCTGTGTGGCCACGCAGGCGCTATCAGAATCACTGATGGAAACGGTGGAAACACATAAGCCATGTTGAAAACCCAAGGGGCAGCTAGTGCATCTGTCAGCACTGCTCCCGGGTCCCTGGACCTGGATCCGTAACAAGGAAGCTTGGCGTTCTGGCGAGATGCCATGAGATCCAGTTCCGGTTCGCCCCAACGAAGAATCAGTTGAGCAAAGACCTCCGGGTGAAGTTCCCACTCCCCCGGATGAAAGGTCTGGCGACTTAGAAGTCCGCCTCCCAGTTCTCCACGCCTGGGATGTAGATCGCTGACAGGTGGCAAGAGTGAGACTCTGCCCAGCGAATTATCTTTGGGACTTCTAACATCGCTAGGGAACTCCTGGTTCCCCCCTGATGGTTGATGTAAGCCACAGTCGTGATGTTGTCCGACTGAAATCTGATGAACCTCAGTGTTGCTAACTGAGGCCAAGGTAGAAGAGCATTGAATATTGCTCTTAATTCCAGAATGTTTATTGGGAGGAGTTTCTCCTCCTGAGTCCACGATCCCTGAGCCTTCAGGGAGTTCCAGACTGCGCCCCAGCCTAGTAGGCTGGCATCTGTTGTTACAATCATCCAATCTGGCCTGCGAAAGGTCATTCCTTTGGACAGATGGACCCGAGACAACCACCAGAGAAGAGAATCTCTGGCCTCCTGGTCCAGATTCAGTAGAGGGGACAGATCTGAGTAATCCCCATTCCACTGACTTAGCATGCATAATTGCAGCGGTCTGAGATGCAGGCGCGCAAATGGCACTATGTCCATTGCCGCGACCATTAAGCCGATTACTTCCATGCACTGAGCTACTGACGGGCTTGGAATGGAATGAAGGACACAGCAAGCATTTAGAATTTTTGATAACCTGGACTCCGTCAGGTAAATTTTCATCTCTACAGAATCTATAAGAGTCCCTAGAAAGGGAACCCTTGTGAGTGGTAATAGAGAACTCTTTTCCATGTTCACTTTCCACCCATGCGACCTCAGAAATGCTAGAACGATCTCTGTATGAGACTTTGCATTTTGAAAACTTGACGCTTGTATCAGAATGTCGTCTAGGTACGGAGCCACCGCTATGCCTCGCGGTCTTAGTACCGCCAGAAGTGAACCCAGAACCTTTGTAAAAATTCTCGGGGCCGTAGCTAACCTGAAGGGAAGAGCTACAAACTGGTAATGCCTATCTAGAAAGGCAAATCTTAGGTACCGATAATGATCTTTGTGAATCGGTATGTGAAGGTAGGCATCCTTTAAGTCCACTGTGGTCATATACTGACCCTCTTGGATCATGGGTAGGATGGTTCGAATAGTTTCCATTTTGAACGATGGAACCCTTAGGAACTTGTTTAAGATCTTTAGGTCTAAGATTGGTCTGAAGGTTCCCTCTTTTTTGGGAACCACAAACAGATTTGAGTAAAAACCTTGCCCTTGTTCCGTCCGCGGAACTGGGTGGATCACTCCCATTACTAAGAGGTCTTGTACACATTGTAGAAATGCCTCTTTCTTTATTATGTTTGTTGATAACCTTGACAGGTGAAATCTCCCTTGTGGAGGAGAAGCTTTGAAGTCCAGAAGGTATCCCTGAGATATGATCTCCAACGTCCAGGGATCCTGGATATCTCTTGCCCAAGCCTGGGCGAAGAGAGAAAGTCTGCCCCCCACTAGATCCGTTTCCGGATAGGGGGCCCTTTCTTCATGCTGTCTTAGGGGCAGAAGTAGGCTTTCTGGCCTGCTTGCCCTTGTTCCAGGACTGGTTGCCTTTCCAACCCTGTCTGTAACGAGCAGCAGTTCCTTCCTGTTTTGGAGCAGAGGAAGTTGATGCTGCTCCTGCCTTGAAATTACGAAAGGCACGAAAATTAGACTGTTTGGCCTTTGATTTGGCCCTGTCCTGAGGAAGGGTGTGACCCTTACCTCCAGTAATGTCAGCAATAATTTACTTCAAGCCGGGCCCGAATAAGGTTTGCCCTTTGAAAGGAATATTAAGCTATTTAGATTTAGAAGTCAAGTCTGCTGACCAGGATTTAAGCCATAGCGCTCTGCGCGCCTGGATGGCGAATCCGGAGTTCTTAGCCGTTAGTTTGGTTAAATGCACAACGGCATCCGAAACAAATGCATTAGCTAGCTTAAGTGCTTTAAGCTTGTTCATAATCTCATCCAATGGTGCTGTGCGAATAGCCTCTTCCAGAGACTCAAACCAGAATGCCGCCGCAGCAGTGACGGGCGCAATGCATGCAAGGGGCTGTAATATAAAACCTTGTTGAACAAACATTTTCTTAAGGTAACCTAATTTTTTATCCATTGGATCTGAGAAAGCACAACTATCCTCCACCGGGATAGTGGTACGCTTAGCTAAAGTAGAAACTGCTCCCTCCACCTTAGGGACCGTCTGCCATAAGTCTCGTGTGGTGGCGTCTATTGGGAACATTTTTCTAAATATCGGAGGAGGGGAAAAGGGCACACCGGGTCTATCCCACTCCTTGTTAATAATCTCTGTAAGCCTTTTAGGTATAGGAAAAACATCAGTACACACCGGTACCGCAAAGTATTTATCCAGCCTACATATTTTCTCTGGGATTGCAACCGTGTCACAATCATTCAGAGCCGCTAATACCTCCCCTAGCAATACACGGAGGTTCTCAAGCTTAAATTTAAAATTTGAAATTTCTGAATCCGGTCTCCCTGGATCAGATCCGTCACCCACAGAATGAAGCTCTCCGTCCTCACGTTCTGCAAATTGTGACGCAGTATCGGACATGGCTCTCGTGTCATCAGCGCGCTCTGTCCTTAACCCAGAGCTATCGCGCTTGCCTCTTAATTCAGGCAAGTTAGATAATACTTCTGTCATAACATTAGCCATATCTTGCAAAGTGATTTGTAAGGGCCTTGATGTACTTGGCGCCACAATATCATGCACCTCCTGAGCGGGAGGCGAAGGTACTGACACGTGAGGAGAGTTAGGCGGCATAACTTCCCCCTCGTTGTCTGGTGATAATTTCTTTACCGGTAAAGACTGACTTTTATTTAAAGTAACATCAATACAATTGGTACACATATTTCTATTGGGCTCCACATTGGCTTTTAAACATAATGAAAAAGCAGATTCATCTGTATCAAACATGTTTAAACAGACTAGCAATGAGGCTAGCAAGCTTGGAAAATACTTTCAATAAATTTACAAGCAATATAAAAAACGCTTCTGCGCTTTTAAAAACCACAAAAAAACTGTCACAGTTGAAATAACAATGAACTAATTCAGTTATAGCAACCAAATTTTTACAGTGAATGTATGAATTTAGCAGAGGATTGCACCCACTAGCAAAAGGATGATTTAATCCCTTAATACCCAAAACGGATAATCAATTTAACAGTTAACGTTTTTATCACAGTCAAACACACTGTCACAGGTCTGCTGTGACTGATTACCTCCCTCAAAAATGAATTTTGAAGACCCCTGAGCTCTCTGGAGACGTCCTGGATCAAGGAGGAAGAAGCAGGAAGACTGTGATTGAATTTTAACTGCGCAACAAGGCGCTAAAAGAAGGCCCCTCCCACTCATATTACAACAGTGGGAGACCTGATATAACGGTTTCTATGCAGAAATATACCTTAGCCATGTGGAAAAAAATCATGCCCCAAAAGATTTATCACCAAAGTACCTCATAAAACGATTAACATGCCAGTAAACGTTTTAAAAACTAACATTTCAAATGTTATGTAAAGTTATCACTAAGCCTGCTACCAGTCGCTTCTACTGCAGTTAAGGCTCATACATTATTTCAGTATTAACAGTATTTTCTCAGTCAAATTCCATTCCCTAGAAAATAACTCTACTGCGCATACATTTATCAGCCTGATACCAGTCACTACTACTATATTTAAGGCTGTACTTACATCACATGGGTATCAGCAGTGTTTTCTTAGTCATTCCTTAGAAAATATTTTACTGCACATACCTCATTTGCAGGGGACCCCGCATGCTATTCCCTTTTCTGAAGTTACCCCACTCCTCAGAATGTACGAGAACAGCCAGTGGATCTTAGTTACGTCTGCTAAGATCATAGAAAACGCAGGCAGATTCTTCTTCTAAATACTGCCTGAGAGAAAAAACAGCACACTCCGGTGCCATTTAAAATAACAAACTTTTGATTGAAGAATAATTAAGTAAAAAACTCCTAACTCCTCTCACGACCTCCTTCTTTGTTGAGAGTTGCAAGAGAATGACTGGATATGACATGTGAGGGGAGGAGCTATATAGCAGCTCTGCTTGGGTGATCCTCTTGCAACTTCCTGTTGGGAAGGAGAATATATCCCATAAGTAATGGATGACCCGTGGACTGAACACACTTAACAAGAGAAAGTAAATTTGATAAAAAGAAGTATATTGAAAAGTTGTTTCAAAATGAATGTTCTAAATGAATCATGAAAATGTAATGTTGACTTTACTGAACGGCTCAAAATTTCAAGCCCTAAGACCAGGAAAAAATGTTTTATAATTGTCATCTCTCATCTATCTTTCTCCATTCCATCCTCTCTTCAATCTCTCTTTTTACCACCTCCCTTATCTCTCAGGCAATATCTTCTCTTTACACTCTTTCTCCACACTCTATTTTTTTTTCTCGACTCTTTCTTAATCTATATTATTTTTATCCACTTTCACTTTTCCTCTCCAATCTCTCTCTGACCCTGTCAGAAGTAATAGTCTAAGCACTAATGGGGTCCCTATAGCCTTAGAGAAATAACATAACCTTGCCCTTTTATGGATATATGATATCCCTTTAGATATTATTTTTTTACATTCACTCACTACTGTTAAATTTTAACTTGCCAATGGCTGTTGGGCTAGTGGAAATTTTGAGCCCTGCCTTACTGTCCCTTTAAGATTTTCAAAATAAGTTACTAGCCTTGGGGGATACAGAAACTGCAAGTAATATTTCACATGCTTTTTTAAAAGATCAGAGATTGTTGATATACACTCTATATGGTAAGTTTATTTATTATTGCCTCTGTATGAATGTTTGAGAGCTAAATAAAAAAAAATAGCATCTCAATAAAGGGATTAATTTCTTTCAGTATGTTTGAATGCTAACTAAATAAATAAATAAAAAATAAAAATATATATATATATATATATATATATATATATATATATATATATATATATATATATATATATATATATATATATATATATTAGCTCCATAAAGGACTAGTTTATTTCAGTACATGTATAGGACTAAATAAATTCCCCTTCAATATAAAGAGCTAACAAATTTTGTTTACATACTAATCTAAACAATATAATACTATAATATATCATGGTTAAAGATTTAAACACTTGGATAATATAACTGTTTCATGTAGATTTGCATAAATTCTAGTCTTTTTTTAATGCTATAAATAAACATTTTCCTTTACCACTTGATGTTGGACGGCCCTTATATTTTTGATTTAAAAAGAGAGAAAACTACACTTGAAAAAATATCAACATGATAATTATTGTATCTAAAAGTAGGCAAATTACTCAATGAAGTCTTACATCTCCAGGGAGGATTAATCTTTGTATGCTGTATTTCAAAAGTCTTCAACAAAAAAATGAGGAAAGCTTATCACCTAGGAAACATATGGTGTTAATCAGCATAGGTTTGGCACATGCTTAGTTATTGTAAGGGGAAATGATTTTAGCTGCCTGCTTGGTAGTTTAAATATTTTCTTTATCATATCCAAAGTATGTCTAGTAATTTTCACATATGAGCTATAATTATGTGATAACGTTATCTAAAAGTAATTGAAACAAAAGTTAAAGATTTTATACATCAAGGTCAGATTTTAGTTTGAAAATGAAGTTCAAATAAATTGTTTGTGCATTGTAGATGAATATGTTTTCAGATAAATAATAGGATATATTTATCGTATGTGGGTGTGCGATAATTAACCAGCCATTACAAGTAGCTGGTTATTGCTAACGCGAGCTTGCGATAGCAATTAGCTCTTATAAAATAAACCAGATCTCTAGTTAATTTTATAAATGTGCCCCCAATGCCCCCAAAATACTGTGCAGTGTAATTTATTAAAAAAATAAAGATTGCAGAATCTTTTTTAATAAAAATAACTGCACTAGGCAGTATTTTGGAGGTAAAGTTGGTGGGAGTGGGGTGTTCAGAAAAAAAAATGCACTGAAAAGTGCCTTTACACTTTGTTGTATAGGAACTGTGTGTTCCCAGTAAATATACAGGCATGTGCGATTTGTTTCGGATCGATTCGGAAATTCGGCCGAATTTCTTAAATTCGGAGATTCAGATCGATTCGAATTTCCGAATTGAAATAGTGCCGAATCTACTGAATAAATCCGAATTAGTTTGGATTTATTCGGTAGATTCGGATGGCCATGGATTACACTAGTATTGTACAGTATATTAGGTTATATCACTCTGCTATGGGTTACACCTAATATACAGTACATAATACTAGTCTAATACACAGCATATCCCACCTAACACATACCGAAATTCCGAATCAAACCGAATCCAGCCGAATTTATTCGAATCCGAACAAATCCGATATGAATTGATTTGAATTTTTCCTAATTCGAATCGATCCGAACCGAAATTCGAAAACATCCGAATCGATCTGAACCGAACCAAATTTTTTTCGCCATGCACATGTCTATAAATATACATGTACATGCTTATATACATATATATTTATGTGTTAATATGTGTATATGCTTATTTTCTTTCTGGGAGCATGGCTGACTGGCCGTATTAAGATAAATCTTGCCTTGAAGAAGGCTAAAAAAAAAAGCCAAAATGTCGACTATGATCATTCATGTATAAATTCTGATGTTTTTAGAATAAATACTATCAGCTGTTGAAATTAAAAATCCTGTGAGTGCCCTTCTTTACTACAAATATCAATACCAGTCTTTTGAGGATTGCACCCAAGTCAGAACCAAACCACAGAGGTTGGAGTGCTGGGCCACCGGCTAATTGACATTATACATATATAAAAAAAAATATATATATATACAGGTATATATATATTTAAGATTGCTGCCATCACTTCGCTACGTACCCCCTTTGATGCACCTATGGAAGCACGCTCTCGTGAGGGCAATGCAAATGCAAACTTGCGTTTGCATTGCTCTTATCTTGTAATAACAGCGCACGTTAGCGTGCGCTGGTATTACAAAGTGGAGTGCAAATATCGCTTTCATGAAAGCAATATTTAGCGCTCCACTTGTAATCTGGCCCATAGTGTCTCTTAGTCATTGTGATTAATAAACATGCATCACAGCATTATATTGGGGCTATCAGATACGTTAAAAATCTTATACTTCACTAAATATTTAAAGAGAATGTTATATTTAACATACTGGTTATCATTATCTTAGTAAGCATGGAGAAAAATAACAAAATTAAAAGGGTATGAAAATATCACACACAACACAAAGGCAAGCATTAAAGGGACATTACAGTCAAAATTTAAATGCACATAGATGAATTACATCTTTGAATAGAAACATATTTGCAATATACATGTGTTGGCAAAAATGCTTCTAGTTAAAGTTATCATTGGTTTAGTGTTAACATTATTCTCTGCACGTGCATGTGAAGCATAGCTAGATATTCTCAGTGCACCAGCATGTTAAATACTGCAGCTGCTCAGAGCACAAGTGGGGCTTGTATCATGTCAGCAATTAACAAATTGAGTCATTACCAGATGGTACAAGCACCTTAGGCTCTCTGAACAAGTGCTGTGTTTAAAATGCTGGTGCACGGTGCATACTTAAATACACTTTTGAAACAGCTATAGCTTTTATTAGAAGCATTTTTGCTAATACTTGTATATTACAAAAATGCTTCTATTCAAAACTAAAGTGCATCTATGTAGATTCCAATTGTGGCTGGACTTTCCCTTTAAACATGATAAACAAATAGTGCTTATAGCTTACGTCTTAAATTCCCCATACCAGTTAGAAATGGGTGTCCTATTGAACATTTACAATGGAAAATAGTTAATTTGAAGCCATTATTGTAAGAACACCAATTAAAGGGACATGATTCAGATAGAGAATACAATTTTAAGCATCTTTCCAATTTACTTCTATTATCTAATTTGCTTTATTCTCTTGGTATCCTTTGCTGAAGAAGCTGCAGTGCACTATTGGGAGCTAGCTTTAATCAATGGGTGAGCCAATAACATGAGGCATATAGGTGCAGTCACCAATCAACAGTTTCCGAGCCTACCTAGGTATCATTTTCAACAAAGGATACCAATAGAAAAAAAAATAATTAGATAAGTAAATTAGAAAGTTGTTTAAATTCACATGCTCTATCCAAATTATGAAAGAAAAAAAAAAAAAGGATTTGATGTCCCTTTAAGGCTAAACAAATTAACTTGAACCTGCCTAAGATACAATATTATTCTCATGTGTACGTTATTTTGTAGTGATTAGTGATAACCTAGATGCATCTAGAAGATGAGTATATATGTTCAAATTACATTATTGCTTTGCTTTTATTAAAAATGTATGGTGATGAAAAAAAATACACTATATTGCTAACTTATTGTAGCAGGAATTTAAGGGTGCAATACAGCAATAAAAGCTATGCATCCAAACACGTATTTTGTTATATCAGTAAGGCAACTGAAGATACAAAAAAACTGTAATGTTTGTATTGGTTCTTTGGGTATAATATATAAGCATAACATTCTAAGCTCAAAAATCTATATTGAATAATACAAAAAAAAAAAATATATACATTTACAGGCACTGCTTCAGGAAATGTATACACACACAAGTGAATCATCCACACTGGTGCATTTTGTCATTTACGTTGTCCTTGTAAAAAAGGTTATGTGGGTGAAATGTAGAAAAAATTAAAAACACCAGTGGCAGAGTACAGAGCATCAGGGAAGCTTAAAGGGCCACTAAACCCAAAATCTTTCTTTCATGATTCAGATAGAGAATAGAAATTTAAACAACATTACAATTTACTTCCATTATTTATTTTGCTTCATTTTTTAAATATCCTTAGTTGAAGAAAAAGCAATGCACATGGTGAGCCAATCACACGAGGCTTCTATGTGCAGCAACCAATCAGCAGCTAGTGAGCATATCTAGATATGCTTTTCATCAAAGAATATCAAGAGAATAAAACAAATTAGATAATATAAGTAAATTAGAAAGCTGTTTAAAAATGCATTCTCTTTCTAAATCATGAAAGAAAAAATGTGGGTGGCATGTCCCTTTAAAGGGATAGTAAACCCATTTTTTTTTCTTTTATGATTCAGATAGAGCATGCAATTTTAAGTATCTTTCTAATTTACTCCTATAAGCAATTTTTATTTGTTCTCTTGGTATCTTTATTTGAAAAAGCAGGAATGTTAAAGTGATGGTAAATTTCAGGCTGAAAGAATGTTGCAATAAAACATATATTAGTTTGCAAGTAAAACCACATAATTATTTTTTTAAAGTGTACATATATTTTATAATAAAAGGTTTATAATTGGTATTGTCTGTTCTTCGCCCCCCTTCATTTCCTCTTTTGGCTGGGCTGTGATGTATAGAGCAGTCACATCCACTCTCTACATAGGCTTTCTATGGGCTTTAAAGGGGCTGGACTTCAAGATTGCCAACTGACACACATGTTGATTGGATGTTCACTGGAATTGTTATAAAAAAAAAAAATAGTTCATCCATGTGGGCCGGCATAACATTGTAATAGAAGCATTACTATATGCACTAATTTAACCCTTTCACAGATGGATTTAAAAAAAAAAAGGTACACATATACCTTTTTAATGGCAAAGATTACATTTATGGCATGTGATTATTTAAAGTTTACCATCACTTTAAGTATCAGTATTTATTAATATTTTCAACAACACCCACATCGCTTTCAAGATTGTAATTTGGTAATTAGACTAAAGAAATAGAATAGAAATGGCAGAGGCAAATATTTCACAAACCTAATGGATACAATTATTTTACATATTGTGCACTCTGTTATAGTAGAGTATAAATATTTAGTTTATCAGTATATTTAATAGTATTTTCATACTTTGCAATATGTCACACTTTAAAATTTGAAAATAAACCATACATGTAAATCATTTTAAAATGACTATGAAACATTAAAATATTTGTGGCTTCAAAAAACAATTTCAATTAATATTGACACTACTGAAAATGTGTGCAAAAATGACTATGGTGACAATAAAATGCACTGTTTTTTTGTTTTTTTTTTAAAGTAGCTGAATGTCCGTATAATTCTTCAGTGTGACCTCAAAAAAAAAACTAAAGAGAAACCTCTATAGTGTAAAACTGTTTAGATATTTTTTCAAATGCCCAACATGGAGGCAAATTTAAGAAATGTCTTGCGGACCTGATCCGACAAATTTAAGAAATGTCTTGCGGACCTGATCCGGGCCATCAAGCTCCGTTCGGAGCTTGATAGATAGGCCACATGGTCTGATACGCACACAAAATTGAGCTTCATTAGCTCTAAGATAAGTAAAACATGGATCCAACTCTGTGACTTGCAGAGGGTTCCAAATTTGTTACAATATAAAAATACACACTTCGTAAAAAACAAATAAAATGATTACAGAACAATCCTTTACAGTCATTCCGGGGTTAGAATATACAACGTCCTAACACAATTTGCGCTCCCAGGAGCTCTTGTTTACAGATCAAGTTACTACATTCAAGTAACATTTGTATACAGCATCGGCTACTTGCAAATGAGAAAATTAGTGTTTCAGTGTCTGATCAAGTAAAACTCCTCCTTGTGACGTCAGGATGTCATGGCTGCACCTCAGACAAACGTTTCACCTGTTGGCTTTTTCAAGGCGTTGTAATTCTCTTTCTTATATATCCCTCCTTCATTACTGATTGTCTACTCTATATAGACAGACCTGGAACTCACAATGAGGACTGTAAAGGATTGCTCTGTAATCATTTTATTTGTTTTTTATACAAAGTGTGTATTTTATTTTATTTATTTTTTTAAATGGAACTGCCTGCAAGTCACAGAGTTGGATCGATTGTTTACTGGGCATTAGAGTGAATGCAGCTCCATTCTGTTTAAGTACCAAGTTGGGCATTTTAAATAATATTTAAACAGATTTACACTATAGAAGTTTCCCTTTGCCTTTTTTGAGGTAAGAATGAAGAATTAAATGGAGATTCATCTACTTAAAAAAAAAACAGTGCACAGTGTTGTATTTCTTTTATTTTTATTGGCACATTATTTGAAAGTTACAACATTGTAATATATTATAATATAATTGTATTCACTTTGGTGTTATTTGTTTAGTGACTGAAAAGGACATAACCAACAGTTGTATTGGTAGATAGTAACACACCTCCATCATCATAAAATATATACATATTTCTGAATAACTATTATTAATAGATATGTGCACAGTGGAAAAATGTGTTTCGGTTAGTTTTGGACCAATTCTGATTTTTTCAAATTTCGTTTCGGATCGATTTGAATTTGGATACATTCAAATGTATTGGTTTCGGATTCAAATACATTCGGATGTATTCCTTTCGGATTCAATTCATAAATTCGGAAGTTCGGTATGTGTTATGTTGATTCCGATAGTTCCAAGTTACACAAACGGAATTATTTCACTGTTCTATCTCACTAAATCTCAATAAATTTAATTTTTATACTGAATTATGATTAGTCCATGGCCATTTGAATGTAACAAACTAATTTGGATTTATTCATTACAAATGCATTCATATTAGTTTAGTTTCGTTGCTAGGATAATTTGGAAATTCGAATCTATTCAAATCAGGGGTGTATTAAAGGGACATTAAACCCAACATTTTTCTTTCATTATTCAGATAGAGAATACAATTTTAAACAACATTTCAATTGACTTCTATTATCTAATTTGCTTGATTCTTTAGAAATCCTTTGTTGAAGAAATAGAAATTCACTTGGATGAGCCAATCACATGAAGCATCTATGTGCAGCCACCAATCAGCAGCTACTGAGGCTATCTAGATATGCTTTTCAGCAGAGGATATCAAGAGAATGAAGCAAATTAAGTAATAGAAGTAAATTAGAAAGTTGTTTAAAATTGCATGCTCTTTCTAAATCATAAAAGAAAAAATTTGAGTTTCATGTCCCTTTAAGGCATAGGCCAACAAGGCCGGTGCCTAGGGCAGCAGATTTTGAAGGGGCAGCAGAATTTTGAGTCCCTAGGGCCACTCTACTGAACTCAGGGCCCGGTGGCTAAATCAACCAATTACTAATGACTTAAATGGCTGGCCCGGCTATTGCTATCCTATGGGATTGTATGTGGGTGCGCATGATGTGGTGACAGTGGAGGCGGAGCTCACTTGCGCAGCCTGGCCTGGACTGAGAGGGAATGCGGTATTCTTCCTGGCTCCACCGCGTGATTGAGACTCACACAGACTACACAGTGCAGTGTGCACTACAACGTGACCACTGTGAAACAGCATATGCCTTTCTCCCTTCAATACATCTTCATTAGGCATTAAAATATTTAAACAGATTAGTCACTAGGGCCACTCTACTGAACTCAGGGCCCGGTGGCTAAATCAACCAATTACTAATGACTTAAATGGCTGGCCCAGCTATTGCTATCCTATGGGATTGTATGTGGGTGCGCATGATGTGGTGACAGTGGAGGCGGAGCTCACTTGCGCAGCCTGGCCTGGACTGAGAGGGAATGCGGTATTCTTCCTGGCTCCACCGCGTGATTGAGACTCACACAGACTACACAGTGCAGTGTGCACTACAACGTGACCACTGTGAAACAGCATATGCCTTTCTCCCTTCAATACATCTTCATTAGGCATTAAAATATTTAAACAGATTAGTCACTAGGGCCACTCTACTGAACTCAGGGCCCGGTGGCTAAATCAACCAATTACTAATGACTTAAATGGCTGGCCCAGCTATTGCTATCCTATGGGATTGTATGTGGGTGCGCATGATGTGGTGACAGTGGAGGCGGAGCTCACTTGCGCAGCCTGGCCTGGACTGAGAGGGAATGCGGTATTCTTCCTGGCTCCACCGCGTGATTGAGACTCACACAGACTACACAGTGCAGTGTGCACTACAACGTGACCACTGTGAAACAGCATATGCCTTTCTCCCTTCAATACATCTTCATTAGGCATTAAAATATTTAAACAGATTAGTCACTAGATACTTGTACATTTACTGTTTGTCTATCTGTCATACATGCAAAGAATAAGTATTTATTGCTGAATCTATACAACTATGTGACTTAAAACACAATTGAAAATATGTTGTATGCATTTAATACATTCAGAAAAAAATACAAGTATATACTTTATTATAATTGTATCATGTGACTTTATCCCCTAGGATACAATTCCTAAACCTATCATAACTACTGTTGTATTTTTTAAGTACTTTTAAAGGCCAGTTTGTATATTCATTACATATTTATCCAAGCAGATATTTTGCTTAAATAACTGTCAATCACCAAAGAAGATGTTTAAGGTTAAACAACTACCTACTGACAAACTATCATACAGTGAAGGATATTTTTTTCTGATATAAACACTTTAATCATCTGACTTGCAAAATAATGTCTTATATATATATATATATATATATATATATATATATATACACAGTATGTATATGTATATATATATATATATATATATATATGTATATATATATATATATATATATATGTGTGTGTGTGTGTGTGTGTGTGTGTGTGTGTGTGTGTGACCAGAGTGAATGGAAGCCCTGGTGAACATCTACTTAAAAATATATATTTTTTATTTTTTTACACCCTGCCCCAAAAATATTATGTATAAAAAAGGCCTTAAACCTGGGGTGGGGCAGGGGGTGGGGGGTGGGCAGCAGAATTTTGAGTGCCTAGGGCAGCACAAAACCTAAATACGCACCTGATTCAAATCTGTCCACATTGCCAGTGAATGTGGATCTTGGCAGTGTGGAGGGAGCATGTTTATACGACATATACTGTGCGTGCAGTAGATGTGAAAATGGTTTCTGTTCAGTAACAGTACAAATAATAGATATGTAAACTAGACTTGTACATTTGGAGGTTTCAGAGGTAAACAAATGCAGAAGGTGGCTGTTCACGATATTTGGCTCTTTTCAGAGCCTGATTTCTTCTTGTAAAAGTGCAAAACTAAGAATTGTGCAAATCCAGATCTTAGTGTGTTACACTTTGACAGGAAGGAATTTGTGAGCAGCCGCCTTCTTTCTCATTTGTTTGCATCCGAAACCTCTCAATACACAGGTCAAATGTAAACTATTCAGCAGATTGCTTACAATTGTTAATCTCATCACTGAAAGCGCAGTGAGACAGATTTATGTGAAAAAGATTCATGGATAGTGTTTACAACATTATAAAATCCTGGTGAGGTTTTCCCATTAAAATACATGTTATTCCAATGAAATGCACCTATATATTCGCTAAGTATGCAATTACCATTGTTAATAGAGTACAAAAAATCTTAATAAAAAAAACTATAGGAGCGTGTTGTGCGTATATTGTACATGTGTATGTAGTGTATTGAATGTATGTATCATAAGGTAAAATAATATATTATATATTTTAAGTAATTTTATTATTTAAGTAAATCTGTTTTTATTTTTTGGCGTATTCTTTCCTTAAAAAAATTTGATATAGTAAAAATTTGAATGGTAGAACAAATGTCAAGGGGAACATTCATTCATCGTTTCCTGATCTCTTATTTATTCCTGACCAGTGGACACCAGTTTTGCTACCAAGCTAAATTGAACTAATCTGTTAAGATGATACGTGTCCATATTCTAGTCAAATATCTATTTTATTCTCATTGTCAATACCCTGATTTCTATTTTCCATGAACTTATATGATTTGTCATAAGTCCATATCTTCCATTTTACATTTCTGAGGAAAATGGAAAAACTACAAGTTTCAAAGGTAAAATACAACAAAAGACGGGACAGGAAAAGGGGGCAACGGCACGGCGTCTTCTCTGGATGCGTGCGGCGCTGATGTCATCGCTGTACGCTCCTGATGCTGGCCGGTCCTGTGGCACCAGTCCTCTGTCTATTGAACTGATATTTTTTTGTTGAATCCTTGCCTGTCTTACTACGCTACTTGGTTAACCCCTAAACTGCTGGATTGATACTTTGTTGCTGAAACCTTGCCTGTCTTACTATGCTACCTGGTTAACCCCTTATCTGCTGGACTGATCCTTGTTACTAAACCCTGCCTGTCTCACTACGCTACTTGGTTATTCCCTAACTTGCTGGACTGACTCCTTGTTGCTGAACCCTGCCTGTCTCACTTCGCCACCTGGTTAACCCCTTGATTACTGGCCTGACTTTCTGTTGCCGGATCCTGTCTGCCTATTTGCCTTGTGCTGTCCAGCCTGTGGCGAGTGGCGCTCTCCTCATTTGCCTGATACTCTCTACTCTGGGTTATTCCCTATCTTTCCGGCTCAACGCCGGGATAACAAGACTACTGACTGACTTCGGTCTGATAGAGGAGTATCCTACGAGTCTTACATTATACTTGGCCATGGAACCAGATGAGGTGGCACGAGCTGTTTATCTCCAAGGACAGATGTTGGGAACCCATACTACACAACTGCAGAATATGGATTCCAAGCTGGAGGCTATTACCGCTCAACTCTCCTTACTAGTCACATCAAGGAATACTGCTCCTGTTGTTTCACCGCCAGTCCCTGCTCCCAGTACTGTGGCTTGTCCCTCTGCTTATGGAAGCACACCCCAGATTCTTTGCCTGACAAGTATGAAGGTACTACGGATTGCAGGGGTTTCCTTAACCAATGTAGGCTGCACTTCCGTAATGATCCTCACACCTTTCAGTCTCCCCAGTCAAGGGTCACCTTTATCATTTCTTTGCTGAAAGACAAGGCCCTAGCCTGGGACTCTCCTTTCCTGCATGATGCTGATGATTTCGTTTCTGCTTTTTCTGCTGTATTTGGGGCTTCTGGTCGTACCTCTGCTGCAAAATATTCACTCCTGGATCTTCATCAGGGAAACAGAACCGTGGCTCAGTTTGCCATTGAGTTTCGCACCTTGGCACTTGAAACCACTTGGGATGGCAGTGCTCTCAAGGCGGCCTTTAGGAGGGGTCTGCATGAACGCATCAAAGATGAACTCACTTATCGTGATATCCCTTCTTCTTTGGATGATTTTATAGCACTTTGTATCAGCCTGGACTCCCGCTTTCAGGAGAGACAAGCTGAGAGAGACCGAACTAGGAGGGTCCTTCCTTCTCGTCCCCCTGTTCGTCCAGTTCTGGCAACATCCTCTACCCCTTCAGCAGCTCCAGTTGCCTCAGTGGAGGAACCCATGAATCTCTCCTCTTTCAAACCTTCAGAGTCCGAAAGACAGAGAAGAAGGAGACTGAGACTATGCTTTTATTGTGGCTCTAACTCCCACCAACTAAAGGACTGTGACATTCAGCCGGGAAAAGCCAATGCTTAGAGGAAAACACAGGGGTACCTCTAAGCATGATCTCTACCAAACCCGCTCACTCCTCTCGGATCCTAGTACCTGTTGCCCTTACCTTCCTTCAGAATACTGTCCACACTCAAGCCTTTATCAATTCAGGGGCAGCTGACAACTTTCTGGATCACCGTTTTATGATGCAAGCTGGTCTACCTATTCTACAGAAAAGACATTGTCTCAAGATAACTACCCTGGATGGCACCCCATTGGTTCTGTTTTAATCCATTTTGAGTCAGCACCCCTGACCGTCGGTGTTCTTCATACCGAACAGCTCCAGTTCGAGGTCATTCATTACCCAGCTCAGCCTGTCATCCTTGGTCTCCTTTGGCTTCGCTTACATAATCAACACTTCGACTGGGCTGAGGGACAACTGGCTTCTTGGGGTGCCTCCTGTTTCCACTCCTGCCTTGCTAAAGTCACTCCTCTGCTCTGCATTCCCATAGCCAGCATCCAGACTCCCTCTATCCTTCCTTTGGTATATGCAAACTTTGTTGATGTGTTTGAGAAAAAAGCAGCCGACGTGCTGCCACCCCACCATCCCTATGACTGTAAGATCGACCTCCTTCCCAGAGCCCCACTTCCTAAAGGCAGGACATATCCACTCTCCAAGGCATAAACCAAATCCATGGAGGAGTAATCCAAGAAAACCTAGCCAAAGGTTTCATTTGCCCTTCTTCCTCTCCTGCTGGGGCTGGTTTCTTTTTTGTCGGCAAGAAGGATGGTGCGCTCAGACCATGCATAGACTACAGGGGCTTGAACAACATAACCAACAAGAATCGCTATCCAATACCACTGATCACTGAACTGTATTGACTCACTCCAGGATGCTTGCTTCTTCACTAAATTGGACTTGGAGCATATAATTTGATTCGTATCTCTCCAGGCCATAAATGGAAGACCGCCTTCAACACAAGATCAGGGCATTACAAATACCTTGTAATGCCCTTTGGGTTGTGTAACGCCCCTGCAGTCTTCCAGGCATTTGTCGATGACGTCTTCCGTGACTTCCTCAATCGCACTGTCATCGTTTACCTGGATGATATCCTTGTTTTCTCTTCCACTTTAGAGGAGCATCACAGGCATGTGAGACAGGTGCTTATTCGTCTCAGGGATAACTCTTTGGTAGCCAAGTTAGAAAAGTGTGAGTTTGATCAAGTCCGGATCCAATTCCTTGGATATGTCATCTCAAAGGAGGGTTTTGCCATGGATCCTGCTAAACTCACCGCTGTACTAGAATGGCATCAACCTACTTCTTTAAAGGAATTACAGAGGTTCTTGGGGTTCTCCAATTATTACAGCAAGTTCATAAAGAACTTTTCTCAAACAGTCGCTCCTCTCACTGAATTGACTAGACGAAACTTTAAACATTGGCCTCTTGCGGCCATAAATGCCTTTTCTTGTCTGAAAAAGGCTTTCTGTTCAGCTCCTGTGCTCCGCCATCCTGACCCTAACCTACAGTTTACCTTAGAGGTTGATGCCTCCGAGATAGGGGCTGGAGCAGTTCTTACCCAAAGGAACCCTCTGACTTCCAAATCACACCCTGTAGCCTTCTTTTCTAAACGTTTCATTCCTGCTGAGAGGAACTATGATGTGGGTAATCGTGAATTCTTAGCCATTAAAATGGCCTTAACTGGATGGCGTCACTTGCTAGAGGGCACCGTCAACCCTATCCAGATCCTCACTGACCATAAGAATCTGACTTACTTAGAAACTGCTCATCGACTCAATCCTCATCAGGCCAGGTGGGCCTTGTTCTTTTCCCGTTTTCACGTTGTGGTTTCCTACCTTCCTGGAACCAAAACAAGAAGGCGGACTCAAGTGATTCCTCCGAAGATCCTATTGAACACATCATACACCCCTCCTGTGTGATTGTTCAACTCAATACCACTCTTCTGCAAAGATTACAACATTCTCAGTCTAATAAACCTCCTGGTGCCCCTATGACCTCTGATATCCTCTGCCTTCTGGAGAGCCTTTTGTAAGTTAATTGGAACCACTGTATCCTTGTCATCTGGCTACCATCCTCAGACCAATGGACTAACTGAGAGAGCAAACCAGGATCTTGAAGCCTACCTCAGAGCCATTGTCAACACTTGCCATTCCAACTGGTCTGCATTACTACCTTTAGCTGAGCTGGCAAGAAACACCCATTGGCACTCGTCTCTTCGGTGCTCTCCATTCCAAGCTGCAGCAGGTTATCAACCTCGTATCTTCCCTCTTTCAGCTCAGTCCACTGGGGTACCTGCCGCAGACCGTCATGTCACTGATCTCACCACTCATTGGCAACAGATTCTCTCTCAACTCTGTTCAGCTGTCTCTAGATGTAAGAGGTTTGCTGATCATCACAGGGCTTCTGTACGTGACATTCCAGTGGGTGAACATGTTTGGGTCTTCACTCGACATATCCCTCTACATCAACCCTGTCACAAATTGGGGCCTAGGTTTATCGGTCCTTACAAGGTCCTAAAAAGACTGTCTCCTGTTGCCTACAAAGAGGCCTTGCCAAGAACCCTACGCATACATCCAGTCTTCCACATCTCACTACTCAAGCCGTACATCAAGAATAGATATTCCCAGCCTCAAACTCCTCCTCCTCCGCTCTTTATCCATGGTAACCCCAAATATTAAGTGGCTAAGATTCTGGACTCCAGATACAGGCGCAGACAATTGCAGTATCTGATACATTGGAAGGGTTACTCTGTAGCAGACCGTTCCTGGGTTCCTGCCTGTGATGTGCATGCTCCATCTCTGGTCTCCAAATTCCATGCTGCTCACCCTTTGAAGCCGACTCTGGTTCCCGGAGGGAACCCTTGAGTAGGGGGCTATGTCACGCCGCGCCGTTTCTAGGGGCGCAGCGTCTTCCCCATGCTCGTTGCCTAGGGCTGTGTCGGCTCTGGATGCGTGTGGCACTGACATCATCGCCGCACGCTCCTGATGCTGGCTGGTCCTGTGGCGCCAATCCTCTGCCTATTTAAATGGGCAGCAGATGATCTGTCACTGCCCAAGTATAGTTACTACTTCTTGTACTCCTGGGAGTGACAGATCGTCTGCTGAACTGATATTTTGTTGCTGAATCCTTGCCTGTCTTACTACGCTACTTGGTTAACCCCTAAACTGCTGGACTGATACTTTGTTGCTGAAACCTTGCCTGTCTTACTACTCTAACTGGTTAACCCCTTATCTGCTGGACTGATCCTTGTTACTGAACCCTGCCTGTTTCACTACGCTACTTGGTTATTCCCTAACTTGCTGGACTGACTCCTTGTTGCTGAACCCTGCCTGTCTCACTTTGCCACCTGGTTAACCCCTTGATTACTGGCCTGACTTTCTGTTGCCGGATCCTCTCTGCCTATTTACCTTGTGCTGTCCAGCCTGTGGTGAGTGCCGCTCTCCTCATTTGCCTTATACTCTCTGCTCTGGGTTATTCCCTATCTTTCCAGCTCAACGCCGGGATAACAAGACTACTGGCCGAATTCGGTCTGATAGAGGAGTATCCCACGAGTCTTACATTATCATTTTATATTACCATCTCAAAGTGTTTAATGTCCCTTTAAGTACAACCCCCACAGCTCCTCCCTTATCTGTTTTTCCCTACCTATCAGGACCACCTTCCTCCCTTTGGTCAAAGCCGCTTCCCCTAGGCTTTGCCCTGTGTCCAGGGGCCTTCTTTCTAGTTTATTTATATGATAGATATGACAGCAGTATTCTTTAAATTATGACAACAGACACTCCAAATGTCCAGTGCAATCCCAATAAATATTGTTTGTTGCCTAGAAAAAATAAAGTAATTTACATATATTGTGGTCATCATGCAAATGCAAAACAATGAATAACCTTCATGTTTTTTATTGACTGTACAGAATTTTGTTTATGCAGATATGGGTGTAACCTATTTTCTTTGATTATTTATTCTGTTCTGCTGCGGCAAACAAATTGTGCCTGTCACAGTTATTTAATTTATAATGGATAAGCCTTAGAGGGAAAGAACATGCACTAAAACTGTGTTTTGACAGTTCAGGATATCTGAGTGCTCTAACACAAAATGAGATCATGGTAGTATTTGAACTTTGACTGAAAGTCACACATTCTTCAAGTTAATTACTTTTATAGAGACGTGTCAAGTCAAATTAATAATATTTATAATATAAAATGTTTTATGTTCAGAGAAGAATGTGCACTGCATTTCTTGTTAGGTCTCTTAAAGGGACAGTCTAGGCCAAAATAAACTTTCATGATTCAGATAGAGCATGTAATTTTAAACAATTTTCCAATTTACTTTTATCACCAATTTTGCTTTGTTCACTTGGTATTCTTAGTTGAAAGATTAACCTAGGAGGCCCATGTGCTAATTTCTTAGACCTTGAAGCCCACCTCTTTCAGATTGCATTTTAACAGTTTTTCACCACTAGAGGGTGTTAGTTCACATATTTCATATAGATAACACTGTGCTCGTGCACGTGAAGTTATCTGGGAGCAGGCACTGATTGGCTAGACTGCAAGTCTGTCAAAAGAACTGAAAAAAGGGGCAGTTTGCAGAGGCTTAGATACAAGATAATCACAGAGGTTAAAAGTATATTATAACTGTGTTGGTTATGCAAAACTGGGAAATGGGTAATAAAGGGATTATCTATCTTTTAAAACAATAAAAATTCGGGTGTAGACTGTCCCTTTAATTATAGCTTTGGATTCTGAAATTAGTATCAACTATATAAATTTGAGGGATTTTAACTTCTTATTTATATATGCATATAATTTATTATCAATTAAATACTGTTCTGCCAAAGGTTTCTCAATTTGGATTCAAATTTTGTATTGGCTTGCAATTCAGGTGAAATAGGCATGTGAAAAGATTTTTGACCCCTCTAGTCATCAACTTACAAGGCTCAAAGTTAAAGGGACTTAAAACCCAAACAGTTCTTTCCTGACTCCGGTAGAGCATACATTTTTAAACAACTTTCCAATTTACTTCTATAATCAATTTTGCTTCATTCTCTTGGTATCCTTTGTTAAAAGAGCAGCAATGCACTACTGTAACCTAGATGACCACATTGTTAAACCAATGACAAGAGGCATATACTGTATGGGCAGCCAACAATCAGCAGCTAAATCCCAGCTTGCTTTTCAACAAATGATACCGAAAGGAACTAAGCAAATTAGAGATTGGAAGTAAAATGGAAAGTTGCTTAAAATTATATGCTTTCTCTGAATCATGAAGGAAAAGTTGTGGGTTTCATGACCCTTTAATGTCTTCCCACATAAACTAAAAAAAATAAACAAAAATATTATATTATAGAATTCAAACAATTAAAATAACTTATTTTTCAATGTTAAAAGAACATACAACTCCTGTATGACTAAAATTCAGCATTTAGTGCCTGACCGGCTGTGTTAGTAATACTATCGCAGAAGTTTATTAGCCAAACAATATATCTCCTTCCCCCATTCCTGCATCTTTTTTGGCGCCAAATGGTATGAACGAATGAACAAACAGATTTCGTCAAGCAATAATTTGTTTCGTCCAATAATGTGTTCAGCTGTTTGTGTATTAAATGACTCAATGAGTCAGCAAAATTCAGACGAATCTGCATTAAGGGACATTAAACACTAAACAAATGCTAAATAGAATGATGCATTCAAAGAAAAGATTAGTCTGAGAATAACACGTAGATGTATTTTTTAAAGTTTCATTAGTTGTTTAAATATTGACAAAATAAGTGTAAAGTTTTAGGGGCCAAATTGTGTCCTCCTGCTCTGAGGCTGCAGACATCAATTTGCCCGATCCTATATGATCGGGCTGATTGACACCCCTGCTAGCGGCTGATTGGCTGCGAATCTGCAGGGGGTGGCATTGCACAAACAGTTCACAAGAACTGCTTTTGCAATGATAAAAGCCGAAAGAGTATGATGTCGGCATTTATCGATGTGCGGCGGACATAATACGCTACATTGTATCATGTCCGTCTGCACTTAATAAATCTGCCCCTTTAGTGTCTATATAACAATGGGAGCGGCCATGTTGTAACTTAGGTTACCTTCTCTGCTGTGGCCAATTAGGAACAGTTATAAAAAGGGTAACTAGAGTGTGCAGTCAATGGCTGTGCGGAATATAACAGTGTTCTGCATTTCCATTTCTAACAGTTTTTCATTTTATAATACAATCTCAAAGTGTTTAATGTCCCTTTAGTCTGAAGCCCGAATGCTCATCTCTACTATCCATAGATTTTACAAATGAATGAAAACATATAAAAGTACAAATTTAAACCCTATGGAAATAATTCTTAACTATATTAAAGAACTCTCATTATTCATGAAAGGGAATATCAGTAGTGCTGTCCCAAAAATGTACCCCCCCACAAAGAGTTCTGTACTTAAGACCTTAAAATATAAACATAAAAATGAAGTATTTTAAATTACATTTTAAGAAGCTAGTTGTCTATTGTACTATATTAAATAGAGTTTATTTACAGACAACTTTTAAAATGCTATACCACTCCTTTTTGTCTGTCAAATTATTAAAATCACTGATACAAAATATGTTTAACAAAGGGACAGTAAACATACTGAGATTTTTACATAAGATTTTTCTTAAGGTTAATGATACAAATTTGCATTATACTTTCATTATTTATGTTGCCCCCTTTCATGTAATTTAGCTCTGAAAATTGAAGATTTTTTAATTCTCAGAACTTAAAAAGTATACTGCTGACTTTTCAAGGCTAGCACTGCTACATATAACAACTGATAAATTGTGACTAGCCTTGTTGTCTGCAGACTAAAGCACAGATTGGCTCCTCCAAATAAGGCAAATGGTGCATGGAGTTTGGATATTGAACTGCTTGTGCAATGCCGCTCCCTGCAGATTCGCGGCCAATCAGCCGTTAGCAGGGGGTGTCAATCAATCCATTTGTACAGCAGTCTTAAGCAGGTTCGCGCGAAAACAGGGGTCATTAAATCGGCCCCTAAGCCTTTACAGTATGCAGTCAGTAGGGCAGATTATATGCCTTGAAATAGTGCTTATGTATAGGTCTTATCTGATTATAACCTGCTGTCCGTATCCAAAAATAACACACAGGATCCCTCGGCCGCTATATTTTCCACGTCTTGTGGAGCAGTTAAAACATACACCGCTGGCCCTTACTTTTAGCAGGTAATAGTGCAACAGTTTTCGCTTAATGAGAGATAGTGGTAAGGACTTTGCTGCAGCTGCACGGAGCGATACACACGTGACCTATATGTACATGACGCCAGATGAAAACGTGTGTGGCAGAATTATGTCAATATTAACAATAACGGATAGTAACTCCTCACAATTTGTGGTGGTTACAAGTATACTTGCAAGTTTGTATCTTTCCTAGTTCCAAGGCCGGTCCTCTCTGCTGTTTGCTTCAGAGTTGAACCTCCCTCCGTTCTAGGTTCGAACTCCCCAGGGTAGGTTCAATAACATCACAACAGAAATGTCTTGTAAATATAAGGTGCTTAATGTTCCTTAAAAAACATAGGGCTAGATTACGCGTGGAACGCTTTTCATCGTTTCTGATAACTGTCTATCTTCGCTAGAAATAAGCTTTTTGCGTGCGTAGGATTACAAGTTGAAAGTTAAAAGTTTTTACCGGTGAGCTAATCTGTCGAGTGTAAAAAACGGAAGTTTGAATGTGTTTTGTGAAACTTATTATTATTTGAGACAGTTGAAGGGACATTATACACTAGATTTTTCTTTGCATAAATGTTTTGTAGATGATCCATTTACATGGCCCATATAGATTTAATTTTTTATAGTTTTGCTTATTTTTAAATAACATTGTGCTGATTTTCAGACTTCTAACCAAGCCCCAAAGATTTAGAAGTATACTGAAGTATACCTACTTCAGCTTGCTCCTGTTTGTGTAAAGAGTCTTTTCATATGCAGAGAAAGGGGGGGGGGCTGCTCTTTTTTCTATACAGCTACTTTCCGTAGGTGTTCCAGCTAACCTTTTCAACAGAGCTAAACTATGAGCTTTTTAAGTTTTTAAACAGTTTTAACCTGACGCACTTTAAATTAAATTGCACTGGAGCGAACATGTTTACTTTCAAATTGTAATAAGCATGCTATTTCCGACATGCGCAAACATCCTCAATAAACGCAATTTCGCTTGTGCCACTTATAATCTGGCTCATAGACTGATGTCATATAGTAAGCACCCAGCATAGACTCAAATTCTAAAATGTCTGGATTCATACATACAAAAAAGATATTTGAATTAGAAAACAATAAAACATAGAAATCCAGTTAAAAACATGAAAATGATTTAAAAAAAAAAAAAAACATACAAAAAATAGGTATATTATTATTATCAGGTATTTGTAGAGCGCTAACAGTTTCCGCAGTGCTATGAACATAGGTGGTATATAAAAAACAATTACAGGGATCAAATGGATAGAGGGTCCTGCCGAGAGTTGCACTGTTGTAGTAGGTATATCAAACGTTTCTCAAGTAGGTTTTCATAGACCTTCACATAAGCAAAAGATATACAGCTAAAATGACATACCATGCACAATTAATCATTTTGTATTATTAATTTTACTATAACCTTTTTAAACCTCACAAAACTTTTAAACTCAATCAATGAACATCCTCTAGCTGTGAAAAAATGTCCAATGCATTCAGATAAGAGGCAGCCTTCAAGGTCTTAGAAATTAGCATATGAGCCTACCTAGGTTTAGCTTTTAACTAAGAATAGCAAGAGAACAAAGCAAATGTGATGATACAAATAAATTGGAAAGTTGTTTAAAATGACATGCCCTATCTGAATCATGAAAGTTTAATTTGGACTTTACTATCCCTTTTAATCAGGCATTCCAAAAGGTCCAGTGTGCAAAACTTGAAAAATTTAAATATCCTTTGACAGTTACTGAAAATTTGTTCTCTGATTGAGTGGAATAGCATTGTCAAATTGGCCCCATACAAGGTATAGGGGGAGTCTAAGTGTTCCAAATACATTTGAAAAGCAGTTTATTGTGGGTA
Source organism: Bombina bombina (assembly GCF_027579735.1). Classification (NCBI taxonomy): domain Eukaryota; kingdom Metazoa; phylum Chordata; class Amphibia; order Anura; family Bombinatoridae; genus Bombina; species Bombina bombina. Next base: position 336,418,786 of record NC_069505.1, read on the forward strand.
AATGTTTTGGAAAGGGTTCAAATTTAAGACGTAATGGAAAGCAAGTTGCAAGAAACCCATATTAATTAAAATGGATGCCATATTGTTTAATAAAGATGTGCTTTTTGTTTTTATTTTTACCACTGACATTATTTTAATTTAGAGTTGCAGAATTTGTTTTTATCTAATATGTAATATATATATATATATATATATATATATATATATATATATATATATATATATATATACACATATATATAAATATATTCTTAATTATGTATGAGCATTTGTTGAAAAGAATATAAATTATTTGGTACACAATCTTTAAAATGCTGCATAGTTTTACCTATACAATGGGCCAGTACAGATTTCAAGGTGGAAAATGATCTTCAAAACCATTCAAAGAAAGGAAACTGAAAATAATGTTAACAAGAATTCAGCATATGGCAAACAATAGGTAAACTGATAGGAGAGATAGTAAAATGCAAGTGAAGTTGCATGACTAGTCATGTAGAAACAAACAGAAAATTATTCATTTGAGGTTACATGACTACCCTGGGATTCTGTTTGCAGCCATTGTTGCTGGCTAGGCATGAATTAACAATAAATATATTCTGTCTTTTAATATATCTTACTATATTGTAGACAGACAAAGACTCAAACAGATGGATAGATGATAGATAGATGAATGATAGATACATAGATAGATAGATAGATAGATAGATAGATAGATAGATAGATAGATAGATAGATACATAGATACATAGATACATAGATACATAGATAGATTAATGATAGATAGATAGATAGATAGATAGATGATGTATAGATAGATGATGAAAGATAGAGATATAGATAGATAAATAGATAGATAGATGATTGATAGATAGATAGATTGATAGATAGATACATAGATGTATGATAGATAGATAGACAGACAGATAGATAGGTGATAATAGATAGATATATATATATATATATATATATATATATATATATATATATATATATATATATATATATATATATATATATATATATATATATGATTGATATATAGATGATTGATTGATAGATAGATAGATAGATAGATAGATAGATAGATAGATATAGATGATTGATTAACAGATAGATAAATAGATAGATACATAGATACATAGATAGATTAATGATAGATAGATGATGTATAGATAGATGATGAAAGATAGAGATAGATAGATAAATAGATAGATAGATGATTGATAGATAGATAGATAGATAGATAGATAGATAGATAGATAGATACATAGATGTATGATAGATAGATAGACAGACAGATAGATAGGTGATAATATATATATATATATATATATATATATATATATATATATATATATATATATATATATATATATATATATTATATATATATATATATATATATATATATATATGTATATAGATGATTGATATATAGATATAGATGATTGATAGATAGATAGATAGATAGATAGATAGATAGATAGATAGATAGATAGATATAGATGATTGATTAACAGATAGATAGATAGATAGATAGATAGATATATAGATAGATAGATAGATAGATAGATAGATAGATAGATAGATAGATAGATAGATGATAGAAAACATTTCTGCTGTTTGCCATTTCTGTTGAAAAGATAAGCTGTCATAAAGAGTTTAAAGTTAGGCTATAAATATACAGAAAGGCTGAAAATAAAAGATATATCAGATGGGTGCCCTTCAGGTGGCCTTGAGAGCAACTGATGATGAGAAATGAGAGAAAATATATGGGAGTCCATGGAGGCAACATTTCTTTTTATTTAAAAACTAATATTAAAGCGGAAAAATGTATGAAACTTCATAATTTGTTTAAAATAAGCCCAAAACTATATATTCATAAAACAGTCTAACATTTATATTTATATGCACACTCAAGGGATCAGAGATGCATTTACAATTAAATGATTACATTTACTTGTAACCATGCAGATGTATTTGCTCATTATGGTTTATTTTTGTATTTGAAACAGCTGATGTTGCTCATTGAAGCCACCATCCATTGCTTTCAAAAGCATGGCATGTTTATCTGGCAGACCTGTTTATCTTCCCTCTACACACAAAAAGCAAATACTTCAGTACTGAAATTTTCATTATGGGTGGTGGTTTCAGCAACCCTATTCAAAAGCAAGAGTATTGTCAAATCCTCTTGAAATTCTCTTGAAATATGGGCATCCATTTTTGAAATCATGCAAAGCATCATAAACATCAGAAGTATGTTGTCCTATACCCCTCAATTCACCTATCAAATAAATTGATGCATGAAAATAGATGTGCATGTATTTATTATACCTCCACCAGGTCTACTACAGGTATATTGTGTGGATTTACTAATCAAAAGACAAGCACATTTTTCATGCTAAATCAAACTACAAATAATCCCTATCTGCTTGCTGACGTAGTCCCTTTAAAAAGGGGTCAAAAAAGAACTAAGACTGGGGCACACATAGTAATAAAGTCCCTTCACTGGATCCCCATTCACAGCAGAATTAAATTCAAAATTCTCACCCTTACATACAAAGCTCTTACCAACCCCGCTCCCCACTACCTATCCTCTCTAATAAACAAGTATACTCCAGTGCACCCACTAAGATCCAACAATGACCTGCTCCTTGCATCCGCGACTATCACCTTTTCTAATGCTAGACTGCAGGACTTCTGTTGTGCAGCACCTACCCATCTGGAACACTCTCCCTCATGCTGTCAGACTTTGCCAGAGGCGTATTGCTGCATAGGCCAACAAGGCCGGTGCCTAATGCAACAGATTTTGGAGGGCGGCACTTTTCCACTGTTTTCCACTTAGTATTCACTACTTTAAAAAAAAAAAATAACTTTCAACAGATGGCTCACCTCCGAGCGTCACGTGACCGGCTTTTCGCCGAGGTCACGTGATTTTTTTTGACCAGCCAGCTTCAACTTTCTGCCCCAAATGTCTTGAGGCCAGGCGGCAACGCAACAGGGGTTGTTCTTCCCTTTCCTGCTTCTGCTTGTTATGCGTCTGCCTCAAGGATTGTGTGGTGTTGCAGCACAAAATATCCCCACAAGATTTGACAGTAAGGGCACATGATTGGAAATTATAAGATGTGTGAAGGAGAGCCCCAAAAGAGGCTTAAGTATACTAAAGAAAGTAGAAATAAAGGGGTACTAGATAACGGTGTCCCAAATGTTATAAGACACTCATAAGGTAAGTCAATAGTATTAAAAAGTGTCCCAGCCTGAGAGAGGATAAAGACTGGAAAAAACCTCGAAGAGAAAAAGGGGTACTAAGAAAATCAGATATAGCTTATAATGACCAAGGTAAATAAGCGCGTATGAATATAAAGTCTATAACAAGTGACAATATAGTTACAATAAAGTGACAAAAAAATGTGTTAATTACAATACAATGTCTGGGATGTGATGTGAAGGTATATCAATAGTATATAATGGCGGTGATGCAATAAAAAGGGGAGAGGGGAAGGTATGAAAACATGTATTGTACTGGTTAAAAAAGTGAATAAATAAAAAATATCCCATAGAATACTTTTTAATGCTGTGTAATGGTATAGTCAGAGGTAAAATTCGGTGGCGTGTTGCAAACAATACTATACTGTGGGATATAGATAAAAAATCTCTATATATATTGTGACACAATGATTGTCTATTCTAAAGTAATTACAGTAAAATATATTTAATATAAGCAATAATTTTACAATAAAATTCAACAAAAAAGAAACAGAATAACAACCAACAGTTAGCTAGGAATCAGACAACAATAGTCTGGTGAATGACTATGTACTTATGACAAATTTGGCCAATATGAAAAAATCCCAGTTCTGAAAAAAAAAAAATATATATATATATATGTATATATATATATATATATATATATATATATATATATATATATATGGAGTCAAAATCGGAACCCAAAAAGGGAACCAAATGCAGGATGCGCTAAATGATTGCAAAACCAGTCTGTGCACAAACCGTCAATGAGTATGTGTGGACGGGCAAAGCCGGATGGCTCAAATGTAGAGCACAAATGTAGAGCACAAATCTGTGGCGGCAGCTCTTCTGGTCCTCGGTGTGAAGATTCTGTGAGATTAGAAGTAAAAAAGAGGGCGCCACATAGCGTAATAAAGTTTGGTCATGAGCAAAAGAAATAGAAACAAAAAGGCTTACCGAAGGAATATGCACCGTACTGTGACCGGTGCTATCGGGCAGACTAACACTCTCAGTGGTTAGCACACTGGTGGATCTGTGGTCTGCTGCGTCTGAACCAAGGCAGGTGAACCTCTGTGTGACTCTGGTCGGGATAAATGACCTTCTTATGAAAAGTTGTATTGCAAGACTGCAGTGTGTGTAAAATCCGTTAGCCCTTCCAAAGTCGGAATAAAACGAAGGACAACTTCCGTGAAGTAAAACAATCTTTAATCCATAAAAGTACCGCTACACATTTCTCGACCGTTAGCTGGTCGTTTCATCAGGCATAAAACAATAGATCCATTGTTTTATGCCTAATGAAACGACCAGCTAACGGTCGAGAAACGCGTAGCGGTACTTTTATGCTAACCACTGAGTGTTAGTCTGCCCGATAGCACTGGTCACAGTACGGTGCATATTCCTTCGGTAAGCCTTTTTGATTCTATTTCTTTTGCTCATGACCAAACTTTATTACGCTATGTGGCGCCCTCTTTTTTACTTCTAATATATATATATATATATATATATATATATATATATATATATATATATATATATATATATACAGTATATAAACAAAACAAAACATTTTTTTACAAAAAAATAAAAATATAAAAAAAAAATAGTCACAGTTGTATCCAAATAGAGATGAACTTTAAGTGCTCCTGTGAAAATAGGCTCATAAAAGTTCAGGTCAAGATCTGTTTTTTTAAAAGTGAAATCAGATGAGCACCGGGCACCAACTATAAGCCCTTTGGTGAAGGAACACCTATATGGAAAATAAGAAAGACTGCTACACAAACAGTACAAAAAACTATCCTAGAGGTAATGTGCTCACCGTTAACAGAAAGAATCTTGATAAAGGCCTCGTAGTAGGCTGAAACGCGTTGACCTCTGCATTCATTTCACATACCAGCCCGAGTGATTCTTTCTGTTAACGGTGAGCACATTACCTCTAGGATATAGTTTTTTGTACTGTTTGTGTAGCAGTCTTTCTTCTTTTCCAGATAGGTTTTTCTTCACCAAAGGGCTTAGAGTTGGTGCCCGGTCCTCATCTGGATTCACTTTTAAAAAACCAAATCTTCCCCTGAACTTTAATGAGTCTATTTTCACCAGAACACTTAAAGTTCATCTCTATTTAGATACAACTGTGACTATTTTTTTTATATTTTTTGTTTTGTTTTGTTTTTTTGTTTATATATATTTTTTTTTTTCAGAACTGGGATTTTTTCATATTGACCAAATTTGTCATAAGTACATAGTCATTTACCAGACTATTTTTGTCTTATTCCTAGCTAACTGTTGGTTGTTATTCTGTTTCTTTTTTGTTGAATTTTATTGTAACATTATTGCTTATATTAAATATATTTTACTGTAATTACTTTAGAATAGACAATCATTGTGTCACAATATATATAGAGTTTTTTTATCTCTATCCCACAGTATAGTATTGTTTGCCAAACACGCCACCGAATTTATTAGTTTTTATTTATTCACTTTTTTAACCAGTACAATACATTTTTTCATACCTTCCCCTCTCCCCTTTTAATTGCATCACCGCCTTTATATACTATTGATATACCTTCACATCACATCCTAGACATTGTATTGTAATTAACACACTTTTTTTGTCACTTTATTGCAACTATATTGTCACTTGTTATAGACTTTATATCCATACGCGCTTATTTACCTTGGTCATTATAAGCTATATCTGATTTTCTTAGTACCCCTTTTTCTCTTGAGGTTTTTTCCAGTCTCTATCCTCTCTCAGGCTGGGACACTTTTTAATACTATTGACTTACCTTATGAGTGTCTTAAAACATTTGGGACACCGTTATCTAGTACCCCTTTATTTCTACTTTCTTTAGTATACTTAAGCCTCTTTTGGGGCGCTCCTTCACACATCTTATAATTTCCAATCATCCATCTGTACAATTTCGTTAGGCGATTGTCCAAATAGAAGTGAGCCTGTATACCTTTTCACAATATTGTCGCTGTCCCCCTATTTCTGTATTATTGTCAGTAAGGGCAGATGAACAGAGCATGCAATTTTTTTTTTTTTAAAGGAGTTTCTTTGAGCTCTTGTTTACAAGTGATAAGTATAGGCTTTAGTAAAATTATTTAAAGTTGATAGTTTTTTTTTTCTATACTAAGAATACAAACATAAAAAATGACTTAGTACATAATATAAGAACTCTCAATTAAAAAAAAAACTAATACAATTTTTTTCTTAGTGCATAAAATAAAAACCCACCTTTGACGTGTTTTGATTTTTTTTTAAAATAATTTCAGTCACAGGATACGTTTAATTACTTAAGTGGTGCCATTTCTCTGTGTAAGACATGAAAGCATTAACGTTCATTGAACAGCTGTAAAAGAATATGAGCAGCAGCTTGCATTATTTGCTAACAATATTTACCGGATAATTCAACAGCTCATAAAATAAACATATTTTACCACTGGCCTTAAAGGGACAGTCTAGTCAAAATTAAACTTTCATGATTCAGATAGGGCATGCACTTGTAAACAACTTTCCAATTTACTTCTATTATCTAATTTGCTCAATTCTTTAGATATCCTTTGTTGAAGAAATAGCAATATACATGTGTGAGCCAATCACACAAGGCCTGTATGTGCAGCAACCAATCAGCAGCTACTGGGCATATCTAGATATGCTTTTCAGCAAGTGATATCAAGAGAATGAGGCAAATTAGATTATAGAAGTAAATTTGAAAGTTGTTTAAAATGACATGCTCTTTCTAAATCATGAATGAAAAAAAAATTGGGTTTCATGTCCCTTTAATACACTAACATTTTGAGAACTTATCTTTTTACTCACTATAACTGGTTGAGATTGCAAACTCTCTAGTAGGAAAAATCACTCAAATCCTTACTGTATGTTCTGAAGTTGAGTTCACTCGGTATTTTTAGTAAATTTAAAAACACCCTGCAATTAAATGTGCATGAGCAGATAAGCCAGTGTTCAAACTGAAGATTCTGTTAAATGTTTGGACCATGACTTACTTGACCAAAAAATGTTATTGCCAAAAAAGGCTTAAAACCTGAGGGGGGTAGGAGGGGCTGGGGGGGGCAGCAGAATTTTGAGTGCCTAAGGCAGCACAAAAAATAAATACACCACTGGGCTTTGCCCTAATCTTTCTTCCTTTAAATGCTCCCTGAAGACTTTTCTGTTCAGGGAAGACTACCACCCAACTCAATAATATTTATCTTACCTAACAACATTTCCCTCATCTAACTCTGCATTAACATCTTTCTCAATCTTGCAGTCCTCACCTCCTGCTTCTCAACCTCCTACCCTTCTAAATTGTAAGTTCCAAAGGGAATAGGGTCCGTAATTCCTCCTGTATGTGTTTGTAAAATGTGTCCCGTCTCTTACAAAGTTTTATATCATTGTTTTATTTAAATGAATTGTATCCATGGACAGCGTTGCAGAATATGTTGGAGCTTCATAAATAAAGTATAATAATAATAATAATAATCTACATTTGTTTTATGCACCCTGCAACAATAATTACATATAATTAGTGTAAAAGGGAGAAATTTCACATTTTCTAGAAAAAAAAATTGTATAACAAATCTGATTGAATCACACACGTTACACTTTCATACTGTTTACACGTTTTAATTGCATTTCTTTTTGAATAATCATAAAAACAAATAACTTGAAGCATGCAGACACAAACTGTAAGTATAGGAGTTAAACCAAACTGCTTATTTTTCATTGTATTTAATTACCCTGCATTAATATTGTACCAAAACTAAACTGCACAGAGCTTGGTTGTACATTGATACACTGTTCTTGAAACAGTGGGCTCAGTTTATCATACTCTGGGTAGAGAAAGTCCCCAGACAGAAACCTGTCCACCTGGCATTACAGCAAATGCTTGTGCAGCAGTGCCCCCTGCTGTCTCGCAACTAATATTGCAAGAGCAAGGTTGGTCAGTCATCCATGTCGGATCTGGTTTAAGACAGCTGCTTCTTAAAGGGACAATTTTTCTTTTCTAAATCAGACAGAGTTCAGTTTTAAACACATTTCCAATTCATTGCTCGTATCTAATTAGTTTAGTTCTCTTGCTATCCTTTGTTGGAAAGTATCACAGTTTTTAACTTCACTCCTGTTTTAGTGAAGCATACTTCTCTGTAGCCCCTTTTAGCTAAGGGTGTTCTATACCACTCATGAAAGATTGAGCTGGTCTAGCAGCAGTTGCTGTGAGAATCTGGCTTGCTGTCTGGTGGATATTATAGGGCCAATGTATTAACGTCTGACTGACATGATACGCTGTAGCGTATCATGTCCGACAGATATCGCTGAATGCCGACAGCATACGCTGTCAGCATTTAACATTGCACAAGCAGTTCACCAGAACTGCTTGTGCAATGCCACCCCTGCAGATTCGTGGTCAATCGGCTGCGAGCAGGGGGTGTCATTCAGCCTCAGAGGCAGCAGACCAGTTATGGAGCAGCTGTCTTAAGACTGCTGCTTTATAACTGCTGTTTCCGACAAGCCTGAAGGCTCACACAGAAACTGGAGCATCAAGCTCTATTCAGAGCTTGATAATTCAGCACCTATGAGTAGTTTGAGAGAAGTCCTTTATGACTGTGGAGCAATTCCTGATGTCAGTGGTAAGATTACTTGGCAGCTCTGAGCTTCCCGTCTGCGTTATTAAGTACTATTAAGTGCTTGCTTACATGTAAGTGGATAATTTCCTTTTATTTATACAAGAGCTATTAAAATATTACAGCATTCCGTACCTCCTGTTTGTTGTTGGTTTTTAGCATCTAGAGCTGGGAGCTTACTGCTGATTGGTGGCTGTACATATATGCCTCTAGCCATTGGCTTACTGATTTGTTCAGCTAGCTCCCAGTAGTGCATTGCTGCTCCTTCAACAAAGGATAAGAGAATAAAGCAAAATGAATAATAGAAATAAACTGCAAAGTTGTTTAAAATGGTATGCTCAATCTAAATCATTAAAGAAAATGTTTAGATTTCATGTCTCTTAACTAAGATTGCAGGATTGTTCAGGCTACAGCATATTAACTTACAGCTGGAATCAAGCAATGCGAATGTAGTTTATATAGTTACTGATGTTATGCAAAAGATCAGCCACAGTATTAAAACATTACAAGGGGTGGGGCTTCTGAAGTCAGACATTTTGAAGGCTGCACAGTTTCTGACTCATGAATAGACATTTTAAATGCCATGAAAATCTTTGCAGAAAACGTTGGCATGGCTAATATTATTCATTATATTTTGGAAGTTGCACTACGTTGGTCGGTAACAATCTTTTTTTTTTTTTTTGTGGGCTCTAGATGGAGGCAGGAGACTAATATTGCAATGTTCAAGGTCTCTCTGTAAGAACGATTCATGCACCGATCTATACAATACTACAGAGTAAAAGCTCATTGCCCTTGCTGGAGAGATTTTTCTAATAGATGGGCTGAATACTGGCTGTATATCTTGTGATTTGCATATTAAAAGGGACAGTAGAGTCAAAATTAGACTTTCATAATTCAGAGAGAGCAAGCAATTGTTTTTTTTCCCCAATTTACTTCTATTATCTAACTTTCTCTGTTCTCTTGGTATCCCTTTTTTAAAAACATTCCTATGTAGGCTGGTGTGTTCAGTTATCTACCAATTGTGCATTTCTGCATCAACAAGGATGCCAAGAGAACTAATCAAATTTGTTTGTTTTTTTATTGCATGCTTGATTTATGACAAAGGTTGGCTTAATTTACCTTTAAAGATGTCACTTACTGTTTGTAATGTAGCAGAAGCCATGGAAGATCTCTAAGTCTATCTACAAAAAAATCAGCAAATAGTTGTGCAGAGATCCATTAGAGGATTTTGGTTTTACAACAATTGAGGCTGAGAGGTCTTGGAGTCAAGAGGGGAGTAAAGAGGAGAAAAGTCCTCAGGATTATCGATATATTACATATGCAGCTCTGAAAAAAGTGATGTGATTGCAGCTTTAGCTTTCAAGATAACATTAATGGATTCCTGGATTGCTCTAGGAAAGGTAGACTAACCCTGCCCCTATCTTTACCTTATCTGGATCTTCTGATCCCCAAAAAGGATGGCAATTGTGAATATGATGGCTGTTTATTACCCTTCGACTTGTGTAGGTATTCATTCCTAATAACTTATCTGGATATGACAAATATTTGGAACTCTGGAAGACACCTTCTACCTAGAGACAAGCTGCCAACTGAGCCGTTATCATTCTTGTTGTTCTCTTGTAATCAATAGGAGTAATAAGGAAAAAGTGGTCTCCAATGATGTAAGAAAGTCTTCTTTATTTCAATACATGCAGTAGACAACAAACAGGTCACAACATTTGGGGGTGGTTCCCCTTAATCATGTAATACCTATGACTAAGTATCACATGATTAAGGGGAACCACCCCCAAATGTTGTGACCTGTTTGTTGTCTAGTTCAGGAACTCTGTTGCCTGCTGCTACAACTCCTGCTCCTGTCATTCCTCTTCTGTGGTAGTCATCATCAGACTGTCAATGCCAAATCCTCTGTGAACTGCAGGCCACTATGTTCAAGGGACTCTAAATACGTTAGTCCTCCTCCCTTGGTGGTGTATTTTGAGGTTTATGTGCTGTAATCAGAGGCCTGACTAGTTCAGTATCTCTGCTGGTGCCCCCTTTTTTTGCTCCTACCTTTCTGTAAATTGAGTATCCATGGATAACTAACTACAAACTTTTTATGAAGCAGGCATGTGTGAAGAAGAATGTGGGTACTTTAGCATGAGGGATTTGAAAAAAAATTAGATTTGGGGGAAAAAGTAAAATTGTACAGAAAGGTTGTTGTAGTGGGAAGTGCAAAGTTTGGAGGGGGGGGGACAATAGGGTGGTGAGAAAAGTTACTGCTAGTGAATAATTGAAATTACTGTAATAACCAAATGCTTTTAATTTCAATTTATTGTTTTAATTCTCTTAGTAAAAAGTGTTCTAATTCCTGTTTGTTCTTGTGTCACAGTTAGCCATGAATCTTTCAATTGTTGGAATTTCCTAGCAGTATAAATTAGTTACTAAAAAGGAATGTTTTGTGGGCTCCCAATTGGCTGTAATGCAATTGAAGACATTTTATTTCAAATTAAATTAATATCCAAATATTTGGACGAGCTAAATGTTACCACAAACAAAATTTTGACTAACTTGATAGGCCGGCAATTCTTCTTCTCCCATAGAGCCTATTTATTATTGTGCGAGTGGTCCAATATTGTGGATCATGTCTGCTGCACATCGATAAATGCCGACAGCATACCATCTCGGCATTTATCATTGCACCAGCAGTTCTGGTGAACTGCTGATGCAATACCGCCCCCTGCAGATTCGCGGCCAATCGGACGCTAGCAGGGGGTGTCAAATCAACCCGATCGTATTCAATCGGGTTGATTTCTGTTGATTTCTGTCCGCCGTCTCAGAGTAGGTGGGCAGGTTATGGAGCAGCGGGCTCCGGAAACACAGAGCATCAATCTCCATACGGAGCTTGATAAATATGCCCCATAGACTTCAATTGAGTGTAAAAATTTAAAAAAAACAACAACATCCATACTTGCTTGCTAACCCGACTACCTATATTTAAGAGTGCTAAACCGACATGAAATATTAAATAGACAGTATATACCATTTTTCATATAACTGCATGTAATAGGCACCACAATAAAGATCTAAAAATCCAGTATAAAACCTTTTAATAAACTTACTTAGAATCTCCCAGTTTAGTTTTTGATTAGGTTGACCTGGATACCCAGTGAAAGGGGCTGGAAAGTAAAAAAGAGCAGACACTCCCCCCTCCTCCTGCATATGAAAAGACCATCTACACAAACAGGAGAAAGCTGGAGTAGGTAGACAACAGTCTACTTCTAAAACTTTGGGGGGCTTGGTTAGAAGAGTTTTGTGGTATGAGTGAAAAATCAGCGTTAAGGCGCTGGTATTACGAGTCTTGCAGATTTAAGGGCACTGCACACTTTTTTGGCCGTACTATGCAATTTGTGTAAAATATTTTTTCAATGGGACTTCCATAGTGCCGATATTACAAGCTTTTTCTGGGAGGCCAAAAAGTGAGTGGTACAGCCTGTCCCGCAAGATTCGTAACGCAATCTAAAGTCAGTAGTTATGAGTTTGACATTACAAAGCTGTAGCATAAAACTCATAACTAAAGTGCTAAAAAGTACACTAACACCCATAAACTACCTATTAACCCCTAAACCACCGCCCTCCTGCATCGCAAACAATAAAATAAAATTATTAACCCCTAATCTGCTGCTCCGGACATCACCGCCACTATAATAAACATATTGACCCCTAAACCGCCGTACTCCTGCATCGCAAACACTAGATAAATATTATTAATCCCTAATCTGCCACCACTAACATCGCCACCACCTACCTACATTTATTAACCCCTAATCTGCCGCCCCTAACATCGCTGCCACCTACCTACATTTATTAACCCCTAATCTGTCGCTCCCAACGCCGCCGCCACTATACTAAATTTATTAACCTCTAAACCTAAGTCTAACCCTAACACCCCCTAACTTAAATATAATTCAAATAAATCTAAATAAAAATTCTTATCATTAACTAAATAATTCCTTTTTAAAACTAAATTCTTAATGCTTAGGTTTTTTTAGTTAGGATTTTTTTTGGGGGGTTGATTGTGTGGGTGGTGGGTTTTACTGTTGGGGGGGGTTGTTTGTATTTTTTTTTTACAGGTAAAAGAGCTGATTTCTTTGGGGCAATGCCCCGTAAAAGGCCCTTTAACGGGCTATTGGTAGTTTAGTTTAGGCTAGGTTTTTTTTTAAATTTTGATAGGGCTCTTAGATTAGGTGAAATTAGTTTAAATATCTGATAATTTATTTTTTATTTTGCGTAATTTAGTGTTTGTTTGTTTTTTGTAATTTAGGTAATTGTATTTAATTTAGGTAATTTATTTAATTGTAGTGTAAGATTAGGTTTTATTGGAAGACAGGTTAGGTTTTATTTTACAGGTAAATTTGTATTTATTTTAACTAGGTAGTTAGTAAATAGTTAATAACTATTTAGTAACTATTCTACCTAGTTAAAATAAATTCAAACTTGCCTGTAAAATAAAAATAAACTCTAAGCTAGATACAATGTAACTATTAGTTATATTGTAGCTAGCTTAGGGTTTATTTTACAGGTAAGTATTTCATTTTAAATAGGAATTATTTAGGTAATGATAGGATTTATTATTTTATTTAGATTTCTTTTAATTATATTTAATTTAGGGGGTGTTAAGGTTAGACTTAGGTTTAGGGGTTTATAACTTTAGTATAGTGGCAGCGACGTTGGGGGCGGCAGATTAGGGGTTAATAAATGTAGGTAGGTGGCGACGGTGTTAGGGACGGCAGATTAGGGGTTAATAATATTTAACTAGTGTTTGCGATGCGGGAGTGCGGCGGTTTAGGGGTTAATATGTTTATTATAGTGGTGGCGATGTCCGGAGCAGCAGATTAGGGGTTAATAAGTGTAGGTAGGTTGCGGCGACATTGGGGGCGGGAGATTAGGGGTTAATAAGTATAATGTAGGTGTCGGCGATGTTGGGGCAACAGATTAGGGGTTAATAAATATAATGTAGGTGTCGGTGGTGGCAGATTAGGGGTTAATAAGAGTAAGATAAGGGGTGTTTAGACTCAGGGTTCATGTTAGGGTGTTAAATTTAGTTTCCCCATAGGAATCAATGGGGCTGCGTTACGGAGCTTTACGCTGCTTTTTTGCAGGTGTTAGGCTTTTTTTCAGCCGGCTCTCCCCATTGATGTCTAAGGGGAAATCATGCACAAGCACGTAAAACCAGCTCACTGTTGACTTAAGCAGCGCTGGTATTGGAGTGTGGTATGGAGCACAATTTTGCTCTACGCTCACTTCTTGCCTAATAACGCCGGGTTTATGAAAACCTGTAATACAAGCGCTGTAGGAAAGTGAGCGGTGACAATAACGTGCAAGTTAGCACTGCACCCCTCTTACCGCAAAACTCGTAATCTAGCCAAAAGTTATTTAAAAATAAACAAAACTATACATTTTTATAAAAAAAAAAAACCTGTATGGGCTATATAAATTTATCATCTACAAAACATTTATGCAAATAAAAATCTAGTGTATAATGTCCCTTTAATATTTCACATTCCAATGTTCTTCCCATAGCAGAATGTGTCCTTTTTATTATTAAATACCTTTTTTATATATATATATCTGAAAAAGTTCATGATATATATATATATATATAGATATATAGATAGATAGATAGATAGATAGATAGATAGATAGATAGATAGATAGATAGATAAATGAAGGACACACTCGCCGGGTCTTAAGCAAACAGTATTTAATAATACAAAGTTAAGTGATGTTTTGGGGTGATTAGCACCGTCCTCAGACCTCAGGACACAGAATTGCTTAAGACATGGTGAGTGCGTCCTTCATTTATCTACATGTGTACTCTCTATATGCACCTCGGGCAACTCTTTGGATTATAAGTGCGTGCAGAGCCCTGGAGACTTTGGCAACAGTAAAGCAGTCCAAGGACACACCACTAGAATGGGCAGGCAGGCAGGATTTGGCAACAGTAAAGCAGTCCAAGGGCACATCACTAGAATGGTCAGGCAGGCAGGATTCGGCAACAAAGAGGCAATCCAGACAACAGGGGTTAATAAGCAGAGCAGTCAGACAGGCAGGGTTCAGCAGCAGTATATCAATCCAGGAGTTACGGGTTAAGAGTCAGAGTAGTCAGACAGGCAGAGTTCAGCAACAATAAACAATCCAGCAATTTTAGGGGTTAAGAGGCAGAGTAGTCAGACAGGCAGAGTTCAGCAACAATAATCAGGCAGTAAGAATAGTACGATCTATTACACCCAGGAGCACACACAGTAACACCTATACTTGGGCAGTGATAGATCGTACTAGGATCACTTAAATAGGTGCAGGATTCGCACCACAGCATGACAGGCATCAGAGAGGGAGAGGAGCATGCGGCAATGATGTCAGCTCCGCACGCATCCAGACCTGACACAGCCCTAGGCAACGAGCAATGAAGGAGACGCCACGCCCTTAGCAACGGCTAGAGCGGCGTGGCAATATATATATATATATATATATATATATATATATATACACACACACACAGGTATATACTGTGTATGTATATATAAATATGTATTTAATAATAAAAAGGACATTCTGCTATGTGAAGAACATTGGAATGTTAAATATCTACAGTAAGTATACTGTAAAACACATAAATACATCAGTACACACATATAAATACAGTACATATTTACTTACACATATTTAGACATTTATATGTATGTATCTATTTAGAATCCCGTTGCAGCCCATTTTTCTAACAAATAAAGCCTCATATCTGAGCCCTTATAACTTTAATGCAATTTTTTTTTAAAATAATTTTATCAGACATTGTTATCATGAGTGTAACTATACTTTTAAATTTAGTTTTGATGTTTTTCCAGCCACGTTTTTGTCTTGTGTAACAGTTAAAGTGAAGGTAAACTTTGATGAATGAAAGCCCGGTTTTTAAAAATACTATTAAAAACAGATGCACTTTCATTCATCAAAGTTTAGAAAGCAGCCATTTGATTAAAAACTTACCTTTGTTTTTTTCACAGCCAGAGCAGCTTCCCCCTCCCAGAGATCCTCTCTTCACACGTCATCAATGACTAATCCGGCTTCCTCCAATCACGGCATGGCCTCAGGCAACGACTCCCCTGGGGGAAAAGCCATGATTGTAGGAAGCCGGATTAGTCATTGATGACATGTGAAGAGAGGATCTCCGGGTGGAAGAAGCTGCTCTGGCTGTGAAAAAAACAAAGTTAAGTTTTTAATCAGAACGGCTGCTTTCTAAACTTTGATGAATGAAAGTGCCCCTGTTTTTAATAGTATTTTTAAAAACCGGGCTTTCATTAATCAAAGTTTACCTTCACTTTAACCAGAGCTCTGAAGTCGCAATAACCCACATCGCTCGTTAAATTTGATTGTACTCAAACATATGCATTTGTATTCCTTTGGGGTTTCAATATTTTAAAGAACCTCCTAAATATTTCCTTTTTCCTTATGGAAGACATAAACCTACACAGTATGCAATAAAGCATTCTGGGCTAGCTTACAAATTTATTGCTATTTAACACTCTCACTCAAGCAAAAACATCGCTAGACAGAGGCTTTTTGCGCACATCAGGTTGCGTTCGTATTTTTGAATTTAAAGTAAAAAGTTAGCGCGCAAGCGAAAATCCGCAAAAAGTGGAACTTAGAATGTCATAACTGCGTTAACTTTGCATAAAAAAGGGGCCGATTTATCGGTGCTCTGACAAAATGCCGACTGACATTTGTCTGACAGCATTCTGTCCGACGGACATTTGGCCAACAAACAGAATGCCGAAGCATGTTCCGAGTTTGGCCAAGGGCTAATACGCTCCGGAGTGTTCTGTTCTAATCAGAGCCTTGGGCGCCGCAACCGCCTCTGGGAACCTAACCATGGGTCCCAGACCGCAAGTCTTGTAATTCTCTTTCTGTGAAATTATCTATCTATTGAATCTATCTATTTATATATCTATCTATTGAATCTAGCTATCGAATTTATCTATCTATCGCATCTATTTATCTATTAATCTATCTATCAAATCTATCTATCTACCTATCTCGTGGCCGGACTGTTAATTGACAGCCACTTGTGTGTCGGACTATTACCCGTCGGCCAAATGTCCGTCGGCTAACAGTCCGGCTATGGATTTATCATGGCCCGAATGGTGCCAAATACCCCTGTTTCCGCTGCTCCTTTATTCGTATGCCTCCTCTGAGGCTGCGGACATCAATCCACCTGATTGTGTATGATCACCACCTGATTGTGTATACCCCCTGCTAGCGGCTGATTGGCCACGAATCTGCAGGGGGTGGTATTGCACAAGCAGTTCACGAAAGCTGTCGGCATTCAGCGATGTCTGGCAGCCATGATACGCTACAGCTAAATCGGCCCCATAAACTTCAATTGAGTGTGAAAACTACAAAAAACCTAACACCCATACTCTGCTCTAACCCGACCACGTATATTCAAGAGCGCAAAACCCAACATGATATATTAATATTTCACATTCCAATGTTCTTCACATAGCAGAATATATTCTACTTATTATTAAATATATATATATATATATATATATATATATATATATATATATATATATATATATATATATATATATATGGAGAATTAATGTGGATATTTAATATGTTGCTAAATATTAGTTACTTAAAAAAAGTAGGAATTTAAAAACTCCACTGATTGATTATAATATATTTTTTACCAATATTTTCTGACAACAGGAGCATCTCTTCACACGTCATCAATGACTGATTTGGCTTCCTCCAATCACGGCATGGTCTCAGGCAATGACTCCCCTGGGGGGAAAGCCGTGATTGTAGGAAGCCGGATTAGTCATTGATGACATGTGAAGAGAGGATCTCCGGGTGGAAGAAGCTGCTCTGGCTGTGAAAAAAACAAAGTTAAGTTTTTAATCAAAACGGCTGCTTTCTAAACTTTGATGAATGAAAGTGCCCCTGTTTTTAATAGTATTTTTAAAAACCGGGCTTTCATTCATCAAAGTTTACCTTCACTTTAACCAGAGCTCTGAAGTCGCAATAACCCACATTGCTCGTTAAATTTGATTGTACTCAAACATATGCATTTGTATTCCTTTTGGGTTTCAATATTTTAAAGAAACCTCCTAAATATTTCCTTTTTCCTTATGGAAGACATAAACCTACACAGTACGCAATAAAGCATTCTGGGCTAGCTTACAAATGGATTGCTATTTAACACTCTCACTCAAGCAAAAACATCGCTAGACAGAGGCTTTTTGCGCACATCAGGTTGCGTTCGTATTTTTGAATTTAAAGTAAAAAGTTAGCGCGCAAGCGAAAATCCGCAAAAAGTGGAACTTAGAATGTCATAACTGCGTTAACTTTGCATAAAAAAGGGGCCGATTTATCGGTGCTCTGACAAAATGCCGACTGACATTTGTCTGACAGCATTCTGTCCGACGGACATTTGGCCAACGAACAGAATTCCGAAGCATGTTCCGAGTTCGGCCAAGGGCTAATATGCTCCGGAGTGTTCTGTTCTAATCAGAGCCTTGGGCACCGCAACCGCCTCTGGGAACCTAACCATGGGTCCCAGACCACAAGTCTTGTAATTCTCTTTCTGTGAAATTATCTATCTATTGAATCTATCTATTTATATATCTATCTATTGAATCTAGCTATCGAATTTACCTATCTATCTAATCTATCTATCAAATCTATCTTTCTACCTATCTCGTGGCCGGACTGTTAATTGACAGCCACTTGTGTGTCGGACTATTACCCATCGGCTAAATGTCCGTCGGCTAACAGTCCGGCTATGGATTTATCATGGCCCGAATGGTGCCAAATACCCCTGTTTCCGCTGCTCCTTTATTTGTACGCCTCCTCTGAGGCTGCGGACATCAATCCACCTGATTGTGTATGATCTCCACCTGATTGTGTATACCCCCTGCTAGCGGCTGATTGGCCGCGAATCTGCAGGGGGTGGTATTGCACAAGCAGTTCACGAAAGCTGTCGGCATTCAGCGATGTCTGGCGGCCATGATACGCTACAGCTAAATCGGCCCCATAAACTTCAATTGAGTGTGAAAACTGCAAAAAACCTAACACCCATACTCTGCTCTAACCCGACCACGTATATTCAAGAGCGCAAAACCCAACATGATATATTAATATTTCACATTCCAATGTTCTTCACATAGCAGAATATGTTCTACTTATTCTTAAATATATATATATATATATATATATATATATATATATATATATATATATATATATATATATATATATATATATATAGAGAGAGAGAGAGAGAGAGAGAGAGAGAGAGAGAGAGAATTAATGTGGATATTTAAGATGTTGCTAAATATTAGTTACTTAAAAAAAAGTAGGAATTTAAAAACTCCACTGATTGATTATAATATATTTTTTACCAATATTTTCTGACAGCAGGAGCATTGTCATGTCACTTAATTATACGCTGAAAACTGTAATTAATATAATTAGCATATGGCATGCAGCTACATAAAATGAGAGAGATAGCCCAATTTGATTGCAAATATTTATTGCCAGCTTCAAAGGAATCTTCTAAATCACATCTGGATTGCAATTAATTTCACACTTAGTAATCTTTCAAAATTATATAAGCTATAATGAAGTTCTTCTTATTCAGGAATATTAAATGCATAAAACAGACATTTTTGCAACATAAATTTAGAAATAATTAACCAAAAAGCTTCAGATAGGTGCAGACTCGGATTAAAAAGCAGCCCTGGAAAATTTGGAGACCTTTCCTATTTTCTATTTACTCAGTATAATGCACCCCCCCCCCCATTTTTCTCAAAGGGGATTACTGGGATACTCCTTCCCCCAATATTCTTTGTAAAACTTGTGCTTTTCCCATGCTCCCTTGAAAGATCCAAAAAAGAATATTTAATTTATCTTCAGAAATGCTGCAAATCAATGGCTAATTTAGGACTGTCTATGCCACTTCCATGACCAACTCAGACACGCCCACAGCCTGTTAGACACGCCCACTACCTGGTCCATCTGTGCTCAAAGCCCACCCCACAAAATTTGTCCCTTCTATAAGCTTTTTTTTACCTCACCATCACTAAAGGCCTCTTCCTGTTGGGAATAATGTCACAATTGATAATCAAATAGCACATCTGAAAACTTTTGTTTATAGGAAAGCTCAGCTATCAGAGCTCCTGTTGGAGTTGAGGATTTTGGGTAAAGATATCCAAATGATCATCACAATGTTTCAGCTTTTTGTTGGTTTAAATATGGACTCTTGCAGTGGTGGGAGGCTCATCATTTTATACAACCTGCTTTTGTTGTTTAATTCTCCCTTTCTCCATTATGCATTTCCTTGTCCTGAATTATAAACTGGGAATGTAAAAAAGGGACTACCTTGAATATTTATGTTTGTTTGTGAATTGGTATTTGTGTATAGTACCCTCCAGAATCCCTTTATGCTGTAATTTATTATCACATAAATATGTGGTTAGGTTTTTATTAAAAGGACAAAAAACACTTTTTATTACAAGATTTTTCTGTAGTCTTATAATATATGAACATAGCAGATTATGGAAACTTTATGTATTCATTAACACATTTTATGTATGTTGCAGCCTTGTAGTAGCCAAACTTCCACCAGCTCTCACTATCATTACTTGTTACTGGAGTAGACAGGGTTAACTGTGTTTTTTGTTTGTTTTTTTAAAATCTGAAGTATTTTTAAATTATTCTAAATAAATATAATTGTATGGTTAAAGGGACAGTCTAGTCAAAATTAAACTTTCATGATTCAGACAGGGCATGTAATTTTAAACAACTTTCCAATTTACTTTTATCATCAAATTTGCTTTGTTTTCTTGATAATCTATGTTGAAAGCTAAACCTAGCTACCCTCATATAACATTTTGTAAGTCCTTATCTCAGTGCTTTTTGATAGTTTTTCACAGCTAGACCACTCTAGTTCATGTGTCATATAGACAACAGTGTGCTCACTCCAGAAGAGTTATTTGAGAGTCAGCACTGATTGGCTAAAATGCAAATCTGTCAAAAGAACTGAAATACGGGGCCAGTCTGCAGAGGCTTAGATAGAAGGTAATCACAGAGGTAAAAAGTGTATTAATATAACAGTGTTGGTTATGCAAAACTGGGGAACTGGTAATAAAGGGATTTTCTATCTTTTTAAACAATAAATATTCTGGAGTAGATTGTCCCTTTAAACCACAAAATCAACACAACTAAGTGATTACAACTAAAGTAAATAAGCACTGAATGGTTAGGAATCAAATTATATATGCTAGGATAAGACATATATATATATATATATATATACACAGGTATATATATGCATATGTTTACAACAAATCAGTCCAATTTATACAAGGCAACCCTAGCTATCATAACCCAATTTGCACTACACTAATCACCAAATATAAGAATCGCAGAGAATGTATCCCAAGAAAAGAAGGTAGAATACTTAGCCAAATTCTCTAATGTGTGTTTTGTCTTTCTGTCGAAGCTCAGCCATCTTGAGCAGGAGAAAAATAGATATGATAGACTAGTTATGCCCAATTTACTAGGGTGTGGCCTATTATATGCCATTCAAATGCTATATGGGTGCATCCTTAGACTAGACCACTGGTTTTTAAATTTGTCCTCAGGCGTCCTGTTGGCTAGGTTTTCAGGATTACCTTGGATGAGATCAGGTAAAATAACCATGTTTACTAATCAGCTTTTTATTTCACCTGTGCTCCAGTTCAGATATCCTCAAAATGTGGCCTGTTAGGGAGGTCTGATGACAGGTTTGAAAACCAGTGGACTAGACTATCCTGTTAAGTCTTCTTCAAATAGTATAGTACAGAACTAAATGAAGAACTCTACTACTTGATTTTTAGTGATCCATTGGCTTAGTGCTCGAGCGTTCTCGGGGGGGGTGTATATATAATATATATATATATATATATATATATATATAAATATTATAACGAGCAAAGAACCCAAGGGGGGCATATACCCCCTTCTGCCCCCCCCCTGAACACCCATGCTGATAGGTGTTTTTACAGAAAACTAGTCATTCATGGAATGTGTGAAAATCATCTATTCAATAGAAGGATCACATCCTATAAGATGATGAAGTTCTTTCAGAATGAATGTTATCATCAATTTTATTTTAAAAAAATTGTTTTAATAAAAATATAGCATGAATCATTTTGTTATATATTAGAATTAAAAAATATCACAGATCTAAACTGGAGCATGGTTATTTTACCTTCTCTCATCCAAGGCAATCCTGAAAACCTGGCATGCTGTGGAGGCCTGAGGAGAACAGTGGACTAGGCCAACAGCCTTGTCTAGACTACAAAGCGGTATAGGTGGTGGTGGTGGGGGGGGGGTTCTTACATGAAATAGGCCTACTAATTTGCCAACTCTTCTGAGGCCAATTATGGACAGATAAGCGAGAGTATTATGTTTAATATGGCTAGGTGTAAGTGGGCACTTCCAACTCCCAGTTAACTTACAAAATAAGTATATTGCAACATGTTTTTTACATCTAACTCTAACAGTTATAATAATGTAAACTGAAAATAAATCAACACTACTGTAACAGCCTATGGAACATAAAACATATTCAAGGCCAGCAATATCTTACAGGAATATTTTAAAGTTCAATCGCATCAAAAGCATAACTCCCGACATTTCCCAAACTCCTCCACAGCATTTCCTGGACTTCAGGGCAGAGCTTCAACTGCCAGGTTAGTCATGGGAATTCCATGAGCAGGGGTAGATACTAGTGGCATCTTTGGGGCATTGGCCTCCCCAGCATAATGGCAGTCCCCTCATCTGTGATCAGCCCTGGTTTTCCTACCACCACTCTTCCATGGCCCCCACCCACCTACAGCATACCCTGCCCATAGTACACCCAACCCCACAGGTGGCCTACCCTAGCCCAGGCTTCCTGTGTCAACCCCATCCATAAAATGCAGGAGGATCTCTGGGAAGTAACCCCATATAAAATCTCTGGCAACGCTACTGTTAGATGTGCTAAAGGTCATGTCAGGAGGGATGTGTGTGGTATTCAAAAGGTCCGCAGTGCAATTGAAATTGTGGGGAAATATGACATTCCCAAACCATGACAGCAGGATCTCTGTAAACTTATAGGAGCCCATTCCAATCAATCAGAATTCCCTTGCAAAGTTCATCTCATAGGTTTTTAATATGTACACCCATTCAAAAATGTTTTAAAAACATTTGTGTTACAAAACCTATACCTTCCACAGGACAATTTGTTTTAAATATTATTTAAAGGTTGTTTCTTCTCTATTTTTAAATGTTGAAATTCTTGCCATGGTTAACTCACAAATTAAAAAGTCATATCATTCAAATCATACTTTCAAACTTTGAAAAATGTACATAAGTTAAATACAATCATTTTTGTTATTTAAGACTGCAATAAAGTGTTTGGAGTTTATAAAATTAATCAAAACTGTATGAAATTATTTATTGAACAAGCAAAGTATTAATATTATTGATTAAGTTAAAAAAACTAACAAAAAAAACAACAACATTATTCAAACATGTTAAAGGGACACTCAATCAAAATTAAACTTTCATTATTCAGATAGAGCATGCAATTTTAAACAACTTTCCAATTTACTTCCATTAACTAAATGTGCACAGTCTTTTTATATTTAAAATTTTTGAGTCAACAGCTCCTATTGAGCATGTGCAACAATAAGTGTGTATGCATTTGTGAATGGCTGATGGCTGTCACATGGTACGTGTATGCATTTGTGATTGGCTGATGGCTGTCACATGGTACAGGGGGAGTGGAAAAATTTAAAATTGTCAGAAAAAAATCTACTACTCATTTGAAGTTCAGACTAAGTGCTATTGCATTGTCTTGCTATCTCGCATTTGTTGATTATGCAAATCTACTGTGTTGACTGGTCCTTTAAGCGTTTTCAATGCTGAGTTAATTAGCAGGCAAGTTTTACTTTCAAATGGGATGAAAATCGTTTACGTCCATGAAGGTCACTAAAATCCTTGAGATAAATTACTTTCTAAGGGGCCGATTTATGAAAGTGCGAGTGGACATGATACGATGTAGCGTATCATGTCCGCTGCACATCAATAAATGGTGACAGCATATGCTGTCGGCATTTATCATTGCACAAGCAGTTCTTGTGAACTGCTTGTGCAATGCCGTCCCCTGCAGATTCGCGGCCAATCGGCCACTAGCAGGGGGTGTCAATCAGCCCAATTGTATAGGATCTGGTGGATTGATGTCCGCAGCCTCAGAGAAGGCGGACAAGTTATGGAGCAGTGGTCTTTAGACTGCTGCTTCATAAACGCTGTTTCCGGAGAGCCTGAAGGCTCACGCGGAAACAGGGGTATCAAGCTCCATTCGGAGCTTGATAATTTGGACCCCAAGCATCTAATATGCCTGTTTTAGGTTTTCATGTGTTTAATTAGATCTTATATTGTTTACTAAATCAATTAGTTTTTCTAATTCCATTGGCCGCTTTTCTTGTTGATTGGAATATTTTTTAAATTGATAAAAAAAAAACATTTTCTATACATAGTTTTATGTACATCTCAAATTGATAACGGAGCAAGTAGCCAAAAACATTCTCCCATGCTACTCCAAGTCAGGAAAAATCTGTGAGCCATTCAGTAACATAAATACAGATGTATACTCCATGCAATGTTTTTAAACAGTAAAGGGAAACTAAACCCAAATTTTTTTTCTTTGATGATTCAGATGGCAGGCAATTTTAAGCACCTTTCTAATTTACTCCTACTAAGATTTTCTCTTTGTTCTCTTGCTATCTTTAATTAAAAAGCAGGAATTTAAAGCTTAGGAGCCAGCCCATTTTAGGTTCACCACCCTAGATTGCGCTTGCTGATTGGTGGCAGCATTTAGCAAACCAATAAGCAAGCATAACCCAGGTTCTGATAAAAAATTGGCCGGCTCTTCAGCTTTACATTCCTGCATTTTAACTAAAGATAGCAAGAGAATGGAAAAAAAATAGATAATGGGAGTAAATTAGAAAGTTGCTTAAAATTGTATGTTCTATCCGATTCATTAAATAATAGTTTTTTGTCTTTTTTGATTCAGATAGAGAATACAATTTTAAACAACATTCAAATTTACTTCTATTATTTAATTTGCTTCATTCTTCAGATATCCTTTGTTTAAGAAAGAGCAATACACTAGGTGAGCATCTATGTGCAGCCAACAATCAGCAGCTACTGAGTCTATTCAGATATGCTTTTCAACAAAGGATATCAAGAGAATGAAACTAATTAGATAATAGAAGTAAGTTAGAAAGTTGTCTAAAATTGCATTCTCTTTCCAAATCATGAAAGAAAAAAAATTGTTTTTCATATCCCTTTATTGCTGTAGTGAACAACATTGCATGCAGGATCCATATATGAATCAAATTATTATTAAAGGAACATTAAACATAACTTGATTTTATATATATATTGAGATTTGTCCTGCACTCCCTAAGGAAGATAAAAAAGCAAAATATATAACATAGGTTTCTAAAATGCTGCAAACTGCATAAACCATTTGCTTGTGTGCAGGGCTTGCTTTCTAACCTACTAGGGAGCGTGGGATAAGCTCTGTTTTACACAAAAGCAAGAGGCGCTAAAAATTCAAATGTTTTAACCTCATTTTTAATTCCATACCCATAATGCCCTAGTGCAATTCAAATTTTGCATACTTTTCTGACTTGTCTGTATCTGTAGAGGTTCTACATAATGGGCTTCATTTATGAAGCAGCGAACGCTGCTTCGGAGCCCCATCATCTGCATGAAACGGAAGTTAAGAAGCAGCGGTCATAAGACCGCTGTTCTTTAACTTCTCCGCCACCTTTTAGGTGGCGGACTGAAATCATCCCGATCCTTTTTGCAGTGGAGATAATTGTTTGCACACCTTTTTTTCTGTTAAAGTGAAAGTAAATTAGTCCGTTTATAACACATCAATATATTCTATTAGATTGTACTACTAAGATCGCTAAGTTGATTTTTTTCAATTTCTTTATCATTTCAAGTTTGAACAATTATTAAATTTCCTACCAGTACCATGCTAACTCCTCGCATCCTCTACGTCCTATCTTTCTGTGTGGTGACGTATAGAGCGGTCCCACCCGCTCTCTATCGGCTAGATTTAGAGTTCGGCGGTAGCCGTCAAAACCAGCGTTAGAGGCTCCTAACGCTGGTTTTGGGCTACCGCTGGTATTTAGAGTCAGTGATTAAAGGGTCTAACGCTCACTTTACAGCCGCGACTTTTCCATACCGCAGATCCCCCTACGCCATTTGCGTAGCCTATCTTTTCAATGGGATCTTCCTAACGCCGGTATTTAGAGTCGTTTCTGCAGTGAGCGTTAGAGCTCTAACGACAAGATTCCAGCCGCCTGAAAATAGCAGGAGTTAAGAGCTTTCTGGCTAACGCCGGTTTATAAAGCTCTTAACTACTGTACCCTAAAGTACACTAACACCCATAAACTACCTATGTACCCCTAAACCGAGGTCCCCCCACATCGCCGCCACTCGATTAAAAATTTTAACCCCTAATCTGCCGACCGCCACCTACGTTATACTTATGTACCCCTAATCTGCTGCCCCTAACACCGCCGACCCCTGTATTATATCTATTAACCCCTAACTTGCCCCCCACAACGTCGCCGCAAGCTACTTAAAATAATTAACCCCTAATCTTCCGACCGCAAATCGCCGCCACCTACGTTATTCCTATGTACCCCTAATCTGCTACCCCTAACATCGCCGACCCCTATGTTATATTTATTAACCCCTAATCTGCCCCCCACAACGTCGCCGACACCTACCTACACTTATTAACCCCTAATCTGCCGAGCGGACCTGAGCGCTACTATAATAAAGTTATTAACCCCTAATCCGCCTCACTAACCCTATCATAAATAGTATTAACCCCTAATCTGCCCTCCCTAACATCGCCGACACCTACCTTCAATTATTAACCCCTAATCTTCCGATCGGAGCTCACCGCTATTCTAATAAATGTATTAACCCCTAAAGCTAAGTCTAACCCTAACACTAACACCCCCCTAAGTTAAATATAATTTTTATCTAACGAAATAAATTAACTCTTATTAAATAAATAATTCCTATTTAAAGCTAAATACTTACCTGTAAAATAAATCCTAATATAGCTACAATATAATTTATAATTATATTATAGCTATTTTAGGATTAATATTTATTTTACAGGCAACTTTGTAATTATTTTAACCAGGTACAATAGCTATTAAATAGTTAAGAACTATTTAATAGTTACCTAGTTAAAATAATAACAAATTTACCTGTAAAATAAATCCTAACCTAAGATATAATTAAACCTAACACTACCCTATCAATAAAATAATTAAATAAACTACCTACAATTACCTACAATTAACCTAACACTACACTATCAATAAATTAATTAAACACAATTGCTACAAATAAATAAAATTAAATAAACTATCTAAAGTACAAAAAATAAAAAAGAACTAAGTTACAGAAAATAATAAAATATTTACAAAGATAAGAAAAATATTACAACAATTTTAAACTAATTACACCTACTCTAAGCCCCCTAATAAAATAACAAAGCCCCCCAAAATAAAAAATTCCCTACCCTATTCTAAAATACAAATATTACAAGCTCTTTTACCTTACCAGCCCTGAACAGGGCCCTTTGCGGGGCATGCCCCAAGAATTTCAGCTCTTTTGCCTGTAAAAAAAAACATACAATACCCCCCCCCAACATTACAACCCACCACCCACATACCCCTAATCTAACCCAAACCCCCCTTAAATAAACCTAACACTACCCCCCTGATGATCTTCCTACCTTGTCTTCACCATGCTCCGATCAGCCAATAGAATGCGAGCTCAATCTGATTGGCTGATTGGATCAGCCAATCGGATTGAACTATATTCTGATTGGCTGATTCCATCAGCCAATCAGAAAATTCCTACCTTAATTCCGATTGGCTGATAGAATCCTATCAGCCAATCGGAATTCGAGGGACGCCATCTTGGATGACGTCCCTTAAAGGAACCGTCATTCGTCGTCTAGTCGTCGGAAGAAGAGGATGGATCCGCGCTGGAGGTCTTCAAGATGGAGCCGGTCGTCATCGGATGGAAGAAGATAGAAGATGCCGCTTGGAGAAGATGTTTGCCGGTCCGGATGTCCTCTTCTTGCCGGATAGGAGGAAGACTTTGGACCCTCTTCTGGACTTCTTCAGTGGATGTCTAGCCCCCGCTTGGGTTGGATGAAGATCTTGGAGCCAGGACGGATCGGTGAACCTGGCATGGTGAAGACAAGGTAGGAAGATCATCAGGGGGGTAGTGTTAGGTTTATTTAAGGGGGGTTTGGGTTAGATTAGGGGTATGTGGGTGGTGGGTTGTAATGTTGGGGGGGGGGGTATTGTATGTTTTTTTTTACAGGCAAAAGAGCTGAAATTCTTGGGGCATGCCCCGCAAAGGGCCCTGTTCAGGGCTGGTAAGGTAAAAGAGCTTGTAATATTTGTATTTTAGAATAGGGTAGTGAATTTTTTATTTTGGGGGGCTTTGTTATTTTATTAGGGGGCTTAGAGTAGGTGTAATTAGTTTAAAATTGTTGTAATATTTTTCTTATGTTTGTAAATATTTTATTATTTTCTGTAACTTAGTTCTTTTTTATTTTTTGTACTTTAGATAGTTTATTTAATTTTATTTATTTGTAGCAATTGTGTTTAATTAATTTATTGATAGTGTAGTGTTAGGTTAATTGTAGGTAATTGTAGGTAGTTTATTTAATTATTTTATTGATAGGGTAGTGTTAGGTTTAATTATATCTTAGGTTAGGATTTATTTTACAGGTAAATTTGTTATTATTTTAACTAGGTAACTATTAAATAGTTCTGTTAAAATTTAATTCATTTTCCAATGTTGCAAAACATTCGCCCATCCCTAAATTTCAATGAAACCTTTATTAAAACCAATGGAGACTAAATACGCACACACAAAAAATTCTGCGCCACTTGTAATCTAACTCTATATTAGATATTGAGAAAGTTAACATGCTTGCATTTGACATTTGTTATTGAAAAAAAAATCATTGTAATAAACTGTGGTATAACATATTTTAAAGTGCAAGGAGTTCTCCAGCTAGTAATAAACAACAACCTTTATTTGTGCATACAGGGTCCAAAAAACAGCAGCAACGTTTCGGGCAAACAATCTACCCTTTGTCAAGCTAAATATCAAGTGATTATACAGATGTTTAAATAGCCACACTGGCGCCAAAATATATACATTAGCATCTCTATTACGCCACCTAGTGGTTCAAAAAGTGAAAAACTATTACAATGTGTATTTATTCATAATATGAATATACATAAAATAATACCTTCTAGTGGACAATTTTTTTTAAAAAAAATGACATTATTTATATCAAAAATGTTCAAATTATATGCTAAAAATATTCATAATTAAAAACAATTATATGAAGAAAAATTCAACTTCATATATCACTTAATGTCACAATGGATACTAAAAAAGGATACATAATGTCATGATACAAATATCTCAATCCCATAATTAATAATGAAATCTCTATATAAATTCAGAATATTATTTTGTCAAATTTAAGTTAATCTTATGGTTAC
Organism: Bombina bombina; assembly: GCF_027579735.1. NCBI lineage: Eukaryota > Metazoa > Chordata > Amphibia > Anura > Bombinatoridae > Bombina > Bombina bombina. The sequence continues at coordinate 336,448,365 of NC_069505.1, forward strand.
TAAAAAGTAAATTGTAATTTAATTTAATCACCAAAAAGCAGACCAATTACATTCCCTACTTAAACCTTTTGGCCATAGGGTGTTCAATTCATTAATCCAAAAAGTTTCCCTTTTGTCTAACAAAGATTCTCTATGAGTTATGCTCTATGAGTTGAAAACGAAGTTGACTAATACTATGTCCCGCCTTTAAAAAATGGGAGGACACAGGAGCTTCCTTATCTCCACACCTGATATTTGACTTGTGTTGCGTGATCCTTTCACGTGCCTCCCTGGTTGACTGCCCTATGTATATCAAAGAACATGGGCACTTAATGGCATAGATAATGAATCTCGATCTACAAGTCAAAAAATCTTTTATTGTATATTTCTTGCCTGTATAAGGGTGACAGAATGTTTCACCCTTAATCATAGAGTTGCAATTAATGCACGAAAGACATGGGAAGCAACCATTGCGTACTTTACCAGAAATAGTTCTCTGAACATTAATATTCTGAACACTTTCATTGCTCCTTATGTCAGCTCTAACCAATTTATCCTTTATATTGGGACATCTTTTATAGGCTGGCATTGGAAATTCAAGAAAAGTTTTAATATTTGGATGACATTTTTGCAGAATGTGCCAGTATTTACGATTAATTTTGTTTACTTCTAGTATTATACTGTGATACAAAAACAAGTCTATCAGCCTTTGAGGATTTTCTGACAAAATCAGACTTAGTAGGACCAGAAATTATACTTTGTTTCTCTTTCTGTATAATATCAGCAGGATAACCTCTTACTAGAAATTTATGGGACATTTCTTCAAAGCGAGCCTTTTTTACTGTAGGATCAGTAACAATGTGATCTACTCTCAACAACTAGCTCTTCGGTATAGCCCTAAAGGTTGAAGGCGGATGAAAACTATCATATAACAACAAGTTGTTCTTATCAGTGGGTTTAGAAAAAATGTCTGCTTTTAATCCCCCCTCACCTTTGTATATACAAGTATCAAGAAATTGAATCCTCTCTTCATCATATGTTAGGGTAAATTTAATCCCATTTACAGCATTATTCAATCATTAATAAAGGCTAATAGGGATCCAATGTCGCCATACCATATGCCAAATACATCGTCAATAAAACGCCACCAAGTGGCACCAAACTGTTTGAACAAAACATGTTCATAAACAAAAGTTTCCTCAAAATTGTTCATGAAAATGTTGGCATATGTCGGGGCGACATTGGATCCCATAGCTGTCCCTTGTTTCTGAAAATAAAAACTATCCCTGAACAAAAAATTATTTGAATAGAGAATAACTTCAAATAATAACAGAAAAAATTCAATCTGTTCTGCACTGTATCTATCCAGTGTTTTATCCACAGATGCTACCCCACTACTATGTTTGATTGAGGTATATAAACTAGATACGTCAAGTGTGAAAAGAATTACCTTTTGATTTTGTAAACCTAGTCCCTCAAGTTTTGTGAGAAAATCATAAGTGTCCCTAATATAAGAGGAGGATTTGATGACATAAGGTTGTAATATTTTATCTAAAAAGACAGAGATGTTTGTAAAAATAGATCCTGAACCGGCAACTACTGGTCTGCCTGGGGGTGTAAATTTATTTTTATGACTTTTGGGCAAGCAGTATATAACTGGTCTGATGGGATGTTTAACTTCAAGAAATTCATATAGATCACTAAAAATTAATTCCTTTTTTACTGCGTAAGACAAAATCAAAGAAATTTCATTATGTATTTTGTGAGTTGGGTCATAATTAATGGCTTCATAAACAGTTGTATCACCTGTTTGTGAAATCTCTGAAATATAAGCCTCCTGGTCCATCACTACAAGGGCACCGCCCTTATCAGCGCCTTTCACAGTTAACCCCTTCCTTGACTTGATGGCATTCAACAATGTCTGATCATTTTTATATTCCATTCTTTTTTTCTGAAACAGAAAATCCATTTTTTGGAATAATGATTCTACATCCCTGGATATCAAGTCAAAGAAGTTACTGGCACTAGTGTCATTAATTGTAGGGTTACATTTACTCATGTTCTTAAGGCCCAATGACTTGCAAGAGATAATGTTGTTATTATTAACAGCAGCACTGCCTGATATCTTACTCTTATTTTTTTCAAAAAATATTTTGAGTTTAATAGAGCGAAAAAACTTTTGCAATTCATACTTAACCTGGAATAAACTTCCTTTATTAACGGCCAACAGCCCAAGAGGAAAGACGTGCTCTAACTGAGCTCCTGAAGCCTGGGTGCTAGAACATTGATTTTTTATGTATTAAATTCCTATATCTTTACCCTAAACCGCTCCTAGAATGGAGGTTCCCTCCACACATCTCATTCTACTGATGAGGGACATGCTGGAAAGAGCTGACAGTCAATTTCATAGCGTGAGGTCTGTCTTCCTGGAGCTGCGCAGCCAAGATGGCGCAGACTCCTTGCCCTGCTCAGACGCTCACATGAATGGTCAGATTATGGACTCGCAACCTACCAGACTTCCTGCTGACCGATCACAGAGCAGACTACCTAGATGGAGTCTGGTTAACGATTCACCTGGCCTTATCAGAGGGGACCCGGTGCAGCAGCATACAACTAAGCAGTTTCATGTGGCAGCCGATACTGCACAACCAAAGGTACTCCCCCAGAGCAAGACTATACGGCGCCTGTTACCCTCTCTCAATTTACACATAAGCCTGCCCAGCATTGTTCTACGGGAGAAATACAGAGAATTCTGGAACAACAAGGGGCAGATGAGCCCTATTAAATATGGCGATTCTCATACCGGGACCTTCTTGTTAAACAGACTCGCACTACAGAAGATGGAGGCTTTACTTTGCAGCGGAACCTTATCTGACTTGCCACATGCAGGTTCTCACAGAAAGGGTATTGGATAGATTGTCCTGAGGGGTTCAGGCTAAGGGAAAGACGCTTCACATCTTTTGTCCATGCTCCTTAACCCACCAGAAAAAAACAAAACGAAAAACTTTACATGCTATTTGCAGAACTGCTGTTTATCACAACCCCACAGCCCAGGGGTAATCTTAGCATGCTACTCCATTTATTAATGGCACGAAATAGGCTAAAATATGATACCTCTCAATACCCTATGCACCGATAGGCTGTTTATTTGTTATCTGTTAGCTCATAGGCTTGCTCACTATCTCTGCCATTTGCAGGTTCAATGTACTGGCACAATGGCGATACTCTCCATTACTTTTCAATCACCGGATCAGATATCAGAAGAAAACAGGTATAGGATGAACTATGGATCAGTAACTGGACTTGCCAGAGCTTGTATTAGCATCCTCCTCAGCATTCCCTTTTTATTTACCGCTTTTTAAATATGACATATTGGGAACATATATTTTAGCATTGTCATACAGCCTAAACTATGTTCTACATATTTCCAAGATATACACTATCTGTATTCACCTACCTGTTATAGAAATCTGGACTTCAGCGCTAGTTATGCATGTAAAAACCTCCAGCTCTACTAGCTTTTCTTATTTTTATGCTTTTCACAGAGACTGGTAAAATCCTCACACGATTATATATTAGTAGTATTCTATGGTTATAATTCTAGTAATATCCTAGCCCATAATTCTCTAACAGCAACTGGGACTCTATAAAGTTGTAAACTAAGTTGTAAGTTTATAATATGTTGTACATCTTGCTTCATGTATATTCTCTTTTTAGTGAAAGTACAGGATGTATCTTGCTGTGAGAATACCTGCATTCCTGTTTAACGCCATACTTTGATTATTAGCAGATTTAGAGGTCCTAGATAGCCTATAAATATACTACACTCTAGTTAGGTTGCCTGGACATATGTCTTATATAATATAGTTAATGCTATCCTGTTAGGATTGCTTTTATAATAGTTGTTTACATGAGTATTCTTGTTAAGTTAACCATAGGATCTCTTTGCCTAGATCCACTACATATTACATGTTTGTTGCACATCCACTGACTTCCACTAAGACTGCATTCCTTTCATTAGTGATTGTTATGAACATAGAATAGATTCCTAAGCAGCTACAGAGGGTATTAGCTCCCATTTGAAATATACCCCTATATTCCATTAGGACAGGTGACCAAATGCAGCAAATGAGATACAAAAGTTTTAGTTCCCCCTATATAAATTGTCAATATAAAATGTTTAGATATGTACTTGAATTAGATAAACATATATGTTAAGTAAGAGAGTTGGAGATGTGGAATTAACATGCTATTTAAGAAAAGGAAAAAATGTTATTGCCTAAAATCACAATCCCTGAGTGCTGGAGGTAACTGGGACACTATCTGTTTACAACCACCTGTACTCTCTTGCTAGTGAAGATGCAGGATATGTCTTACCATGATTGTATCTGTAATCCAGTTTAGTGTCTTATTTTGATCCTTAGCAAAATGAGAGGCCTTAGATGTCTTATAAATGTTCTGTATTATATGCTACTCACTACATGCTCAGCAACAAACATGTATTGATAAAATTTAAGGTTCTAGTCAGATGCATGATAAGTTAATTGTACCTTAAGAATGTCTTTATGCTAGTATGGTTTATGCAGATTTCCACATACAAAATATGAGTGCTTATTCTAGGCCCCTAGCTATTCTATTTGCCATTAGGAGACTTATACTTAGGGATCCAAGCTACGGTTGTTCTGCATCACTATACATATTACCTTACATAGCTCCACAAGGAGCAAAGATTTAGAATTAGTTTAGTGAGCAACTCAGTAAGACATGTCTCTTGATATATATATGTCATAACCGGTTACCCTGTATAATGTAATAATATGTATGGTCAGCATATATTTCTTAATGTACTCTGTTCAAGCTTTCTATAGACTCCAGTTGAGGGTCATACATATAAGCCAACTAGATTATGCTTAACGAGATTTATATATTTATTGTATTACTGAAGTTTATATGTTTTGTGTTGTTAGGTAACAGTATGCATGACAATATTCTCCTATAAGTTTTACTGTATGCAATGGGTTCCAGCTCCAGCTTTAGGTATTGCACACTTATCACATTACATGAGTTAGCTTAGCAGTTAAATTCTCTAGATACATGACCTATGAACATACCACCTCATTGGTTATTTTTGATAATACCAGACTTAGTTATTGTACTAGTCTCATTAAGGATGAGTATGTTCCCAATTAAGCCCCAGGGCCACATAACCTAACTATATTTCTATAGCAGAGCCTTTAGTAGTAACGATGAAATATCACTCAATATGTATACTCTGTGAGAACACTCATATCATCAGATGATACGTAGCTCACATTTAAAAAATAACCCTAAACCCTAAAATACGCCAACCCTGCAGAGAACGAGTTGCTACGTAGGGTTTGGGACCTCATGCCTTCATTTAAGTTTCTGGACCAAGTAGAAGGTATAGCTTTGCTCACTCATTTACTGTTAAATGATTCTACTATATACCATTTTTACCAAACGGCAATCTTTGTAAAAGGAATATGCAGTTAACAATATTTTAAATTTATATAGTTGTCTTATAACTGTGACGCTGATTATTGTTATCTATGTTTGCCCTATGTCGGTTTTCTAAGTTCTAGATATTTTAAGTGATGTTTTCATCTCCCCATACATTGGGAAGCAATTTCCACTCAATCCACTTATGTTCCCTGTTGCATAATGGCATACCCCCTATGTAGAATCTATTGGTAGCACAATGTGTCTGCCTATGCTGAGCTCCTCTCTTCCCTTTCCCGCAGGTACATGTTGCCTGTGGGTCATATCCCTGCTCCTTTTTCCCACATCGCTTATAGCTAGCATTTCCCCAGGAGAGGAGCTCACCCAGAAGTCTTTTCTGCACCCCATACTTCCTAATATCCCCCCTATTGCATAATCATATTCTGGTTATAACCAACATAATCCCCTAATCTTCTATCCCATAGCTCACAAATATTATGGTGATGTCAATGCTAAGCCATTTTAAGTCTTGATCCACACTTTCTAACTTCCCCGTTCTTATAGAACTTCACGATGGTCAAAACCAACCTATTTTTATAACCTCCTTGCCCATAGTTCACAAGTCTTGCCGTGATGACAATGTTAAGCCATCCTAAGCTCTGATAATGTCCCTCTGCTAACTAACTTTCTTCTACACTATAGGTACAATCATATTAACAGAGGGGAAGCTTAATGACAGAGTATACCCTAATCCGCACTATGATTTACTAGATATAATCTTCCCTAGACAGTGCGGGGACCCTTCCACTTGTACATTCCTAAACTCCTAGCACATACTCTAAACTTCTCATGCTTATATAAGGCTCCGCCCCCCCTCCCTATACTGTTTACCTCTTATGTATAGCGGTGCTTACCCGCTGAATATCCCCCCCCCTATATATCTCAGCCCAAGAGTGGTTGATGCATATGATAGATCTCCACAGCCTGATATCTCAGACTCTGATACTTTATTGATTATTTTCTATAGTTCTGTGGAGATCATTTATTAATAATATAACATAAAACGAAGTTATATCTCACCTCGCCTAAACTTATTGTCTATCTTCAGATAACGATTCGATATGTAATTATATTGTTACATGTGTATCTTGTTTTTCTTATTCCAATAATGTCAAATTATAGACAATGTATTATTTACTCTGATGTAATCTTGGCCTCAGGGCGAAGCTTGTTTGTTAATCTATACTTTAACTTCAATAAAAAAATTATATTAAAAAAAAAAAAAAAACTTCCTTTATTAACAGGGCAAAATTTCACATTCAGTCCCGGCTGACATATTTTAACTTATTTATATTTAATTTTACAAGTGATTTTTTTTTTTGGTAGGAGAATCAGCTGTATGTAGAAAGGCGCCAGTAAGGGCAAATCGAGTTGAATGCATTTCTATCTCCCTGATCTCCACGTTAAGGCTTTTTTTTTTTCAAGTGACTAAATTGAAGGAAGCCGTTGACCTTCTATTTTCCAGCGCAGAATTCGAATGTCATCATAATATCTCCAGGGTTTTTTTTTCCAGAGAGAAACTGCTTAATCCAAAAACTATACATTGTACATTTCCTATTAACTGTATCTGTACCATCCTTTTGATTTGTATACCTTTCATTTTTGGCACCAAATAATGTACAGGTTAATAATTAATTTCTGTATATTTTTACAGCACAGTCAAGGAATCATTGATGCTTTTTTTGTATAATTTTTAGCTTTCAGCAGGTGCAATGTTTTAGCGATAGTCTTTAGTTTTCAATTATCCTTCAATTATTTTGAAATGATGTAGCCATTTGCTGAACTCAAATCAACACTCTATTTAGCTTACAAATACCTACCAATTAAGTACTCCCCCCCCCCCCCTTTTTTGTTAAAAATAGCCTTTCAGCTTTCCGGTGTGTGTGTGTTTCTTTATAAGCCATCACGTGTTTGCGTATTTCATGGGTGGAAATGTATTTGGCAAATTTGTTAAAAAAATAGTGAATTTTGCCTGTATTGATTTATTCTTAACAAATCTTGAATTTTGCAAAAAAAAAAATGTAAATATTTTTTTTATTGCAAACAAATATTAAATTCTGATTATACTACTATCTCTTTTAATCCATTACTAGGAGAAAACAATATTTTAAGAGTTTTTTTTTCTTTGCTTTATTTTTGATGGCATTGCTTTCTATTATACGCTATTATAACTATACCGTTAAAAGAATCGTAAGTGTTAAAAATAGAAACAGTTTTAAACATTTTACTGAGTTGTGCATATTTCTTGTATTAAAACTGACCAAAGGGCCCTAGGCAGCAGCAAGAACGCTGAGCTCCGCATCTGAGCTCAATTAAAAACGAACATTACACTTTTTATCCTGCCTAGCCCCACACTCTAAAGTTTTGTCGGGAAGTACAACACTCCGCCGACCTATTGCCATAGTGTGAGGATCATAACAACAGATCTAGCGACCGGGAGCCCAGCAAACAGACTAAGTGCCACGCTGCTGCAACACGCCATCTTGGCGCGTATCTCCCCGAGGAAAAGAATAGAGCGGCGCTCACTCTGCAGGACCCAGCTGTTACCGATCGAGCGGACAGGTAAATCGGAGAAAGTGTCTCTGCAGCATAGGGGGAGAAAGAGTACCGATGCTAAAACGGACAGCAGCATAGTGGGTCAGCACCATATCTCATAGTGGGGTGAAACCTCCTGCAGCGCCCAGCTACTGTCAAGGGCTAATACAGTGGGATATCTGAGACACATAGAACAACGGGTCACCACAGGGGCATGAAGAACTGTACCCTTTTACATATATAAAGATAAGCAGGCACACAGAGAGAATACAGAAACTTTATCTCAACCACGTGAACAGGGCCTGTTACCTGCAACGCCCCAGGCATTTATTAATAGCTGCACCGGACACTTAAAACTTTCTGTCTGTGGCCTTTACCTTGCCTTTTCATTTCCCCCACACGATCCTGTGGCAGGGTTGAATAGTTTAATCAAGAGCCTGCATGGAAAGAGCCTAACCTAAATTTATACAGGGCCTCAGACCCACGCGTCGGGGCCCTGTTGTTGCTCATTGAAACCAGAAAGTTGCTTGCAGTTCTGTAAGACATTTGGAGGCCAACAAGCAAACCCATGGAGTAGTCTTATAACTCCATAACCCCAGATTGCGTGGAAAGCATCACTACTAAAGCTTGTATCCCAATTGTAGATGTAGCCTGCCTGAAAGGGGAGACCCCTGCTCTCTTAACCTATACCCTGAGTCACCGCTTCACACTCTCCCTTTACACCCTTTTGGTGACTAAACAACAGACACACACACAGAAGGTTGCAGCTCTCTGGGGCCCTGATGAAAGTGGACAAATTTTTCTTCAAGCTTCCACCTACTATACCAGCAGACATGTCACATAGGGCAAAGAACCTGGACAATAAGAAACAGCAAAAACTCATGGCAGAAATTCACACAGAAAATTCAGCTTTAATGATTCAAGAACCCTCCTCAAGCCTGGATCACAACGCCTTGCTACAAGAGCTAAAGTCCTTTTTTCTTCCCAAAATGGACTCATTACAAACGGGTGTAGATACCCTTACATGTGAAGTACGTCAATTTGCCGCCAGACTAAACACAGCCGAAACCCGCATCTCTGATGTAGAGGACAGACAGGTAACAGCAGACGCAACTATTAAACAATTGGTGAAGAAAACACAACTGCTCCAAGACCGAGTAGACGACTTAGAAAACAGGAGCCGGCGCAACAATCTTAGAATAGTAGGTGTGCCAGAATCAATCAAGGGCAGAGGTCTCTTAGAGTTTGTCGCGCTGACCTTTCCAAAATTATTAGGCATACACCCCGACGTCCTGCCAATAGACGTGGAAAGGGCACACCGCATAGGCCCGGATAAGGGGTTAGAACAGACAAAGAACAAACCAAGGCAGGTTATATTCAAGTGCCTGAACTTTCAGGAAAAACTCAAAATACTGAGAGCTTATCGAGCACGCAAGGAAACCTCATTTGAAGGCTCCAAACTCCTTCTCTTTCAAGACTATTCCATGGAAGTATCTAAACAGAGAAAGGACTTTGCCCCCCTGTGCTCCAGGCTGCACGAACAGGGGAGACAAGTGGCCTTGTTATTTCCAGCGAAACTAAGATTGCAAACACAGTATGGAACTAAATTCTTCCACTCGCCACAGGCCTTGAAAAGTTTCTTGGCCACGGAACAGCAACAACCCCCAGAAGGAGGACAACACCGCAGCCCTTCTAGACCCCCTTTGTGACGGGAATAGGGGATTACCTTGCAAGATCCCACAGTGACACTAAATATCTATGCAAGCTTTGATGATCCATAACATTAAAATAGTGAGAGGCCTCTGGGCCTGGACATTGAACAATCAAGGAGAGGGGCTAGTCCAGCCCCTCGGGGTAAAGTTTTATCACTTTGATTTGTGCTACTGTTATTTATTTGTTTTGTTTTCATTATGTTATAAAGGTTTATGTTATAGTTTATTAATAAGGCTGCTATACATATCTAAAGATGTGAAGATTAAACTGAAATCTGCAGATAGGTTTGTAAGGTTTAATATGGTTATAATATTATTGTATAAGTTCAGAAAGGCTCATATCAATGCTCTATATATGATAACTATAGATAGCAAAGGTTATAAAGAATTTGCTAGAAATAGTATGAAGTGCTTAGAATACTTAGAACATTTAAAATGCTCAAAATGTTGACGAAATTTGTATTATGGTATAGGATAAGAATCTTCTCAGTATGCTTAACAAAGCCTAACCTAGTAAAGGAGACTAATTCAGAAGGAAAATCTTTAACCACTGAACAGAGTGATACTATGATGGGAAGTTCTGTTTTGTCCATGTGTTGCTTTGGGCACTATCTTTAAAAATCATGGAGAGTTGTGGTTATGCTCCTCTTTCTTACAGTGATACTTTTTCACCCCCTGCTCCTTTTTTTTTTTTTTTTTTTTTTTTTCTCTCCCTCTCCCCATACTGATAGTTTTGACAACACAAATTCACAATGATGCCTCTTAGTGTTATAACCTGGAATGTTGGGGGTCTCAACACCCCCATCAAACGTAAAGCAGTTCTAAACCACCTTAGAAAGCTAGGCACCAACATCGCACTGCTCCAGGAGACGCACTTACTAGACATAGAGCATCAAAAATTAAGGAGGGATTGGGTGAACCAGGTAGTCTACTTGTCACACACCAAAGCCAGCAGAGGACTAGCCATATTGTTCGGGAAACACCTGAAGGTCAATATTAAGCACACACACTTAGACCCTAAAGCCAGATTCATGATAGTGGAAGCCAATATAGATTCTACTGACTATGTATTATGTAACATATATGCACCCAACCATAAAGATTTAAAATTCTGGAAAGACCTGATGCAACACCTAGCACCCCACTTAGGATCTAACCTGATAGTCGGAGGAGATTTCAATATCTCCCCCACAAGCACCCTAGATAGACAATGGCTGGCGCCCTATAGAGTTAAAGACCCCAGGAGAAATTATAAGGCTAGGTATGAAGCTAGAATTTTTAGCATGTTTGAAACAGACCTCAACACCAGCGATGTTTGGAGATTGCTCAACCCAGAGGGCAAAGACTTCACATGTTTAACTAAAGCCAAACACACACTCTCTAGGATAGATATCTTCCTAGTAGACAATAAATTGATTGACCAAGTACAAGATTGCAAGATCCATGATATATTAATATCCGACCACGCACCTGTAGAATTGAGAATAGGAGCTAGGGAACACCGTACTAACAGAAACATACTACGTTTCCCCACATACTTGACAAAATCCGAAACTTTTATCAAATTCCTGCAACACTCATGGACAGACTATGTCACAGATAACGCCGCCCATATTGATAATGTAACACTTTTTTGGGATGCAGCCAAAACTGTCCTGGCTGGTAACATAATTACATATGCTGCCAAGGTCAAATACAAAACCCAACACAAACACAGAACTTTACAAAAACAGTTAGGGCTGGCCTATCGACAATATTTGCAAACCAACTCGAAAGCAATGTATGATCAATATATAGCTGCAAAGGCGGATTTAGATGCGTTTGCCAATCAGCAAGCAGCATCAGGATTATTAAAGACAGCGGGCAGATTTTATAGATTTGGGGGACGAGCGGGCAAATTGATGGTGGCTTTAACCAAGGCGCAGACGGCAAGGGTTCATATTGCTACTCTACGCTGGAAAGGGCGGTCATATACCACACCTGAGGACATCCTGAGATGTTTCAAACACTATTACACACAACTATACACGAAGCAAGCCCCTGTTTCTGAAGAAACACAGGCACATTTCTGGGACTCAGTGAGGTTGCCACAGATCTCCGCAGATCAATTGGACAAATTGAATGCCCCAGTTACGCAAGAGGAACTATCTAGCACTCTAAAAGGCTTGCCTCTGGGCAAGACCCCAGGACCAGACGGTCTGCCATCCGAATTCTACAAGGTTATGCAACCACAGATAACCACTACACTTGTCAGGTTGTTTAACTCCTTCATTCAAACAGACACGTGTCCCTCAAAGGAATTTAAGGCGGCACACATCACACTCATCCCCAAACCAGGCAAAGATCACTCTTTACCAGAGTCTTACAGACCTATTTCACTTCTGAACGTGGACTATAAGCTATTTACGAAAATAATGGCAAACAGACTCAAGATCATATTGCCAGATCTGATCCACCCGGATCAGACGGGCTTTATATTCAAACGTTCATCGGTAGTGAATCTCCGTAGGGTAATGCAGGTTATAGACCATTACTGGAGAGGGGAGGGGTGCGAGAGCGAGGGGCCTGGTTCGGAAGCCTTCCTGCTGTCTTTGGATGCAGAGAAGGCCTTTGACAGAGTAGAGTGGCCTCATCTGATGGAGTCGCTGCGCAGGTTCGGCTTTCAGGGCCCCTTTCTAAAGGTACTGAGCAAAATCTATGACTCCCCAGTGGCCAGGATCCTCTCTAACGGTATCTTCTCGGAGGACGTCCACCTCCAGAGGGGTACCAGACAGGGATGTCCCCTATCCCCATTATTGTTCAACGTTGCGCTGGAGCCATTGGCCACAAAGCTTAAACAGGTCTTTCCGGGTATTGTCATAAAGAATACCCCCCTCCATCTAGCTCTCTATGCCGATGACATGATGCTGTTTGTGGATTCTCCGCAGGCACACATCAACGATATCCTCCAGACCATAGAGAAATTCGGCGATTTTTCCGGGTATAAGATAAACGCCTCCAAATCGGAGGTCTTGTGGCTTCGTAGACATCCCCACTCCCAGCATAGATTCCCGTTTATGGAAACCACGGAAAGTCTTACTTATCTGGGCATACACTTGCACAGAGACCCCTCGAAAATCTATAGACTGAACATTTCCAACAAATGCACGCAATTAGCGTCACAACTAGCGAATTGGCTTAACCTTCCCCTGGGATTATCGGGCAGAGTCAACTTGGTTAAGATGACGGTATTGCCCAAGATTCTATACCCAATGCTCATGTTGCCTTATCTCCTGACCCACGCAGACTTGCAGCGACTTACCAAGGCAATATCCCACTTCATCTGGAAGGGGGGTAAACCGAGAATAGCGATGGAGAAACTTTATCTCCCATACTCAGCGGGGGGGCTGGCCCTCCCGAACCTCAAATTATATAATTGGGCGGCCTTGGCTAGGCTGGTACTTGACTGGCAATTAGACACGAGACACTTTGGAGAAACCAGACTGGAAGCAGCGATGGTTGCGCCAATATCACTGGCATATCTACCTTATGGAAATGGAAAGACACTATCCGCAGATATCCTTCAAAATGTGGTATACAGAGATCCACTCCGAGCCTGGCACAAAATACACAGATACCTAGGGATCAACTCTCCCCCCCAAAAATGTATTCCCATTGTGGGAAACCCTGATTTCCCGGCTGGTTTGGACCAGGGACCCTTCCGTGACTGGAGGAGGTTGGGTCTCAAAGTATTGGGGGATGTTCTAGACCCCCTACTGCACATGGTTCGTTCTTTTCAGGAATTAAAAACCAAATTCCAGATCCCAAATGGGCATTTCTATGCCTACTTGCAGCTGCGACACTATGTAGGGTCTCTGCAGTCGGCCAACACAAGATTTTGGGAACCACCACCCTTTGCAATAGCTCAAACACTATTTCAGGTAGGGTCATTCTCACTATCTCACATATACACACGCTTGCAACAACAAAAAATACCAATGAACATAACAAAACTGCTGACAAAACAAAATAACAACTGCACATTAGACTTAACGGCACAAGACATAACAGAGAGTCTTGAAAGAACAAGACAGGCCTCACTCTCGATCTCACTCAGAGAATCACAGGTCAGAATCCTACACATGGACTATATCACTCCACACAGACTAGCCAAATGGGATCACCGAATCCCGGACCAGTGTATCAAATGTGGGGCGGCAGCTCCGTCACTTCGGCATTATTTTTACGCTTGCCCAAAGATTAGGAGGTTCTGGGGTCACTGTCAATACTGGCTAAAAATCACATATCAGACAGAGATAGCATTCACAGAGGCAGAAATTTTTCTGCTTCGATGGGACGATTCATATAAACAGCTACACAGATTCCTTTCACTGTATACGTTGTTGGCTAGACAGTGTATTCTCAAAAGATGGGTCTCTAAACTACCCCCAACAATGGCGCAATTAAAACATATGCTGCTTAAACTGCTTTTCATAGAGTAATATGATGTCACACTAGACACAACGCGCAGATTGCGCCCTTTTCTTAGAAAATGGAAAATATTTATAGATACATTAGACCCATCTATACGAACGCAAGTACTGAAACCATTTGCCCACTTAGACACTATGCTACAAATGAATAGTGGGGAGGATAGACAACTTATCGTATGCAACACACAAATGCACGAACCACTGGAGGTGATGCTGTTCTGAACAGTATGGGAGAGGGGGACTCTCCTCCCCCCCCCCTTTTTTTTTTTTTTTTTTTTTTTTTTTTTTTTCTCTATCTCCGCCCTTCAGCTTTCCCGCCAATATTGTCTTTCCTTTACCCGTCAACCTCAATCTTGAGCCTAGATAAAGAGTAACAACAATAGAGAGCCAACCTACCAATGATTATTTGTCAACTGACCATTGTTTAACTGTGTCTAATTGTAATTAGTTATATAACTAGTTAATTGGTTTAAAATGTTTGAAAACTTAAAGGAACAGAACACTTCGTCAAGAACAGACATTGGAATCATACTATACAACAGCAAAGACTCATTACTATTACCTCCATAAAGCCAATGATATTATCATATGTTACATCCTACTGTCATGCATAAATGATTGTACAACAAAAAAAGATATGCAATGTATGCCTGAGAAGATCTGTATTGTATTGTGCTGTTGTATATGTTCAGTTTCCTTTAATAAAAAAAGTGAATTTAAAAAAAAAAAAAACTGACCAAAGGGCCTTTGAAATATATATATATATTTTAGAGCCACATGGGTCTTTTTTTACTTATCTCTTCCACCCCAAAGCTACCCCATAGTCTAAAATGTTTTTTTTTATTTTTTTTAAGGGACATTAAACACGAAATACCTTTTATAAGAATAGAATTAAAGGGACATTGAACTCAAATGTTTTCTTTTGTGATTCAGATAGAGCATGACATTTTAAGCAACTTTCTAATTTACTCCTGTTATCAAATTTTCTTCATTCTCTTGGTATCTTTAATTGAAATGCAAGAGAGTAAGTTTAGATGCCGGCCCATTTTTGGTGAACAACCTGGGTTGTTCTTGCTGATAAATTCATCCACCAATAAAAAGTGCTGTCCAGAGTCTGAACCAATAAAAAAGCTTAGATGCCTTCTTTTTCAAATAAAGATAGCAAGAGAACAAAGAAAATTTGATAATAGGAGTAAATAAGAACATTTCTTAAAATTGCATGCTCTATCTAAATAACGAAAAAAAAAATTGGGTTCAGGGTCCCTTTAAGGGTATTCTCTGCCTCCCAATAGTCATGGGAGCCATGATGAAATCTAGCTTTCACTGCATTAAAGTGCTAATGTGTTTGCACATGTGCAGCAACTCTCCTTCAGATACCTGCAGTGTAACCTAGGTTTCAAAACGGAAGCACCCATGATTAGAGGGAGGTGAATGAAATGTATTTAGTGTCCCTTTAAAGTGATGAGCCAGGAAGATGAGAGTTGAGTATATAAGGACTTAGAGGGGCCTGAAAAAAAATAATAAAATATATATATATATATATATATAAATACACAATCAAATTGTTACCTTAATTAATTGGAAATAAAAGTTGCATTGCTACAAAAAATTCCTGTGAGTGATCTCTCAAGAGAAGAAGCTTCTATGTACATATACATTATAGAAGGCAGCACCCAGGTAGTGAGTAAACCTCAAAAGTTGGAGTGCTGGGCTATACTGGCAAACTGATATATGGGTATATTTGTCGGTAGTTGCACCCTAAAAAGGAGGGTGGTTTTGTAGACAGGAGCACTATGAGTAAGTCTGATGAGTGCTGCTGTTAGGGCTATCTCACTTCCTCCAAATTGAGACGAAATGTTTGAAGTTTGTAGGGAAGGTGTTTCTAACAGCGCTTACAACTCAAGAGAGATTCCTCATGTGCATGTGTGGATACAAAAAGATACATATATCCCAAATGAGTACTATCTATGTTGTCAACAATAGAGGATGATGTAATATATAGCTAACCTGTAGAATCACAGGGTCTGGTTTCAGCGACGTGAATCTATCTAAGTAGATAAAGAGGCCTAGTTATCAACGTGTCAACTTACCTGCCTTCGCCGGCCCAATACACCCGCCTAAGCTCGCCTACCATCGCCGCCGCGGACCTGAAAAATTTTGCCTAAGTTATCAATAAATCTGTCAAAAAGCCGCGCACCAAGTACGGGACGATGAGCAGCGGATTGTGATAGTTATCACTCACAGCTTTTTCACAGCTTTATTGCTAGCCTGTCACTAAGCACCCACACTAACTACACTGTTCTACCCCCTATACCGGCGCCCCCGGAGCCCCCCGCAACTAAATAAAGTTAGTAACCCCTAAACCGCCACTCCTAGACCCCGCCGCAACTCTTATAAATGTATTAACCCCTAAACCGCCGCTCCCGGACACCGCCGCAACCTACATTATACCTAGTAACCCCTATCCTGCCCCCCCTATACCGTCGCCCTCTATAATAAAGTTATTAACCCCTATCCTGCTGATCCCGCACCTCACCGCAATTAAATAAATAGTTTAACCCCTAAACCGCCACTCCCGGACCCCGCCGCAACCTATATTAAATGTATTAACCCCTAATCTGCCCCCCTACACCGTCGCCACCTATAATACATTTATTAACCCCTATCCTGCCCCCCACTACACCGCCGCCACTGTAATAAAATTATTAACCCCTAAACCTAAGTCTAACACTAACCCTAACACCCCCCTAACTTAAATATTAATTAAATACATCTAAATAATATTTCTCTTATTAACTAAGTTAATCCTATTTAAAACTAAATACTTACCTTTAAAATAAACCCTAATATAGCTACAATATAAATAATAATTATATTGTAGCTATTTTAGGATTTTTTTATTTTACAGGCAAATTTCTATTTATTTTAACTAGGTACAATAGCTATTAAATAGTTATTAACTATTTAATAGCTACCTAGTTAAAATAAAGAGAAATTAACCTGTAAAATAAAAACTAACCTAAGTTACAATTACACCTAACACTACACTATACTTTAATAAATTATTCCTATTTAAAACTAAATACTTACCTGTAAAATAAACCCTAAGATAGCTACAATGTAATTAATAATTACATTGTAGCTATCTTAGGATTTATATTTATTTTACAGGTAACTTTGTATTTATTTTAGCTAGTTAGAATAGTTATTAAATAGTTATTAACTATTTAATAACTACCTAGCTAAAAGAAATACAAAATTACCTGTAAAATAAATCCTAACCTAAGTTACAATTAAAACTAACACTACACTATCATTAAATTAATTAAATAAATTAACTACAAATAACTACAATTAAATACAATTACATAAACTAAACTAGGATTCTATCAGCCAATCGGAATTAAGGTAGGAAAAATCTGATTGGCTGATTGAATCAGCCAATCAGATTGAGCTCGCATTCTATTGGCTGATCGGAACAGCCAATAGAATGCAAGCTCAATCTGATTGGCTGATTGGATCAGCCAATCGGAATTGAACTTCAATCTGATTGGCTGATTCAATCAGCCAATCAGATTTTTCCTAACTTAATTACGATTGGCTGATAGAATCCTATCAGCCAATCAGAATTGAAGGGACGCCATCTTGGATGACGTCCCTTAAAGGAGCCTTCATTCGTCGGTAGTCCGTCGGGAAAGAAGGATGTTCCGCGTCGGCGGAATGAAGATGGATCCTGAAGAAACAGAATTTATGTTTACCTGATAAATTTCTTTCTCCAACGGTGTGTCCGGTCCACGGCGTCATCCTTACTTGTGGGATATTCTCTTATTCTCTTCCCCAACAGGAAATGGCAAAGAGCCCAGCAAAGCTGGTCACATGATCCCTCCTAGGCTCCGCCTACCCCAGTCATTCGACCGACGTTAAGGAGGAATAATAGCATAGGAGAAACCATATGGTACCGTGGTGACTGTAGTTAAAGAAAATAAATTATCAGACCTGATTAAAAAACCAGGGCGGGCCGTGGACCGGACACACCGTTGGAGAAAGAAATTTATCAGGTAAACATAAATTCTGTTTTCTCCAACATAGGTGTGTCCGGTCCACGGCGTCATCCTTACTTGTGGGAACCAATACCAAAGCTTTAGGACACGGATGAAGGGAGGGAGCAAATCAGGTCACCTAAATGGAAGGCACCACGGCTTGCAAAACCTTTCTCCCAAAAATAGCCTCAGAAGAAGCAAAAGTATCAAACTTGTAAAATTTGGTAAAAGTGTGCAGTGAAGACCAAGTCGCTGCCCTACATATCTGATCAACAGAAGCCTCGTTCTTGAAGGCCCATGTGGAAGCCACAGCCCTAGTGGAATGAGCCGTGATTTTTTCGGGAGGCTGCCGTCCGGCAGTCTCGTAAGCCAATCTGATGATGCTTTTAATCCAAAAAGAGAGAGAGGTAGAAGTTGCTTTTTGACCTCTCCTTTTACCTGAATAAACAACAAACAGGGAAGATGTTTGTCTAAAATCCTTTGTAGCATCTAAATAGAATTTTAGAGCGCGAACAACATCCAAATTGTGCAACAAGCGTTCCTTCTTTGAAACTGGTTTCGGACACAGAGAAGGTACGATAATCTCCTGGTTAATGTTTTTGTTAGAAACAACTTTTGGAAGAAAACCAGGTTTAGTACGTAAAACCACCTTATCTGCATGGAACACCAGATAAGGAGGAGAACACTGCAGAGCAGATAATTCTGAAACTCTTCTAGCAGAAGAAATTGCAACTAAAAACAAAACTTTCCAAGATAATAACTTAATATCAACGGAATGTAAGGGTTCAAACGGAACCCCCTGAAGAACTGAAAGAACTAGATTGAGACTCCAAGGAGGAGTCAAAGGTTTGTAAACAGGCTTGATTCTAACCAGAGCCTGAACAAAGGCTTGAACATCTGGCACAGCTGCCAGTTTTTTGTGAAGTAACACCGACAAGGCAGAAATCTGTCCCTTCAGGGAACTTGCCGATAATCCTTTTTCCAATCCTTCTTGAAGGAAGGATAGAATCCTAGGAATCTTAACCTTGTCCCAAGGGAATCCTTTAGATTCACACCAACAGATATATTTTTTCCAAATTTTGTGGTAAATCTTTCTAGTTACAGGCTTTCTGGCCTGAACAAGAGTATCGATAACAGAATCTGAGAAACCTCGCTTCGATAAAATCAAGCGTTCAATCTCCAAGCAGTCAGCTGGAGTGAAACCAGATTCGGATGTTCGAACGGACCCTGAACAAGAAGGTCTCGTCTCAAAGGTAGCTTCCAAGGTGGAGCCGATGACATATTCACCAGATCTGCATACCAAGTCCTGCGTGGCCACGCAGGAGCTATCAAGATCACCGACGCCCTCTCCTGATTGATCCTGGCTACCAGCCTGGGGATGAGAGGAAACGGCGGGAACACATAAGCTAGTTTGAAGGTCCAAGGTGCTACTAGTGCATCCACTAGAGCCGCCTTGGGATCCCTGGATCTGGACCCGTAGCAAGGAACTTTGAAGTTCTGACGAGAGGCCATCAGATCCATGTCTGGAATGCCCCAAAGTTGAGTGACTTGGGCAAAGATTTCCGGATGGAGTTCCCACTCCCCCGGATGCAATGTCTGACGACTCAGAAAATCCGCTTCCCAATTTTCCACTCCCGGGATGTGGATAGCAGACAGGTGGCAGGAGTGAGACTCCGCCCATAGAATAATCTTGGTCACTTCTTCCATCGCTAGGGAACTCCTTGTTCCCCCCTGATGGTTGATGTACGCAACAGTCGTCATGTTGTCTGATTGAAACCGTATGAACTTGGTCCTCGCTAGCTGAGGCCAAGCCTTGAGAGCATTGAATATCGCTCTCAGTTCCAGAATATTTATCGGTAGAAGAGATTCTTCCCGAGACCAAAGACCCTGCGCTTTCAGGGATCCCCAGACCGCGCCCCAGCCCATCAGACTGGCGTCGGTCGTGACAATGACCCACTCTGGTCTGTGGAATGTCATCCCTCGTGACAGGTTGTCCAGGGACAGCCACCAACGGAGTGAGTCTCTGGTCCTCTGATTTACTTGTATCTTTGGAGACAAGTCTGTATAGTCCCCATTCCACTGACTGAGCATGCACAGTTGTAATGGTCTTAGATGAATGCGCGCAAAAGGAACTATGTCCATTGTCGCTACCATCAACCCGATCACTTCCATGCACTGAGCTACGGAAGGAAGAGGAACGGAATGAAGTATTCGACAAGAGTCCAGAAGCTTTGTCTTTCTGGCCTCTGTTAGAAAAATCCTCATTTCTGAGGAGTCTATAATTGTTCCCAAGAAGGGAACCCTTGTTGACGGGGATAGAGAACTCTTTTCCACGTTCACTTTCCAGCCGTGCGATCTGAGAAAGGCCAGGACGATGTCCGTGTGAGCCTTTGCTCGAGGGAGGGACGACGCTTGAATCAGAATGTCGTCCAGGTAAGGTACAACTGCAATGCCCCTTGGTCTTAGCACAGCTAGAAGGGACCCTAGTACCTTTGTGAAAATCCTTGGAGCAGTGGCTAATCCGAAAGGAAGCGCCACGAACTGGTAATGTTTGTCCAGGAATGCAAACCTTAGGAACCGATGATGTTCCTTGTGGATAGGAATATGTAGATACGCATCCTTTAAATCCACCGTGGTCATGAATTGACCTTCCTGGATGGAAGGAAGGATAGTTCGAATGGTTTCCATCTTGAAAGATGGGACCTTGAGAAATTTGTTTAAGATCTTGAGATCTAGGATTGGTCTGAACGTTCCCTCTTTTTTGGGAACTATGAACAGATTGGAGTAGAACCCCATCCCTTGTTCTCTCAATGGAACAGGATGAATCACTCCCATTTTTAACAGGTCTTCTACACAATGTAAGAACGCCTGTCTTTTTATGTGGTCTGAAGACAACTGAGACCTGTGGAACCTTCCCCTTGGGGGAAGTCCCTTGAATTCCAGAAGATAACCCTGGGAGACTATTTCTAGCGCCCAAGGATCCAGAACATCTCTTGCCCAAGCCTGAGCGAAGAGAGAGAGTCTGCCCCCCACCAGATCCGGTCCCGGATCGGGGGCCTATATTTCATGCTGTCTTGGTAGCAGTGGCAGGTTTCTTTGCCTGCTTTCCCTTGTTCCAGCCTTGCATTGGTCTCCAAGCTGGCTTGGCCTGAGAAGTATTACCCTCTTGCTTAGAGGACGTAGCACCTTGGGCTGGTCCGTTTTTACGAAAGGGACGAAAATTAGGTCTATTTTTTGCCTTGAAAGGCCGATCCTGAGGAAGGGCATGGCCCTTACCCCCAGTGATATCAGAGATAATCTCTTTCAAGTCAGGACCAAACAGCGTTTTCCCCTTGAAAGGAATGTTTAGTAGCTTGTTCTTGGAAGACGCATCAGCCGACCAAGATTTCAACCAAAGCGCTCTGCGCGCCACAATAGCAAACCCAGAATTCTTAGCCGCTAACTTAGCCAATTGCAAAGAGGCGTCTAGAGTGAAAGAATTAGCCAATTTGAGAGCATTGACTCTGTCCATAATCTCCTCATAAGGAGGAGAGTCACTATCGAGCACCTTAATCAGTTCATCAAACCAGAAATATGCGGCTGTAGTGACAGGGACAATGCATGAAATGGGTTGTAGAAGGTAACCCTGCTGAACAAACATCTTTTTAAGCAAACCTTCTAATTTTTTATCCATAGGATCTTTGAAAGCACAACTATCCTCTATGGGAATAGTGGTGCGTTTGTTTAAAGTAGAAACCGCTCCCTCGACCTTGGGGACTGACTGCCATAAGTCCTTTCTGGGGTCGACCATAGGAAACAATTTTTTAAATATGGGGGGAGGGACGAAAGGAATACCGGGCCTTTCCCATTCTTTATTAACAATGTCCGCCACCCGCTTGGGTATAGGAAAAGCTTCTGGGAGCCCCGGCACCTCTAGGAACTTGTCCATTTTACATAGTTTCTCTGGGATGACCAAATTTTCACAATCATCCAGAGTGGATAATACCTCCTTAAGCAAAATGCGGAGATGTTCCAATTTAAATTTAAAAGTAATCACATCAGATTCAGCCTGCTGAGAAATGTTCCCTAAATCAGTAATTTCTCCCTCAGACAAAACCTCCCTGGCTCCCTCAGATTGGGTTAGGGGCCCTTCAGAGATATTAATATCAGCGTCGTCATGCTCTTCAGTAACTAAAACAGAGCATCCACGCTTACGCTGACAAGGGTTCATTTTGGCTAAAATGTTTTTGACAGAATTATCCATTACAGCCGTTAATTGTTGCATAGTAAGGAGTATTGGCGCGCTAGATGTACTAGGGGCCTCCTGAGTGGGCAAGACTCGTGTAGACGAAGGAGGGAATGATGCAGTACCATGCTTACTCCCCTCACTTGAGGAATCATCTTGGGCATCATTGTCATTATCACATAAATCACATTTATTTAAATGAATAGGAATTCTGGCTTCCCCACATTCAGAACACAGTCTATCTGGTAGTTCAGACATGTTAAACAGGCATAAACTTGATAAGAAAGTACAAAAAACGTTTTGAAATAAAACCGTTACTGTCACTTTAAATTTTAAACTGAACACACTTTATTACTGCAATTGCGAAAAAACATGAAGGAATTGTTCAAAATTCACCAAACTTTCACCACAGTGTCTTAAAGCCTTGAAAATATTGCACACCAATTTTGGAAGCTTTAACCCTTAAAATAACGGAACCGGAGCCGTTTTAAGCTTTAACCCCTTTACAGTCCCTGGTATCTGCTTTGCTGAGACCCAACCAAACCCAAGGGGAATACGATACCAAATGATGCCTTCAGAAGTCTTTTATCAGTATCAGAGCTCCTCTCACATGCGACTGCATGCCATGCCTCTCAAAAACAAGTGCGCAACACCGGCGCGAAAATGAGACTCTGCCTATGCTTTGGGAAAGCCCCTAAAGAATAAGGTGTCTAAAACAGTGCCTGCCGATATAATTATATCAAAATACCCAGAATAAATGATTCCTCAAGGCTAAATAAGTGTTAATATCAATCGATTTAGCCCAAAAAATGTCTACAGTCTAAATAAGCCCTTGTGAAGCCCTTATTTACAATCGTAATAAACATGGCTTACCGGATCCCATAGGGAAAATGACAGCTTCCAGCATTACATCGTCTTGTTAGAATGTGTCATACCTCAAGCAGCAAAGGACTGCAAACTGTTCCCCCAACTGAAGTTAATGCTCTCAACAGTCCTGTGTGGAACAGCCATGGATTTTAGTTACGGTTGCTAAAATCATTTTCCTCATACAAACAGAATTCTTCATCTCTTTTCTGTTTCTGAGTAAATAGTACGTACCAGCACTATTTGAAAATAACAAACTCTTGATTGAATAATGAAAAACTACAGTTAAACACTAAAAAACTCTAAGCCATCTCCGTGGAGATGTTGCCTGTACAACGGCAAAGAGAATGACTGGGGTAGGCGGAGCCTAGGAGGGATCATGTGACCAGCTTTGCTGGGCTCTTTGCCATTTCCTGTTGGGGAAGAGAATAAGAGAATATCCCACAAGTAAGGATGACGCCGTGGACCGGACACACCTATGTTGGAGAAAAGAAGATTGAAGACCCCGCTTGGAAGATGACATCGCCCGGATGGAAGACTTCTTCAGCGCCGCTTGGAAGATGACATCGCCCGGATAGAAGACTTCTTCAGCGCCGCCTGGAGGATCACTTCATCGGATGGAAGACTTCTTCAGCGCCCCTTGGAGGATCACTTCTGCCACTCCGGATTTCCTCTTCGGTTCCATAGGTGGGTCGACTGGCTGAAGACAACTCAAGGTAGGATGATCTTCAGGGGGGTAGTGTTAGGTTTATTTAAGGGGGGTTTGGGTTAGATTATGGGTATGTCGGTGGTGGGTTTTAATGTTGGGGGGGTTGTATTTTTCTTTTACAGATAAAAGAGCAGTTTTCTTTGGGGCATGCCCCGCAAAAGGCCCTTTTAAGGGCTGGTAAGGTAAAAGAGCTTTGAACTTTTTAAATTTAGAATACGGTAGGGAATTTTTTTATTTTGGGGGGCTTTGTTATTTTATTAGGGGGCTTAGATTAGGTGTAATTAGCTTAAAATTGTTGTAATATTTTTTAAATGTTTGTAACTTTTTTATTTTTTGTACTTTAGTTAGTTTATGTAATTGTATTTAATTGTAGTTATTTGTAGTTAATTTATTTAATTAATTTAATGATAGTGTAGTGTTAGTTTTAATTGTAACTTAGGTTAGGATTTATTTTACAGGTAATTTTGTATTTCTTTTAGCTAGGTAGTTATTAAATAGTTAACTATTTAATAGCTATTCTAACTAGCTAAAATAAATACAAAGTAACCTGTAAAATAAATATAAATCCTAAAATAGCTACAATGTAATTATTAATTACATTGTAGCTATCTTAGGGTTTATTTTACAGGTAAGTATTTAGTTTTAAATAGGAATAATTTATTAAAGTATAGTGTAGTGTTAGGTGTAATTGTAACTTAGGTTAGGATTTATTTTACAGGTAAATTTCTCTTTATTTTAGCTAGGTAGCTATTAAATAGTTAACTATTTAATAGCTATTGTACCTAGTTAAAATAAATTGAAAGTTGCCTGTAAAATAAAAATAAATCCTAAGATAGCTACAATATAATTATTATTTATATTCTAGCTATATTAGGGTTTATTTTAAAGGTAAGTATTTAGTTTTAAATAGGATTAATTTTGTTAATAAGAGAAATATTATTTAGATTAATTTAATTAATATTTAAGTTAGGGGGGTTTTAGGGTTAGTGTTAGACTTAGGTTTAGGGGTTAATAAATTTATTACAGTGGCGGCAGTGTAGTGGGGGGCAGGATAGGGGTTAATAAATGTATTATAGGTGGTGACGGTGTAGGGGGGGGGCAAATTAGTGGTTAATAAGTTTAATATAGGTTGCGGCGGGGTCCGGGAGCAGCGGTTTAGGGGTTAAACTATTTATTTAGTTGCGGCGAGGTGCGGGATCAGCAGGATAGGGGTTAATAACTTTATTATAGAGGGCGGCAGTATAAGGGGGCAGGATAGGGGTTAATAGGTATCATGTAGGTGGCGGCGGGGTCTGGGAGCCGCGGTTTAGGGGTTAATACATATATTATAGTTGCGGCGGAGTCAGGGAGCGGCGGTTTAGGGGTTAATATGTATAGAGTAGCTTGTGGTGGGCTCCGGGAGCGGCGGTTTAGGGGGTAATAACTTTATTTAGTTGCGGCAGTGTAGGGGGGACAGATTAGCGGTGTTTAGACTCGGGGTACATGTTAGAGTGTTAGGTGTAGACAGCTCCCAAAGAAATCAATGGGATGTCTGGCAGCAGTGAACTTGTACTTTCGCTATGGTCAGACTCCCATTGATTCCTATGGGATCCGCCACCTCCAGGGCGGCGGATTGAAAACCAGGTACGCTGGGCCGGAAAAGTGCCGAGCGTACCTGCTAGTTTTTTGATAACTAGCAAAAGAAGTCAGATTGTGCTGCGCTTGTGTGCGGAACATCTGGAGTGACGTAAGAATCGATCTGTGTCGGACTGAGTCCGGCGGATCGAAGCTTACGTCACTAAATTCTACTTTTGCCGGTCTCTAGCCTTTGATAACTAAGGCGAATCAGCCTCGCCACAAATACGGAATTCCAGCGTATTTGAGGTTGATGGCTTGGTAACTACCCCCCACTGTCTCAATAACTATCTTTTTACCTTTTAAACTGGAGTGGAAGTATTCCAAAACAGTCCAAATGGAGACTGTATTCGAGTTGTAGGACACCCCTTTCTAGTTCTACTCCATATAATTGGATGGAGGGAAATGTAAAGGGGTGCTCTAAATTATTATGAGCTGAGTAAAGTTTATTGTTTTATAGGAAAAGATCGAATTTAAAAAATAAATTATATAAAAGATATTTAATTAGTTATATAAAAAAGAAAGAAAATATATTAAAAAATGGTAATGCAAATAGGTAAAAATGTAAAAAACACTCGCCTAGATTTAGAGTTCTGCGTTAGGGTTAAAAAGCAGCGTTAAGGGGTCCTAACGCTGCTTTTTAACGATTGCTGGTATTTAGAGTCAGGCAGGAAAGGGTCTACCGCTCACTTTCTTTCCGCGACTCGAGGCTACCGCAAATCCCCTTATGTCAATTGCGTATCCTGTCTTTTCTATGGGATTTGCCTAACGCTGGTATTATGAGTCTTGGAAGAAGTGAGCGGTAGACCCTCTACCGACAAGACTCCAACCGCAAAAAAAGTCAGTAGTTAAGAGCTTTATGGGCTAACGCCAGAACATAAAGCTCTTAACTACTGTGCTATAAAGTACACTAACAATCATAAACTACCTATGAACCCCTAAACCGAGGCCCCCACATTGCAAACCCTATAATTACATTTTTTAACCCCTAATCTTCCGACCGGACATCGCCGCCACCTACATTATACCTATGAACCCCTAATCTGCTGCCCCTAACATCGCTGACACCTATATTATATTTATTACCCCCTAATCTGCCCCCGCCAACGTCGCCTGCCACCTACCTACACTTATTAACCCCTAATCTACCGACAGGACAAGTAGTTAAGAGCTTTATAGGCTAATGCCGGAACATAAAGCTCTTAACTGCTGTGCTATAAAGTACACTAACACCCATAAACTACATTTTTTAACCCCTAATCTTCCGACCGGACATCGCCGCCTACATTATACCTATGAACCCTTAATCTGTTCCGATCAGCCAATAGAATGCAAGGTCAATCCGATTGGCTGATTGGATCAGCCAATCGGATTGAACTTCAATCTGATTGGCTGATTGCATCAGCCAATCAGATTTTTCCTACCTTAATTCCGATTAAGGGGGCTTTTTTATTTTATTAGGGGGGCTTAGATAAGGTACAATTAGTTTAAACTTATTGTAATTTTTTTTTATTTTCTGTAATTTAGTGGGGGGGTTTTGTATTATAGTTTAGTTTATTTAATTGTATTTTAGTTTCATAATTGTAGGTAATTTATTTAATTAGTTTAATGATAGTGTAGTGTTAGGTGTATTTGAAACTTAGGTTAGGATTTATTTTACAGGTAATTTTGTAATTATTTTAACTAGGTAGCTATTAAATAGTTATTAACTATTTAATAGCTATTGTACCTAGTTAAAATAAATACAAAGTTGCCTGTAAAATAAATATAAATCCTAAAATAGCTACAATGTAACTATTAGTTATATTGTAGCTATATTAGGGTTTATTTTATAGGTAAGTATTTAGTTTTAAATAGGAATAATTTATTTAATTATAGTAAATTTAGTTAGTTTAGTTAAATTTAAATTATATTTAAGTTAGGTGGGTGTTAGGGTTAGGGTTAGACTTAGGTTTAGGGGTTAATAACTTTATTATAGTAGCGGCGATGTTGGGGGCGGGAGATTAGGGGTTAATAATTGTAGGTAGGTGGCGTCGATGTTAGGGAGGGCAGATTAGGGGTTAATAAAATGTATTATAGTGTTTGCGAGGCGGGAGTACGGCGGTTTAGGGGTTAATACATTTATTATAGTAGCGTCGATGTCCGGTCGGTAGATTAGGGGTTAATAAGTGTAGGTAGGTGGCGGCGACGTTGGGGGGGGTGCAGATTAGGGGGTAATACATATAATATAGGTTTTGGCAAAATTATGGACAGCAGATTAGGGGTTCATAGGTATAATGTAGGTTGCGGCGGTGTCCGGAGCGGCAGATTAGGGGTTAATAATAAAATGCAGGTGTCAGCGATAGCGGGGGCGGCAGATTAGGGGTTAATAAGTGTAAGGTTAGGGGTGTTTAGACTCAGGGTTCATGTTAGGATGTTAGGTGTAGACTTAGAGAGTGTTTCCCCATAGGAAACAATGGGGCTGCGTTAGGAGCTGAACGCTGCTTTTTGCAGGTGTTAGGCTTTTTTGCAGCCAGCTCAGCCCCATTGTTTCCTATGGGGAAATTGTGCACGAGCACGTTTTTCTAGCTTACCGCTACCATAAGCAACGCTGGTATTGAGGGTTGAAGTGGAGCTAAATTATGCTCAACGCTCCCTTTTCTGAGGCTAACGCAGCCATTTAGACAACTCGTAATACCAGCGTTGTCTTAAGGGTGCACTGGAAAAAAAAGACTTGTTAGCACCGCGGGTCTTTACAGACAAAACTCTAAATCTAGGAGAGAGTATTTCTGGAAAAAAAAAGAATTAAAAAACTAAATAGATATGCAGAGTAGAATACCTAAGTATACAATATAAATATTTCATGTGTAGTGTAACTAAAAAGAAATGGTGTAAGCGGGATAATGACTCAAAAATGTGTCATATGAGGTGGATGCTTATTGTAAGTAAAATCCAGTTAAGGATACTAAAAAGATAGAAAGCCCGTTAAAAAAATTGCTTAAAATAAATAAGAGGAGTATAAACACTTACTAGATGTGGTAACTGTTTGTAAGGGGAACCACTACTAGTAGCGTCCTGATGGGTTTGTAGTGCAATCGGATATCCGGAAGTGACATCACGAACGTGCGTCACGTGCCTTATGCATTTCGTGAGCGTATCAGCCTCTGATGAAGTGAGCTGATACGCTCATGAAATGCGTAAGGAACTTCCGGATATCCGATTGCACCACAAACCCATCAGGACGCTACTAGCTAGCGGTTCCCCTTACAAACAGTTACCACATCGAGTAAGTGTTTATAATCCTCTTATTTATCTTAAGCAGTTTTTTAATGGGCTTTCTATCTTTTTAGTATCCTTAACTGGATTTTACTTACAATAAGCATCCACCTCATATGACACGTTTTTGAGTCATTAGCCCTTATCCCGCTTACACCATTTCTTTTTAATTACACTACACATGAAATATTTATATTGTATACTTAGGTATTCTACTCTGCATATCTATTTAGATTTTTTAATTCTTTTTTCCCAGAAATACCATGTTTTTAAATTTTTACCTATTTGCATTACCATTTTTTTAATATATTTTTTACAAAATATAAAATTAAGTACTATATATATTTTTATTCACAATAAGACTCTATATCAATACACATTATGTTTCTTTTTTATGTAACACATTAAATATCTTTTATATATATTTTTTTTTAAATTCGATGTTTTCCTATAAAACAATAAACTTTACTCAGCTCATAATAATTTAGAGCACCCCTTTACATATCCCTCCATCCAATTATACGGAGTAGAACTAGAAAGGGGGGTCCTACAACTCGAATACAGTCTCCATTTGGACTGTTTTGGAATACTTCCACTCCAGTTTAAAAGGTAAAAAGATAGTTATTGAGACAGTATCTACTTAGATAGATTCACGTCGCTGATCACCGGACCCTGTGATTCTACAGGTGAGCTATATATTACATCATCCGCTATTGTTGACAAGATAGATGTACTCATTTGGGATATATGTATCTTTTTGTATCCACACATGCACATGAGGAATCTCTCTTGTAAGCGCTGTTAGAAACACCTTCCCTACAAACTTATATATATATATATATATATATATATATACATACAGTATATACATACATACACACATATATAACAACCATGCTATTCATTAAGACGAGGCAGGGGACAGAACAAGTACAAATGGCAATAGGTATTAACGATACACCCACCAATGAACTGGAAGTAAAAATGAATGTGATCAATCTTACTGAATATCAGTTAAAACATTTTGTATTAAGGTATTATTATTATTATTAGTTATGGTTTGGGATTTGTCCAATTAAGCAGGTTTAACCTGTTCCAAACCTTGGTGGATGTAACCCGACTAACTTTAATTTATTTTTTTTCCAATGAGGAAGATAAAAGTAGTGCTATTGCACAGGAGAAAAGTAGTTTGGAGGGTGCAGTAAGCATACCCCCCCCCACCCCCCGGTTTAGACTTCTCTGAATTTAGGGATGTGCACTAAGCGGCCTATTTAACAAAAGTCTGTCGGACCTGATCCGACAGTGCGGATCAGGTCCGACAGACCTCGCTGAATGCGGAGAGCAATACGCACCAGCGGCTCTTGGGAACAGCTGGTGCAACTCCACCCCTCCAGATTTGTGGCCAATCGGCCACCAGCAGGGGGGTGTCAATCAACCCGATCGTACACGATTGGGTTGAATTGCTGCAATGTCTGTCCGCCTCCTCAGAAACCCCCAGAAACACGGGGCTTCAAGCACCATACGGAGCTTGATAGATATGCCCCTAAGTGCAGAAAGTGAATTTGAAACCAGGGCTTAAACCTAAGTTGTTTTTTATCCCCTCCAATCAATCCAATACTTTATTGACCTTTCAAAGGCAGATAGAGAAATACCTTGTTATGCTATCTTAAACCCCAGTCAAGTAATTTCCAAACCTGACAAAAGATGAGAGGGAAGTGATTAAATCTTTGAAATCTAACACTGACCTAGTGATAAAGACCACACATAAAGGTGGTAGTGTAGTAGTTTGAAGCATGATTGCTTACATTGAGGAAATCCTTAGACAGTTGAAAAATAGGGAGGAATACAAGGAGTTAATGTATGATCCTACAACTGTTTTAAAGAAAGAATTGAGATCAGTTTTAGATGATGGCCTGTCCGAAGGACACATAGATCTATGTAAGTATAACTATCTATATGTTGAAAGCCCTGTTACTCCCATCTTTCATGTATTACCAAAGGGGCATAAATCTCTAGAATATGTCAAAGGTATGCCAACAGTGTCTGTATTTGTCTCACTTTGTGAGCATCTATCTGAATGGTTAGACAGTATTCTGCAACCAATAGTCCAGACACTATTTAGTTACCTAAAAGACACTAAACATCTTCTACAGATTCTGAATCATTTTGTTTGGGAGGAAGATTATCAGTGGTTAACTGTAGATGTGGTATCACTATATTCTTCTATACCACATACTATGGGAATAGAAGTTATTAAATATTTCATCACTAGCAATACAGGTTTTAGCAGAGAATTTACTGAATATATCTTAGAAAGTATAAGATTCTTACTAACACACAATTATATTAAGTTTGAGCACAGATTCTTTTTGCAGCTACAAGGCACCACCATGGGGCGAAATTTGCCCCATCATATGCCAATTTGGTTATGGGGTGGTGGGAGCTTAACCATGTATATGGAGATCTGAACCCTTTTGCTCATAATATAAAAATGTATCATCAGTACATAGATGACTTGATGTTTGTGTGGAAAGGGGAGAGATCTGTTATGGAATTATTTATTGATTCCATAAATGAGAATGAGTGGGGTCTAAAGTTTACCTTTGAGGCTCACAGATCTTGTATCAACTACCTAGACCTTAAATTAGTCTCAGACACCAATAGCAAACAGGTAGAATCAACAGTATTCAGAAAACCTATTTCAGGGAATACCCTACTACATGGAAAGAGTAACCATTCTCGTATGGTTCCTTACTTTATTGCCAAAGGACAATACACTAGAATTAAGCATAACTGCTCCAACGACACTGACTATAACAGACAAAGTGAGGAATTAACAGAAAGATTGCTACACCCTAGGGAATCTAGTCTCACCGAGTGAGCTACCCACAATCAATTGTACTAGCTCTTGGCTTGAGTCCAAGGGCATGTATAGGTGTGGATACAGTGCTTGCATACCCTCCAGCTCCATCAAAAGAGGGGACACTTTTGAGTCTAATATAACAGGGAAAAACTATAAAATAGCGTCCTGTGTAAATTGAAGAGCAAAAAATGTAATCTACCTTATTTGGTGTACATGCTCCAGAAGGCAATATATAGAATGTATGTTTAGGGAAGTCAGGGAATGCATCAGACAACATCTGTCCGATATCAAGAGGTCTGATGCTTGTTTGGAACTAGCTAAACACTTTATATCAGAACTCAAGAGTCTGAGTACTACACTAAGATGGATGGTAATTAAAAATGTAGGGGCACCAAAATGAGGGGGAGATATTTCCAAAGTGCTTCTAAAAAGAGAAACCTATTGGATTTTCACACTTGAGAAATGTGTTCTGAAGGGCTTCAATTTCTTGTATGATGTAGTAAACTTCTGGGAATAAGATATAGGATCTATCGCTTAAATTGCACTACAGCTTATTAAAACATTTATTTTTAGTATAACAAAAATAGTCACCACTAGGAAAGGAAGGGTTGTCTCTGATGTTTGAAGGAAATGATCTGTTATAAGTAAGCATATACCTACATATATGCTATGTGGTTCTAAGGTAGAAGTGCACTTTTCCTCTCATAAGGCTCATATATATGAGAGAATGACAAATTATTATTATTTTTTGTGCTCTATTTGCCATCTTTGTTATGGACAATAATATATTAGATAAGGGCAATTTATTGTGGTGCTCTATTCGCCATCTTTGTTATGGGCAATAATAAATTAGATAAGGGCAATTTATTGTGGTGCTCTATTCGCCATCTTTGTTATGGGCAATGATAAATTAGATAAGGGCAATTTATTGTGGTGTTCTATTCGTCATCTTTGTTAGGGGCATTTGTTATACTCTTATGCCTAGATTTAGAGTTCTGCGGCCAAAGGGGGGCGTTAGCTACGCATGCTTTTTTTCCCACGCACCTTTTAAATACCGATGGTATTTAGAGTTCACAGAATGGCTGGGTTTTCAGTGCGTTAGGCTCCAAAAAGGGAGCGTAGAGCATAATTTAACGCCACTGCAACTCTCGATACCAGCGGTGCTTACGGAAGCGGCCAGCTTCAAAAACGTGCTCGTGCACGATTCCCCCATAGAAAACAATGGGGCTGTTTGAGCTAAAAAAAAACCTAACACCTGCAAAAAAGCCGCGTTCAGCTCCTAACGCAGCCCCATTGTTTTCTATGGAGAAACACTTCCTACGTCTGCACCTAACACTCTAACATGTACCCCGA
This sequence comes from Bombina bombina, assembly GCF_027579735.1. NCBI lineage: Eukaryota > Metazoa > Chordata > Amphibia > Anura > Bombinatoridae > Bombina > Bombina bombina. The sequence goes on from NC_069505.1 coordinate 336,481,506, forward strand.
GTCTAAACACCCCTAACCTTACACTTATTAACCCCTATTCTGCCGCCCCCGCTATCGCTGACCCCTGCATATTATTATTAACCCCTAATCTGCCGCTCCGTACACCACCGCCACCTACATTATAGCTATGTACCCCTAATCTGCTGCCCCTAACACCGCCGACCCCTATATTATATTTATTAACCCCTAATCTGCCCCCCTCAACGTCGCCTCCACCTGCCTACACTTATTAACCCCTAATCTGCCAAGCGGACCGCACCGCTACTATAATAAAGTTATTAACCCCTAATCCGCCTCACTCCCGCCTCAATAACCCTATAATAAATAGTATTAACCCCTAATCTGCCCTCCCTAACATCACCGACACCTAACTTCAATTATTAACCCCTAATCTGCCGACCGAATCTCGCCGCTACTGTAATAAATGGATTAACCCCTAAAACTAAGTCTAACCCTAAAACTAACACCCCCCTAAATTAAATATAATTTAAATCTAACGAAATAAATTAACTCTTATTAAATAAATTATTCCTATTTAAAGCTAAATACTTACCTGTAAAATAAACCCTAATATAGCTACAATATAAATTATAATTATATTATAGCTATTTTAGGATTTATATTTATTTTACAGGTAACTTTGTATTTATTTTAACCAGGTACAATAGCTATTAAATAGTTAAGAACTATTTAATACCTAAAATAGTTAAAATAATTACAAAATTACCTGTAAAATAAATCCTAACCTAAGTTACAGTTAAACCTAACACTACACTATCAATAAATTAATTAAATACAATATCTACAAATAAATACAATTAAATAAACTAACTAAAGTACAAAAAATAAAAAAGAACTAAGTTACAAAAAATTAAAAAATATTTACAAACATCAGAAAAATATTACAACAATTTTAAACTAATTACACCTACTCTAAGCCCCCTAATAAAATAACAAAGCCCCCCAAAATAAAAAAATGCCCTACCCTATTCTAAATTAAAAAGTTCAAAGCTCGTTTACCTTACCAGCCCTTAAAAGGACCTTTTGTGGGGCATGCCCCAAAGAATTCTGCTCTATTGCCTGTAAAATAAAACATACAATACCCCCCCCCCCCAACATTACAACCCACCACCCACATACCCCTAATCTAACCCAAACCCCCCTTAAATAAACCTAACACTAAGCCCCTGAAGATCTTCCTACCTTATCCTCACCTCGCCGGGTATCACCGATCGGTCCTGGCTCTGAAATCTTCATCCAACCCAAGCGGGGGCTGGCGATCCAAAATCCTGCGGCTGCAGAGGTCCAGAAGAGGCTCCAAAGTCTTCATCCTATCCGGGAAGAAGAGGCGATCCAGACCGGCAACCATCTTGATCCAAGCAGCATCTTCTATCTTCATCTGATGAGGAACGGCTCCATCGTGAAGACCTCCAGCGCGGATCAATCTTCTTCCTCCGACGTCCAACTGAAGAATGACGGTTCCTTTAAGGTGTGACATGAATAAGGACATGGGTCCGAAACGTTGTCTGTTTTAAAATGGCTAAATAAAAACATGATGTTTTAATACAATTGGTGGTGCAGCTATACTATTATTTTTGGACTGTTTTCTTGGGACCTTGGTGCAGGTCCAATAGTTGGCACACCTGCAAACAAGTTTTGCTACACCCTTGGTGCTTGGGCAATTTCTGACTTTTCTACAGGTTCCTTTAAGGATTCTATCAGCCAATCGGAATTAAGGTAGGAAAATTCTGATTGGCTGATGGAATCAGCCAATCAGAATCAAGTTCAATCCGATTGGCTGATTCAATCAGCCAATCAGATTGAGCATGCATTCTATTGGTTGTTCCGATCAGCCAATAGAATGCGAGCTCAATCTGATTGGCTGATCGGATCAGCCAAACGGATTGAACTTGATTCTGATTGGCTGATTCCATCAGCCAATCAGAATTTTCCTACCTTAATTCCGATTGGCTGATAGAATCCTATGAGCCAATCGGAATTCGAGGGATGCCATCTTGGATGACGTCCCTTAAAGGAACCATCATTCGTCGGGAAGTCGTCGGAAGGAGAAGATGGGTCCGCGGTGGAGGTCTTCAAGATGGAGCCGGTCGTCATCGGATGAAGATAGAAGATGCCGCTTGGATCAAGATGGTTGCCGGTCCGGATCGCCTCTTCTTCCCGGATAGGATGAAGACTTCGGAGCCTCTTCTGGACCTCTTCAGCCGCCGGATTATGGATCGCCAGCCCCCGCTTGGGCTTGGATGAAGATTTTGGAGCCTGGAACGATCGGTGATACCTGGCATGGTGAAGACAAGGTAGGAAGATCTTCAGGGGCTTAGTGTTAGGTTTATTTAAGGGGGGTTTGGGTTAGATTAGGGGTATGTGGGTGGTGGGTTGTAATGTTGGGGGGGGTATTGTATGTTTTTTTTTACAGGCAAAAGAGCTGAATTCTTTGGGGCATGCCCCGCAAAGGGCCCTTTTAAGGGCTGGTAAGGTAAAAGAGCTTTGAACTTTTGTAATTTAGAATAGGGTAGGGCATTTTTTTATTTTGGGGGTCTTTGTTATTTTATTAGGGGGCTTATAGTAGGTGTAATTAGTTTAAAATTGTTGTAATATTTTTCTAATGTTTGTAAATATTTTTTTATTTTTTGTAACTTAGTTCTTTTTTAGTTTTTGTACTTTAGTTAGTTTATTTAATTGTATTTATTTGTAGATATTGTATTTAATTAATTTATTGATAGTGTAGTGTTAGGTTTAATTGTAACTTAGGTTAGGATTTATTTTACAGGTAATTTTGTAATTATTTTAACTATTTTAGGTATTAAATAGTTCTTAACTATTTAATAGCTATTGTACCTGGTTAAAATAAATACAAAGTTACCTGTAAAATAAATATAAATCCTAAAATAGCTATAATATAATTACAATTTATATTGTAGCTATATTAGGGTTTATTTTACAGGTAAGTATTTAGCTTTAAATAGGAATAATTTATTTAATAAGAGTTAATTTATTTCGTTAGATTTAAATTATATTTAACTTAGGGGGGTGTTAGGGTTAGACTTAGCTTTAGGGGTTAATCCATTTATTACAGTAGCGGCGAGATTCGGTCAGCAGATTAGGGGTTAATAATTGAAGTTAGGTGTCGGCGATGTTAGGGAGGGCAGATTAGGGGTTAATACTATTTATTATAGGGTTATTGAGGTGGGAGTGAGGTGGATTAGGGGTTAATAACTTTATTATAGTAGCGGTGTGGTCCGCTCGGCAGATTAGGGGTTAATAAGTATAGGCAGGTGGAGGCGACGTTGAGGAGGGCAGATTAGGGGTTAATAAATATAATATAGGGGTCGGCGGTGTTAGGGGCAGCAGATTAGGGGTACATAAGGATAACGTAGGTGGCGGCGCTTTGCGGTCGGCAGATTAGGGGTTAATTATTGTAGGTAGCTGGCGGCGACGTTGTGGGGGGCAGGTTAGGGGTTAATAAATATAATATAGGGGTCGGCGGTGTTAGGGGCAGCAGATTAGGGGTACATAAGTATAACGTAGGTGGCGGTCGGCAGATTAGGGGTTAAATAAATTAATTAATAGAGTGGCGGCGATGTGGGGGGACCTCGTTTAGGGGTACATAGGTAGTTTATGGGTGTTAGTGTACTTTAGAGCACAGTAGTTAAGAGCTTTATGAACCGGCGTTAGCCCAGAAAGCTCTTAACTACTGACTTTTTTCTGCGGCTGGAGTTTTGTCGTTAGATTTCTTACGCTCACTTCAGCCACGACTCTAAATACCAGCGTTAGAAAGATCCCATTGAAAAGATAGGATACACAAATGACGTAAGGGGATCTGCGGTATGGAAAATTTGCGGCTGGAAAGTGAGCGTTAGACCCTTTCCTGACTGACTCCAAATACCGGCGGTAGCCCAAAACCAGCGTTAGGAGCCTCTAACGCTGGTTTTGACGGCTGCCGCCCAACTCTAAATCTAGGCCTTAAGCTGCAATATGTATTGTACTATCAAATGAATTTATATACATCAAAATCTGAACATATATTTACATCGATGTAGTAGATTTATTAATTGTATTTGCATAAGTTCTGTATATTTCTGCAGACAATAAATGGTTAAAATAAACAATATAGGAAAATTGTGTCAGACTTCTCAAACCTGTACCTGTATTACAGTAAAATGTCAATATAAATAAATAAATATTTGAGAAGCGCTCAAAAACAGGCTAAAGACACAATAGATTTTAACATTAAGTAATATCTAATATAATAACCCTAACCAATATATGGAATAGCAGTGGATATATAAAATATCTATAAAACTCTAATAAATAGCTCAAACCTATATTTGAAGATACAATGAATATAGAAACCCTCGCAAAAAAATATATTAAAGACACAATTTATTATATCAATTAATATTATCCAAAAAAATAGCTCAAAATCAAATTAATATTAAAACCACTTATTATAACAATATACAAAGTGCCTGAAATTTCACACACACAGTTTGCATTACTTGGGATACAATTTAATTGGCCGAAAACCATTACAATTTTTCAATATATTAGTAACGAGAATCTAAGCTTCCTACCGGCCAGTAGAGGACACGTGTTTACAAAGGGATTAAAACAAAATAAGACGAACATCATTCAAAAGATTATTGTATATCTATCTGAACATTTCATGACGATCTATATAGAGTGCGCACTCTAAATATATGTTTTTAGAAAATAATTCATTAGTTTGTATCAAATTCATTTAGAGTATTTTAACATGTGTAATAAGTGGTTTTAATATTAATTTGATTTTGAGCTATTTTATTGGATATTATTAATTGATATAATAAATTGTGTCTTTAATATATTTTTTTGCGAGGGTTTCTATATTAGTTGTATCTTCAATTATAGGTTCGAGCTATTTATTAGACTTTTAGAGATATTTTATATATCCACTGCTATTCCATATATTGGTTAGGGTTATTATATTAGATATTATTTAATGTTAAAATCTATTGTGTCTTTAGCCTGTTTTTGAGCGCTTCTCAAATATTTATTTATTAATAAATGGTTAAAAGTATGAAATAGGTTTCAGGGTTAAAGATTTTAAACAGAGAGGATTAACTCTCTGAGTCACCTGATTAGGTAACAATGAATGAAATAGCAGCATCTGGTTTAAAATTAAATACAATGATTTTTTTATAAAGTATCATGTCTATGATTAAGGCTGAACGTCGAAACATGTCAGACTACTTTTTATGCTGTATCTTTTAATCTGGTGAAATAAAGACTTTGTTTTATGAAGATATGCCGGCTTTTCTACTTTATATATATACATACACCCACACACACACACAGACACACGTATATAATATATATATATATATATATATATACATACAAACATACACATATACACACACACAGTATAGAGTGTTTTCTTCATTGAAATAACAATAAGTTCCTCAAGGAATCCTTAAATTAAACACTTTGTGCATTGCCTGCAGATTAAATAACATTTATAATATCAGTGACTTTTATTACTAGCCAGAGAGAATGGCAATAGTACGCATGTGTACACGCTCCTGTTGATTATGACACAACGTCTGGTGTTCTATCGAAAATAGCTACCTTGTCAAGATTTGCTACTTTAACCTGCACATGCTCACAATTACGTAATCGCACTCCACATATGTTAAAAGTAAAAGGGTGTGCTTGAGCACAGACATAAATTGCGCTCATTGTGTTAGCGAGACTGAAAACCTAGCGTAAAGTGTAAGGGTTAAAAAATGTGCACCAAATATAATCTAGATACATTTAAACTAAGTGTTACACTTATATATACCGTTTGATAAAAAGTATTCAGACAAATATTAATAAAAATATCTTCACTCTCTGGACTTTTAAAGTGGATTATTTATTATAAACGGTGACGTCTCGGGGATCAAACTCTCCCCTTTGGAGCCCTTTCCTTTAATATTTAATAATTTGTTTTAATTTGCTTTTACTGTAAATATTTAGAATTCCAATATACTTCACTTAGAAGAAAATGTTCATATACATGCTTAAGAAACACCTTGTTCAGAGTATCCACTATTAATAATAATAATAGTTTATGTCATATTCTCATTTACAGTATAAGTCACAGGCACATTATACAGGAAAATATAAGTGTGATGGTTGGGGGGGCTTCAACTTACTATTTCAGTATCAATGCTAAGAATCCATTAGTTATATATTCAGTTGAAAAGCGCTAGTTTCTCTAATAACATACTTTGCTCAGTAAACCAACTCCGGACCTCCAAAGAACACCGGCAATTAGAAGGAAATCTTTACCACCGTGTATTTACTCTTCTTCTGATGTTCATTACAGGGTTGATCTGTATATAGAGCTATGTTCCTATGGAAAGTGACCTGCAGAGTAATTAGTCGCATAGTGCCACTAAAAATTGGTGAGTTTGCATAGAAAGCTGCCAGGTAAAGTTCTGCTGCAATCCTACGGTAATGCTCCCTCAGAACAATCAGGTTGCTGATCTATAATGAGCCATGTTAGAGGATTACTACTACTCTAGATCAGAGGGAACGTGCTGCTAGGTCACATCCAGGAAATACTAAAAGGCCATCAATATCTGGACCCATATTGTACCACATCAAGGTAGCACTGCTTAGGATCAGATGGCAAAAAAGGCAAGCCATTATTTGGAATAGATGCAATTATTGGGAATAAGTCCTCAGATATGGAGAGCTTATTGTACTCTACTGGCTCTTTTAGATTCCTACAGAAATTTTGGTGATATATATTACTAGGCTGACTCTAGAAATTCAAGTATACAGCAGAGTCATACGGGAAGTTTGAGGGAGGGCTGAAAAGCTGAACTGCTTTAAGTAGCTGCTCAGGAAAAAAAGAACGGCAATTTAAAAAACAATATTTCAATCAAGTCAGAAAAGGGAGTTAACTTAACATACTAAGATATTTTCAAATATCAAATAAATTCTTCAAATTGCACCTAAAGATTGTGCTGCACCCAATACCGAGACCAAACATGGCATCTGCCCAGAAGTTCCCTCCAAAATACCTATTTTGTTGACCAATATAATGTATGTATATGTATTACTTTTGCTTATGGAAATGTAGGTTATCAACTATCAAGATAAAATTTGTTTTTAAAGATCACATGAAGGATGTTGTAGCACTTATGAATCCAACCCTATATGAGAAGATATGGTCTCTCTGGACCCAAGCACACAAACCTGGAGTGATGTAATTTTGATTTTTCTTTCCCCTTTTTGTCTCTTTTCTCTCTTTCTTTATTTTTCTTTCCTCTTTCTTTAGACTAAAGGCCAAAACTAGACTATTTTTGGATCTCCTATACATTGTTTTTTTTTGTTTTTTGTTTTTTGTTAACTCTCTCTCCTACTATGAATATCACGATTTGATGCTGTTTGAATACCATAGATGCCCATGGCTTCTATAATGCAATTGTTAATTTATTATTATTTTGTGTTACCTTAGGGGGTGTTAGGTTAAGGGGTTTAGATGTTAGTGGGTTATTTTATGTTGAGGCAATTGGCGGTTTAGGGGTAATAGAGTAAAGAGGTAGTTTATGATGTGGATGGGCTAGCGGTTTAGGGGTTAATATTGTAGAAGTTTACTTTGTTTTGGGGGTAAGGCAGTTTAGGGGTTAATAGTGTAAAGAGGTAGTTTGTAATGTGGGAGGTGGCAGTTTAGGGGTTTATAGTGTAGTTAAGTGCAACTGTTTCCTCTGAAAAAAATTCCAGCTACAAATGTGATTGTGTTCGCATTTACTTTCAACTTGTAATACAAGCACATATTACCGCTCAATGCTACCCATAGAAAATATGGGTAGCGTAAATTACCACGAGTTCACGGAAACAAATTTGCGGTAATTTTAACTGTGTGCCACTTGTAATATGGATTTGAACATTTTACTGTAAATATTTAGCATTCTAATATACTTCACTTAGAAGAAAATGTTCTTTGTTTCTTAAAATAGATATACATGCTTAAGAAACACCTTGTTCAGGGTATCTACTATTAATAATAATAATAATAATAATAATAGTTTATGTCATATTCTCATTTACAGTATAAGTCACAGGCACATTATACAGGAAAATATAAGTGTGATGGTTGGGGGGGGGCTTCAACTTACTATTTCAGTATCAATGCTAAGAATCCAGTAGTTATATATTCAGTTGAAAAGCGCTAGTTTCTCTAATAACATACTTTGCTCAGTAAACCAACTCCGGACCTCCAACGAACACCGGAAATTAGAAGGAAATATTTACCACCGTGTATTTACCCTTCTGCGATGTTCATTACAGGATTGATCTGTATATAGAGCTATGTTCCTATGGAAAGTGACCTGCAGAGTAATTAGTCGCATAGTGCCACTAAAAATTGGTGAGTTTACATAGAAAGCTGCCAGGTAAAGTTCAAAGTTCTGCTGCAATCCTACGGTAATGCTCCCTCAGAACAATCAGGTCGCTGATCTATAATGAGCCATGTTAGAGGATTACTACTACTCTAGATCAGAGGGAACGTGCTGCCTGGTCACATCCAGGAAATACTAAAAGGCCATCAATATCTGGACCCATATTGTACCACATCAAGGTAGCACTGCTTAGGATCAGATACCAAAAAAGGCAAGCCATTATTTGGAATAGATGCAATTATTGGGAATAAGTCCTCAGATATGGAGAGCTTATTGTACTCTACTGGCTCTTTTAGGTTCCTACAGAAATTTTGGTGATATATCTTACTAGGCTGACTCTAGAAATTCAAGTATACAGCAGAGTTGTACGGGAAGTTTGGGTGAGGGCTGAAAAGCTGAACTGCTTTAAGTAGCTGGTCAGGAAAAAAAGAACGTCAATTTAAAAAAAAAATATTTCAATCAAGTCAGAAAAGGGAGTTGACTTAACATACTAAGATATTTTCAAATATCAAATAAATTCTTCAAATTGCATCTAAAGATTGTGCTGCACCCAATACCGAGACCAAACATGGCAGCTGCCCAGAAGTTCCCTCCAAAATACCTATTTTGTTGACCAATATAATGTATGTATATGTATTACTTTTGCATATGGAAATGTAGGTTACCAACTATCAAGATAAAATTTGTTTTTAAAGCAGAAGGATGTTGTAGCACTTATGAATCCAACCCTATATGAGAAGATATGGTCTCTCTGGACCCAAGCACACAAACTTGGAGTGATGTAATTTTGATTTTTCTTTCCCCTTTTTGTCTCTCTTCTCTCTTTCTTTATTTTTCTTTCCTCTTTCTTTAGACTAAAGGCCAAAACTAGACTATTTTTGGATCTCCTATACATTTTTTTTGTTTGTTTTTTTTTGTTAAAGGGACAGTCAACCCAAATTTTCAAATAGGTAATTCCTATAAAGTTTCTAACGATTTTTATTTTGCACTATAGCCTAATTTAGTAGCCTAAATCGTTTCTAAGCATTACTACTTACTTGTTTCTCTTGTGACTGTTTGAAATGCCCCTTCCCATATTTCGTCATCAGGATCATCAGGATCTTCAGTGACCAGCTCTAACTTGGCTAATTCTCGTCCTTTCACGCCCCCGTGTTTTGCGCATGCGCATTGCGCCGCTAACGCTGTAGGGGAAAGGTTTTAAAAGGGAACTCTAAATTCCTTCTCATGTTCCTAGACGTCTGAAAACCTTCCCCCAACAGCGTTAGCAGCGCAATGCGCATGCGCAAAACACAGGAGTGGAAGGACGAGAATCAGCAGAGTTAGAGCTGGACACTGAAGATCTTGATGACGAAATATGGGAGGAGGCAGGCGGGCATTTTAAATAGCCACAAGAGAAACAAGTAATTAGTAAGTAGTAAGCAGTAGTGCTTAGAAACGATTTAGGCTACTAAATTAGGCTATAGTGCAAAATAAAAATTGTTAGCAACTTTATAGGAATTACCTATTTGAAAATTTGGGTTGACTGTCCCTTTAACTCTCCCTCCTACTATGGTTATCACGATTGGATGCTTTTTGAATACCATATATGCCCATGGCTTCTATAATGCTATTGTTAATTTTTTATTCATTTTAAATAGTATCATAATAAAATACTATATTTTGGTTGGAATTAAGTCTATTGCTAAGTAAAGGAGAGCAAAAGCTCTCTGCCTTTATTGATGTACTAGTCAATAAGCCTGCCCAGAGGGTAGTCTAATTATTGTTTAAACTACAGATGTAGAAACAACGTATTTTGTAACTCTTCTTTTATATAAAAATTTAAGCTACAGGTGTAGCAATGCTATAATTTTAATAGACTACTATCTTAAATATATCAAAAATATTTTCTATATAATAAACTACAGATATAGCCACACTCTAATTAGACAAACTACTGTCCTAAATAAATACAAAGTTTCTTCTCTTTAAATTATATCTACTTTAAGTATATTTCTTTATATACATAACCCCTAAACCGCGAAACCCCTACATGGCAATAAACCTATTTACCCTATTAACCCCTAGACCCCTACATCGCAATAAACCTATTTTCCCTATTAACCCCTAAACCGCAAAACCCCTACATTGCAATAAACCTATTTAATTTATTAACCCTTTAAACCGCCAAAACCCACAACACAAATAACTATTTAAATAACTAAGTACAGTACACTAACCTAACACCCCCTAACCTAACAACCCCTAACCTAACACCCCATTAAATAAACCCATATTGCCTAAACTAATACATTCTAAAGTTACAAAAAAAAAATAAGTTTACAAAAAATAAAAAAAAGCTAACATTACAGAAAATAAAAAATCAAATTACCAAATTTATCAAAATTAAACCTAATCCCTATGAAAATAAAAAGACCCCCCAAAATAAAAACATCCCCTACTCTAAGAACAAACAACCAGTAGCCCTTAAAAGGGCTTTTTGCAGGGCATTGCCCCAAGATAATCAGCTCTTTTTCAAGAAAATACACAAAGCCCCCCTTAACAGTAAAACCCCCCACCCACCAAACCCCCCCCAAATAAAATAACCTAACACTAAAAAGTACCCATTGCCCTGTAAAGGGCATTTGTTTGGGCATTGCCCTTAAAAGGGCATTTAGCTCTTTTTCTGCCCATCCCTAATCTAAATAAAACAAATCCCACCAAAGCGGAGAAGATCCTGTTCCAGGCAGTGAAGTCTTCTTCCAAGCGCAACCTCTTCTTCTTCCAGGAACATCCTGTGTGGAGCGGAGCTGAAGACCGCGGAGCTGAAGACCGGCGACCCTGGAACTGAAGACCAGCGACCGCGGAGCCATGGAGCGTGGAGGATCCTCTTCATACGATCTCCACTGTACACTGAATAGTGAATTCAAGGTACGCGATTAAAGATGGCGTCCCTTTAATTCCTATTGGTTGATTTGATTTTTCCAATTCAAATCAGCCAATAGGATGAAAGCTACTCAAATCCTATTGGCTATTTAAATTAGCCAATAGGATAAGAGCTACTGAAATTCTATTGGCTGATTTAAATAGCCAATATAATTTCAGTAGCTTTTATCCTATTGGCTGATTTGAACAGCCAATAGGATTTCAGTAGCTCTCATCCGATTGGCTGATTTGAATTTGAAGGCTCAAATCAGCCAAAAGGAATTCAGGGAACGCTATTTTTAATCGCGTACCTTGAATTCCTATTCAGTGTACTGCGGAGATCGTATGAAGAGGATCCTTCACGGTCCATGGCTCCGCGGTCGCTGGTCTTCAGTTCCAGAGTCACCGGTCTTCAGCTCCGCGGTCTTCGGTCTTCAACTCCACCCTCCGCTCCGCGCCGGCTGGTTCCTGGAAGAAGAAAGAAGAGGTCACTGCTTGGAAGAAGACTTCACCACCTGCAACAGGACCTTCTGCGCCAGACTTCAGGACAAGTGAGGACCACTTGGGGGTTAGACTTAGGTTTTTTAAGGTTTTTTTTGTGGGGGTTTATTTTATTTAGATAGGGTGGGCAGAAAAAGAGCTGAATGCCCTTTTAAGGGCAATGTCCAACAAATGCCCTTTTCAGGGCAATGGGTAGTTTAGGGTTTTTAGTGTTAGGTTATTTTTTTGGGGGGGCTTTGTGTATTTATTGGAAAAAGAACTGATTATCTTGGGGCAATGCCCTACAAAAGCCCTTTTAAGGGCTACTGGTAGTTTATTAGATTAGGGGGTGTTTTTATTTTGGGGGGCTTTTTATTTTCATAGGGATTAGGTATAATTTTTTTAAAAATTTGTAATTTTCTGTATTATTTTCTGTAATCTTAGATTTTTTTATTTTCTGTAATTGTAGCTTAAAGGGACAGTCTACTCCAGAATTTTGATTAGACTGTCCCTTTAATGTACTTAGCTTATTTGTATTTGTAAAGCAGTGTTATTTTTTAAAATTTAATAGTAACTTTAGTATCGGATTAATTAGGTAATTTGGGTTCATTTAGGGGGTGTTAACTTAGGGGGGTTAGGTTAGGTCTTAAATTTATTGCGTTGTGGGCTATGGCGGTTTATAGGTTAATACTTTAATAGGTTTATTGCATTGTGGGCTATGTGGGTTTAGGGGTTAATACTTTAATAGGTTTATTGTGTTGTGGGCTATGGCGGTTTAGGGATTATTACTTGAATAGGTTTATTGCATTATGGGTTAATGGCGGATTAAGGGTTAATAGTTTTAATAGGTAGTTTGCGATGTTGGGGTTGGTGGATTTAGGGGTTAATAATTGAGTTATTACTTGCGGTGTGGGTTTGATGGCGGATATAGGGGTTAATAATTAGGCTTATTGCGTTGTTTGGGGGTTGTCGTTTAAGGGGTTAATACATTTATTAGTTCCGATGTGGGTTTGATGGCGGATATAGGGGTTAATATACTTTATTAGTTATTGCGGTGGGGGATTGCGGTTGACAGGTAGATAGACATTGCGCATGCGTTAGGTGTTTATTTTTGCAGGCATTTTCCGGAGTTACGGTGCTCCCATACTCAGCGCAAGGCTTGCTACTGCTGCCTTTTATGGCGAGGTAAAAATGGAGTAAGATTTCTCCATTTTTGCCACGTAAGTCCTTGCGCTGGATATGTGATACCGATTTACGACGTGGTCCTATGTTAGCCTCTGGGAGTAAAAATTGGGTGCGACGGGTGAAATATACGTGCCGCATTTATATGGGGCGCTGTATATATGATAACAAAATAGCGCAAAAAACGTATATGTAATGGAGCCCTTGGTCTCTAATATAGGCTTTCTCTTTTACCTTAAGTTTGCAGGTTACATTTCATAGCTGTATGCTATATTTTTTCTTCTCTTTTTTATATGCTAATCACAACCTATATAATATTGTTCAATGGCAGCTTTACAAAGAAGTTTACTTGTTATAAGTTATCATTCTGTTTAAATTTCTATGTTAATTCACCATGCTCAATGTCAATTAGTATTCATATATTATTTCAGTAGCTACAAGTTGCTATTTTTACTTTTTTATGTGCCATGCCCAAGAGTGGCTTTATATCATTCTAGTTCTTTACTAAGTTCCAAGGTCCTAAAGTGACCGCATTTAACACTTGAGTTCCTTCATTGTTATCATTTGTGTTTCTCCATCGAGTACCTTCACTTTTATATGGGTTCATGAGTGAAGTTTTGGAGGCTCATATATTCTATAGATAACAACAAAATAAATGTAAGGTACAGAATAAGTTTACTTACAAAGGTTGAGTTAATTACAGTACAATAGTATGGCTAATTTAGAACAATCAGTTGTCAAGCGAACAAGATGTTATGGAAACTGTATTTGTGACATTACTTTTTATGCTTATACTGCAGACCTAGAAAAAGTTCTACACACAGTACATCAAAACATTGCAAGCCAGTGGGTTGACTTACCGCATCCAGTTCATGGGGGGTGGTCCGTTCCTGTCTCTGGCCTCTGGACAAAGGATACCGTCCGTATACATCCACCGAAAGGACTTCTTGCTATCCTGCGATACTTTATCGCCCGTGTTGTCCTGAATCTGCTTTGATTCTGCCAGCTCTGTGCTTCCGCGCAGGCCACACCCCCTTCAGATGCGTGCGGTTTACGTTATTCGTCGTCGGTCCTGGACGTCATCACCTGGTCTGGATCCTGGTCCAATCTGAGGAGGGAGGGGGTAAGAGGGAGGAGGCAGTCCACCAGGGGAGCGCCTTCGTACCGTGCTCACTGCAATGGAATCCGATTGCAGGTATTGAGAGAAGAAAGGACAGGAGCACCGGTGGATGAAGTATGCAGCGTTTATTGATAATAACGCTCAATTAATAAAGCAAAATTACATAAAGTAAAAAGTCTCCTTCAACAATGCTTTTGACGCGTTTCGGCGTCAGCTGTTTCTCTTCCCTCACCCATTAGAAGGACAATCAGCTGCTGCCGGAGTCAACTGAAGCATTGTTGAAGGAGAATTTTTACTTTATGTAATTTTGCTTTATTAATTGAGCGTTATTATCAATAAACGCTGCATACTTCATCCACCGGTGCTCCTGTCCTTTCTTCTCTCTATACTGCAGACCTCCCAACATTTCAAAATTCAAGAGAGGACCCCCCCGCCGCAAATCGAACACAAGCTCAAACCACTGGTATGGCTATGTGAGCTATGTATTTAATTAGCCTTTGCAAAGACATTGCTAAATATTTTTATCTTAATTGGACATTTAATAATAAATTATTTAAAACTGATCTCTGCATTCCCCATTAATATTCTAGATTCTGGCCTTTAAAGTCAGCAAAAATGCACAGTTGCACACTACATAGCATACACTTATACATGCAGATACACACACACTACATAGCATACACTTATACATGCAGATACACACATATACTACATAGCATACACTTACACATGCAGATACACACACACTACATAGCATACACTTATACAGGCAGATACACAGACACTACATAGCATACACTTATACATGCAGATACACACACACACACATTACATAGTATACACTTATACATGCAGACACACACTACATAACATACACTTATACATGCAGATACACACTTATACATGCAGATACACATACACATACTACATAGCTTACGTTTATACATGCAGACACACACACACTACATAGCATAAACTTATACATACAGATACACACACACAGTTATGGATACAGATAGACACACACACACTACATCATATATGGGTATCTATAATTCATTGTATGGGGTCCTGGGGTTGGCAAGCACATTAGCTGGCAGGCTGCGGCTGCCACTGTTCATTACCCTGGTATTAGTACTGCTCATTGTATAAAACTGAAGGTATGCTAGTATTATCACCAGGGGATAGACATCATCACTACCAGAGGTAGGTTAGAGAGGTCCCCATTACCCATGGTCAGAGTGTATACAGCCTTCTTACTCCTGCTTAAACCACACACCATTCCTTTTCCACAGGGAATCTAACAGGTATCTAAACCTGTGAGAGCAAAGCCAGCTGCTTCTGAGTATGGGCCCAATAGAATTTTTTTTTTTTTTAAATGCATGGGGCAAATTGGGACAGATGGCTAGCAACCCGGGACAGGGGGACAGACCCCTAAAATCGGGACTGTCCCGCGAAAATCGGGACAGTTGGGGGGTATGGCTGTGATTTTTTGTTTGTTTCTGTCCCCTTAATAAAAATTATTGAAATAAAAAAAACAAAAAAACTCCTTCATAAATATCAGTAGCAGGCTCAAATGAGCAAGCCTGCAACCAATTGGGGCATTCGCCCTGTCATAAATCTTGCTCTTAGAATCCTCAATGCACAACTGTTAAAGCAGAGCAGCACGTGCATGTGACCAGCTCTGTCCTCTTTAGGACTTAGACTTAAAGGGACACAAAACAAGTTGGGATAGAGACAACATATAAAAATGTACTTTAATTACTTTACCTGCAAATTTATACTTTGGTGCCTCACCATTAACCCTTTCCTTTCAATTTCCGAATTTTACAGCTCTAACTCCCTCACACAATTCCTTCCTTCTTTAAAATACTTGCCAGCAATTTTTAAACATTTTTTTTTATAAAAACTATTTTTACTTAATTAGCCCTTTTAGGATATGCACAGATCTCAACATGTTTTATGGCACTCTAAATGTAGTTAATGAACGCTTGTGTAAAAATAAAATACTCTAACATAATAAAGCATTTTAATTTTACATTATAAGGTACTTTTACAACAACCATTAAATACTGTAGAATTGCATAATAAAAAAAACAATATGCAATAGCACTTAAAGGGACAGTCAACACTAGAATTTATGTTGTTTTAAATGATCATCTCTTAATTACCCATTCCCCAGTTTTGCATAAACAACAGTTATAATAATACACGTTTTACCTCTGTAATTACCTTGTATCTAAGCCTCTGCAGACTGTCCCCTTATTTCAGTTCATTTGACAGACTTGCATTTCAGCCAATCAGTGCTCACTCCTCAGTAAACTCACTTGCATGAGCTCAATGTTATCTATAGGAAACACATGAATAACGCCCTCTAGTGGTGAAAAACTGTCAAAATGCATTAGATTAGAGGCGACCTCCAAGGTCTAAGTAATTAGCATATGAATCTCCTAGGTCTAGCATTCAACTAAGAATACCAAGAGAACAAAGCAAAATTGGTGCTAAAAGTAAATTGGAAAATTGTTTAAAATTATATGCCCTATTTAAATAATGAAAGGTTTTTTTTAGCTTGACTGTCCCTTTAATCTGAATTTTAAATGAGCAGTAAAAAAATTTCGGACAATCTTCAATTTTAGTGTCCAGATTTGTTGACTACTAATTCAGCACTCGTGTTGGTATTTGTGTAGGACTCACATGACCTTAACACACCCCATACTTTTTTTTAGAAACCAAACACATGAGACCTGTGGTTTTACATGACTGTAGTATATAAAACTGTAGTTTTATATGACATAGCATATCCGGAATCTTCTATTGAAAATATTGCAGATGTCTACTAGTGTGAGCTGTGCAGTAGAAATCTTTTGGAACTCTTATCTTCATTACCATTAGTAAAATTTGAAAGGACAATATGCATATGATTACATGAAAATGCCTCATTTGCTAAGATTTGTTCTATAGTTGCTACTTTTGACATTCATATATAAACGGTCTGTTAAGAATAAATGTATATCCCCAGATTTCCATAGCATCTATTATATCTGAAACAGCTGCCTAATCATGTAACTGAAAGAATATGTGTTAATATATTAAACTACTCCGGGAAAAAAAGTTCTTTTTTTTCTTTTATTAAAGGGACACTGAACCCAATTTTTTTTCTTTTGTGATTCAGATAGAGCATGCCATTTTAAGCACCTTTCTAATTTACTCCTATTATCAAATTTTCTTCATTCTCTTGGTATATTTATTTGAAAAGCAAGAATGCAAGTTTAGATGCCGGCCCATTTTTGGTGAACAACCTGGGTTGTTCTTGCTGATTGGTGGATAAATTCACCCACCAATAAACAAGTGCTGTCCAGAGGTCTGAACCAAAAATTGTCTGGCTCCTTAGCTTAGATGCCTTCTTTTTCAAATAAAGATAGCAAAAGAACAAAGAAAATTTGATAATAGGGGTAAATTAGAAAGTCGCTTAAAATTGCATGCTCTATCTGAATCACAAAAGAAAAAAAAATGGGTTCAGTGTCCCTTTAAACTAGCATGACCTCCAGCATTTCATGTCTCCAAAAGGGGGCGCTGTATATCATTGATGTCAGTTGTATTAATTTACTGCAGTTATTTATACAATAAACTGGCATTCCCAGCAGCATACATTCTAAAATACAGTGATAAAGTTATACTTAAAGGGATATTCTAGTCAAAAGTAAACTTACATGATTCAGATAGAGCATGCAATTTTAAGCAACTTTCTAATTTACTCCTATTATCAATTTATCTTCGTTCTCTTGGTACCTTTATTTGAAAAGGCAAGAATGTAAGCTTAGGAGTCGGCCTATTTTAAGTTCAGCACCCTGGATAGCGCTTGCTGATTGGTGGCTTCATTCAACTTACATTACTGATTTTCAAATAAAGATACCAAGAGAATGAAGAAGAAAAATGAAAATTGGAGTAAATTAGAAAGTTGCTTAAAATTGCCTGCTCTATCTGAATCATTAATTTTGACTAGACTATCCCTTTAAAGGGACATTAAACTAAAAAATGTGTTCCTTAGAAAGGGCTAGATTACAAGTTGAGCGTAATAGATATCACAGGGTCGCTATATCTGTTGTGTGACCTAGCACTAAAAATAACACGCAGTCTAGAATTACAAGTGGATGGTTAAATAATGTAAACCGTTTTTATTAATAGCATAGCACAGATCTACACGAAGAACCCCACTAGTTGCCCACTTACGGCTTACAGCACCTTCTGCTTAGCACACCATTGGTTTAGTGCTCAAAAGATATCCAACATGAATTTTACTGCACGCACAGAGCACACAATTTAAAAAAAGTTTCCAATTTATTTATTTTATCAAATTAGCATCGTTCCCATGGTATTCCATGATGAAGAGGTACCTAGGTAGGCATCTAGAGCACTACATAGCAGGAAATAGTGCTGCCACCTAGTGCTCTTGCAAATGGATAACATTCTTGCAAAACTGCTGCCCTATAGTGTTCCAGATACGTACATGCTCCTGAGCCTACTTCCATGCCTTTCAAAAAATGATGCCAAGAGAATGAAGAATAATTGATAATAGAAGTAAATTAGAAAGTTGTTTAGAATTGCATGTTCTATCGGAATCATGAAAGATTAAAAAAATAAAAATTGCATTGCAATATGTTTTATTTTTGCTGCACACTGATTGGTTGTTATCTGCAGCAGCATACTCATTGGTTGATAGACACTTTTTACTAATAACCATCAGCTGACAAGTAATTACAGCTAATGGCAATTGGTTAATAGATCTACTTCCACCCAATACTCATTGAACATCAGTAGAAAGTACCAATAAGTCATAGAGCGTTAATAATCACACAACTATTACTGTCATGTTAGTTTAAGATCAAATTTAAACTTTTTTTTTACTTCAGTTAATTCATTTAATAAAAATGTCAACATGTTGTATGCTGTTACTCATTTGAATGATTCAAAATGACCCTTTAACTGCGCTGAATATGTTAAAGGTCATCTATTAATTCATTGTTTAGACTTGCATGATTTGTGATGAATCTGTGGTTTGATCATATAATAAGGATTACATTTAAATAAATAATTAATTGCATGCTATAAACAAGCCTCCCCCCTGCCCTTGCCTTAGCTCTGAAATAAGTAATAATTACAATTCAATGAAACATCCCTTAGCTGCATAAGGATGCCATGGTTTGTTTTGTGTTTTAGAAAACATCTCTTAGCTCAGGGTTCTTCAAGCTTTTTTCCCCCAAGACCCAGTGCAATTATACCATATGCCTTTGCGACCCTATTTTTATGCTTGGTTTGAAAATTTCTCAAATAATATACAACAAGATAGCTGCAATTTTTGGCAAAGTGACTAAAAGGTGGGCATACTTTATTCCGGATTGTAGTCAAACTTGCAAGTGATGTAAACAGTAATAACACACACACTCTTAAACAACACACACAAACATTGCACACTCTAATACAACACCACATACACTCTCGTACAAAACCCAAACACTCTCATACCATACACAGACTCTACCCCCCCCCCAAACCCACACTTTCAGAGAGAGAAAAAGAAAGAATGGGGGAGATGGAGAGAAAACAAACAGAGGGGGAGAGAGAGAGAACAGAAGAAGTGAAGAGAGGGAGAGGACAGAAGCGGAAAGAGAGAACAGAGGGGGAAAGGGTGGGATAGAAAGAGAGAGAAAGAGAGAGAGAGAGAGCAAAGGGAGAAAGTAAAAAAGGAGAGATAGGATAGAGGGAGAGAGAACAGAAGGAGAAGTAGGAAAGAGGGAGAGAGAACAGAAGGAGCGATAGGATAGAGGGAGAGAGAAAAGAAGGAGAGATAGGATAGAGGGAGAGAGAACAGAAGGAGAAATATGAGAGAGTGAGAGAGAAAAGGAGAGATATGAGAGAGGGAGAGAGAACAGAAGGAGAGATATGATAGAGGGAGAGAGAACAGAAGGAGGGATAGGATAGAGGGAGAGAGAACAGAAGGAGAAATATGAGAGAGTGAGAGAGAAAAGAAGGAGAGATATGATAGAGGGAGAGAGAACAGAAGGAGCGATAGGATAGAGGGAGAGAGGACAGAAAGAGCGATAGGATAGAGGGAGAGAGAACAGAAGGAGAGATAGGATAGAAGGAGAGAGAACAGAAGGAGGGATGGGATAGAGGGAGAGAGAACAGAAGGAGAAATATGAGAGAGTGAGAGAGAAAAGAAGGAGAGATATGAGAGAGGGAGAGAGAACAGAAGGAGCGATAGGATAGAGGGAGAGAGAACAGAAGGAGAGATATGAGAGAGGGAGAGAGAACAGAAGGAGCGATAGGATAGAGGGAGAGAGAACAGAAAGAGCGATAGGATAGAGGGAAAGAGAACAGAAGGAGCGATAGGATAGAGGGAGAGAGAACAGAAGGAGCAATAGGATAGAGGGAAGGAGAACAGAAGGAGCGATATAATAGAGGGAGAGAGAACAGAAGGAGTGATAGGATGGAGGGAGAGAAAACAGAAGGAACGATAGGATAGAGGGAAAGAGTACAGAAGGAGCGATAGGATAGAGGGAGAGAGAACAGAAGGAGGGATAGGATAGCAAGAGAATGAACAGAAGGAGAGATAGGATAGAGGGAGAGAAAACAGAAGGAGTGATAGGATAGAGGGAGAGAGAACCGAAGGAGAGATAGGATAGAGGGAGAGAAAACAGAAGGAGCGATAGGATAGAGGGAAAGAGAACAGAAGGAGCGATAGGATAGAGGGAGAGAGAACAAAAGGAGCGATAGGATAGAGGGAGAGAGAACAGAAGGAGAGATAGGATAGCGGGAGAGAGAACAGAAGGAGCGATAGGATAGAGGGAGAGAGAACAGAAGGAGAGATAGGATAGCGGGAGAGAGAACAGAAGGAGCGATAGGATAGAGGGAAAGAGAACAGAAGGAGCGATAGGATAGAGGGAGAGAGAACAGAAGGAGAGATAGGATAGCGGAAGAGAGAACAGAAGGAGCGATAGGATAGAGGGAGAGAGAACAGAAGGAGCGATAGGATAGAGGGAAAGAGAACAGAAGGAGCGATAGGATAGAGGGAGAGAGAACAGAAGGAGCAATAGGATAGAGGGAGAGAGAACAGAAGGAGCGATAGGATAGAGGGAGAGAGAACAGAAGGAGTGATAGGATAGAGGGAGAGAGAACAGAAGGAGCAATAGGATAGAGGGAAGGAGAGCAGAAGGAGCGATAGAATAGAGGGAGAGAGAACAGAAGGAGCAATAGGATAGAGGGAGAGAGAACAGAAGGAGAGATAGGATAGAGGGAAAGAGAACAGAAGGAGGGATAGGAAAGAGAGAGAGAGAACAGAAGGAGCGATAGAATAGAGGGAGAGAGAACAGAAGGAGAGATAGGATAGAGGGAGAGAGAACAGAAGGAGAGATAGGATAGATGGAAGGAGAACAGAAGGAGCGATAGGAAAGAGAGAGAGAGAGATAGAACAGAAGGAGCAATAGGAAAGAGAGAGAGAGAGAGAACAGAAGGAGCGATAGAATAGAGGGAGAGAGAACAGAAGGAGAGGTAGGATAGAGGGAGAGAGAACAGAAGGAGCAATAGGATAGAGGGAGAAATAAAAGGATGAGAGATATGATAGAGGGAGAGAGAAAAGAAGGAGTGATAGGATAGAGGGAGAAAGAAAAGAAGGAGAGATATGATAGAGGGAGAGAAAACAGAAGGAGTGATAGGATAGAGGGGAAGAGAACAGAAGGAGCAATAGGATAGAGGGAAGGAGAACAGAAGGAGCGATAGAATAGAGGGAGAGAGAACAGAAGGAGTGATATGATAGAGGGAGAGAGAACAGAAGGAGCAATAGGATAGAGGGAAGGAGAACAGAAGGAGCGATAGAATAGAGGGAGAGAGAACAGAAGTAGAGATAGGATAGATGGAGAGAGAACAGAAGGAGAGATATGATAGAGGGAAAGAGGACAAAAGGAGTGATAGGAAAGAGAGAGAGAGAGAGAGAACAGAAGGAGCGATAGGAAAGAGAGAGAGAGAGAGAGAGAGAACAGAAGGAGAGATAGGATAGAGGGAGAGAGAACAGAAGGAGCGATAGGATAGAGGGAGAAAGAAAAGAAGGAGAGATATGATAGAGGGAGAGAGAAAAGAAGGAGCGATAGGATAGAGGGAGAGAGAAAAGAAGGAGCGATAGGAAAGAGGGAGAGAGAACAGAAGGAGCGATAGGATAGAGGGAGAGAGAAAAGAAGGAGCAATAGGATAGAGGGAAGGAGAACAGAAGGAGCGATAGGATAGAGGGAGAGAGAACAGAAGGAGCGATAGGATAGAGGGAGAGAGAACAGAAGGAGCGATAGGATAGAGGGAGAGAGAACAGAAGGAGCAATAGGATAGAGGGAAGGAGAACAGAAGGAGCAATAGAATAGAGGGAGAGAGAACAGAAGGAGCAATAGGATAGAGGCAGAGAGAACAGAAGGAGAGATAGGATAGAGGGAAAGAGGACAAAAGGAGCGATAGGAAAGAGAGAGAGAGAGAAAGAGAGAGAGAGAGAGAACAGAAGGAGTGATAGGAAAGAGAGAGAGAGAACAGAAGGAGAGATAGGATAGAGGGAGGGAGAAAAGAAGGAGCAATAGGATAGAGGGAGAGAGAAAAGAAGGAGCGATAGGAAAGAGGGAGAGAGAACAGAAGGAGAGATAGGATAGAGGGAGAGATAACAGAAGGAGAGGCTCTACACAACATCGGACCCGAATACATCAACCACCGCCAGACAACTCTGATCGGCCGACCAAGCACTCGCAATCATTCCCCGCATCAGCAAATCCACAGCAGGCGGAAGATCCTTCTCCCACATGGCAGCAAAGTCATGGAGCACCCTCCCGCTGCACCTCAGACAATCCACCTCCCTTACAAAGTTCAGGAAGGACCTCAAAACCTGGCTCTTCTTTCTTATCAATATTCTATTATGTAAATCAATTTTCTACAAAATCTTGATAAAGGCCACATCTTGGGCTGAAACGCGTAGATGCACCCTAAACACTTCCAGTTTTATAATTATCAGAGCGCTCTGAGAAAACTGAACTGGGAAAACTGAGTTTTACGAAGGAGAAGAAAACTTACGAGTTTGAATTTGATGCCACAAACAACGCCCTTCATTGGCTTACTCACTCCACGTGACCGCTGAATGTGGAAGAAAGCCAACAGTCTGGGACATAACGGCGGATAACGGACAGACCGAGTATCACCAGTGCGAATTGTGCATCCACAAACGGATTCTAAAACAGAGTGGTGAAGTATACCGGAAAGTCCTACCGTTAGTCTATACCATCATCTAAAAGGTACTGTCTTTTATTGCTATCGCTAATATCTCCTTTTACCAACCAAGCCACCAAAGACAATGGCCTCTAGTTATGAAGCCGTCAACCTCAAATATGCTGGAATTCCTCAGCGTATTTGTGGCGAGGCTGATTCGCCTAAGTTATCAAGCCCTACTGCCCGGCAAAAGTAGAATCTATTGAAGTAAGCTTCGATCCGCCGGACTCAGTCCGACACAGATCAATTCTTACGTCACTCCAGATGTTCCGAACGCAAGTTTGGCACAATCTGACTACTTTGGAAGTTATCAAATGACTACCAGGTACGCTCAGTACTTTTCCGGCCCAGCGTACCTGGTTTTCAATCCGCCGCCTCCAAGGCATAGGGATCAATGGAAGTCTGACCATAGCGAAATCTCATGTTCGCTGCTGCCCAACATCCCATTGCTTCCTATGGGAAATGTCTGCACCTAACACCCTAACATGTACCCCGAGTCTAAACACCCCTAATCTGCCCCCTACACCGCCGCCACCTATAATAAACATGTTAACCCCTAAACTGCCACTTCCGGAGCCCACCAATATTCTAATAAACTAATATTCCTTTAAGTGACGTCATCCAAGATGGCATCCCTCGAATTCCGATTGGCTGATAGGATTCTATCAGCCAATCGGAATTAAGGTAGGAAAAATCTGATTGGCTGATTCAATCAGCCAATCAGATTGAAGTTCAATCCGATTGGCTGATCCAATCAGATTGAGCTCGCATTATATTGGCTGATCGGAACAGCCAATAGAATGCAAGCTCAATCTGATTGGCTGATTGAATCAGCCAATCAGATGTTTTCTACCTTAATTCCGATTGGCTGATTGTCATACTACCTTAAAGTTAAAATTGTTATTGTTTAAAAAGATAGATAACGCCTTTACTACCCATTCCCCAGCTGTGCACAACCAACATTGTTAGATTAATATACTTTAGAACAGTTAAACTGCTAAATGTCTGCATGTTTCAAATGCTCTATCGACAGCCTCATAAACACATGCTTTTGTATTTGCTTTTTACAACAGGAGACTGCTAGTTCATGTGGGCCATATAGATAACAATGTGTTCACGCTCAGTGAGTCATTTAAGAGTTAGCACAACCTAGTACTATTTGCAAGTCAATAGATAATAAAAAGTCATGTGATCAGGGGGCTGTCAGAAGATTCTTAGATACATGGTAATCGCAGAGGTAAAAAGTATCTATACTATATTTGCGTTTGTAATGTCCGTCGCTGTCGGAAGTTGCGCATGCATCCTCAAAAGAATGTTGGCAGCGCGAAGCATCCAACAGAATGTTGGCTGAGTGTGAAGCCAATATAATTCACCTGGATTCAGCAAAGCTGCATCCAGGTGGATTCCGAAAACGCCATTTTCGGAATTCACCACCCTGACATTTTTTTAATCCACCAGAATGCAGCGAAGGCAAACCGAGCATTACTTAAAAAAAAAAAAACACCCGCAATAAGTATTAAAAAAAAAAAAATAACCGCACGCAATAAGTATGAAAAAAACACCTAACCACAGGTGGATTCTTTCATCACCCTGCCA
This sequence comes from Bombina bombina, assembly GCF_027579735.1. NCBI lineage: Eukaryota > Metazoa > Chordata > Amphibia > Anura > Bombinatoridae > Bombina > Bombina bombina. Next base: position 336,506,526 of record NC_069505.1, read on the forward strand.
TTTTCGGAATCCACCGGGATGCAGCGAAGGCAAACAGAGCATTACTTAAAAAAACAAAAACACCTGCAATAAGTATTAAAAAAAAAAAATGAACCGCACGCAATAAGCATGAAAAAAACACCTAACCGCCCACAATAAGTATTTAAAAAAAAAAAATAACCACCCGTACGAAGTATTAAGATAAAAATAAACTTACCGCCCGCACGAATTATTAAGAAAAAAAAAAAAAAACCTAGTAAAATGATTAACCCCTAAATCCGCAAACTACCTAATACATCTATTAACCCCTAAACCAGAAACCCCCCACAACGCATTAAACCTAGTAACTCCTACACCACCAACCCCCACAACGCAAAAAACTAATTTAATGACTAAGCCCCCTAACCTAACTCCCCTTAAATTAACCCCTTAATTACAATTAAAAAAAATTACTACATTGCAAAAAAAAAAATACAAAAAAAAATTACATTATATTAATCTAATTACAGAGAATAAAAAAACGCTAACATTACAAAAAATAATAAACAACACTATCCAAAATAAAAAAATTAAACCTAATCCCTATGAAAATAAAATAGCCCCCCCCAAAATAAAAACACCCCCTAATCTAATGCTAAACTACCAATAGCCCTTAAAAGGGCTTTTTTGTAGGGCATTGCCCTAAGTTAAACAGCTCTTTTACATTAAAAATAAACAAAGTCCCCCCTAACAGTTTAACCCCCCAAAATAAAAATAAAAACTAACACTAATAAACCTAAACTACCCATTGCCCTTAAAGGGGCATTTGTATGGGCATTGAACTTAAAAGGGCATTCAGCTCTTTTGAAATTTGCCCCAAAAAACCCTAATCTAAAAAAACAAAACCCCTCAAAAAATGTAAAAAAGCCCTAACACAGCCCTAAGTCCCAAATAGGTACTCACGGTTTCAGAAGTCAGGCAGAGAGGGTCTCCTTCCAGGCAGGTCCATCATCTTCAGCAACAGTGAATGCAGCACGGAGTGGAGGTCTGGAGCGGTCTTCCCAGAAGTGGCGATCCTCAGCGGCAGTCATCGGCGACTGTGGTGCTCCTTGGCAATGGTGGCGCTCCTCGGCGAAGGCGTGGAGGTTCCTCTTCATGCAATTTTCCGCTGCACACTGAAGATTGAATTCAAGGTACCCCATATTTATTGGGGTACCTTGAATTCCTATTGACTGAAATTTTCAAATTCTGATTTGATCAGCCAATAGGATTTCAGTAGCTCTAATTCTATTGGCTGTTTTGAAAAAATCAGCCAATAGGAATGTAAGGTACCCCAAATTGATTACGGTACCTTGCATTCAATAATCAGTATACCACGGACATCGGATGAAGAGGTGCCTCCATGTCGCCGAGGACCGCCGTTGCTGAGGACCGCCCACGCCGCCATAGATGACCACCGCCGGGGATCGCCACATCTGGGAAGACCACTCTGGACCTCTGCTCTGCGCCGCCTTCGCTGTTAATGAAGATGATGGATGGACCCGCCTAGAAGAAGACCTCCGCCGGACTTCTAAAACCGTGAGTACCTATTTGGTGCTTTAGTGATAGTTTTTTTTAAGATTAGGGGTTTTCTGGGCAAATTTCAAAAGAGCTGAATGCCTTTTAAGGGCAATGCCCATACAAATGCCCCTTTAGGGCCAATGGGTAGTTTAGGTTAGGGCAGGGGGTTTACTGTTAGGGGGGACTTTGTTTTTAATGTAAAAGAGCTGTTTAACTTAGGGCAATGCCCTACAAAAAGCCCTTTTAAGGGCTATTGGTAGTTTAGTATTTGATTAGGGGCTGTTTTTATTTTGGGGGATTTTTTATTTTTATAGGGGTATTAGTTTAGGTTTATTTTATTATTTTTCATAGCTTTGTTTATTTTTTAATTTTTTGCAGCTTGGGGGGTTGTATTTTCAAAACATAGACTGCCCTCTGGGCAAGCATATCAACTAGTATTAATATAACTGTGTTGGTTGTGCAAAACGGGGGAATGGGTAATAAAGGGCTTATCTATCTTTTAAAACAATAACAATTCTTTTGTAGACATTCCAATTTACTGTATGCTGTATTACTACTACTAAAAAATGCAAATAATGTGGGCTTTGAGTTTCAAGATACAACCTCACCAGCTGTTATTTTATTGAACCCTCCTGCTCGCTTGCCTGTCTCTCTGAACTCTCTATGCCAACTCACATTCCAGAGGGGATGGAAGATCCTGATTCGTGTTTCAGTGCGTCTCAGGGTTCAATCCCTCAGGCTTTTGAGCCCTTTTAGCTTGAAACACGTCTGCAGTATATTGGAAGGTTGTAGTTGGCCTAATATATAACAAAACCTTGTATGTTTGACAAGAGAGGAGTGAGGATAATGGATGCTTTGTTTAAGTTATTTCTATATCCTTACATACATACTTGTGAGCCATACAGTGGTACTTCTTTATGAGGACCTTTTAGTCTGAACTTTGAAGTTCCTTATTTACAATCTCCATTAGCTATAGATGTGATAGCATTTGCGATGCACAGATTTGGGCCATATGTGGACTGCTTTTCACTTCCCATACAAATCTCACTGCTCCTCTATCATGAACGTTAAAAATCAAACTCTATAATGTAGCTTGTTTTACAAGGTATGATTTATCCTCCTCTAATATGTTTAGTTTGAAACTTGTGGTCCAAAAGTGGCCTCTCCTTGGTGTATCCATTTCAACAAAGTATTCAAAGAGAACAAAACAAATTAGATAATAGAAGTACATTAGAAAGTTGTTTACAATCACAAGATCCCTCTGAATCATAAAATTAAAAAAATGGGGTTTATATCCCTTTAAGAGGACTTGTACATTTAGCTGATACTCAAGACTTAAAAAATCTTGACCTTTAAGTGCCTAGTATTTGTATGAAAATGTTACTGGACAACCTGCTAAATTACTGGACCTCCCGGTTAAATACTGGACACCTGGCAACCCAAGGTGTAGATGGAAATTGTATGGTATAGAATCTCCCTTTTTGTATTTGTGACTTTTGTCTATAATTATCTTACTTTTAGTTTGTAATTGTTAACAACTGTATTGCTGAGTCATTGATGTTTTTAACATTGGCTTCTCTGGCTTTGTAATTTATTAAACCTCAATAATAATTATTTAAAAAAAAAAATGAATTGTTTAAATGAATGATATTGCTCATAGAATTGAAATAACAACACCAGTTAATGAAACTAAAAGCTATAACAAACAGCGGTATCTCAGACTTTTTCAGAAGGATTTTATAGAGTATCATGGAATATAAAGATACATGGCCAATGAAAAAGTAAAAAAGATGATGATGGTTAAAGAGATATGAAACCCATTTTTTTTTCTGTCATGATTCAAATGGAATCTACTAAGTCTATACTTCACGTATTCATAGGCAAACTCAAAGGGCTTTCTAGTTCCTTATCTGCTGTCAAGGTCTACATTGGTATCTGATCTCTGTAGAGATAACTACATATTATGGGAAACAAAATGCAAACAGTTAAAGGGACAGTCAAGTCAAAATTAAACTTTCATGATTCAGATAGGGCATGCAATTTTAAACAACTTCTCTTGGTATTCATTGTTGAAAGCTAAACCTGTGCAGCTCTAGTTCATGTGTGCCATATAGATAAAACTGTGCTCGCTCCCATGGAGTTTATGAGTCAGCACTGATTGGCTAAAATGCAAGTCTGTCAAAATAACTGAGATAGGATACAAGGTAATCACAGAGGCAAAAAGAATATTAATATAGCTGTGTTGGTTATGCTAAACTGGGGAATGGGTAATAAAGAGATTATTATTATCTATCTTTTTAACCCTTTGAGTGCTAAGCACTTTCCCACCTGGGTGCTAAGATTTTTTTTTAAGTTTTTTTTTTATTTTTTGAACATTTTTTTTTTACTTTTTTAACTTTTTTTTCAGACCCCCAAGACTTACACTGTTGGAAAGGTTAGACGATTAAATTTCCAATGGTGGGTCTGTAGCTGCCCCCTGCTCCTATACTTAACATTGTTAAGCATAAATAAAGTTGCGCAGTGACGTCATCACGTTATTGCGAAGTGACGTCATCGAGTTATTGCGCGTGACATCACCACGCAAAACGGGAAGCCCCGGCGATGCCTGTCACTCTAAAGGCACGATCGCCGGGGTAGGAGCTGGTGGGAGCCCCCAGATCTCCCTCTAGATGGGAGAGTGCTAGTGACGGCTCTGAGCCGTCATTAGCACCAGAGTGGGAAACTCTGTGACGGCTCAGAGCCGTCATTAGCACTCAAAGGGTTAAACAATACAAATTCTGGAGTAGACTGTCCCTTTAATGTATCACCGTTTAGCAGATCTTGTTCACATTATTCTCTAAATTCAAAGAAAAGGTATTGATGTTTCTGAATTTTATTGTATTTTCTACTTCAGTACTAATGTGCCGTCAGATGAATAATTTTCCTGATGTGAATATTGAATGAGTCTTTGTTTTAAATATTTTTTTATATATCTTTTTATATTTTTTAAAAATATTTTCATATATTGCACTGGCCAGTGTGTTTTTAAATACTTTACATTGTTTCAATAAACACCATATATTTATCATATAAGTGATATTTTATATATATTTACTGCAAATATATTTAATCCAAATATATTTTCTCTAAGTACGTATTTATTATTGCACCTTAATATAGTTCTAAAATATTGATAAATGACATCTGAATGATAGAACAAATTATCCCTGGATATCAATTTTGTTCCATAGAAATTTTCTTTAGAACAAATATACCTTAGAGTTTTTAGTTTTCAGACACACATTGCTTTCAGTATTGCTGACAGTTATTAACATGAGCAAAATCTCATATTCAAATGTTGATTCTCGTAGACAAATATTAGATAAAACAAAAGAATGTTGAAATGTCGGACAGACATTCAAATGTCCATATTTATGAGCCAATGCCATCTATCTATCAAGCCGTCAACCGCAAATACGCTGGAATTCCGCAGCTTATTTATGGCGAGCCTGATTCACCTTAGTTATCAAACCCTACAAACCGGCAAAAGTAGAATTTGGTGACGTAACATACGATCCCCCGGACTCAGTCTGACACAGATCGATGCTTACGTCACTACAGATGTTCCGATTGCAAGTTTGGCACAATCTGACTACTTTTGTGAGTTATCAAACTACTACCAGATACGCTCGCCACTATTCCGGCCCAGCGTACCTGGTTTTCAATCCACCGCCCTGGAGGCGGCGGATGCCATAGGAATCAAAGGGAGTCGGAAAGCAGCGAAAGCTCATGTTCGCTGCTGCCCGATATCCCATTGATTCCTATGGGAATGTTTACACCTAACACCCTAACATGTACCCCGAGTCTAAACACCCCTAATCTTCCCCCACCTACACTGCCGCCACCTACATTATACTTATTAACCCTTAATCTGCCACCCTGACACCGCCGCCACCTAAATAAAAGTTATTAACCCCTATCCCGCAGTTCCCGGACCCCTCCGCAACTAAATAAACTTATTAATCCCTAAACCGCTGCTCCCAGAGCCCACCGCAACTAAATAAACTTATTAACCCCTAAACCGCCGCTCCCGGAGCCCACTGCCACCTACATTATACTTATTAACCCCTAATCTGCCCCCTTCACAGCCGCCACCTACCTACATTTATTAACCCCTAATCTGCCGCCCCCAATGTCGCCGCCACTATATTAAATTTATTAACCCCTAAACCTAAGTCTAACCCTAACCCTAACACCCCCTAACTTAAATATAATTTAAATAAATCTAAATAAATATTCCAAGCATTAAATAAATTATTCCTATTTAAAACTAAATACTTACCTGTAAAATAAACCCTAAGATAGCTACAATATAACTAATATTTACATATATATAATTTTACAGGAAACTTTGTATTTATTTTAACTAGGTACAATAGTTATTAAATAGTTATTAACTATTTAATAACTTTCTAGTTAAAATAAATTTACCTGTAAAATAAAACCTAACCTAAGTTACAATTACACCTAACACTACACTATAATTAAATAAATTCCCTAAACTAAATACAATTAAATACAATTAAAAAAAATATCTAAAGTACAAAAAAAAACCAACACTAAATTACAGAAAATAATAAACAAAGTACAAGATTTTTAAACTCATTATACCTAATCTAATTGCCCCAAAGTAATCAGCTTTTACCTGTAAAAAAAAATTACCCCTTGAAGATCACCCTACCTTGAGAAGTCTTCACCCAACCGGGCCGAAGTCGTCAACAAAGCCGGCAAAAGTGGTCCTCCAGACAGGCAGAAGTGGTCCTCCAGACAGGCAGAAGTCTTCATCCAGGCGGCATCTTCTATCTTCATCCATCTGGCGCGGAGCGGCTCCATCTTCAAGACATCCGACGCGGAGCATCCTCTTATGATGATGGCGACTGAAGAATGAAGGTTCCTTTAAGTGACGTCATCCAAGATGGCGTCCCTTCAATTGCGATTGGCTGATAGAATTCTATCAGCCAATAGGATTGAGCTTGCATTCTATTGGCTGATGCAATCAGCCAATAGGATTTTTCCTATCTTAATTCCGATTGGCTGATAGCATTCTATCAGGACCACTTCTGCCCGTCTGGAGGACCACTTCTGCCGGCTTCATTGAGGACTTTGGCCTAGTTGGGTTAAGACTTCTCAAGGTAGGGTGATCTTCAAGGGGTTAGTGTTAGGTTTTTTTAAGGGGGGATTGGGTGGGTTTTAGAGTAAGGTTGGTTGTGTGGGTGGTGGGTTTTAATGTTGGGGGGTTGTAATTTTTTTTTACAGGTAAAAGAGCTGATTACTTTGGGGCAATGCCCCACAAAAGGCCCTTTTAAGGGCTATTTGTAATTTAGTGTAGGGTAGGCCTTTTTTTATTTTGGGGGGCTTTTTTATTTTGTTAGGGAGATTAGATTAGGTGTAATTAGTTTAAAAATCTTGTACTTTGTTTATTATTTTCTGTAATTTAGTGTTTTGTTTTTTTGTACTTTAGGGGGAGCAGATTAGGGGTTAATTAATATAATATTGGTGGCGGAGGTGTAGGGGGCGGCAGATTAGGGATTAATAAGTATAATGTAGGTTGCGTTGGGCTCCGGGAGCGGCGGTTTAGGGGTTAATAATTGTATTTAGTTGCGACGGGGTCCGGGAGCGGCGGTTTAGGGGTTAAACACTTTATTTAGTTGCGGCGGGGTCTGTGAGCCAAATTTGATACATTCCATGCAAAACTCCAAACCTGAACATTAGTAACATTTTGGATTGACCGAGAGCACTGTAGTTGTTTAATAATTAAATTAATCCTCAAAATACAACTTGCCTAATAACTGTGCACACAGTGTATATATATATATATATATATATATATAGAGAGAGAGAGAGAGAGAGAGAGAGAGAGAGAGAAAGAGAGAGAGAGAGAGAGAGAGAGAGTGAGAGTGTGTAAGAGAGTGTGAGAGAGTGAAGCAGTCTGCCAGGAACGAACAAAAGCTCAGTGGCTTGTTCTATGGCCGGTTACCACCTGAGAGTAACTTCTTTTAATCCAATCATGCTATTCACAGAGGAGAACTTTATTAGTCTGATACTTATAAATGAAAAAGAAAAGAGGCGCACAAGGCACGACTCAAGTGATAGATTTATTTACAAGTATTACACACGCAAGTATAAATATACTTGCTAGAACAATAAAACAAACAAGCATACAAATGGAGCATTCAATGTTCACAGCCCTTGTCTCACACCGGCGTAGTTGGACTGCCTTTTTTAGCTAAAACAAACTGCTGCAGGTAAGGTATTCCGGATCCTTTACCCGGTTGTCATGTAGCTCATATGGACAAGGTTTATTTGCGATACACTGAGAGACTCCAGCTGATATATATCTCAGCCTTACGCATTTCTCCCGATCTACGTTCGGGCTTCCTCAAGAGGCACTTAGAAGAACGGCTGTCTCTAAAGTTGCGCCATTTCTTTTTAAAGGCATATAGGCCAATCCCGGTATGGGAGTGTGTTACATGGCCAATCATAATAGGGGATGTGTATTCATGAGTCCGTGTTACAATTTGGCAACCATTTCATTTATGTATCATTTATACACACATAAAACTAAAGTACAAGAACAGGGCTAAAACGACAAAGAAAGCAACAGAAAACTGTTCCGGTTCTGTAAGCATAACTCTACAGTTCTAGCGTTATCGCCGGAAGAATGTGCATTCACTGACTGACAATAATAAATGCATAAGAACATAAAACAATATAAATATATCTGGAATAAATAAAAGCAACAGTTTAAACATTATATTGAATTTTCTATATAAAAACAAACTATGTATGCTATACATACAATAGTAATTAATCTAATGACAATGTTAAAATACAGCAACAACAATAAAAACATTATAATAAATTATCTATAAAAGAGCCGGCTTCATATGCTAATCGCTTTGCTAGTATACATAGAATATTTTCTCGTGAACCACATACTCGGGAAAAGCCAATCTATTTGAATTTGTTGATTGGGTATTTTACAAGAGTTTTTATATCAATGCTTCGTAGTTTTATTATGCTAACTATAACAATAAAATGTATTATGAGGATTATTTGCTATACACAACGTTGTTTTAAAAAACATGATTTACGATTAAAAAATTAAGATTTTGCTTAATATCAAAAGTTAAAAATTATTATATATTTAAGCATGTTTTGAAAAATTCATATTAATACCGGACTCACTATAATCACAAATTGATTCCTGAGACTTGAAATTACATATACCTACGCGATATATAGATATTAAAGTGTCAGTAAACCTCAAAAATAATGTTATATAATTCTGCACATAGTGCAGAATTATATAACATTATATCAGCCTTATCTTTATAAAACCTAATATTCCCTTTGATTTTTTTTAAAAAATGACAGTTTTTCAGACCCGCTCTCTGTGCTCTTCTGAGCGGGTCTGTTTTTTTCACACAGCGCATCGGGCCAGCTGTATAGTCACAGACCGGCCCGACCGCGCCATTACACTAAGTGCAGCTCGCTCCTGCTCTGTCTGACAGCAGAAGCGAGCTGCCCTGTGTATAATGGCGCTGTCGGGCCGGGCTGTGACTATACAGCTGGCCTGATGCGCTGTGTGAAAAAAACAGACCCACTCAGAAGAGCAGAGAGAGCGGGTCTGAAAAACTGTCATTTTTTTAAAAAAAATCAAAGGGAATATTAGGTTTTATAAAGATAAGGCTAATATAATGTTATATAATTCTGCATTATGCGCAGAATTATATAACATTATTTTTTAGGTTTACTGTCCCTTTAACTAAAATTTAATATACTATATGCTCCTAAGAAAAAAGGGAAATTTTTTATAATAATATTTTTTTATAAAAAGGCTGCTACGTCTATATTTATATTGAGTCCTAAAGGCTGTAATGTTTTAAGCATATAGATCCACTTTGTTTCTAATTTTCTTAATTCGAGTAGCCTATTTGGTTTTATCTGGGAAACACAATCTATAATTTGTATTTTTAAAGAGCTGGAATTACTACCATGGCAATCTAAAAAATGTTTAGGCACACTATGAGTAACCAATTTTTCTTTAATATTATAAATATGCTCATTGATTCTGCGTCTTGCTTTCCTTTTGGTGGGGACTACGTATAGGCCACACCCACATTCCAATAAATAAACAATGTATGTGGAATTTATATATGTTTCAGTTGATTGACTATTATGGAAGGTTGGTGCTTTGTTAATATGTTTGCACATATTGCACCTTGATTTGCCGCATCCGATAGTACTTTTCCATTCTTTTAACCAGTTATCTACCTTTTTATCCTCTGTTATCTTGGTTTTTATAATAGGTTTAATTTTACTTGGGTCCAAAATATTTCTAAGGCTTTGGCCTTTTTTTATACATAAAAGTAGGCCTATCTTCAAGGTATGGTCCTAAAAGGGGATCCAATTTTAAAAGAGGCCAATGTTTTTTTAAAATGTTTTCTAATTTTTTAGAGCCTTCATTGAAGGTAGTAATGAATCTTATAGGATTATTTTTAGTAGATTTTGATTTTATAAATTCATTATGTAAATTGGTCCCTATTGCTGCTGAATTTTCTTTAGAACTATTCCTATGGAAGAGCAACTTTCTATCTTTGGATGCAATTTCTTTCTATTCTTAAAAACTGACTATGTGGAACATTGTTTATCCAACATTTTTTGTGTGCACTTTTGGCTTGTATAAAACTATTCCGGTCAGTATTTTTCCTATGATTCTTTACTGCTATCTTAACTTGACTATCTTTAAACAATGTTAGGTCCAAGAACTCAATTTGTTCTTTTGAACATGACTTAGTAAATAAATTAAAATCATTAGCGTTTATATAATCCATAAATTCCTTAATTAGTTCATGCCCACCTCTCCATAAAATAATAATATCATCTATATATCTGGCGTAGACTATAATATTACTACTGAAGGGATTATTATGCCAAATGTATTCATTCTCAAATGCATTCACATACAAATTCGCATACGATGGGGCAAAGGTCGTCCCCATCGCTGTCCCTCTCTTTTGTACATAAAATTTATTTTGAAAATTTGATGCAGTTTATCTGTTTTAATGTTTTATATACAGTGGATATAAAAAGTCTACACACCCCTGTTAAAATGTCAGGTTTCTGTGATGTAAAAAAATGAGACAAAGATAAATCATTTCAGAACTTTTTCCACCTTTAATGTGACCTATAAACTGTACAACTCAATTTAAAAACAAACTGAAATGTTTTAGGTAGAGGGAAGAAAAAATAAAAAAATAAAATGGTTGCATAAGTGTGCACACCCTTAAACTAATACTTTGTTGAAGCACCTTTTGATTTTATTACAGCACTCAGTCTTTCTGGGTATGAGTCTATCAGCATGGCACCTTTTGACTTGGCAAGATTTGCCCACTCTTCTTTGCAAAAACACTGCAAATCTGGTAGATTGTGAGGGCATCTCCTGTGCACAGCCCTCTTCAGATCACCCCACAGGTTTTCAATCAGATTCAGGTCTGGGCTCTGGCTGGGCATTCCAAAACTTTAATCTTCTTCTGGTGAAGCCATTCCTTTGTTGATTTCGATGTATGCTTTGGGTCGTTGTCATGCTTTCTAGCAGAAGCCTGAAGGTTTTGTGCCAATATTGACTGGTATTTGGAACTGTTCATAATTCCCTCTAGCTTAACTAAGGCCCCAGTTCCAGCTGAAGAAAAACAGCCCCAAAGCATGATGCTGATACCACCATGCTTCACTATGGGTATGGTGTTCTTTTGGTGATGTGCAGTGTTGTTTTTGCGCCAAACATATCTTTTGGAATTATGTCCAAAAAGTTCAACCTTGGTTTCATCAGACCATAGCACCTTTTCCCACATGCTTTTGGGAGACTTCAGATGTGTTTTTGCAAAATGTAGCCTGGCTTGGATGTTTTTGTTGTAAGAAAAGGATTTTGTCTTGCCACCCCATAGCCCAGACATATGAAGAATATGGGAGATTGTTGTCACATGTACCACACATCCAGTACTTGCCACATATTCCTGCAGCTCCTTTAATGTTGCTGTAGGCCTCTTGGTAGCCTCCCAGACCAGTTTTCTTCTCGTCTTTTCATCAATTTTGGAGGGACGTCCAGTTCTTGGTAATGTCACTGTTGTGCCATATTTTCTCCACTTGATGATGACTGTCTTCATTGTGTTCCATGGCATATCTAATGCCTTGGCAATTCTTTTGTACCCTTCTCCTGACTGATACCTTTTAACAATGAGATCCCTCTGATGCTTTGGAAGCTCTCTCTGGACCATTTCAGGAAAGACCAACTAGAGCCGCTGAACTTAATTTGGGGTTAATCAGAGGCACTTTAAATGATGGCAGGTGTATGCTGACTCCTATTTAACATGCATGATTTTGAATGTGATTACTTAATTCTGAACACAGCTACATCACCAGTTATATGAGGGTGTGCACACTTATGCAACCACATTATTTTAGTTTTTTTTTTTTTGTTTTCTTCCCTCCACCTAAAAGATTTCAGTTTGTTTTTCAATTGAGTTGTACAGTTTATAGGTCACATTAAAGGTGGAAAAAATTCTGAAATGATTTATCTTTGGCTCATTTTTTTACATCACAGAAACCTGACATTTTAACAGGGGTGTGTAGACTTTTTATATCCACTGTATATATGTAATTTAGAACCCACAAGTGTGCTAGTGGGGGGAAAAAATTTGTAACATAATACACATTGGGGCAGATATTAAGCAAATTATTTGTAAAATTTTGTAACACGGTGCAACAAATTTGTAACACAGTATATACATTGATATATTTAGACAAGTTTCCTATGAGAATTTAGAATACTACTATTGTACAAATAGTTAATCCTGGTCAAGACATAGCGCAACAAATTTCCTTTATTTTGTTAGTCTGATACTGCCTAACAAGGTCAGTCCAGCCCCGAAATGTCAAAAAAACTAAAGTGGAAGGGGCAATTGTTTATAGTCATGCTAACTATATAAACAAAACTAAAAACATTTAACCTAGACCTTTCCAACTACTGTGTTAACTTTAAGGTATAGGGTAAATGAAATGAGATATGTAGTTAAAGGGACAGTCAACCCTTTATTACCCATTCCCCAGTTTTGCATAATCAACACTATTATATTAATATAGGTGTTACCTTTGTGATTACCTTGTTTCTAAGTCTCTGCAGACTGCCCCCTTATTTCAGATCTTTTGACAGACTTGCATTTTAGCCAATCAGTGCTGACTCCTAGATAACTCCACGGGCAGGAGCACAATGTATGGCACGCATCAACTAACGCCCTCTAGTTGTGAAAAAATGTCACAATGCATTCAGATAAGAGGCGGCCTTCAAGGACTAAAAAATTAGGATACCAAGAGAACAAAGCAAATTTGATGATAAAAGTAAATTGGAAAGTTGTTGAAAATTACATGCCCTATCTGAATCATGAAAGTTTATTTTTTACTAGACTGTCACTTTAAGATGTTTTTTCTACTTTTGTTAGTGTCAGTTTGTGCCGGTGTTTAGATTATAATATCAAGGCATGATTGGTAATGCCTGATACATATAGCTGAAGTTGCTAATTGTATACAAGTGCATAATCTAAATGTTAGATGTCCTACACTTATTTCACTACTTATCTTTATTTTATATTTATATGTATAGTATGTGGAGTTGTGCTGGCTAGGAATCCTTTGCTATTTTTCTTCACCTTTCACTAAATATCATCTATCTATTTATCTATCTATCTATCTATCTATCTATCTATCTATCTATCTATCTATCATTTATTTACCTATATATCTACCTACCTATCTATCTACATATCTGCCTAGCTATCTTAATAAATACCAAACTTTAATTTCTCATTCAAACATTCCAAGGCCAAGAAATTAGGTTGCTCCCCTTCACTCCAATATAATTTTTTGGTGATGTATTTGATGACATCATTAATGACATCACACATTTCAAAATCAATGACATCATATACATCATCAGTTCATACAGCACTACCGTTACTGTATGTAGAATTAAAAAAAAAAACTTCATTAAAACAATAATGGATTCTATTACAATACATTAGGGCCTGCTACGTGTAAACATCATGTGATTTGGGGTTTTCGTTTCTAAGCTATTGCAAATCATTAGAACCAACAAACAATCTAAGTTGTTAAGCCACCTAAACTGCAAAAATACTATAAAAGGAAAATCAGATTTTCGTATTATTAGGTTTGGTAAACACACAAAAACATTAAACGATAAAGGCTTTTCTAAAGTGTTTTAAGGGGGTTCCATAGGCGTTTTCATACACATCCATGAAATCAAAATAGGTGGAATTAGTCATAAGAAAAACATTGAGGCTTATTAATATAATATTGATTATGACACGTGTAATTAATTATACCATTTTGTGTAATATAATATTTTGAATAATGTGCAAACCTTTAATTCGAAGCATACATAAATATGATGATGTATTTTAGTTGTAAACAGGTTTCCTTGTTTCAAAGTGTAATTTAAAGGGACTTTAATTTATGTATACAACTAAAGTTGAGTAGTTACTAATCATACTATTATTTTTACTCTCTTTAAAGCTGTTTTCTCATTTTAGCCCATGATTGGTTAGTGAAGCCCTGCATCTGCACACTAGATACCACCATTTTGGAGCATAAAGGGACATGATTTTTCTTTCATTATTCAGACAGAGAATACAATTTAAAAAAACTTTCTAATTTACTTCTATTATTTAATTTGTTTCATTCTATTGGTATAATTTGTTTAATGAGCAGCAATGCACTACTGATTTCGAGCACATGGGTGAGCCAATGACAATCTGTATATATATGCAGCAACCAATCAGCAGCTAGAACCTACGGCTCCTATATACGGCTCTTGAGCTTACCTAGATAAACCTTTCAGCAAAGGATAACAAGAGAAGGAAGCAAATTTTGAAAAAATAGAAGTAAATTGGAAAGTTGTTTAAAATTGTATTCTCTGTCTGAATCATGAAAGAAAAATTTTGGGTTTCATGTCCCTTTAAGGTCATGAAATCAAAAATTGTTCTTTCATGATTCAGTTTTAAACAACTTTGTATTATACTTCTATTTTATAATGGTCTTCCTTCTCTTGGTATCTTTTGTTAAAAGGCAGAGACGTAAGCTCAGGAGCGTGCACATGTCTGAAACACTATATGTCAGCAAGAGCACTAGAGGGCAGCACTATTTCCTGCCGTTTAGTGCTCCAGATGCTACCTAGGTATCGCTTCAAGACAGAATATCATGGGAACGAAGCAAATTTGATAATAGAAGTAATTTGGAAACTTTTTTTAAAAATTGTATGCTTTGTCTGAATCACAAAATATTTTTTTTTTATATATCCCTTTAAAGGGACACTGACCCCAATTTTTTTCTTTTGTGATTCAGATAGAGCAGCAATTTTAAGCAAATTTCTAATTTAATCCTATAATCAAATTGTCTTCATTCTCTTGGTATCTTTATTTGAAAAGTAAGAATGTAAGTTTAGATGCCGGCCCATTTTTGTTAACAACCTTGGTTGTTCTTGCGGATTAGTGGATTCATTTACACAAGTGCTGTCCAGGGTCTAAACCAAAAAAGGAAATTTATGCTTACCTGATAAATTTATTTCTTTTACGATATGACGAGTCCATGGATTTCATCCTTACTTATGGGATTACGCCTCCTGGTCAGCAGGAAGTGGCAAAGAGCACCACAGCAGAGCTGCATATATAGCTCCTCCCTTCCCTCCCACTCCAGTCATTCGACCAAAGTTAGGAAGAGAAAGGAAAAGCCAAAGGTGCAGAGGTGATTGAAGTTTAACAAAAATAAGTAAAAACTGTCTTAGAAATAACAGGGTGGGCCGTGGACTTGTCATATCGTAAAATAAATAAATTTATCAGGTAAGCATAAATTTCCTTTTCTTTTACAAGATATGACAAGTTCACGGATTTCATCCTTACTTATGGGATACAATACCAAAGCTATAAGACACGGATGAAAGGGAGGGACAAGACAGGAACCTAAATGGAAGGCACCACTGCTTGAAGAACCTTTCTCCAAAAACCAGCCTCAGATGAAGCAAAAGTATCACATTTGTAAAATTTGGAAAAAATGTGAAGAGACGACCAAGTTGCAGCCTTGCAAATCTGTTCAACAGAAGCATTGTTTTTAAATGCCCATGAAGAATCCACAGCCCTAGTGGAATCCCCCGTAATTCTTTCAGGAGGCTGCTGATTAATATTCTTATTAGAAACAACCTTAGGAAGAAAACCAGGTTTGGTACGTAAAACCACCTTATCAGAATGGAAAATAAGATAAGGAAAGTCACATTGTAATGCTGAAAGCACAGAAACTCTACGAGCAGAAGAAATAGCAACCAAAAATAAAACCTTCCAAGATAACAAGTTAATATCTATGGAATGCATGGGTTCAAACGGAACCCCTTGAAGAACATTAAGAACTAAATTCAAACTCCAGGGTGGATCAATTAGTCTAAACACAGGCTTGATTCTAGCCAGAGCCTGACAAAAAGACTGAACGTCTGGAACATCTGCCAAACGCTTGTGTAGTAAAATCGACAAAGCAGAAATTTGTTCCTTTAAGGAACTTGCTGATAACCCTTTCTCCAATACTTCTTGGAGGAAAGATAAAATCCTGGGAATCCTAACTCTACTCCATGAGTAGCCCTTGGATTTGCACCAATAAAGATATTTACGCCATATGTTTTGGTAGATCTTTCTAGTGACAGGCTTACGTGCCTAAATCCAAGTATCAATGACCGAATCAGAGAACCCCCACTTAGATAAAATCAAGCGTTCAATCTCCAAGCAGTCAGCTGCAGAGAAACTAGATTTGGATGATGGAAGGGTCCCTGAATGAGAAGGTCCTGCTTCAATAGAAGCTTCCACGGCGGCAGAGAGGACATGTCCACCAGATCGGCATACCAAGTCCTGCGAGGCCACACAGGCATGATTAGAATTACTGAAGTCCTCTCCTGTTTGATCCGTGCAATCACCCGGGGAAGGAGCGCAAACAGTGGAAACACATAAGCTAGGATGAACGACCAAGACACTGCCAAGGCATCTATCAGTTCGGCCTGAGGATCCCTTGACCTTGATCCGTATCTTGGGAGCTTGGCATTCTGACGAGACACCATCAGATCCAATTCCAGTCTGCCCCATCTGAGAATCAGGGTGGCAAAGACCTCCGGATGGAGTTCCCACTCCCCTAGATGAAACGTCTGTCTGCTTAAAAAGTCTGCTTCCCAGTTGTCCACTCCTGGGATGTAGATTGCTGACAGATAACAAGAGTGAGCCTCCGCCCACCGAATTATCTTAGATACTTCTGTCATCGCTAAGGAACTCCTCGTTCCTCTCTGATGATTGATGTAAGCCACAGTCGTGATGTCCGACTGAAATCGGATGAATTTGGCTGAAGCCAACTGAGGCCAAGCCTGAAGCGCATTGAATATTGCTCTTAATTCCAGAATATTGATTGGAAGTAGAGACTCCGACCACACACCCTGAGCCTTCAGGGAATTCCAGACCGCATCCCAGCCTAGTAGACTGGCGTCCGTTGTCACTATCACCCAAGAGGGTCTGTGGAAGCATGTCCCTTGGGACAGATGATCCGGCGACAACCACCAAAGAAGAGAGTCTCTTGTCTCCTGATCCAGATTTATCTGAGGAGATAAATTTGCATAATCTCCATTCCACTGCCGAGCATGCACAGTTGTAGTGGTCTGAGATGAAAGCGAGCAAACGGAATGATGTCCATTGCTGCCACCATCAATCCAATCACCTCCATGCACTGAGCCACTGATGGCCGAGGATTGGACTGAAGGGCTCAGCATGCATTCAGAATCTTTAACTTTCTGACCTCTGTCAAGAAATTTTTCATGGATATGGAATCTATTAGAGTTCCCAAGAAGGGAACCTTTGTCTGTGGAATTAGTGAACTCTTTTCTAGATTCACCTTCCACCCGTGAGTCCTCAGAAAGGACAGAACCATGTCTGTATGAGATTTTGTCAGATGGTAAGACAACACCTGGATCAGAATATCATCTAGATAAGGCGCCACTGCAATATCCCGTGGCCTGAGAACCGCCAGAAGTAACCCTAGAACCTTTGTGAAGATCCTGGGTGCTGTGGCCAACCCGAAGGGAAGAGCCACAAACTGAAAATGTTTAACCAGGAAAGCAAACCTTAGGAACTGGTGATGATCCTTGTGGATAGGAATATGAAGATATGCATCCTTCAAGTCCACGGTAGTCATATATTGACCCTCCTGGTAGAATTGTTCGAATAGTCTCCATCTTGAAGGATGGGACTCTGAGAAACTTGTTTAGACTCTTGAGATCTAAAATGGGTCTGAACATTCCCTCTTTTTTGGGAACCAAGAAAAGATTTGAGTAAAACCCCTGCCCCTGTTCCAGTATTGGAGTGGGACAAATTACTCCCATAGTAGAGAGGTCTCTTACACATCGTAAGAATGCCTCTCTTTTTATCTGGTCTACAGACAATCATGAAAGAAGGAACCTCTCCCTTGGGAGAGAATTTTTGAATTCCAGTTGATACCCTTGGGACACGATTTCCAGTGTCCAGGGGTCCTGAACATCTCTTACCCAAGCCTTGGTAAAGAGAGAATGTCTGCCCCCTACTAGATCCGGTCCCGGATCGGGGGCCGCCCCTTCATGCTGTCTTGGGAGAAGCAGCAGGCTTCTTGGGTTGTTTACCTTTGTTCCAAGCCTGGTTGGGTCTCCAGACAGACTTGGCTTGAGCAAAATTCCCTTCCTGTTTAGCGGAAGAAGAAGCGGGGACTCCTTTGAAATTCCGGAAGTAATGAAAATTATTTTGTTTACCCCTCAGTTTAGCTGCTTTATCCTAAGGTAGGAGATTACCCTTACCTCCCCTAATGTCAGAATCTATTTCTTTCAAGTCAGGCCCGAATAGGTTTTTTCCTTTGAAAGGAATATCCAAAAGCTTTGACTTAGATGACACATCATCAGACCAAGACTTTAACCATAACGCTCTACGCGCTAAAATGGCAAATCCGGCATTCTTAGCCGCCAATTTGGCAATCTGAAAGGCGGCATCCGTAATAAAAGAATTAGCCAGCATAAAAGCCTTAATTCTATCGAAAATTTCCTCTAAAGGAGTCTCAATCTTAAGAGATTCTTCTCAGGCGTCAAACCAGAAGGCCACCGCAGTTGTAACTGGCACAATGCAGGCCGTCGGTTGTAAAAGAAAACCCTGATGAATAAATAACTTTTTTCGAGACCCTTCAACTTTTTATCCATAGGGTCTTTGAAAGCACAACTGTCTTCAATAGGAATAGTAGTACGCTTAATCAGGGTAGATATAGCTCCCTCCACCTTAGGGACTGTTTGCCAAGAGTTCCAGACAGTGTCAGCTATGGGATACATTTTCTTAAAATTAGGAGAAGGTGAGAACGGGATACCCGGTATTTCCCATTCCCGCGTAATAATTTCCGAGATTCTCTTAGGAACCGGAAAAACATCAGAGTAAGCAGGCACCTCTAAATATTTGTCCATCTTACACAATTTCTCTGGTGGAACCACAATAGAGTCACAGTCATCCAGAGTTGCTAAAACCTCCCGAAGTAACAGGCGGAGGTGTTCAAGCTTAAATCTGAAGGACATTACGTCTGAGTCCGTCTGAGGTAACACTTCCCGAGTCGGAAAGTTCCCCCTCAGACAGAAGTTCCCTGACCCCCCAATTCAGATCCCTGTGAGGGTACATCGGAAATAGCCATCAAAGTATCAGAAGTCACAGGAATCAGAGTGGCCTCTGTCCTGCTGCGTTTGCCCTGCAACACTGGCAACTTAGATAAAACCTTTGTAAGGGTAGATGACATAACTGCAGCCATATCCTGCAGAGTAAATGAAGTGGACGCGGTTGAAGAACACGGCGTCACTTGGGTGGGTGTTAAAGGTTGTGACGCTTGGGGAGAAAGTAGCGGCATACCCTGATTCTCATCAGACTGAGAAGCATCCTTAGACATATTTGCATTAAAGAAAATCTGTTCTTTACATTGTAAGGCCCTTTCAGTACATGAGGGACAAAAAGTAAGAGGGGGTTCCACATTGGCATCTAAAACACATAGAACATGTACTTTCCTGAAGTTCAGACATGTTAAACAGACTAGCAATAGCAATAATAGTCGTTCTTTACTTGATATATTGAACTCTGAAGTCAAATCATATACTCAAAAATTTTGAACTAAAAAGTGTACTGTGCCTTTAAATAATAAAAGTGCAACAATTTTTCTGTTATCAGTCAAAACAACGTTTGCAGCAATAAAAAAGCCCTTATGTGCCCGAATTAATTTAAGAATATTGCTCTGCTTGTTTGCTTATGTTATATATAATTTTTTATCCCACTCCAGGCCCCTGCACCTCGCCACAGCTCTGCTGCGGCGCCTACCTGCCCCCAGATCACACTGATCCTGCTTGAGTAGTGCTCCCAAGTCTCTCTGTACCCCTTCGTGTACAAAACAAAGCCCCACAGATCCCAGGACCTTGCTGCCGATCCTGATGAATACTGCGCGGCTGAGCGTGCGAAATTAGGCCCACGCCCACCGTGGGCGTAACTTGAGCCGTACTGAGACCCGCATGGGAAGAAAAACAACATGTCGGTTTCCCAACTTATATTGCTAAAACGCCATGGGCCCCTCTATACATACACTTTAATAATAAAGCGCAACATCATTGAAAATTGCTCGCTCTCAGGCCAGTTATAGTGACATAATAACGACAGCCCTTAGGCAGCAAACCGCATCTCCCAGCGTCAGCCAACACAGAATATGCATAAGTGAAACACCAAACACACTGATAAGTAATCAAGATAAAAGGGAATTCCAGGTACACCATTTCCATTCAAATAGTGCATACTGATTACCCCTCCCCAGATAGGGAATAATGTCAGTCTGTTCTGATGTATCTAGTCTCCCCAGAAACAAATGACTGAACATACCTCAATGCTGCTTGTAGCATGACACGGTTCTCCACACTGAAGATATTTCTTTACACTACCTTCAACTGCTCTGTAGAAACCAGCAGGATCTTAGATAATGTTTGCTAAGATAATCAAAATCAGGGCAGAAAAATAAGATGTCTCCACTCCTCTTGGGAATTAATTGACTGACGATTTCTCCCTGAGAAAAATAGTGCGCACTGGCACCATTTTAAAATAAAAAACTTCTTGCTTGAAGAATCTAAACTAACACCTCACTTTAACTCTTCCTATAACTAACACATGCAAAGAGAATGACTGGAGAGGGAGGGAGCTATATATGCAGCTCTGCTGTGGTGCTCTTTGCCACTTCCTGCTGACTAGGAGGCGTAATCCCATAAGTAAGGATGAAATCCGTGGACTCGTCATATCTTGTAAAAGAAATAGCTTATATGCCTTCTTTTTCAAATAAAGATAGCAAGAGAACGAAGAAAATTTGATCATAGGAGTAAATTAGAAAGTTGCTTAAAATTGCATGCTCTATCTGAATCACAAATTAAAAAATTTGGGTTCAGTGTCCCTTTAAGCATTTTTGCACTCTGTAATAGAAGCAATGCACTTTCACAGATAGTAACAGATAGTTATATTGTAGCTAGCTTAGGGTTTATTTTATCGGTAAGTATTTAGTTTTAAATATAATTAATTTATTTAATTATGTTAAATTAATTTTGTTTAATTTAAATTATATTTAAGTTAGGGGGGGTTAGACTTAGGGTTAGACTTAGGTTTAGGGGTTAATAAAGTTATTATAGTAGCAGCGACATTGGGGGTGGCAGATTAGGGGTTAATAAATGTAAGTAGGTGTCGGCGATGTAAGGGACGGCAGATTAGGGGTTAATAAAATTTAACTAGTGTTTGCGAGGCGGGAGTGCGGCGGTTTAGGGGTTAATACATTTATTAAAGTGGCGGCGATGTCCGGTCGGCAGATTAGGGGTTAATAATTGTAGGTAGGTGGCGGCAACGTTGGGGGTGGCAGATTAGGGGTTAATAAATATAATGTAGGTGGCGGCGATGTTAGGGGCAGCAGATTAGGGGTTCATAGGTATAATGTAGGTGGTAGCGATGTACGGTCGGCAGATTAGGGGTTAAAAAATTTTATTATAGTGTTTGCGATGTGGGGGGGCCTCGGTTTAGGGGTTAATAGGTAGTTTATGGGTGTTAGTGTACTTTATAGCACTTTAGTTAAGAGTTCTATGTACCGGCGTTAGCCCATAAAACTGTTAACTACTGACTTTTAAATGCGGCAGGAGTCTTGACAGGAGAGGGTCTACCGCTCACTTCTTCCAAGACTCGTAATACCAGCGTTAGGCAAATCGCACTAAAAAGATAGGATACGCAATTGACGTAAGGGGATTTGCGGTAGCCACGAGTCGCGGAAGAAAAGTGAGCGGTGAGCCTCTACCTGTCAGACTCGTAATACCAGTGTTAGGTAAAAAGCAGCGTTGGGACCTCTCAACGCTGCTTTTTAAGGCTAACGCCAAACTCGTAATCTCAGTGATTGTTTTCTTTCTGACAAGCCATAATACTGTGCACTTCAATTTATTGTGAACATTACAGAGAGGGAGCAGTACATTTTTGCGAGGCTTCTTGCTCTGTATTTTTGAGGCTTATATATATATATACACACACATATACAGTATATATATATATATACACACACATATACAGTATATATATATATATACACACACATATACAGTATATATATATACACACACACATATACAGTATATATATATATATACACACACACACATATACAGTATATATATATATATATATATATATATATATATACACACACAATATATATATTTATATATATATATCATAATATATATCATGCAACTTTAAAACTGTGTAAAAACAACTTGCCAAGATGAAAAGCTTCTATTTTGTATAGTGCAAGGTACAGCTCTCAAAAAGCCACCAATGTGCACAGCACCTGTCAAAGGGATCAAAATTATGCGTGGGCTCAAATATGGCAGCACCCAGTAGGAAGATGTAGAGTTTGATCAACTGGCACCTGCAATAAGATAAAAATAAGACAATGACTTTGAAGAACTTCGGGCACAGGAGGAAAACATTAGCATGGTGCTGCTGCTGTAGTTTTGTCCAGAAGATTAAATGTCCCTTTAAAGGACCAGTAAATACAGTAGATTTGCATAATCAACAAATGCATGATAAAAGACAATGCAATAGTACTTAGTCTGAACTTTAAATGAGCATTAGCTTTTTTTCTGACAAATTTCAAAGTTATGTCTATTTCCACTCCCCCTGTACCATGTGACAGCCATCAACCAATCACAAATGCATATACGTATGTTCTGTGAATTCTTGCACATGCTCAGTAGGAGCTGGTGACCCAAAAAGTGTAAATTTAAAAAGAGGGTGCACATTTTGTAAATGGAAGTAAATTGGAAAGTTGCTTAAAATTGCTGCTCTATCTTAATCATGAAAGTTTAATTTTCACTTGAGTGTCCCTTTAAACTATATTACCAACACATTCTTAAATTAGGATATGATTGCATACCTCCCCACCTTCCTCAAACTTGTGGAATTGTCACAAGTTAGGTCTTCTTTCCATTGGCTACTACAGGCTCCACCCACCACAGGCCTCACTCTGTCCTTGACATTTCTGACCCTACCCCTCCTGCCATAGCTCTGCCCACCAAACCCCAGTTTGTCACTGCTATGGTTGCCAGGTGTCATGTATTCAACAAGACTGTCCAGTATTTGAGCAAGCTGTTCATTAAAAACTTCACAAAATTTGGAACACATAAATTTCCACTTTTTTTTAAAAGTCCCTGAGTGTTCGCTAAATATAAAGTGTCTCCTATGCTTCAATGCATTATACAAATGGAGCAAAAAAAGTGAGAAGCAGTCATATTGATCAAATCGTTACTTTTTACATGTATAACTAGCAATCAAATAGGTAAAATCATTGACATGAATGTTACTGGCAACCAAGAGGTAAAATGACTGCTCGGTTGTAAAAAAAAAAATAGACGGTGGGATCAAAAGTGTTGGCTTTTGCAGGGGTATTGTGTGACCCCACCTATCATTGTCACCAGTCACCAACAGGAGATTGTCCAGCTGGCAAACTTAGCCACTGCCCAGAAGGCTCCCTCACCTGTATGAAAGCTTTTTGGGAATGTTGTGAGATTTGCAAATGCTTTTGAACCGAGCATGTGCAAAAACTTCAACATTTTAAAAAACAAAACAAAACAAAAGAAAAAGGTCATGTGACTAGCCAAGTGTTCAAGGCTGTTATCTTAGATAAAATAAAAGTCATGAGGATGGTTTTAAAACCCTGAGAAAACCCATGTGGCTTGATTCACACAGCCCTTGTAAATAGTTTGTAATAGATCCCAGTGTTTGGCTTCCCAAATATGAGAATAGAAAGTGCACTCTGCAGACTGCACAAGCCCAACCCAACCCAGTTGCATATCTGTTTCCAATTGGATTTAGCAAAGCTGGTACAACAAAAGTCTTGTAATTTTAATATGTTTTATGTCCCTTCAAATTAGCATACAAAAATAGAAGATTTACCACTTCCCCATAGTTTACATGAGAAACAGACATGACTATGGACCTTTAGGACCTAAAAAGTTATATTTTGATGAACTCTTGTGTTAGTAAAAGGTCTTTAAATGGATTGCGACTGGAGTCTCATCTTCCTAACGTTTGACGTGTCAGCTGTCAGAATGAGCCTTCTTAAAAAACTTCAATTGCAAGAAACAAGGAACAAATTAATTGCAATATAAGATATTGTTTATCTGCATATTTTAGACGCTGTCACAATAAACTCATCTTGCTTGATTTACAATAGGTTTCTTTTGATAGGAACAATCAGTATACGACAGCATAAACAATATTAATGATCAAAGATGTAAAAAAAAACTTAAAGAAGAAATGCAATTCAAAAATATGTAAGATATTTTTAGAAATGAGACTTCTTTTCAGTGATGAATTGGATCTGGAAAAAAAAAGTATGTGAGTTGGTCGAGCTGTGGATAAATATGTACTATCTTGAGTTGCACATTTCTCTTGTAAGGTGTATCCAGTCCACGGATCATCAATTACTTGTGGGATATTCTCCTTCCCAACAGGAAGCTGCAAGAGGATCACCCACAGCAGAGCTGTCTATATAGCTCCTCCCCTAACTGCCACCCCCAGTCATACTCTTGCAGCTCTCGACAATAAAGGAAGTAGCTAGAGAGATGTGGTGAATTAATGTAGTTTATCTTCAATCAAAAGTTTGTTATTTTCAAATGGTACCGGAGTTGTACTATTTTAGCCTCAGGCAGAAAGTTGAAGAAAAGTCTGCCTGTGGTCTTTGATGATCTTAGCAGGTTGTAACTAAGATCCATTGCTGTTCTCACACATAACTGAAGAGATGGGTAACTTCAGCTGGGGGAATGGCGTGCAGGGTTTCCTGCTCTGAGGTATGTGCAGTTTTAAATTTTTCTAGAGAAATGAATATGCTAGAAAATGCTGACAATACCGGATATATTTAAGGTAAGCCTGATTACAGTGATTTAATAACGACTGGTATCATGCTTCCTGTAAAGGGTAATATTTTTTATTATTTACTCACATTACTAAATAGATATAACGTTTGCTGAAGTGTATAAACGTTTATTACATATTGGTGATAAAACTTTATTCTGGGGCCCAGTTTTTTCCACATGGCTGTCTAGATTTTGCCTAGGGATAGTTTTTTAAGGCCCTCTCACTCTGAGTACAGGTTGGGAGGGGCCTATTTTTACGCCTAAATGCGCATTAGTTTTTGCAGCTTGAGACATCCAGCTTCCCTGAAGGAGTCCCCTGAACATTTAGGACCTCTCTAAAGGGTTTTTGTGCCTTCCAAAGTCATTGTATTTGCAGGTAGGGCCACAGCAGAGCTGTGGCAGTTTATTGTGACTGTTTAAAAACGTTTATATCGGGTTTTTTTTATTCAGTTTTGAAACTAAGGGGTTAATCATCCATTTGCAAGTGGGTGCAATGCTCTTTTAGCCTATTATACACACTGTAAAATTTTCGTAAGATTTACTGCTTTTTTCACTGTTTTGCAGTTTATGTGATTGTTTTTTTCTCTTAAAGGCACAGTACCGTTTTTATTTTTTGCTTGTTCACAATTATTAAAGTGTTTTCCAAGCTTGCTGGTCTCATTACTAGTCTGTTTAAACATGTCTGACATAGAGGAAACTCCTTGTTCATTATGTTTAGAAGCCATTGTGGAACCCCCTCTTAGAATGTGTACCAAATGCACTGATCTTACTATAAGTTCTAAAGATTATATTCTGGCTTTAAAAGATTTATCACCAGAGGAAACTGACAAGGGGGAAGTTATGCCGACTAACTCTCCCCACGTGTCAGAACCTTTGACTCCCGCTCAAGGGACGCCCGCTCAAGAGGCGCCAAGTACATCTAGCGCGCCCATAGCGTTTACCTTACAAGACATGGCAGCAGTTATGGATCATACCCTTACAGCGGTATTGTCCAAACTACCAGGGTTACAAGGAAAGCGAGACAGCTCTGGGGCTAGGAAAAATACAGAGCACTCTGACGCATTAGTAGCTATGTCTGATATCCCCTCACAATATGCAGAAGCTGAGGAAGGAGAGCTTCTATCTGTGGGTGATTTTTCTGATTCAGGGAAGATAATTCAACCTGATTCTGATATGTCTACTATATTAAATTTAAGCTTGAACACCTCCGTGTGTTGCTCAGGGAGGTTTTAGCTGCTCTTAATGACTGTGACACCATTATGGTCCCAGAGAAATTGTGTAGATTGGATCAATACTATGCAGTGCCTGTTTACACTGATGTTTTTCCAATACCTAAGAGGTTTTCAGAAATTATTACTAAGGAATGGGATAGACCAGGTGTACCGTTCTCTCCCCCTCCTGTTTTTAAAAAGATGTTTCCCATAGATGCCGCTACACGGGACTTATGGCAAATGGTCCCTAAGGTGGAGGGAGCAGTCTCTACCCTAGCTAAGCGTACAACTATCCCAGTCGAGGACAGTTGTGTTTTCCTAGATCCAATGGATAAAAAGTTAGAGGGTTACCTTAAGAAAATGTTTATTCAACAGGGTTTTATTCTCCAGCCTCTTGCATGCATTGCCCCTGTCACTGCTGCTGCGGCCTTCTGGTTTGAGTCTCTGGAAGAGGCTCTACAGGTAGAAACCCCATTGGATGATATACTTGACAAGCTTAAAGCTCTTAAGCTAGCCAATTCATTTGTTTCTGACGCCGTTGTTCATTTAACCAAACTAACGGCTAAGAACTCAGGTTTTGCTATTCAAGCGCGTAGGACATTATGGCTTAAATCCTGGTCAGCTGACGTTACTTCAAAGTCTAAGCTTCTCAACATTCCCTTCAAGGGGCAGACCCTATTCGGGCCCGGACTGAAGGAGATCATTTCTGATATTACTGGAGGAAAAGGTCACGCCCTTCCTCAGGATAGGTCCAACAAATTAAGGGTCAAACAGACTAATTTTCGTGCCTTTCGAAACTTCAAGACTGGCGCAGCATCAACTTCCTCTAATACAAAATAAGAGGGAAATTTTGCCCAGTCCAAGCCGGTCTGGAGACCTAACTAGGCTTGGAACAAAGGAAGGCAGGCCAAAAAGCCTGCTGCTGCCTCTAAGACAGCATGAAAGATCAGCCCCCGATCCGGTAACGGATCTAGTAGGGGGCAGACTTTCTCTCTTCGCCCAGGCTTGGGCAAGGGATGTCCAGGATCCCTGGGTGTTGGAAATTGTGTCCCAGATAAAGAGAGAAGCATTCTTACATTGTGTTCAAGACCTCCTAGTTATGGGAGTGATCCACCCAGTTCCAAAGGAGGAACAGGGACAAGGCTTCTATTCAAATCTGTTTGTGGTTCCCAAGAAAGAGAGAACCTTCAGACCAATCTTAGATCTCAAGATCCTAAACAAATTTCTCAGGGTCCCATCCTTCAAAATGGAGACTATTCGAACAATCCTACCTATGATCCAGGAGGGTCAATATATGACTACCGTGGACTTAAAGGATGCTTATCTTCACATTCCGATACACAGAGATCATCATCGGTTTCTCAGGTTCGCCTTCCTAGACAGGCATTACCAGTTTGTAGCTCTTCCCTTTGGGTTAGCTACGGCACCAAGAATCTTTACGAAGGTTCTGGGGTCACTTCTGGTGGTCCTAAGGCCGCGGGGTATAGCAGTAGCCCCTTACTTAGACGACATTCTGATACAGGAGTCGAATTTTCAAATTGCCAAGTCCCATACGGACATTGTTCTAGCATTCCTGAGGTCTCATGGGTGGAAAGTGAACAAAGAAAAGAGTTCTTTATCCCCTCTCACAAGAGTTTCCTTCCTGGGAACTCTGATAGATTCTGTAGAAATGAAGATTTACCTGACAGAGGCCAGGTTGTCAAAACTTCTAAATTCCTGCCGTGTTCTTTATTCTACTTCTCGCCCTTCAGTGGCTCAGTGTATGGAAGTAATCGGCTTAATGGTAGCGGCAATGGACATAGTGCCGTTTGCCCACCTACATCTCAGACCACTGCAACTCTGCATGCTCAGTCAGTGGAATGGGGATTACACATATTTGGCCCCTCTACTAAATCTGGATCAAGAGACCAGGGATTCTCTTCTCTGGTGGCTATCTCGGGTCCATCTGTCCAAAGGTATGACCTTCCGCAGGCCAGATTGGACAATAGTAACAACAGATGCCAGCCTTCTGGGCTGGGGTGCAGTCTGGAACTCCCTGAAGGCTCAGGGATCGTGGACTCAGGAGAAGGCACTCCTTCCGATAAACATTCTGGAACTAAGAGCGATATTCAATGCTCTTCAGGATTGGCCTCAGCTAGCTGCGGTCAGGTTCATCAGATTTCAGTCGGACAACATCACGACTGTAGCTTACATCAACCATCAAGGGGGAACAAGGAGTTCCCTAGCAATGTTGGAGGTTTCAAAGATAATTTGATGGGCAGAGATTCACTCTTGCCATCTATCAGCTATCCATATCCCAGGAGTAGAGAACTGGGAGGCGGATTTTCTAAGTCGACAGACATTTCATCCGGGGGAGTGGGAGCTCCATCCGGAGGTGTTTGCACAGTTGATTCAACTTTGGGGCAAACCAGAACTGGATCTCATGGCGTCTCGTCAGAACGCCAAGCTTCTTTGTTACGGATCCAGGTCCAGGGATCCCAAGGCAGCACTGATAGATGCTCTAGCAGCGCCTTGGTCCTTCAACCTGGCTTATGTGTTTCCACAGTTTCCTCTGCTCCCTCGTCTGATTGCCAAGATCAAACAGGAGAGAGCATCAGTGATTTTGATAGCACCTGCGTGGCCACGCAGGACTTGGTATGCAGATCTGGTGGACATGTCATCCTTTCCACCATGGACTCTGCCTCTGAGACAGGACCTTCTACTTCAGGGTCCTTTCAACCATCCAAATCTAATTTCTCTGCATCTGACTGCTTGGAGATTGAACGCTTGATTTTATCAAAGCGTGGTTTCTCCGAGTCGGTCATTGATACCTTAATACAGGCGCGAAAGCCTGTCACCAGGAAAATCTATCATAAGATATGGTGTAAATATCTTCAAGAATAAAGAGAACAAAGAGAACAAACAGAGTCTCTATAGAAGTGCGCAAATGATCACAGCATGTGGCAGATGGCGGATTCGGCAACCAGCAATCCAGGCAGCTCTCTTAGAAATAGTAGGTGGACAACGGGAACCTGTAGATGACAGATGGAAGAGGCGCCTCATGGGACAAGTATCGTTTTAGGCAACAGAGGGAAACACAATAACAGCGGACCCCCCACACAGAGTGTTACTCACAAGAGCGGCGGTACAAACGTGTACCCAGACAAGCAGGACGGAACCAAAAGTCGCCCGTCAGACAGGCGTAAGCTCGGTACGCTAAGGCAGACGTCACTCAGCAGGCAGCGTCAGAGTCGACCCAGCAGGGGAACCAATGGAGTGGAAGGAAACTCGGCACAGCGGACCTCCAAAGGGGAATCAGGAACGTAACCAAATTGCTCCAGAGGCAATAATAATAGAAAACAGGCAGGTGTGATGTACTCAAGGATATATTTATTGAGTACAAACAGATAAAAACATGCGTACAGCAACGCGTTTCTCAACAAATAGTCGTTTCATCAGGCTGATACTACTACATGGATGTACCTGCTCTATTTATAACACACCTGTGTCAATCACAGAGCTCCAGCTGCCGACACACCTCCAAGTGAGGATAGCTAGGTGATAGGATGTGAATCGAATAGGAGGTGTCTCAGGAGCCGGAGCTGAGGATGGACTGCAAACATCAAATGACATGCACAAATATTTCTAACATTCTGAATTTGCATTATATGTTCATAATTGATCTATCCTATACATTCATATCCTATACACATTCATATCATACATATAATAAATATTTCTGTAACAGCATACAACATGTGAGAATTGTGGAGAATTGAGATCATAGTTTAATAAAAAAATAATGATAATAATATATCATAATATCCCAGTATCATTAAAAGAGATAAATAATAATAAAATGATAATGGTCCAGTTTAATAAAAGGGGCTGAATAATAATTGTTAAAAAATTATTAAATAGAGAGTGAGAGAATTGTTTATAAAAAGGGGGACGATCCTTGGAAGAAAAGGGGATAAGACTAAAAGGACCAGCATAAAAAGGACAATTTCTAAGTCCAATAGATAAAAGGGGTCCTAAAAAAACCTACTAATAACTAAAAGCACCAGAAAATAATAAATCAGACAATATTATTCTTAGTCGCTGACTATACTAGGTGCTCAGATGTAAATATAAAAATAAAAAATATGGGTTGAGTGACTGGATACAGCTCTAGTGGATGGCCCTAATTAGTGGAAGGCTGCTAGGTCAATACACAAATTTAACCCATCAGGATGCATACATTTCAAAACGTGGATCCAATACGTTTCTCTTTGTCTTAGTCTAAAATACCTATTATAGATATAAGATTTAGGTATATGTTCTAAAGGGGTCACGGAGAAGCAATTAGTATCACCATTGTGCATGGTGTTGCAATCTCTGGAGACACTATGGTACTTGTAATTCTTCCTCATATTACGTTTATGTTCAGACCACCTTATGCTGAACCGCCTACAGGTTCTGCCCACATATTGGATGCCACACAAACAGGTGAGTAGATATACAACATAGGTTGATGCACAGGAGATATGTCCAATGATCGAATAAGATCTATTAGTGATAGTAGATCGAAAGGTTTTTTGTTTGGTGTCAATCGAATGACACATCTTGCATCTGCTCGCTCTACATCTGAAAGCACCAAACTTTGGTGCAATAGACTTCGGTGTTGTGAGGGCTGGTTGTCTCTTATGTTTGACTATCTTGCTGGGAGCAAGCAGGGTCTTTAAAGTGGGAGCTCTCCTGTAGACCACTTTTGGTTTGGTACCTATCGACTTACCCAAAATGGGATCCTTAGTTAGAATGTCCCAATGTTTAGCCAGCACATTTCTAATCAGTGCATGATTAGAGTTAAATTGCGTGATAAAAAGAGGATTTTCATTATAGTTATTAGTTACTTGTCCCAAATGTTTATTTGAGTTGATAAAATAACCGTTCCTATCATCTAATCTAGCCCTTCTGTAACCTTTGTCTATAATACTGAGTGTATAGTTCTTTTCCAAAAAACGTTCCCTCAAGACCTGACTTTGGGAATCATAGTCAGATAACGTGCTGCAGTTACGGCGAATACGTTTGAACTGACCATATGGTACGTTTTGTTTCCAGGCATGAAAATGACAACTTTTGAAATCCAGATAGCTATTACAGTCAACCGTCTTGAAATAGGTTGTACTAGTAACCTTGCCTTCATTAAAGCTCAAGTTCAGGTCCAAGTATACAATTGATTTATTATTTATTGAACTAGTGAAGGTCAAGCCCCTGTCGTTGGAATTCAAATAATCCACAAAAGAAGTGGCTGAGTCCTCATTGCCCCTCCATATAAATATCAGATCGTCAATGTATCTGCCATAGAATACCAGGCTCGCCCCATAGTGTGAGTCATATATATAACGATTTTCAAAATGACCCATGAACAAATTCGCGTAACTAGGGGCGAACCTGGTACCCATGGCAGTACCTTTTGTTTGAAGAAAAAATTCATCCTGGAACACAAAATAGTTGTGCTCCAGGATGAAAGAAATGAGCTGTAAAATAAACTCTTTCTGGTTAGTAGAAAGATAAAAATCTTGGTCCAGAAATTCAGACACTGCCTCCATACCCAAATTGTGTGCAATATTTGAGTACAAAGCCTGAACATCACAGGTGATCCACACCAGGTCAGGTGTGATATTCAGTCCCTCTAATTTCTTGAGGAGGTCTGTGGAGTCTTGAATATAGGATTCGAGACCCCGGACATATTTCTGTAGAAAATGATCAACATATGAGGACACGTTGTCAGTTAAGCTGCCTATCCCCGCTATGATTGGTCGACCTGGTGGGCATGAGGAGTTTTTGTGTATCTTAGGCAAATGGTAATAAAATGCCAAATTGGGCTCATCAGTTACCAAAAAATCCCTCTCTTTTTTATGGAGTATACCTTCTTTGAAGGCAGAATCAACAATATCCTTAAGAGATGATTTAAACCTCGTAGTGGGGTCAGAGTTCAATTTCATATAGTAGTTAGCATCAAATAGAATTTTCCGGGCCTCTGTTAAATAATCAGCTAGGTCTTGAAGCACAACCCCTCCGCCTTTGTCGGCTTGTCTTATGACAATAGATTTGTTGTTTTTAAGACTTTCCAAAGCTTTTTTCTCATTAGGAAAAAGATTATTTTGTCCATGTATCTTTTTAGTTATTTTATCAAAATCGTCACTAACAAGTTGCCTGAAGATTTCGATATGGGCATTGTTTTTCAATTGGGGCACAAAATTCGATTTGTTTTTAAAGTTGGTATGTATATACCCCTCACACAGTTGGTCAATAAAAGTGTCAGGTTCAATAACCGGAACCATTTCTTGGTTGAGTCTGGCTCCCATGGAGTCTGTCAGAATAGGCAACAGTGTACTATTCTTAAGTGTCTTTTCAGCAAAGTATTTTTGCAATGACAGTTTTTGGGTGAACCGGTTCAAATCCACAAAAAGTGAAAAAACATTGTGCTTGTTGGTAGGACTAAAAGAAAGACCTTTGCCCAATACCCGAATTTCGTCATTAGACAAGACATGTGACGATAGATTAAAGATCCCCTTACTTAGGGTCTGTAATCTTGCCTTTTTGCGGGCTGTGCTCCGTCCTCTACACCCTCGTTTCCGTGAGGTCTTTTCCCTTTCGGGGGTGTAGTGAGAGAGATCACCGGCTCTAGGTAACTGGCAATCGTCTTCTGTTTCCATGACGATTGTCTGTGACCTGTCCCTAAAAAATGATTAGGAGAATCAGTATCAGAAATGATAGCTTGGCTATCATTTGGAAAATGAGGGCTCAAGGTCGCCTCGGGGCCAAACATGTGGTTAGGATATGCATTTGCACC
Source organism: Bombina bombina (assembly GCF_027579735.1). Taxonomy (NCBI): domain Eukaryota; kingdom Metazoa; phylum Chordata; class Amphibia; order Anura; family Bombinatoridae; genus Bombina; species Bombina bombina. The sequence goes on from NC_069505.1 coordinate 336,539,668, forward strand.
AACATTATTTGGCATTCTAGATGGTGTAATCTCATGGCTGCTCGTAATAGCCCTCCTAGTATGTGAGGGACCCTGATCACTAAGAGAATTATCTCTCATATGTCCATGGCCATAATTGAATGATATGTGCTGGTTAGCTGGATCACCTTGGATCTGATGGTAATTTCCTACAGCACGGTGAGATGGTATAGCTATATCATTTCTGGAATTATGGTACCCATTGGAATGCTGTACATAGTTAACATTCCTATTTTCTTTAGGGTTTCTATGATCAGGTCTATATCCATAATTAGGGTTGTTATAATTAGATTGATGTCCTCTATTATATTCACCCTGATGTCTATAACCACTATGATCTGGACCAGATGGTGGATAATCTCTATCTTTATGCCAGTGGTTATTACCATTATAAGAATAATGGTTTCGTCTGTTGGCGTTCGTCCACTGTTCATTAGTATTATTAGTGGACTGGTGATTATTCCAAGTGGTATTATTCGACTTATTTTTATTCTTATTTTTGTTTTTATTTTTCGGGTAATATACCGTAGTCCACTCATTATCAAGGCCATTAGGTGGTTCTCTTGAGAGTGGTTGCTGGATAACCCTATCCTGTGGGGTGGCATTCACTTCTGAAACTAAATTGCTCTTTGGATAAGGGCTAGATGTTTCGTGAATTCTCTTATTCTTATGATAGGTATGTATCTGACCTTTTTGGTAATCCTCTTCATCCCTAATAAGTTTACGATTTTTAACCAACATCAAATCTTTTTGATAAGCATCTGTTTTCTGTAGAACCATAGTATTCAGTTCATCATAAAGATGCGATGTTTTGAATTTTTCTAAACTTTTTTGAATGGAATCTATTTCTTTAGAGGATTGTTCGACTAAAATCTTCCTGTGGGCAATCAAGATTTTCAAAAGTGTGATGGAACATAAAGTTAATGCTTTCTCCCATTGGGAATTGACAATGGGGTCATCTTTAAATGAACAACTTTTATAAATCCTAAGTCCACGAGGTATTTGTTCTTTATCAATATATTTTTGCAACATTTCTGCATCCAACCAGTGTCTGCACTCGACATTGATTGCATCTTCTAATCTCGCAAAAAGTGCATGAATGGACAGATTCTCAACAGAACTGTCAGATGTAGCTGTGCTAGTAGTGGATTCTGTGTGTGACACGAGCAACAATCTCTTGTTGTTCCTTTCACTCACAGATAACATTATGTTCAGTAATACAAAATACGTGAATACAAATCAAATGCACAGGTCACGTGATTAGCAGTGACCCGTGTATTAGATTGTGAAACTAAATAGTCTTAATCCAATGCAAACCAGTGATAAAAATAGTGAACCAATGTAATATGGCAGTATTACAACTATGAATAATAATGTGGCAGTGTTAAAACTAGGAATAAGTGATATATGTGCTAACAATAATATAACTAGCGATGGTGTGAATCAAAAAAACTTGGAATCTATAATTAAAGTGCAGAAATATAACAAATCCTAAATGACAAAAATGCTATAAAAGTTTGAATATACAATATGTGTCTATAACAATTTGGCCAAATAATTTCAAAGACTAGTGTATTAATCAGATAAACCCTATACTAGTACGCTAGTATAATATTATACCTCAGAGTAGTGGTGAAAAATAAAAATAAGATAAAAAATTATTAACAGACAAACCTCCTACAGAGAAAATTAATATAACAAATACAGGTAGCGATTCTCAAAAAAAGGAGGTAATTGAGGACAACATACAACCCTATAATATAAATAGGTCAGAAATCAAAATACAATGTGAACACAAATATGCAAAATGAAAAATGAATAAACAATAGACCGATGTGGATCGTATTTGGCAAGAAGTAGTAATTACTAGAACAGCAACAACCAAGACAGTATATAAAAATATATCGGTTTAGCAACAAACCCTAAAAAAGACAAATAATAGGCAGTGGTATTAAGTCGTAATTCATTAGGAGCAGCAATTGCTAATAGGAACTAAGTCAAATGCAGCAAACTTCGGTGGGCCTTGGCCCAAATACTGACAAGAATAAAGAGAACAAAGAGAACAAACAGAGTCTCTATAGAAGTGCGCAAATGATCACAGCATGTGGCAGATGGCGGATTCGGCAACCAGCAATCCAGGCAGCTCTCTTAGAAATAGTAGGTGGACAACGGGAACCTGGTGTGAATCCAAGGGTTACTCATGGAGTAAGGTCAGGATTCCTAAGATATTATCTTTTCTCCAAGAAGGATTAGAAAAGGGTTTGTCAGCTAGTTCCTTAAAGGGACAGATTTCTGCTCTGTCTATTCTTATGCACAAACGTCTGGCTGAGGTTCCAGACGTTCAGGCGTTTTGTCAGGCTTTAGTTAGAATCAAGCCTGTGTTTAAACCTGTTGCTCCGCCATGGAGTTTAAAGTTAGTTCTTAAGGTTCTTCAAGGGGTTCCGTTTGAACCTTTGCATTCCATAGATATTAAGCTCTTATCTTGGAAAGTTCTGTTTTTAGTAGCTGTCTCCTCGGCTCGAAGAGTTTCGGAGTTATCTGCTTTACAATGTGATTCCCCTTATCTCATTTTCCATGCAGATAAGGTAGTGTTACGTACCAAACCTGGTTTTCTACCTAAGGTGGTATCTAATAAAAATATCAATCAGGAGATTATTGTACCGTCACTGTGTCCTAATCCTTCTTCAAAGAAGGAACGTCTTTTACACAATCTTGACGTGGTTCGTGCTTTAAAGTTTTATTTACAAGCTACTAAAGATTTTCGTCAAACATCTGCATTGTTTGTTGTCTACTCTGGACAGAGGAGAGGCCAAAAGGCTTCGGCAACTTCTCTTTCTTTTTGGCTAAGGAGTATTATACACTTAGCTTATGAGACTGCTGGCCAGCAGCCTCCTGAAAGAATTACAGCTCATTCTACTAGAGCGGTAGCTTCCACATGGGCTTTTAAGAATGAGGCTTCTGTTGAACAGATTTGTAAGGCGGCGACTTGGTCTTCGCTTCATACTTTTTCTAAATTCTATAAATTTGATACTTTTGCTTCTTCGGAGGCTATTTTTGGGAGAAAGGTCTTACAGGCAGTGGTGCCTTCCGTTTAAGCGCCTGCCTTGTCCCTCCCTTCATCCGTGTCCTATAGCTTTGGTATTGGTATCCCACAAGTAATGGATGATCCGTGGACTGGATACACCTTACAAGAGAAAACAAAATTTAAGCTTACCTGATAAATGTATTTCTCTTGTGGTGTATCCAGTCCACGGCCTGCCCTGTCATTTTAAGGCAGGTGTTTTTTATTTTTAAACTACAGTCACCACTGCACCCTATAGTTTCTCCTTTCTCTTGCTTGTCTTCGGTCGAATGACTGGAGGTGGCAGTTAGGGGAGGAGCTATATAGACAGCTCTGCTGTGGGTGATCCTCTTGCAGCTTCCTGTTGGGAAGGAGAATATCCCACAAGTAATGGATGATCTGTGGACTGGATACACCACAAGAGAAATAAATTTATCAGGTAAGCATACATTTTGTTTTTACTTGGTGTGAAAATTTTTTAAAGGAAAGATATTATAGGCTCCAAGTACTAAACAGCAGGCTGCAAAGTCTCAGAGGGGCAAACATAAATCACCCCAAACTCGCTTGTTTGGGGTGATTGACAGGCGCTACTGTTGTGCAATTGGTCACATAAGAACAGGGGGCAGTGCTGCATAAGTTAATACGTGTGCAACAAAAAACACTGTACGTCCACATCCTGCTCAGTCACCACAAAGACAAGCAGATAGGTTCCCAAGATGGGAACCTTGTCATTCTCTTTGTACATGGGTCTCTATGTCTTTAAAGGGACACTGTACCCAAAATTTTTATTTTTTAATTCAGAAAGAACATGCAATTTTAAGCAACTTTCTAATTTACTCCTATTATCAATTTTTCTTCGTTCTCTTGCTATCTTTATTTGAAAAAGAAGGCATCTAAGCTGGTTTTGGGTTCAGTACTCTGGACAGCACTTTTTTTATTGGTGAATGAATTTATCCACCAATCAGCAAGGACAACCCAGGTTGTTCACCAAAAATGGGCCGGCATCTAAACTTACATTTTTGCATTTCAAATAAAGGTACCAAGAGAATGAAGACAATTTGATAAAAGGAGTAAATTAGAAAGTTGCTTAAAATGTCATGCTCAATCTGAATTACGAAAGGAAAAATTTGGGTACAGTGTCCTTTTAATAAGTGGAACTTAGCAAGGCTGGATTGTCCTACTGGGACACCAGGGAATTTCCCGGTGAGTCACAGCAGCTAGGGCTGGAAAGCTACAATTTAAGGGGGAGGTAACAAAGTATTTCCTTCTAAGTTTTATTTCCTAGACCATGTGCCATTTTAGTAACCTCCTTTGAATGTTTTCCACCGTTTAGTCAAGTCACACTGTGAGACAAACTTTTTTGAGTGTATTCCCCTGATCACACTACGGTTAATTATTTTCATATAGCAACAATCTTGATTTTTTTTTGTATTGCAAACAAATATAATTTAATTCTGAAAAAAATGGAGGAAAGTGTATCTCCTTGAGAAAAATTGTGCATGTGTATTCTACAGAAGGAAAATAGGGCTGGTCTTTAGATTTTTCCAGGGCTACTTTTTATTCCTAGTCTGACCCTGGAAGTTAGAATTAAAGTAAAGGAAGAGACACAATATGATAGACACCCCCAGGTATAGTTAGGGATTTCATGTAATTGAGGGCAAAATTATTTTTTACAGAAAAGCAACAAGAGACCTCTAGTTTGAGGGTAGTAGTTTCAGGAGAAATTTTCATTAGGACATTTTTTACATAAAGAGTAGTTGATTCATGGAGTAAACTTCTAATATAGGTGGCAACTTTGCAAAGGAATTCAATAATGTCTGGATATCCACAAAGTTATCTGAGAATGAATTAAAATAAGCGGTTAATGAACTTATTGACTATACATTTGTAAAATCACAGAAATATATAAACCCCTATATTGCCAGTATATAGCTTACATGCTAAGGGGGTTCATGGCGGATAGTAATGGAGGAGAGGAACTGATATTAGGAAAGGTCATTGTAAGTTGTATGCATCCCTGAACAGTAGAGTCTTTAGGGAGCGCTTGAAGCTTTCAAAACTAGGGGAGAGTCTTGTGGAGCGAGGCAATGAGTTCCACAAGATGGGAGCCAGTCTGGAAAAATCCTGTAAATGGGAATGTGAGGAGGTAACAAGACAGGAGGAGAGCAGGAGATTGTGAGCAAAACAAAGGGGATGAGAGGGAGAGTATCTGGAGACAAGGTCTGAGATATAGGGGGAAAGCAGTGCAGTTGAGGGCCTTGTATGTCAGAATTTTGTGTTTAATCCTGGAGGCAAGAGGAAGCCAGTGAAGGGATTGGCAGAGAGGTGTAGCAGATGAAAAGCAACGTGCAATGAGCCTGGTAGAGGCATTCATTATGGATTGTAAAGGAGCTAGGCGGCAGCTAGGGAGAGCAGAGAGTTGCAGTAGTCAAGGCGGTAAAGGATGAGAGAGTGGATTAAAAGCTTAGTTGTGGCTTGTGTAAGGAAATGTCTAATTTTAGAGATGTTTTTTAAGGTGGAAGTGGCACGATTTAGCCAAGGTTTGACTGTGAGGAGTAAAAGAAAGATCTGATTTAAATCTGAATTCAATGTGACCCCAAGACGTCGGGCATGCGGGGTAGGGGTAATGATGGAGTTGTCGACAGTTATAGCAAGATGGGGGGGGTGCGATTTTAGGAGAAGGAGGGAAAATAAGGAGCTTAGTTTTGGAGAAATTTAGCTTAAGGTAGTGAGAGGACATCCAGGAAGAGATGTGAGAAAGACAGTTAGTGACACGGGTTAGCAAGGAAGGAGATAGGTCTGGTGCAGAGAGGTAGATTTGGGTGTTGTCGGCATACAAATGATATTGAAACTCGTGGGACTTTATTAGTAACCTAATGATGATGTGTAGATTGAGAAAAGAAGGGGACCAAGGACAGAGCCTTGTGGTAACCCAAGAGAAAGTGGTGACGGGGCAGAGGAAGCCCCAGAGAAGGCTACACTAAAGGTACGGTTAGACAGGTAGGAAGAGAACCATGAGAGGGATGTGTCACAAATGCCGAAGGATTGGAGGGTTTGGAGCAAAAGAGGGTGGTCAACAGTATCAAAGGCTACAGACAGATCAAGGAGGATAAGCAGAGAGAAGTGGCCTTTGGATTTTGCTGTAAGTAGGTAATTGGTAACCCTAACGATTGCTGTCTCTATGCAGTGATGAGGGTGAAATCCAGATTGCAGTCGGTCAAGGAGGAAGTTTAATGTAAGGAACTGGGATAAGTGTGCATATACGAGCATTTCAAGAAGCTTTGAGGCAAGAAGGAGTAAGGAAATAGGACAGTAGTTTGATGGGGAGGTGGGATCGAGAGAAGTTTTTTTGAGGACAGGTGTGACCAGTGCATGTTTTAGAGATAAGGGAAATATACTGGTGCTGAGGGTGAGGTTGAAAATGTGTGTGAGTATAGGGGTAGGTGTAGAAGAGAGGGAGGGAGTAGCTGTGAGGGGATGGGGTTAAGGGGATAGGTAGTCGGGTGAGAGCACAGTATAAGTGCAGAAACTTCTTCCTCAGTAACAGGGGTGAAAGAGCTAAATGTATGGCTATGTGGGTTTTGGCTGATTGCAAGCTTTTGAGGTGGGTGAGAGACTGGAAGTATGTTGGGAGCTGATTTTGTTTCTGATAGAATCGATTTTGTTATTGAAGTAATCAGTCCATTTAGTAAAGGGTTTTAATCTACCAATATTGCCAGAAACACACAGTTTAGGCCTATGGATATACAGTGGATATTGAAAAGAATCACACCCCCCCCCCCCCGCCTTTTGAATATTGTTGCTTTGCAGCCTGAAATAAAGACAGTCACAGTTTTTGTTTATCCAGTTGTAATTACTGTAGTTATAACATCCAAGAGAACAATATAACACCAACATGTAAGGCAAAAATAAAGACCATTCAAAAACAGAATCACTGAGTTAGACAATTACTTGTAAACTCAATCAAGTGTAGCTAATCCCCTTCTCAACGGCACAAACAAAGCCATTTGACGTTCAACTGTGATCAGTTGTGGGCATATTGATGTGGGCATATTGATTAGCTCAGCATGAAAAGAGCTTTCCTGAGGCATCTCAGTCCCTGGTAGTGCAACTGAAGCAACAATCAGCTATGGGTGGCAAGGCACTGTCAAAAGATCTCTGGGATAATGTTGTGGACAGGCACAAGTCAGGAGATGGATACAAGAAAAAATCAAATGCTTTATCAGTGCCTAGAAGCACAGTAAAGTCTATTATTAAGAAGTGGTAGGTATTTGGTACAACACAGACCCTGGATCAGGACCTCGCTCCAAACTGGATGAAAGAGGCAGGAGGAAACTGGTCAGATAAGCTACCAAAAGGCCTACAGCAACTCTGAAGCAGTTGCAGGAATTTATGACAAATAGTGGTCATCGTGTGCATGTAAAAACAATATTACAAATTCTCCACAAATGTAACTGTGTAGCCATGCAGCGTGTTAAACCATTGCTCTGTGTGCTCCTGGCAGTCAAGGGATTACTACTGTTTATGTGTGTTACTGGTAACCAAGGGTTAAAATGACTGCTCACTTGTGAAAAATATACATGCTGGGAACAAATATGGGCCTAAAGAGCCTTTTGGGGTACATTTTGTGACCCCAGCTATCACCCATGCCCAGTCACCTATAGGTTGTCCGGTATTTTTTTGGACCATAGCTGGCAACCCTATTCATCACTCTTTACCCCATGGAAAGGACAAACTAATAAACCCCCAAATAACATCATAAATAGTTCCCTTACCACTATTTTAAAAGACCTTTATTCCAAAACAAGGATTAAAGGGACACTAAATCCAATTTTTTTCTTTAATGATTCAGATTGAACATGCAATTTTAAACAACTTTCTAATTTACTCCTACTATCAATTGTTCTTCGTTCTTTTGCTATCTTTTTGTAAAAAGCAGGAATTTAAGACTTAGGCGCCAGCCCATTTTAGGTTCAGCACCCTGGATAGTGTTTGCTTATTGGTGGCTACATTTAGCAAACCAATAAGCAAGCATAACCCAGGTTCTAAACCAAAAAGGGGCCGGTCCTTTAGCTTTACATTACTGTTTTTTAACCCCTTAAGGACCACAGCACTTTTCCATTTTCTGTTCATTTGGGACCAAGGCTATTTTTAAATTTTTGCAGTGTTTGTGTTTAGCTGTAATTTTCCTCTTACTCATTTACTGTACCCACACATATTATATACCGTTTTTCTCACCATTAAATGAACTTTCTAAATATACCATTATTTTAATCATATCTTATAATTTACTATAAAATGTTTTATAAAATATGATGAAAAAATGGAAAAAACTTTGACCCCCAAAATCTGTTACACATCTAAAACTACCAAAAAAACACCCATGCTAAATAGTTTCTAAATTTTGTCCTGAGTTTAGAAATACCCAATGTTTACATGTTCTTTGCTTTTTTTGCAAGTTATAGGGCAATAAGTACAAGTAGCACTTTGCTATTTCCAAACCACTTTTTTTTCAAAATTAGCGATAGTTACATTGTAACACTGATATCTTTCAGGAATCCCTGAATATCCCTTGACATGTATATATTTCTTTTAGAAGACATCCCAAAGTATTGATCTAGGCCCATTTTGGTATATTTCATGCCACCATTTCACCGCCAAATGCGATCAAATAAAAAAAAAAGTTCACTTTTTCACACATTTTTTCACAAACTTTAGGATTCTCACTGAAATTATTTACAAACAGCTTGTGCAATTATGGCACAAATAGTTGTGAATGCTTTTCTGGAATCCCCTTTGTTCAGAAATAGCAGACATATATGGCTTTGGCGTTGCTTTTTGGTAATAGAAGGCCGCTAAATGCCACTGCCCACCACACGTGTATTATGCCCAGCAATGAAGGGGTTAATTAGGGAGCATGTAGGGTTAATTTTAGATTTAGCGTAGTGTAGAAGAAAACCCCAAGTATTGATCTACGCCCATTTTGGTATATTTCATGCCACCATTTCATCACCAAATGCGATCAAATAAAAAAAAAGTTACATTTTTCACTAACTTTAGGTTTCTCACTGAAATTATTTACAAACAGCTTGTGCAATTATGGCACAAATGGTTGTAAATGCTTCTCTTGGATCCCCTTTGTTAAAAAATAGCAGACATATATGGCTTTGGCGTTGCTTTTTGGTAATTAGAAGGCCGCTAAATGCCGCTGCGCACCACACGTGTATTATGCCCAGCAATGAAGGGGTAATTTGGGCACTTGTAGGGTTAATTTTAGCTTTAGTGTAGTGTAGTAGACAACCCAAAGTATTGATCTAGGCCCATTTTAGTATATTTCATGCCACCATTTCACCGCCAAATTACATCAAATAAAAAAATTGTTCACTTTTTCACAAACTTTTTTTTACAAACTTTAGGTTTCTCACTGAAATTATTTACAAACAACTTGTGCAATTATGGCACAAATGGTTGTAAATGCTTCTTTGGGATCCCCTTTGTTCAGAAATAGCAGACATATATGGCTTTGGCTGCGCACCACACTTGTATTATGCCCAGCAGTGAAGGGGTTAATTAGGTGGCTTGTAGGGAGCTTGCAGGGTTAATTTTAGCTTTAGTGTAGAGATCAGCCTCCCACCTGACACATCACACCCCCTGATCCCTCCCAAACAGCTCTCTTTCCTCCCCCACCCCACAATTGTCCCTGCCATCTTAAGTACTGGCAGAAAGTCTGCCAGTACTAAAATAAAAGGTATTTATATATATATATATATATATATATTTATTTATTTTTTAAATCCATATTCTGCTATGTAGGATACCCCCTTAGCCCCCAACCTCCCTGATCCCCCCAAACAGCTCTCTAACCCTCCCCTCTACCTTATTTGCGCCATCTTGGGTACTGGCAGCTGTCTGCCAGTACTCAGTTTACAATAAAATGTTTTGTTTTTCATTTTTCCCCCTATTTTTCTGTAGTCCCTCCCAGATCCCTTAGATCCCAATTCCCTCCCTCCTCTCTCCCACTTTATTATTGAAAACGTTCCATAGTGTAGCGGTTCCCACCCGCCCCCGCGTGTGTGCGCACATCCGTGCATGCTCCTGGTGGCTCCGCCCATGATCCCGCCCCCTCTGACCATTTGCAAACACAGATGGCCTCCCACCCGCCTCCCACATCAGCTCCCACCCACCAATGATCACGGCCATTGATGTCCTATGTAGAGAGGGCCACAGAGTGGCTCTCTCTGTATCGGAGGGCCAAAAACTGTTATTGCAGGATGCCTCAATATGATCAGGATCGCTTCCACCGCTTTCAAAGACCAACGACGTACAGGGTATGTCGTCTGTCATTAACTGCATTTTTTTGCAGGACGTACCCCATACATCGTTGTTCGTTAAGGGGTTAAATAAAGATAGCAAGAGAATGAAGAAAAAATGATAATAGGAGTAAATTAGAAAGCTGTTTAAAATTGCATGCTCTATCTGAATCCTGAAAGAAAAAAAAGTGTTTTTTTTGTTTTCATCCAATTGTTCAGTTGGTGCTAAAATTAAATACAAAATTCATAAAAGAATATCATGATTATCTATCATGATTCAGATAGAGCATGGAATTCTAAGCAACTTTCTAATTTACTCCTATTATCAAATTTTCTTTGTTCTCTTGCTATCTTTATTTTAAAAGCAGGAATGTAAATCTTAGCAGCCAGCCCATTTTAGGTTCAGCACCATGGATAGCACTTGCTTATTGGAGGCTTACATTTATCCACCAATAAGAAAGTATAACCCAGGTTCTCAACCAAAAATGGGTTAGCTCCTATGCATCACATTCCTGCTTTTTAAATAAAGATAGCAAAAGAACGAAGAAAAATTGATAATAGGAGTATATTAGAAAGTTGCTTAAAATTGCATGCTCTAATCTGAATCATGAAAGAAAAAATTTGGGTTTAGTGTCCCTTTAAGAAATCAATACACCTTTTTAATATTACACTATTTTTCAACAACATCCTCTTTAGCACATGTATAAAAATTGATATGGATCCAAAATGTATGTTCATTAAAAAGTATATGTCATTAACACACTTATTGAATCCATATTGTAAAAATGTATATATCTCAAATCGATTTACTCTAAAATCATGCAGACTGGAGTATTTTGTAAAATACTTGTATTAGCATAAGCTGCTGTAAAATGCATTGTGGTTAATAAAAAGGTAAAATGTAAATAAAATATTAAACTGTTTTGCATTTTCACAGTAAAAAACAAAAACAAAATAAAACTGCAGTTCCAGATTCATCCAGAAGGTGTCAGACATTCTACTTTAGTGCTATAGTGGACTCAATCTGCATTCTTAGTTATATTGTCCAGGTTTAAACGTACTGTACTTAGGGCAGATTACAAGTGGAGCACTAAATATCGCTTGCGAGCAAGCGATATTAGCGCTCCACTTTTTAATACCAGCACACAATAATGTGCGCTGATATTAAACGGAAACCTCAATGTGAACGCGAGCTTGCATTCGCATTACTAGGAAGCATTGTGTTCAAGAGAGCGCACTTCCATAGGCTGCTTTGGGAGCCTCGTTCTAATGCCATGATAGACGGCATCAGAACCTCGCACAGCGAAGTAGGTAAATAGCGCAGCTATGGGCAGCATTTTTAAATATATATGTATATGATTATATACTGTACATATAATTTATGTGTTAATATATGTATATACACATAAAACACATAAATATAAATGTATAAAATCACATATATATTTACATTACAGTCTATAGGAACACACAGTTTCCATAGACCACAATGTAAAGGCACTTTTCAGTGCCTTTTTTTTTTTTTCTAACAGTCCACTCCCACCAACTTTAGACCCCAAAAACAGCCTAGTGCAGTTTTTATATTTTTTATTTAATTTTTTTTAATTAAAAACTACAATGCCCTCTATTTTTGAGGGCACTTATAGAAAATTAACCAGAGATCTAATCTCTGGTTAATTTTCAGAGCGCTAATTGTTACCGCGAGCTCGCTGTAGCAATAACCAGCCACATTTAATTTTTGCAGGAGCACAATAATTTAGTGCATCAATTGTAATCTAGCCCTCAATGTCTTTATGAAGTGTGTGCCGTATATACAGTGAGTACATCCCTGTGCAATATCACTTAAATGTCAAATGATTAAAAATTGTATCACCTTACAGTAATTGTATTCTAACTTTTTCAGCAGAGAATTTGCTCTTATGTAAAAAGTTTAGATATACTCTATTAAAAATACAGGCCCCACAGTAGGAACTGATAACCCATTGATAACCCCTGCACCAATTCTTAAGCACTTGCCCGTCTGTTTTTCAGATATAGATTATGCAAGTAGTCCACTTTCAGTGGCGTCATTTTAGGAGGACGGCCACTGTGGCTCTGATTAGTGGTACTATCGCTCGTTCTATTCCTCCTGATTATTACTGCTGTAACTGTGTTTGACTGATTTTTGGTTGGTATTTGCATCTTTGTGAAGTTTCAAAATCAGATTGTTCAATTCCTCTGGCAATTCTTTTCCATGTGGAGCCATGATGCAAAAATGCAGATAGGCACAGACCATAGGTCCAAGATTGAGAAAGTTCTGGTGTTCACAGATCATTTTATAACCATGTTCATTCAAATAGGCTAAATGGAAATCACAGGTGTACTCAATTTTGTTTCAAATGATCAATGGTTTACTAACTTGTGTGTCAGTAATCACAGGTGTATTCACTTTTGTTATGAGTACACACCTGTGCAATATCACTTAAAGGAACACTCAATGCAGTAGAATCGCATAATTAACAAGTTCATAATAAAAAGACAATGATTTAACACCTACTCTGAATTTCACATCTGCCAATCACAGACAAGTATATGTATATCCTGTGAGTTTGTGCACATGCTCAGTAGGAGCTTATTCCCCAGAAAGTGTGTATATAAAAAGACTGTGCAAAATTTGATACTGGAAGTAATTTGGAAAGTGTCTTAAAACTGCATGTTCTATCTGAATCATAAAAGTTAATTTTGATTTGAGTGTCCCTTTAAATGTCAAATTATTCAAAATTGTATCACCACTCAATAAGTGCATTATTTCTAAGCTGACAAGTAGAATGTTTCCTCTTTTGAACAAGGAAAAACAAATACTTTAAAAGGATTATTTTGAAAATACAGGGCTCAAAGGTGAAAGTTTAAATAAAAACAATTGATTAAAAATATCAAAGATTTGGTCGGGGCGGAGCTAGCAACCATACAGAGCGGTCGTAATAACAGGAGCTCTCTCATTAAATACCCCTTAACTTACTTTTATTCCATTTCCCCTGAAGATAATTACCCCTAATTTCATCCCCTGTATTCCCCTGTACTTTCGACATCATCAATTAAGCAGTTCTGGACACGAGTGAAATCGGCTGATTCCTCTCGCTATTAGCACAATGAACCACCCATAGGGCCTCAATACCGAGTAACACCCTGCTTAAATCTTGGTCGCTACTAAGAAAAGGACTCTCAACAACTCCAGTGTCATTCGGGAACTTACCCGGCACCATCCGCAGACCACCCGGAGGAGTTTTGGAACAGTGATACATCACACGCAGCCCATACCGGTCAGTCTGATACCTGCACACATGGAGGATCTATACAGCCCCAGCCGACACCCGCGCTTCTAAGGAACACCTAACGCATATCCCTTAAACCGGACATCTAGTGTGGCAACAGACAGCACAAGTGTACATACCGGGTGAACCCACAGCGTCCTTTGAGAGTTCCCGGCCCTTCAGAACGAGAGGTGTACTTTTGGCGCGAACGGACGCCATCTTCCCAGCCGCATTACAGCTGCATCGCACCCTAAGATCACGATTACCCTCTTCACAGCAGAAAACCTGTGTACTCCTGGCAGCAGAAGGGTAAACACGATTGAGCCATAACAACCCCTTGCCTCAAAGGTCTCTAACACAACAGCGGTGTACTTCAATCACTGGCCATATTAAGGGGAATCAGGTGAGATGATGCGACACACTTAGGTCGCTATTTCCTTCACCCACACACATCGCTCTGTACACCATTCCTCAATATCCCCCCTATATAAATATAAGAGAAGGCTAGATACTTAATAAAGTGCACTTTGGGAAACATCTGACAATAAGCTGGGTTGAAATAGATATAGGAGAGACTTTGGAATTTTAGCCTTTTCAGACCTACCCAGAGAGCTGAAACTCCAATAGGCCTCAACATCTTGCCCAGCTGATCACCCTCACAAGAGCAAACCCTTGCACCATCCACCCTCCTAGAACTTGGAGCTCAACATTAGAAACACGAACTGAGCCACTAAAGAGGTTCACCCACAATATTAATCTGCACTTGAAGACACAAGACTCATACCTACTATTCATAATATAAGGTTCCTTCTCCTCCCTTTCCCGCAGTCCTCACGATCTGCGGGTCATATCCACTTCCCTTTCTCCGATCTCGCCCAGAGGTGGCATATTCCCTGGAGAGGGACCACGTTTAATTAACTGAGCCATCAGAAAGTCCATATACAATCTCATCTAGTGTTACAATACCTCTTGCAAGTAGAGTTTGCTACCCTGGAAATATAATTGATTTAAGGCCCTATTCTGCTTGCACATTTCTTTCGGCATACTACAGTATACAATGATGGGCTAAACCCTTAATAGGAGAGGTGCCGGTTTAAACCCCCCCAGTTTTCAACCTTAGTGCAGAAATAGCCTCTGCCCCTGAGTCCTACAAGAAATCATATTGCTAAACATGGCGTATTCTTCAAAGCGGAAACAAAAACATCAAGAGATTCCCAAAAGGACTCTAACAGATCACTTCAACAGTAAAACTTTGTCGGATACGGACCTCTCAGAGGAGGACTCTAGAGGTTCTACAGTCTCCATGCGTAGAAATTTGAAAGGGGATAACCTGTGTAAAGATAGAGCTGCTCTCTCGCAATCTACTTTCTTGGACACTATCAAAACTTTATCAGATAAAATGGACACTCATTATACATCTTTATGACAGGACCTCCGCCAATCAGTCAGTGAGCTTAAACGTGATATATCCTCGCTTGGTGAACGAACTGAAACGTTGGAAAGGAAACATGAAGATCTGGCTCTGGATCATACTAACCTACTCTCATACTCTCAGAATCTCGCTGAACAAATTTCTGATCTAGAGATGAAACTGGCGGATCTAGAAGATAGATCCCGTCGTAATAACGTCCGGATTAGAGGCATTGTGGAGGATATAACTCCAGCTGACCTTCCCAATTACCTGAATGGCCTCTTTAAAGACCTTCTGGGCACTACCCCTGACTCAGACCTAATTGATAGAGCTCATAGGGCTCTATGCCCACGTAATGCACCATCTGAAGCCCCAAGGGATGTCATTTTAAGGCTTCACTACTATACAACAAAAGAGAAGATTCTCAAAGCATCCTTTAACAATAAACCTCTTAATAAGCCTTACCACAACTTACAAATTTTTCCAGATCTATCCCCACACACCTTAGCCAAAAGAAAAACATTCCAACAAGTGACACATACCCTAAGGCACCATAACATAAAATACAGATGGGGGTTCCCGGTGAAGTTTTTTTTCAGGCACGAGGACCAACCATATGCTATATCATCTCTGGAACAAGGTCTTAAGTTGCTACATAACCTGAAACTGGTAGCTCCCGCGGATCTTAATGTCAGACGAAAAAACAGTCCCAAAGGACTCAGTACCACAGCGTCAGAATGGCACCCTCCAAACAAGGAAACACCTCACCAGGAAGAAGACTGAACTAGTTTACAGTCCTAATACCAAAAGATAAAATCTGCATTAGGTTTCATGACTTCTCCACTTAGCACTTCTGAACTTAAGATGCAGCGGAGCACACATACGGGTACATACCTTACTCTAAACCTGCTCTATCGCTGTAGATCATAGTAATGAAGACCATCACACAAGAAGACCTGCTACCAGGTAGTCACTGAGCCCACATACGGGTACTCACCTTACCCTTTTTTCTCGGCCATTGACATCTAATTTCATTTTACTTGGCTGTATATTGTTATTCTCTCTAGTTATACTGTTCTGTTACTAATGTTTATTAAGCTTGTGTTTTGTGGGTTGCATCTCTCCCCTTCCATCCTTTTTGAGTGGTGGGGGGAAGATAAAGTCCTCCCATGGGAATAACTCACACCCTGTAAAGATGTAACTTTTGGAAGACTTTGAACATTTCAGATAACATACTTTTACCTAACCATATTATGGTATCTCATATTATACACTGTATATTTATTATGCTCAGTGGACATCTCATACTTCAGACGTTACATTTATATCTATGAATATTATGTTACCCTATATTATACGTTGTTTACCCACTTTGTCTTTATACTTAACTCAGATCAAAATATTATACCTGTTATTTTACAATTAGAATTGTTTATTGCATTCCATTAAATATTGGATTACCACATTGATCACTCGAATAGTTCACAGGACGAATCAATCCCTAGCACGCTTCACAACTAGCATAAAAGTTTGCCAGAAAACTACAGTACCCCCCTACAACGCACGCTTTCACTACAACATACTCCTCTTCTGACACATGCTAGGAGTTACTTCACACAACCCAGATCTTCCTTACACTCTCAGTAAAATATATTTCTGCCCACACTCACTCTATTAACCATATACTGGGGGGGGGGCGCCTCTACCGTTGGCACCTCTCCCTTCCCTTAGATATCTCACCTTATAACATAACCCACCTTACCTTACATAATTCTAAACTCAAACATACCCTGTTACCATTGCTCCTGTTAGACCGCTCAGACTCTGACAAACATATTTAACTTATTAAAGTTTCAATACTCACTTTCTAGCTCCCCCCACCCTCTCCCTTCTTCCCCCTTCCATACATTACATTACAGCTTTGGGGGCAAACCTCCCCTACTTCTATTGCATAACTACTGCCCTTCTTCCCCTTCTTAACTGAAGCGGCTCTGGACCGCTGACCCCTGAACCCCCCCTACTCATCTACTGCGTAGTTATAAAGAAATCTCGCTATATCATCTATTTTAGACACTATTTACAGACCAGTCACTCACACTCAAATAATGAGCTGTACAGATACATCATTATTACCCAAACGCACTCATATATTTTATCGACATAACTACTCAATACATCTATACTTTTTACAATCTCCCCCTATATCATGAAAATGAGACCCTTTTTCATATCGACCATCATTGCCACCTTCTGACAAGAGATAGACATTGACTCTTACCATAGAATTGATCTGAATATATTCGTTTTGCAGTTTATGTCTGTATACTTTTTATTTATGTCTACCACACTTGTTCAGTGGTCTTATTATTGTACTGTTTCCGTATATGTCTCAATAAAAATTTTATAAACAAAAAAATATCAAAGGTTTGAAACAAAAGTCTTTTAACTGAGCCTCATACAAAACTGTCATTATTAGTTTTGCCAGCTTTTCTTGTGACTTAAATTTCATTTTTCCCACTGTCCCAGAGAGCCAAAAAAAAAAACATCTGCAGGAACATTCTACAGAGTGATTGTTTGATCAGTGCAAGAGCTTATTTACATCTGACCCAAACTAACAAACTAAACCCCTCAAAGGAGATAAGATAAACATCCTCAAGCATTACTGTCAGTATTTTAACAATGCAAAGTTGACAAATTTGTTGTAATGTAGTGGTTAGTTACTGATAAATACTATGTCCCCATTTTTAATTCTGCGCTTGCACAATGATCCCAACCAGGGAACCTGTCCACATACACATACAGGGACAGTGAGGCTGCATCCACTGCCTGCATTTATCATTGCACAAATAAGTGATGGTGTAGTCCCTAACTCTGGTTTTGCACAACCAAATTCCTCGAGAGAAGGGCTTGTCAATCATTCCAGAAAGTCAGTCCAGGGCCTGCAACTCAAGTCAAGACCTCAAAATTTGCCCTTGCAGCTTAAAGGGAGAGTGTACTGTAACTTTTTTCTCCTTGTGTTGCCAATGATCCAGTGATCTGCTGGAGTGTATTAAATTGTTTGCAAATAACTTCTTTACCTTTATTTTGTCACTTGAAATAACTGTATTTTCCTGTTGTTTCCCCCATACTGAACATTTCAGTACTTAAAGGGACATGAAACCCAACATTTTTCTTTCATGATTTAGATGGAGCATTACATTTTAAACAACTTTCCAAATTGCTTCTATTATCATTTTTGCTTTATTCTCTTGGTATTCTTTGTTGAAGGAGCCGCAATGTACTACTGAGAGCTAGTGATGTCCCGAACTGTTCGCCCGCGAACGGTTCACGGCGAACATAGTATGTTCGCGTTCGCGGCTGTGGGCGAACACATGCGATGTTTGATCCGCCCCCTATGTGTCATCATTGAGGAAACTTTGACCCTGTATGTCACAGCCTTCTGACACATTAGAGCCAATCAGCATCAGACACTCCCTCACAGACCCTCCCCCTCTTGTTGGCAGCAGCCATTTTAGACTCATAACGACCTTGCTTTGTTAGTGAGAGGACGTTTTGTTTTGCTGCTGCTGACATTATAGGGAAATAGATAGCTAGGCTAGTGTATTTAGTGTCCACTACAGTCCAGAAGGACTCATCTCATCTCTGCTGCAAGGACAGCACCCCAAAAAGCCCTTTTTAGGGCTATAATTCGAGCCGTTTTTTTTTTTTTTTCTTCGTATTTTTATTAGCATTTGCCTGGCTTTCAGCCTGTGTGTAAGGCTCACAGCATATGCTGTGATTACTGCCACCAATGATATCTGCCTAACAACATTAGTTTAAATTTAACCAACAAAAATTTGAAATTATTTTGCTAGTGTAATTTATTTTAATTTTCTATCAGGCCTGTGTCACACAGCATATACTCTGGTTCATTGCTCTGTGCCAGCCACCAGTGGTCATATCCGCTTATAACATTATTTTAAATTAAAAAAAAAACTTTTAAATCATTTTGCTAGTGTAATCTAATTACATTTTCTATCAGGCCTGTGTCTGTCAGGCTCACACAGCATTAATATACTTCAGTTTTTTTTCAGTCTTTTGGTTAATTGCTCTGTGCCAGGCAGCCACCACTCATATCTGCTTCACCTTATTTTAAATTAAAATAAAAAAACGTTTACATTTTTTTGTTAGTGTAATCTAATATCATTTTCTATCAGGCCTGTGTGTTTTGCTGACTTACAGAGCATACTGTGTTTAATTGCTGCCCTCCCTAGTCTATGAGCCAAGACTCATATGTGTTTAACCTTTTTTTAAATTCCCCCCAACAAAAAAAATTTAAATCATTTTTCTAGTGTAATCTAATTGTATTTTCTATCAGGCGTGTGTGTATCTGACTTACAGAGCCTACTGTTTTTAATAGCTGCCCTTCCAAGGCTATCAGCCACGACTCATATGTGCTTAACCTTTTTCTTTAAATTCCCAAATAAAATCTTTAAATCATTATGCTAGTGTAATCTAATTTTATTTTCTATCAGGCCTGTGTCTAACTGTCTATCTGACTTACAGAGCATACTGTTGTTAATTGCTGCCCTACGTAGCAGCCAGCCAGTGCGACCACTCATATGTGCACTTGTTAACATTATTTTAATATTAAAATATAAACTTTTAAATTATTTTGCTAGTGTAATCTAACTTAATTTTCTATCAGGCCTGTGTTTTTCTCACTTACACAGCATACTGTGTTAAATTGCTGCCCTACCTACCAGCCACGACTCATATCTGCCAGCCTGTGTGCCAGGCCCAACTAGCCAATTAGTGCCACCAATCATAGTTGTTGTAACAGTATTGAAAACATTGTAAATCATCACTTTTTTGACTGTGAATCTGCAGTCTAGTAGTGCAGTTCCCTCCTGCCTGCCAGCCTGTCTGCCAGGCCCAACTAGCCAATTAGTGCCACCAATCATATTTCTTGTAACAGTATATAAAAAAATTTAAATCATAATTTTTTTGACTGCAAATCTTCAGTCTCCTAGTGCCATTGAATTGCAGTTTCCTCCTGCCTGGCAGCCTGTGTGCCAGTCCCAACTAGCCAATTAGTGCCACCAATCATAGTTGTTTAAACAGTATTGAAAAAATTGTAAATCATCACTTTTTTGACTGTGAATCTGTAGTCTAGTAGTGCCATTGAATTGCAGTTCCCTCCTGCCTGCCAGCCTGTGTGCCAGGCCGACTTGCCAACTAGTTACACCAATCATATTTGTTGTCACAGTATTGTTATTATTTAAAATAAAATATTTTTTGATTGTTATTCTGAATCCTCAGTTTTCTCGTGCCATTGAATTGCACTTTCCTCCTGCCTGCCAGCCTGTGTGCCAGGCCCAACTAGCCAAGTAGTGCTAGCAATCATATTTCTTTAAAAAAAATTGTAAATCATCACTGTTTTGACTGTGAATAGGGGGAGTTACAGAGATTAAAGTGCTAAGAATAGTACTACTTAACACAACCTAGTTAACATGGGTCCCAGACCGCATGTCTTATTATTATATTTTGTCAGGGTAATCAGGCAGGCCATATAGACCTCCCCCGATAGGGGGGGGGGGGGTAACAGGGATTAAAGTGCTAAGAAAAGTACTAATTAACACAAGCTAGTTACCATGGGTCCAACACCATGTGCCTTGTTGTTATACTTTGTCAGGGTAATCATGCAGGCCATATAGACCTCCCTTGATAGGGGAAGTAACAGGGATTACAGTTCTAAGAATAGTACTACTTAAACACAACCTAGTTACCATGGGTCCCAGACCAGATGTTTTCTTGTTATACTTTGTCAGGCTAATCATGCAGGCCATATAGAACTCCAACGAAAGGGGGGGTAAGAGGGATTAAAGTGATAAGAAAAGTTTTACTTAACACAACAAAATTACCATGGGTCCCAGACCGCGTGTCTTGTTGTTATACTTTGTCAGGGTAATCATAACCGCCATATAGATCTCCACCAATAGGGGGAGTTACAGGGCTGAAAGTGCTAAGAATAGTACTACTTAACACAACCTAGTTACCATGGGTCCAAGACTGCATGTTTAATTATTATACTTTGTCAGGGTAATTATATATCTAACAAATCTATCTATTTCTCTTCTATCGATTCTATCTAACTATCAATCTATGTATATCTATCTATCCTATCTATCTTCTGTCCGGACTGTTTTGAGACAGCCACTTGTGTTTTTGACAAATTTGAAGTAGGAGGACAGAACAATCATCTTCTTCCATCTCCCGGTTCCAAAAATGAAGGCCATATAGACCTCCCCCAATAGGGGTACTAACAGGTTGTAGTAAACTGCTAAGAATAGTACTACTTAACACACCACGGGTCACAGACCGCATGTCTTATTGTTATACTCTGTCAGGGAAATTATATATATTTCAAATCGATTTATTTATCTATCAAATCGATCGAACTGTCAAACGTATCTATCAAATGTAGATTGCATCTATTGATCGATGTAATTCGTATCTATAAAATGTATATTACATATTTTGGTTGATGTCATTCGTATCTATAAAATGTATATTGCATCTTTGATTCGATAACATTCGTATCTATCAAATGTATATTGCATCTATTGATCAATGTGATTTGTATCTATCAAATGTATATTGCATCTATTGATCTATGTAAATTGTATCGATCATATCTATATTGCATCGATTGAGCTATGTAATCTATGTATCTATCTATCAAATCTATCTCGTGGTTGTGCAAATGGACTGTTTGCGGTTGATTGCGGTGCGTTACACTTGGAGTTTGCTCTGTCACTGTGAAGCGGCCATAATCCTTACACTACCTGATAGATACAACATCATAATTGATGTTTTAAAGCACGTTATTGCAAACAATTTGGGAATGTTAGGTGATTTAGGCCCTTTATGGGTTAAAAGCAGACTCTGCATAAACTATGTAATTTTCCATGGGAGTTTTGCCAGGGATCCCCCTCCAGCATGCCACAGTCCCGGTGTTAGTCCCCTTGAAACAACTTTTCCATCACTATTGTGGCCAGAAAGAGTCCTTGTAGGTTTTAAAGTTCGCCAGCCTATTGAATTCAATGGCGGTTCGCCGGTTCGCGAACAATACCGGAAGTTCGAGTCCGCCGTTCGCGAACCAAAATTTTTAAGTTTGCGACATCACTAGCCCAAACACATTGGGTGAGCCAATGGCAAGAGGCATATATGTGCATGTACCAATCAGCAGCTAGCTCCCAGCTCTAGCTACTTAAGCAAATTAGATATTCTAAGTCAATTGGAAAGTTGTATAAAATTGTATTCTCTGTCTGTATCATGAAGGAAAAACTCAGGGTTCATGTCGCTTTAAGATAAGCTGAGGTCTGCTCTACCTGCAAGCGTAGCCTATTTTAGGCTAAATTACAAGTGGCAAGCAAACGTTTCCACTCAGGTTTTCGCTGTTTAAATTGCGCTCATATTATGCAATAGAGATTTACGCTAGAATTTTACCGTAATTTCAGAGTTGTGGTTAACTGTTTTGCAAAATTAAAAAGTTTCACAAAACATAAAAAATACATTAAAAAGTACAGTTACACTCATAATAACATTTTTTTTTTTAAATTGCAAGAATAAGTTATAAGGGCTCAAATATATGAGATCTCAGGTGTTAGGGGGAAAAATGGCAGGCAAAGGGCTTTAACATTGATGTATATGTATATATATTTTATATATGTATATATATATATATATGTCTACATATATATATACATATGTATTTATGTAGTTATATGTGTATATATGTATTTAAAGACATGAGCCTAACTAGGTTTAGCTTTCAACTAAGAATACCAAGAGAACAAAGCAAATTTGATGATAAAAGTAAATTGGAAAGATTTTTAAAATGAAATGCCCTATCTGAGCCATGAAAGTTTAGTTTTGACAAGACTGCCCCTTTAAAGGAATTCCGAAGCCCATTAATATTAAAGGAAAACGAAACTATCAAATTCATCTTGCAATAACTGGATTACATTATGAAAAGCTGCATGGTTTTCTAGAACATTCTTATGTTTAATGCAAATGTCATCATATTTTATTTTAACTAGTGAAAAATAATCTACAAAATACATTTTACTTTTTAATGTAAAAACTATAATCAAGGCCCTAGCTTGGATGCACCACAAGAGGGCACTGTAGACTAAATATATATTATGTATAAAATTTAAATGAATCTAAGATTGCTGTGGAATCTTGGTTGTTAGTGCAGGATATTAAAATAAACAATATTTTCATGACTTTAACCTTTGTCTTATGCACTGATATTATTTTTGGTTCTTGTAATTCTAACCCGAGCTTAAATGCTGAACACAAATAAATGAGGTGTACACCATTGTGTGTATATAACCTATTATTTTATTATTTTATTTTCATTGCATTATTTAAGTAATCTACTTTGCATTTATGGTCTGAATCATTCCTGCTTCTCTCTTTAAAAAAAGAATGAGATTCCCTGGCTTTATATACAACTCCTACTAGGGTTTCTTCCAACTGGATCATGTTTTCCTGGACACTTATGAGTTATACATGCCGCAGGGTGTGCAGAGGAACATGATCAATGCTGTTCAGTGTCAGTGTTTGTGTGCTGTCCAGGTTTAAAATTCATGTTCCTACCTGCATACCCTGCAGCATGTATAACTCATAACTATCCAGGAAAACATTGGGGGTTTTTAAGAATATTTGTA
Organism: Bombina bombina; assembly: GCF_027579735.1. NCBI lineage: Eukaryota > Metazoa > Chordata > Amphibia > Anura > Bombinatoridae > Bombina > Bombina bombina. The sequence continues at coordinate 336,563,478 of NC_069505.1, forward strand.
GGCTGTATTATTTGGTATTCGTCTTGTTTGAAATTAATGGAAAAACAGAATATTTGTTAACATTTACATTCCTTTTCATTAAAATGAATGTTAAAGTGATGGTAAATTCTAATATTTGTGAAACGCTAGGATTTACCAGTGCATGAAGTAAAAAAAAAAAAGTTCTGCTCACGACAAAACACCATTTTTTTCTATGAGTTGATGTTTCCACCACTTAGCTAATAGATGACCGGCTTAGTTGTCATTATGCCGGATAGCTAGCGCGCTATTGACTAACATCACCTAATTGATTGAAAAATTGTGCTCTGCCGTGGACGACCTGAGGAGCTCAACGCAGCATACACTGCAGGCAAATAAAGGGACTTTCATCATTAAAGTGAAGGTAAACTTTGATAAATCAGTGCCCTGTTTTTAAAAATACTATTAAAAACAGGGGCAATTTCATTCATCAAAGTTAACATTTCATCTGTTTTTTGTAAAAATACCTACCTTTTATTCTGGAAGCCGCTCCAGATCTTCCCCCGCCTGTCGCAAGTCTCTTCATACGTTACCAGTGATGAATCCGGCTTCCTCCAATCACGGCTTCCCCCCCCCCCAGAGCAAACATTGCCTGAGGCCACGCCGTGATTGGAGGAAGCCAGATTCTTCATTGGTGACGCAAGAAGAGACTTGCAACGGGCGGGGGAAGCGCTGGAGCGGCTGCCAGAATAAAAGGTAAAATGTAAACTTTGATGAATGAAAGTTCCAGTTTTTGATAGTATTTTTAAAAACATGGCATTGATTCATCAAAGTTTACCTTCACTTTAAGTATTTTATACGTCCTGACTGAAAGCCGCCTTTATTTGTTGCACTAGTAAATCCTAGCGTTTCAAAAACTCCAGAATTGACCATCACTTTAACATTACTTTCCTGCAAGGGACACAGTGAAGGTTTTTAGTTCAGCGGACCTCAGAGCCTGTGCTAGAGGGGTTTTTCCTTTAGCGCAGGCTCTGAGATGCGCCGCACTAATCCTCCTATTCGTGTAGCCCTGGACTCTGTGAAGAAGGGTCGGGTAAAATTGGATCCCCAGCGAGCTATAGATAAGTATATTAACCTTTAAAAGCTAATTTTAAACGATACTGAATATATACTAATGAATATATTTGTTATTCTATAAATTAGTTAGTGCACAAGCACAAACAATACACACACACACACACACACACACAAACACACACACACATATATATATTATTTTCCATGGGGATGCTGATGGATTGGAATGGGACCAATAATGAGTTAAAAACAATATGTTCCATATCAGTTGTGGTTCTACGTGATCTATAATAAATTAGGTACAATGCAGATTCAATGCAAAATACACTACCTTATTTTACATAAACGCACTCTAAAACATAGTTATATAATTATATAAGTTAAAAAAAAAAATGAAAAAGTCCATCACGTTCAACCTGTTGCCATTGCTGTTCAGAAAGAACCCCCCCCCCCCCAAAGTTGAAGCAATTCTTTCTCAACAAGTTACTATGCTGTCAGTACTAATGCATCTAGTCCTTTTAAAAACATCTACTGAATTTGGTAAAACATCCTGTTGGAGGTGAAAACTGTTTAAGTCTCAGTGGATAACAACTTTTACAGTATAATTAATTGCAATCTTTCTAGCCTTTCTTTATAATGCAAATCGTATTCCCATTATTAATTTTGTCAACCTCCTCTGACTTACTACTAACTGCAGGTTAATAAATGTATGGGAATTTGTTCATTCATGATTATTTTTGTATTTTAAATAGCTGGTTTTGCTAATTAAAATCATCACCTGTTCTTCACAAGGACATGCCAATATAAAAAAAAGACTGAACATGCAGGTAAAGCAAACGTGTTAATATTATCTTTATCTAAACATAGTATTAAATATTGAAATACTAATTATGGCTATGCACAACCATTTTTTTTTAATACAAAAATATCTGCCTCTCTCCTACCCACTACTGGGAGATTAATTAGTGCTTTTGTTTGCTGTTTACATATCTTTTCTAAAGATAAAATGTTTGTTATTCATATTTTCAGTGTAGGTAGTTGTTTCAAAATGGCTATTTCAAGTGACAAAATAAAGTTAGAGGAACTGTTTGCAAATAATTAAATACACTGCAGCAGGTAAAATGAACCATTGGGAACACTTTAAAGGGAAGTACAATGCCCTTTAATAGATGCACAGTTGATATCCCATGCACTCCCATTTATTTACATATCTTTTCTAAAGATAAAATGTTTGTTATTCAGATTTTCATTGTGGGTAGTTGTTTAAAAATGGCTATTTCAAGTGACAAAATAAAGCTAGAGGAGCTGTTTGCAAATAATTAAATACACTGCAGCAGGTAAAATGGACCATTGGGAACACTTTAAAGGGAAGTACAATGCCCTTTAATAGATGCACAGTTGATATCTCATGCACTCCCATTTATTATTGAAGAGCCCTCAAATCCCAAAGAAGAAGACTAACCTGAGTTTGCAATATAGGACCTCTTTTACATGCCCAGTGCTCTGCATAGGGCAACTAGAGAGATAAAAAAACTGAGAAGGGGACTAAAAATTAAAGATAGGACTAGGTAATAGACGATGAGATCCACAGCTGATACCTTCTACACCCTAATATATAACTTTGTAGGTAACGTTTACACCCCCCATTTTATAGTTTAGGTGAGTTATGAGGCAGCCTTGTAGATGGGGTTGTCTGGAGTCATGGTATACCATAAGCAAGGTAGGGGGTAATATTATACCATAGGCAAGATAGGGGGTATTTTGATACCATAGGCAAGGTAGGGTGTATTATGATACCATAGGCAATATAGGGGGTATTATTATACCATAGACAAGATAGGGGGTATTATGATACCATAGGCAAGGTAGGGGGTATTATGATACCATAGGCAAGATAGGGGGTATTATGATACCATAGGTAAGGTAGGGGGTATTATGATACCATAGGCAAGGTAGGGGGTATTATGATACCATAGGCAAGATAGGGGGTATTATTATCACATAGGCAAATTAGGGGGTATTACTATAGGCAAGGTAGGGGGTATTATGATATCATAGGCAAGGTAGGTGGTATTATGATATCATAGGCAAGGTAGGGGGTATTATGATACCATAGGTAAGGTAGGGGGTATTATTATACCATAGGCAAGATAGGGGGTATTATTATACCATAGGCAAGATAGGGGGTATTACCATAGGCAAGGTAGGGGGTATTATTATACCATAGGCAAGGTAGGGGGTATTATGATACCATAGGTAAGGTAGGGGGTATTATTATACCATAGGCAAGATAGGGGGTATTATTATACCATAGACAAGATAGGGGGTATTACCATAGGCAAGGTAGGGGGTATTATTATACCATAGGCAAGGTAGGGGGTATTATGATACCAAGGCTGCAGGAGGAACAGCAAGGCAGATCACCCAAATGGTGACAATCCAGCAATATACAAGATGGTTGGGAGGTCTGCAGTTCATGTATAACTATTCATACCTTGCTACATATGAAGAGTAAGCTTAATCAGTTCATATGATAGCCTTATAGTTATCCCATACATTCTAGAAGTCCCCAAAAACCTAGGCATCTGGAGCACTATATTGCAGGAAATAGTGCAGCCATCTAGTGCTCTTGAAAGTGGAAAACATTCTCGCAAAATTGCTGCCATATAGTGCTACAGAAATGGGCTGGCATCCCTGCTTTTCAACAAAAGATACCAAGAGAATGAAGAAAAATTGATAACAGAAGTAAATTAGAAAGTTGTTTAAAATTGCATGTTCTATCTGAATCATGAAAGAAAGAAATTTGGGGTTCATATCCCTTAAAGGGACAGTCAACACCAGAATTTTTGCTGTTTAAAAAGAAAGATAATCCCTTTATTACCCATTCCACAGTTTTGCATAACCAACACAGTTATAATAATACACGTTTTACCTCTGTAATTATCTTGTATCTAAGCCTCTGCTGACTGCCCCCTTATTTCAGTTCTTTTCACAGACTTGCATTTTAGCCAATCAGTGCTCACGCCTAGATCACTTTACGTGCATGAGCTCAATGTTATCTATATGAAACATGTGAACTAATGCCCTCTAGAGGTCAAAATGTATTCAGATTAGAGGCAGTCTTCAAGGTCTAAGAAATTAGCATATGAACCTCCTAGGTTAAGCTTTCAACTAAGAATACCAAGCGAACAAAGCAAAATTGGTGATAAAAGTAAATTGGGAAGTTGTTTAAAATTGCATACCCTAGAGGAGTGTTATGGGTGGAGCTCAAGCGTGAGGACGTGTGAACGCTTGCTCTCTGCTCCCTCCAAGAGCTTTTGGCAGAGAACCAGTGCCTAAACCCTAGTCCACGGGTAGCTCAATTAGCAACTCAACACCTGCTCCTAAACACTCCAATAGTGCAAAGAGAACGCACTAAGCTGCAGTCTGCAGCACACCACAAACTGGGATAAAATATACCTTACCTATTCCAGAGAGAAGAGCCTATTAACTAAAGCACGGGGAGAAGGGAGATAAAGAGGAGAAGGAAAGCGGAGGAGAAGAACAAAGTAGTGTTTAAACATTGACTTTTTGTATAACTGAAACACGAAGCCAAGTCCCCTGACTCTCCTATACCTGCATCTCCCGGAACCATATTCACCCCTCCCCCCCTCCCACCGGTGCTGCGAGAGGGGGTGTGGAGGCCAGACAGACTTGCAAATTTCTACATTCACCTACCAAAGAACCTGAATCCAGGGTCTCCTAAAATCTATCATTCAGAGGTCAGAGAAACGTACTACTACCTGGATTGAACGGCTTGGTCGGAGGATCCCCTGGTGTGATCTTTCCCGACACGGAGAAGCGGAGGAATACGCTTGCTCCGACCGGATCCTGCACGCTTGCAAGCGGATTGATCCTCCTCACATCCGGCGAAGGACACGCCGGTGACCAGTGTGATTGCACACATCGGAGCAGAAAGGAGGAAGACCCTGAATGGACAAACATCTTTTTCCTAGACGTGAAGCTGTTCAACACTGCTGACCACTAAGCTTAACTGCTCCCCCCCACCGATGTTGCGCGGGGGAACATAGAGCCTACACCGAAGGGGAAAAGACTTTGATAGCGCGACTGTCTTGAGAACCACAAAACCGGGTCAGGTACTTTTTTCTTTCTTTCCCTCTACCTCTTATCCGTGAGAGGCAATTTACCTAAACCCTCAAGCAGTCCCCAAGCAGCAAAATAAAAAGGGGAAGAAAAGGGGGAAAAAGAAAAAAAGAGGAACATATATAGAAGGGAAATCATGGACTATTATATGGGACTGTGTGCACTATTATAAAAGTAACATTGTGTTAGATGTTTATTATCTAATTGTTGAGAGAACTAGAAGGGCCTGAGTGATAAGTCAGATAGAAACTGAAAAGGGGGAATACTTGATCTAAAAATCCAAAAGGTCGCAATTTTTTAATTTTAATCCCTTGGATAAATAAGGTACAACCATACTCCCTACTTTTGTTATTTCAGAAATTTATTATAATAGGGAGAGGACGAAGTTTCCCCATATGATTTATATCTCTTCTATGTTTTTTCTCCTCTCTTCTGAGTACTATTAAACTCATATCGAAATTTAAATGCACCTTAATAGGTTTAACCTGGAACATTAACAGAAACAAGAAGGCTACCTGTATAAAACTATTAAGATAGAAGACATTAAACAGTAAAAACTGAACTAGGTAAAAACATTTATACAGATTCCAAGCAGCAAGAATAGAAAAATAAACCTGCTCTAGTGAATACTTTTTATTTAGTTGAATATATCTAAGGGCTCCCCACAAAAGTTTTAGAAAATATACTGAAAAACCCTTTCATGGGATAGCTTATGATCTCCCCCTTCTTGTCCTGAACATATTCGCTTTCCACCATATACTTGATTGTTGTTTATCTACAGCAGAGGGATAGCAATAAATTTCAGGTATCTCTCCTCTAAACATTTATAAAAATAAAGCAAGATCACAGTGATAAACAAAACAGCCTACTCACTTGCTGAGATTAGGTGATAAAACCACTTGTTACAAGCTTTATACAAACAGATAGACATTGTAAAAGGAGGGAAGAAAAGAGGTTACAAGGGGTGGGAAGAGGGAAGAAGGTAGAGGGGGAAGGGGAAAGGGGGGGAAAACTGTGCCTCCCTGAATGTATGCAAAATTTTTGTTTACCTCACTAGACTCAAAGATAATTGCAACATAAGTAAGAGGATAATGTATATAGAGTTAGCACAATAGAAACAGATTAAAGGGGCATAAGCAGAATACGTATATAGATAAAAGAGTAGCATAATAGACTGAGTCACTAAAATATCTACAAAATAAGCTGAATCTAATTAAATCAAATTGTAACTTTTATTCTATCATCTATATACAAAAGAAAAGGAAAAAAAAAAAAAAAAAAAAAAATTGGGAAAGTAACTACTGTAACTTCCCTCTAGGCACTATCTAGATCCTGACTTGGACTGTTTTCGTTCCTAAGAAACACATCAAAGACTTAAATAATGGAATAAAATCATACTGACTATATAAATTAAGACTATGAGAACCAGAACAGTATATTAAAATATAATTACAGTACCAACTGAAGCAGCTTAAATTTATTACGTGTTATATTTATCTCTCGTCGTAATAATATACCAGGTGGAGAGATAAACTGAAATTGAAGTGTATTAACTAGACCAGTAAGACTTCTATAAAATTTTATAAAACTTATATAGGGCACCTTAATATCACTCTCTTAAAAGAATTTAGAAGAAGAGAAGAAAAGGAAAGAGAAAAAAAAAAACGTAAAATTATATACTAATTAAAATTGATCACAACAAATTGTTGTTAATGTTCTTCTAGCTATAGGCTGCACGACTGAAGGATCTTGATCACACACACTTTCTCCCTCACATACCCCTCCCTCCCCTTTTCTCCTTTTTTTTTTTTTTTTTTTTTTTTCTTTTTTTTTCTTTTCCTTCTCCCCCACCAATACCAGTACTTTTTTCACTTAAGCACCCTTTCACTCGACAAATTCACTATTTCACCTCGGTCACTATTCCCCTTCTCTTCTTCCCTACACCACCAGAATATAGACACATCTCCTCACATTATAATTCACAATTATTTCACGTCCTATGGACAAATTTATCACTGCACAAAATAGAACCTCTCCTTCAGACATGGCAGGCAAACAAAAAGAGAAAAAAACTAAAAATATTCAAGAGAATGTAACAGAGACTCGCTCAAGTAGCCCGCTAAACATAGGTGAACAATTTGACATACAAATGTTGGTCACTAAAATTTCTGAAGCTCTTTCTCCCAAATTTGAACAACTAAGAGATGAAATTAAACACGATATTAATTCCTTATCTAAAGAGGTTCATCAGTTCTCTAAAAGAATTACTGAGGCAGAGCAAAGAATATCCGATTTGGAAGATAACACTCTAAATCATAACTCTAATCTAGAAGATCTAAATGCTAAAGTATTAAAAATGCAACTTAAATTAGAGGACCTGGAAAACCGGGCAAGAAGAAACAACATTAGAATAATCGGAGTCCCCGAAGACAAACAATTTGAGGACTTAAATAAACTAATTACAGTAACAATTCCACAACTCTTACAAATACCTCGAATACATCCTCACATTATAGTTGAAAGAGCTCATAGATTAGGGTGGCATAACCAGGAAAGAGAAAAAGCCCGACCTAGACCTATTATAGCCAAACTACTCAATTACCAAGACAAACTCATTCTGCTTAAACACTTTAGACAAAAACAACCTATCTATCTGGATAACATTAAAATTATGTTATTCCAGGACTTCTCTGCAGATACCTCAGCTAAGAGAAGAGAGCTAGCGCCAATCTGCACACGCTTGATTAATCAAGGTTATCAAGCTACTGTAATATATCCTGCTAAACTTAAAATAACAATAGGTAATGAGGTTAATTTTTTTGAATCAGCTAAAGAGGCCGAAAAATATCTAAAACAGGAGACTGAAAAATCTCTAACCCAACTCCCACCTCAGACACTAAATAAAAGGGGAAGATAACTATTCTAAATATAGGTAAGAGTAACGCAATTAGAATTGTACAATGTACACCCAGTTTGTAAATAGGGATGATGCATTGGTCAGAGTCAGTCTGATCCAATTAGCATCTTGGGTCGATGCTGGCCCATGGAGAGCCTTAGAGCCAGCGTGTGGGACGGGGGGGGGGGATGGCTACAGAGATTTTAAAACCCCTTTCCTTTTTTTTTTTTTTTTTCCCTTTTCTTTTCCCTCCCTCTTTTTCTCTTCTCCCTCTATTTTTTTTTTCTTTAGACAACGATGTAAATTAGCCTCCTGGAATATAGGTGGGTTAACATCCCCGATAAAGAGAACTTTAATTATATCCCACCTTAAAAAATTAAAGGTTAACATTGCATTCCTCCAGGAAACTCATATTAATTTAGAAGTATATAAGTTAAAAAAATCTTGGGTTAAGGAAGTTATAGCATCTCCAGCACTTGGAAGAAAGAGAGGTGTAGCAATTCTTATAGGGAAAAAAATGAACATAATCACTACGGTACTTGAAGTTGATCCTGAAGGAAGATTTCTAATAGTAAGAATTAAAAATGGCAATCTTATATATACATTATGCAACATATATGCTCCAAATATTATTGATCATAGTTTCTGGGATAACTTACAAAACAAAATTCTCTCAAAAGTAGAAGGGATGTTAATAATTGGAGGAGATTTTAATATATCACCGCACTACGCTCTAGATAAACTTAGATCAAATATCACATTGCTGAAAACAAAAAAAGATAACTTAGAAACAAAAATCTTTAATAAACTGTATAATAATTTAAAGGAACAGTCTACACCAGAATTGTTATTGTTTAAAAATATAGATAATCCCTTTATTACCCATTACCTAGTTTTGCATAACCAACACAGTTATAATAATACACTTTTTACCTCTGTGATTACTTTGTATCTAAGCCTCTGCAAACTGCCCCCTTATTTCAGTTCTTTTGACAGACATCCATTTTAGCCAATCAGAGCTGGCTCACTGGATCTCCACGTGCGTGAGCACAGTGTTATCTATATGTCACACATGAACTAACACCCTCTAGTGGTGAAAAACTGTTAAAATGCCCTGAGAGAAGAGGCGGCCTTCAAGGGCTTTGAAATTTGCATGTGAACCTCATAGGTTTAGCTTTCAACTAAGAATACCAAGAGAACAAAGCAAATTTTGTGATAAAAGTAAATTGGAAAATTGTTTAAAATTGCATTCTCTATCTGAATCATGGAACTTTACTTTGGACTAGACTGTCCCTTTAAGAGTAAAAGACATTTGGAGAATACAAAATCCTGATAACAAAAGTTACACCTGCTTATCCAAGGCTCATAAATCCCTGTCGCGAATTGATTTGTTCCTAGTCGATGAGAAACTACTGAATTTAAAAATTAAAACTAATATATTACCGATTGCAATCTCAGACCACGCTCCAATAACTATTGAAATAAGCCCACATGATGTTAGATCTAAAAATAATCGATTTATTTTTCCTAAATATTTATCCACAGACCCAGACTTCAAAACAATGTTAAACATAAAATTCGAAGAATACGTTAATTTTAACAGGGAACACCTCTCTTCCCCAATGGTATTCTGGGAAACTGCAAAAGCAGTTATGAGAGGGGAGATACTAGCGTATAACATTAATAGAACTAAGACTTAGAAAAAAAAAGAAGAAAATATTCTAAAAACACTCACAAACACATACAACAGTTATATAGTTAATAAAACACCTGTGACTTGGAATAATTATACACAAGCAAAAAAGGAAAGAGATTCTTTTTTATTACACAAAGCAACTCAGCAAGAAGTGAGATTTCAATCACAATTATATAAACATGGAAATAAGGCAGGTAAATTACTCTCCAGACTAGTCAAACAAGATAAAGGCCACACTTTAATTGAATCTATACAGAAAGAGGATAAATTAACTTCAGACTCAGAAGACATACTAAAAGTAATGGAAGAGTACTATCGGAGATTATACTCCTCAAGCTCATCTAACTCTGAAGAGAGTAGGGAATTCTGGAAACGAATCTCGTATCCAAGTATCTCACAGGAACTAAATGAAATAATTAATTTACCTATTACTGAACTAGAAGTAACAAAGGGAATAGAGAAACTGCCCACTAATAAAGCACCAGGTCCAGATGCTCTCCCCAGTGAATTTTATAAATTATTAACTCCTGCTATAGTTCCATATCTAACTAAACTATTTAATAACATATACAGTGAAGGTAGCTCACCATCAACTAGTTTCTCAGCTTCCTACACCACCCTTATTCTAAAACCTGGAAAAAATCCAACTCAGAAAGAGTCATATAGGCCGATTGCACTGTTAAACACAGACTATAAACTGTTGACTTCTATTTTGGCAAACAGGTTACAATCCCCTCTCGCACATGTAATTCATAAAAACCAAGCAGGATTTCTGATTAACAGAAATTCTTCTGCTAAAATTCGTGAACTATTTCTTACTATTGACTACGTCAATACAGAGTCAATTCAAGTACAAGGAGGAGAACAGACAGACTCTGATAAGGCAATAGTTACAATAGACGCCGAAAAGGCATTTGACTCGGTCAATCACGATCACCTACTATATACACTTTTTCAATTTGGATTTAGAGGTCAGTTTCCTAAATTAATAAAAAATCTCTATGAGAAAGCTCAAACTAGGTTATTGGTTAATACCAGACAATCATCAGAAATACATCTCACAAAAGGTACAAGACAAGGTTGTCCCTTATCTCCACTACTATTCAACATCGCAATTGAACCGCTAGCAATTCTAATCAGACAAGAGATCGAGGGAATTAAAATAAGGAAAAAAGAACTTAAAATCGCGCTATACGCAGATGATATCCTAATATATATGCGAAATACTCAGACAAATATCCCCAAACTATTGACTATTCTGAACCAGTTTAGCTCGTTCTCAGGATATAAAATAAATATTAATAAAACCGAGCTTTACTGGCTAAGACCCCCAAAGCAGCACATACAGAATATTCCTTTTAGAATAGCTGAACATTCATTCAAATACCTGGGCATTATAATCTCCCTAAATCCAGAACAATGGTACTCCCTTAATATACCTCCAGTTCTAAAGAGCATTCGTGAAAAAATGAAAGATTGGCAAAATCTTCCTATTTCACTTTCAGGGCGAATAGCCCTATATAAAATGATATTACTGCCGAAAATTCTATATATATGTCAAAATATTCCAATGACCTTGAAACAGAAAGATATTAAACTTTTAAATATGGCACTTAGAGTATTCCTATGGCAAAACAAGAGACCTAGAATCTCCCTTGAAAAACTCTCTTTATCTAATAAGTATGGAGGATGCGCCTTACCAGATCTCCGTCTATATAATTTAGCTTTCTTAGCGAGAATAGTAATAGACTGGATATATCATAAAGATTACGTAACAGACAATGATCTGGAACAGAATATAACTTATCCTTATCTTCCTACAGTATTAATTCATAATAAAATTAATCAAATACCAAAGGGAATTAAGAAATACTGCTCCATATATACACCTATTAAAGCATGGTTAAAAAATTGCAATCTATTAAAAATAAACATAGAAACCTCAAGCTTCCTACCCCTAAGAGGTAATCCGCAATTCGAACTTGGCTTACAAGGATCACCCCTCCAAAGATGGCAGACAAAGGGCCTTGAAAGAGCGGTGCAACTAGTAGATACAACAAGGAAATGCATTAAGTCATTTACAGATCTTAGAAGTGAATTTGATCTCCCGCAAAAAGATTTTTTTTTTTATCTTCAAGTAAGGCACTATATCTGGAAGCTAATAAATACATCAGGCTGGAACTGGTCTTTGGGACCTCTTGAGCACTGGCTAAACCTGATAAAGAAAGGCCAATTATCGATCTCCCCTTGCTATCAAATATTAAATTCAAGAAAAGGAGCTGACAATATAACAAAAATAGAATTAAAATGGGCCCCAATATTAGATTTAACACAAGCAGAGGAGGGACATACTCAAAGATCCATACTAAATGTTAGTCAAACAACGCTATCCTCCACCTGGAGGGAATCACACATGAAACTTCTACATATGACGTATATTACCCCCGAAAAGGGACATACTTGGGGTAACCCCCAATTTAATAAATGCCCAAAATGCTCCCTAATAGCAGCTAACCTTAAACATATGCTGTGGGAATGTCCTAAGGTGAGTGCAATGTGGAAAAAAGTGGAATATTGGCTAAACAGAAAAATTGGAATAGATAACATAGTTTTCTCACTTATGAATGTAATATTTCTCAAAATAGACGAAAGATCTATGCCAGAGGAGAAAAAAATCATTAGTATTACTATATTGGCTGTGAGATACTTGATACTTAAAAAATGGAAAGAAGTATCAATCCCTACTCTCTCTGAGATTAAAAACTGCTTAAAAAAGCAATGTATACTCGAGGGCGGAGCCAGCAGCAGCGATGGAAGCTGTGTAATTTCTGAGCTCCGTGACCCGGTTCCATAGATAGGCTCAAAATTACACACAAAGACCTAATTTCCGCAAAACAACATGTTCTCATGAAAGCCTTATAGACCAGGAGTCGTAAGAAAGCCTTTTTAAGCAGATCCGGTGGATTTACTCTCGCCGTTGGGCCCCATCACATCTATACCCGGCGACGCACTAACTTTTATACGGCCCGGAGCTAGACTCATAACCGGGACTTAACTTCGTGCCTTGTCCGCCTAGGGGAATCCCTCCCCACCCTGACCGCTGACCTGGAACGCCACTCGGCGTAGTAACAGAGTCCCTTACCTACTCCCGTGGCCCACCGCCATTGCCAGGAGTAACCCACGCATGCAGCACTGAGGCTGCAACCGCACCATATGAAGCCGGAGGACACCGACCCGGAGGCCACTTCTTTTACGGGTAAGGAGAGGGAAATAGCACCACCCGGGCTCAAACTAAAGACAGGGGGAGTGTAACAGGCCCAATTTTAACGGACAGGCATACACCCTGTGAAGACTAACCACCTAGCCTAAAGCCAGTGGCGTGGGGCCTACAGATTTTCACCAGCGTAGTTAACCACGTGGCAGAGCAACCACGCGGCAGAGTATCTACTAACACTACACTGATCCTAGGGGTTATTGAGCTCACATTGCTGGCAGCACTGACACCTGCACCTGGCCTTTACTATATTCTATATTATTGGACATTACACCATAAATCAGCGCACCTGGTTTAGGTTTCTTCTCTTCCCTCATAGCCAAATTTGCTTTGAGAAGGAGTCAGCAACATACCTTTACATCTTCCCACTGTATAAATACAATGAACGCAAAACGCTCTACAAAACTGAATAAACCCTCTAAGATGCACAACCACAGGGACAGTATGGTCGCTCAGTTTTTCTCGCCCCCTGCTACAAAAGTTAGCGACAGTGTTGAATCTGCTAAGTCACCAAAAAAGAGAGTTCAGACCTCACAATTACAAGAGGATGACACTGAGGAGAGCACACCTATCCCTAACACTATCCTCTCTACGTTGGCATCCAAGCAGGATATAGCCGACATAATTCGCTCGTGCATCAGGGAAGAGATAGCAGAAATAAAGCAGGACCTTCACTCAGTGGGCAACAGGGTGGAGGCCTTGGAAGAATTCACGGACCACCTTCAAGTGGAAATCAATGCAACTCAAGATTCAACTAACCATCATACAGCTCTTATAGCAGATCTCTTTGACAAAATAGAGGATCTGGAGAATAGGAGCCGCCGGAAAAACCTTAGAATTAGAGGTGTACCTGAGTCGGTATTACCCAAAGACTTCCCTATTTATCTCCCGGCTTTATTCGCACACCTCAGAAACACCACCCCTTCCACCGATATTCCTTGGGTTCGGGCCCACAGAGCCCTCAGACCGAAGCCTCCAGACACTGCTCCCCCCAGGGACATTATTATGAAGTTTAGAGAGTTCAATGAAAAGGAAGAGCTCCTAAACCTCTCTCGTAGGCACCAGCCTGTGAAATTCAGGGGGGTTGTTCTCCAATTTTTCCAGGATCTCTCCCAACGCACATTACAAAGGAGGAGAGACCTTGCTCCTGTAACGTCTCTGCTCCGACAGAAGAAAATTCTATACAGGTGGGGATTCCCCTTCCATCTCTATGTTCTTCATGGAAACAGAAAGCTAATCTGTAGAACCATGGAAGATGTCAACACCTTTTGCCAGGCACTAGAATTGGACCCCCCAGAAGATCTTTCCCCAGAGAACTCTCACGAACCCCCTAGAAAGAAACCTACAGGACCTGCCCTGAGAGAGTGGCAGCGTATACCTTCTAAATCCCAATCTAAACCGCTGGCCAAGTCCTCCGGCTCGCTTCCTAGAGCCACAACTTAGCTGGTCATTTTTATTTTAGTTACCTCTACGATTTGAACAATCTGTTTGAGGCCCTGCCCGCTGCTACATTCTGGTCGTGGGGTAATGTATAGCCTCAATGGTCATTAATCTTTAACTGTTAAATGACTCCTGGTCCAGAAATTTTGGAAGTTTAGGAATTTAGGAATTATTGTATTGTATTGTTGGAATTATTTTATTACTGTAATTGAGCATTAGTTAGTCTTAAACGTATTATATTTACCTTGGAAAGGGTCATAATCCCTCCCTTCTAACACCAAAAGTTCAATGTCAGTATTAGTACCTAGAGTTTACATGAGAAAATGTATATTTTACTTTATGTTTTTATTCATGTTTTTTTTGCTTTGTGACAGAGATCCGGGTCCTAGGGCCTACTCAACACAGTATATTTGCAATACCCTACACCCACGCATGAATGCCTATCACCTATCGCAGTCATCAAACTATAGACACCAAACACACCAATACCATGGAAGGCCCCACTAAAACTCTCACTGGTAGGTGAATACAGCACTTAGTGTAAAGGTGGTGCACGGTGTGGGAGGTAGCTGCAATAGCCTCTGTGATAATGCACTCGTAGTAACACCAGCACCAATATCTTGAATTCCAATACTTTTATTAGAGGTTACATAAAAAGCAACGTTTCGTGGTGAACCCACTTAATCATGCTGTTTGTATAACATTGTTTCAAGCAATTTATATCTTTCTTTGGCGCCAACTGGCTTCAATTTTGGCAGTTTTACACCCCCTAGTGGTTACCAATTGCAATGTGTATACAAAAATGTTAAAAACAAATGTATATGACTAAACAGATTATGTATGGCAATAATAAACGTACAAGTACTTTAACATTACTGTGCATACTTATATTATTACAAATATTTAACATGCTTATATTGATTTTTCAGTTTTAATATCTTATTATAATATAATCTCAAATAATGTAAACACATAGGTAAAGTACCCTTGTTGTTTTTAACTTATCATATAAAGAAAATTTCTATACAAAGAAATCTTTTCATATAGTGAACTCTTTTCATATAGTAAATTTTAATTCTGCATATAGTTATAATTTGAGTGGTAATAATGTTGAAGTTATGATTTCATGATTTAAGGGAATTTCTTTAAGAGAAACAATTAAGATCAAAATCCCTGTTCAACCCCCTGGGAATAAGAGTATCCAATTGATATATCCATCTCATCTCTTGTTGTTGGAGGATTTTTTCTCTATTAGTCCCATTGCGCTGAACAGGGATGTGTTGTATGATCTGCCAGCGTAGCTGGCTTACACTATGTCCTTTTTCTAAAAAGTGTTTGGATAGGGGTGCCTCCAAATTCTTTTTCCTTATGTTTGACCTATGCTGACTCAATCTATCCTTTACTTTCTGTGTGGTCTCTCCTAAGTAATACATAGAACATGGGCATTTTATGAGATAGACTACGTAACTAGTGTCACAAATTGTAAAATCCCCTGATGTTGTAACGTCTGCCATTATGTGGATGATAGAAGTTTGGACCTTTTATAACTGAATTACAACTAACACATCCTAGGCAGGGGTAACAGCCATTCCTTTTTGCTTGCATGTATGTTTGTGTATCTTTTCTCTCTGATCCCACATCACTTCTTACAAGGTGGTCCCGGATATTCTTTACCCTCCTATATGCCATTAAAGGGTAATCCCTAAACTGTTCAATACTAGGGTTACAATCCTTAAGTATATGCCAATGCTTTTTTATGGCTTTTGCTACTGCTTGGCTATGTGAGCTATGTTGAGACACAAATACTAGTCTATCTTGTTCTTTAGTTTTTTCTTTAGGTGCCCTAGGTGTAGTGATATCTTTAATTGTTTCACTCAACAATTGTGTAGGATATCCTCTCTGTTTAAATTTGTTTGACATTTCCAACAGCCTTTTATCCTTCACTTCTGGTGTGCTTACTATTCTCTGTACCCTTAATAATTGACTCTTGGGTAATGAGTTGATAAGGCCTTTTGGATGGAAGCTGTTATATTCCAATAAGGTGTTCCTATCGGTCTCTTTTGAAAAGATATCTATGTCGAGTCTATTATGTCCTTTAGTAATCTTAGTGTCAAGAAATGTTATACTCTCTTCACTATATGTCAAGGAAAATTGTAAGCCCCTTACCATAGTATTGAGTTCTCTTGTGAATTCTTCTAGTTCTCCAATGCTGCCCCACCACACGCCAAACACATCATCTATATAGCGCCACCATACTGTACCATACTGTCTAAATAGATGATTTTCATAAACTTGGCGCTCTTCAACCCCCTTGGTGCAATACAAAAAGAAATCAACCATATTGTGAAATGGGCAGAAAATCAGTTAATAATTGATAAGAAATTGGCTGATTATTTGCAGGTAGAGGACCCTAAAATACCTATTTTCTATACGGTCCCCAAAATCCATAAAGACCCCACTAGACCACCAGGCAGGCCTATTGTGTCATGTGTAGGTTCAGTATATACCAATATAGCAATGTACCTAGATAAACTGCTACAACCAGAAGTGGTAAAAATGGCCAGTTATCTGAAAGACACAGGTCATTTTTTGGATAAAATAAAAACTTTAGAATTGCAGTCAGATAGATATATACTTTACACAATGGATGTTAAGAGTTTATATACCTCTATAAGTCATGAAACAGGTATTGCAATTATAAGAAAAGTGCTGATGGTCAGTGGTGGCTATTCACAAATACAATGTTGTTTTTTGGAAAATTTACTGCGTCTGGTACTATACTGGAATTTCTTTCTTTTCCAGGATGACTGGTACATACAGATAAGGGGTACTGCCATGGGCTCCAATGTTGCCCCATCATACGCCAACCTCTATATGAATGAGTTTGAAGAGCGCCAAGTTTATGAAAATCATCTATTTAGACAGTATGGTACAGTATGGTGGCGCTATATAGATGATGTGTTTGGCGTGTGGTGGGGCAGCATTGGAGAACTAGAAGAATTCACAAGAGAACTCAATACTATGGTAAGGGGCTTACAATTTTCCTTGACATATAGTGAAGAGAGTATAACATTTCTTGACACTAAGATTACTAAAGGACATAATAGACTCGACATAGATATCTTTTCAAAAGAGACCGATAGGAACACCTTATTGGAATATAACAGCTTCCATCCAAAAGGCCTTATCAACTCATTACCCAAGAGTCAATTATTAAGGGTACAGAGAATAGTAAGCACACCAGAAGTGAAGGATAAAAGGCTGTTGGAAATGTCAAACAAATTTAAACAGAGAGGATATCCTACACAATTGTTGAGTGAAACAATTAAAGATATCACTACACCTAGGGCACCTAAAGAAAAAACTAAAGAACAAGATAGACTAGTATTTGTGTCTCAACATAGCTCACATAGCCAAGCAGTAGCAAAAGCCATAAAAAAGCATTGGCATATACTTAAGGATTGTAACCCTAGTATTGAACAGTTTAGGGATTACCCTTTAATGGCATATAGGAGGGTAAAGAATATCCGGGACCACCTTGTAAGAAGTGATGTGGGATCAGAGAGAAAAGATACACAAACATACATGCAAGCAAAAAGGAATGGCTGTTACCCCTGCCTAGGATGTGTTAGTTGTAATTCAGTTATAAAAGGTCCAAACTTCTATCATCCACATAATGGCAGACGTTACAACATCAGGGGATTTTACACTTGTGACACTAGTTACGTAGTCTATCTCATAAAATGCCCATGTTCTATGTATTACTTAGGAGAGACCACACAGAAAGTAAAGGATAGATTGAGTCAGCATAGGTCAAACATAAGGAAAAAGAATTTGGAGGCACCCCTATCCAAACACTTTTTAGAAAAAGGACATAGTGTAAGCCAGCTACGCTGGCAGATCATACAACACATCCCTGTTCAGCGCAATGGGACTAATAGAGAAAAAATCCTCCAACAACAAGAGATGAGATGGATATATCAATTGGATACTCTTATTCCCAGGGGGTTGAACAGGGATTTTGATCTTAATTGTTTCTCTTAAAGAAATTCCCTTAAATCATGAAATCATAACTTCAACATTATTACCACTCAAATTATAACTATATGCAGAATTAAAATTTACTATATGAAAAGAGTTCACTATATGAAAAGATTTCTTTGTATAGAAATTTTCTTTATATGATAAGTTAAAAACAACAAGGGTACTTTACCTATGTGTTTACATTATTTGAGATTATATTATAATAAGATATTAAAACTGAAAAATCAATATAAGCATGTTAAATATTTGTAATAATATAAGTATGCACAGTAATGTTAAAGTACTTGTACGTTTATTATTGCCATACATAATCTGTTTAGTCATATACATTTGTTTTTAACATTTTTGTATACACATTGCAATTGGTAACCACTAGGGGGTGTAAAACTGCCAAAATTGAAGCCAGTTGGCGCCAAAGAAAGATATAAATTGCTTGAAACAATGTTATACAAACAGCATGATTAAGTGGGTTCACCACGAAACGTTGCTTTTTATGTAACCTCTAATAAAAGTATTGGAATTCAAGATATTGGTGCTGGTGTTACTACGAGTGCACTAAAACTCTCACCTTACTGAGCCAAAATACCAAGGGCTTGAATTCCGCACAAAAACGCTCACTAGCCATGAGAGATTTACGCAGGAAAGGGGGTGACATTCTCTTCCTCCAAGAGACTCATTTTTTAAAACACAAGGAACCTAGCTATTTTGGAGGTTTCTACACCCAAAGTTTTCACAGCTCATTTGACCACAAAAGGCACGGCGTAAGCATTCTTATTAGCAGGCAGATTCCTTTTACACATATTCATACTTTCACTGATACAGAGGGTAGGTTCTTATGTGTAACTGGCACCTTGTTTGGCTCCCCGGTGACACTGGTTAATCTTTATGCTCCCAACACCAGACAACTCCCTTTTTTTAAGAAAAGTTTTGCTCAGATTTTAGACCACACAATAAGTGCACTATATCTAGGGGGAGACTTCAACCTCCCCATTCAACCACACTTAGATTCTTCGAACCCCCGGCCCACAACATCTAAACACACAATCAAACAACTATGGAAACTTATGCTAGACCAAACACTGTTTGACACCTGGAGATTCATCCACCCTGAGAAGAGGGACTATACCTTCTTCTCCGCCCCTCATAGTTCATATAGTAGAATTGACTACCTTATTACTAACCAAAGAGGCCTTTCCAATGTATTATCTTCCAAGCTCTCACATACCGTATGGTCAGACCACTCGGCAGTATTAACAACACTTAAATGGCCATCGGCTCCCAGTGGCAACTTCCAGTGGAAACTAGATGAGAAACTATTAGATTCCCCAACCCTGGTTTCCAATTTAGAAAAGCTTCTACAGGAGTATTTTAGATTTAATTCCCTACCGGAAACAGACCCTTTTGTTGTCTGGGAGGCTCACAAATGCTTTATCAGGGGGGAATTCATAAAACAACAAGCACAAGCTAGAAAGAATGCACGGCAGGTGTACAAAACATCCACTGACCTCCTAGCCAAACTTGAATATGACCATAAACGAAACCCTTCCTCCCCCCATCTTTTAGCCGACTTAATGAAAGCCAGGAAAACAGTTCATGACTTACAACTTAGTGAAGCTAATGCATTGGCCTTATTGACTAAACAAAAATTTTATTTCGAAAGTAACAGGGCGGGAAAACTCCTAGCACGCTCCTTAAAGCTTAAAAAACTTAAAACCTTTATTCATGAAATTAAATCCCCAACGAACCAAACTGTTAATACCACCCCTGAAATACTTTCCCAATTTGAGGCGTATTATTCCAATCTCTACAACCTCACTAACCCTGACCGCCCCCCGACCCCAGTAATGCCATAAACAACTATCTTCTAAACACCCCGTTACCGCAACTCTCTGATGCACAAGCGACAGAATTAGACGAACCCTTCTCATTGACTGAGCTCACAACCACCCTGAAAGACTTACCATCGGGCAAAAGTCCTGGCCCTGACGGACTCTCGGTCGCTTATTACAAAAAGTTTGCACCTAGCCTGCTTCCACAATTATGCACCTTATTTAACTTAGTTGACCAGGAACACCCTTTTCTCCCCCCCATGCTGGAGGCGCATATTTCTGTGATCCCTAAACCCGGAAAGCCCACAGATAACCCCTCTAACTTTCGTCCCATCTCGCTTCTAAACGTAGACGTTAAGCTTTATGCTAAACTCATAGCCACCAGACTCAATAAGATCCTCCCCCAACTGATCCACACAAATCAAGTGGGTTTTGTCCCCCGAAGAGAAGCGCGAGACAACACCATCAAAATCCTAAACTTAATCGAATATACTCAGTCACAAAACATCCCATCTATCTTTCTTGCCATCGATGCCGAAAAGGCTTTCGATAGGTTGGATTGGTTGTTCCTTCGGTCAACGCTCACTCGATTTGGCCTGGGAAATAGACTGATTGAGAAAATATTTGCCTTATATCACACGCCGAAAGCCCGTATTAAGTTAAATGATTCTTTGTCAAATGCATTCCTTATATCGAATGGAACGAGGCAGGGCTGCCCCCTTTCCCCCATCTTGTTTATTTTGGCCATGGAGGTGCTTGCCTCCAAGATTAGGAATGACGAAAAAATCCACGGTATTCACATAGCAGACACTCACTACAAACTAACTCTCTACGCGGACGATATTTTATTTTCACTGACCT
This sequence comes from Bombina bombina, assembly GCF_027579735.1. Lineage (NCBI taxonomy): Eukaryota > Metazoa > Chordata > Amphibia > Anura > Bombinatoridae > Bombina > Bombina bombina. The sequence continues at coordinate 336,584,696 of NC_069505.1, forward strand.
CCCCCTCACAGTCCCTAGAAGCACTCCTGCCGGTAATGAGTGCTTATAGCACCCTCTCTAATTTCAAAATAAATAAGCAGAAATCAGAGTTCCTAGGTATCGATATCTCAGACCAGACAGCCCAGCAGATCACTAATCTATACCAATTCCGGTCCCAACCTTCTTCCATAAAGTATCTAGGGATAAAGCTAACGACCTCAAAAGAAGCTCTATATCGCCAAAACCACCAACACCTTTTAGATTCCATTAGAACAGACATGGGAGCTTGGCGTAACAAATTCCTTTCCTGGCTTGGCAAAGTTCAAGCATTTAAAATGAGCATCCTGCCTCGCTTTTTATATATGTTCCAAACCCTACCCATCCAACCTCCCCTACACTACATTCGCAGTGTACAATCTTTCGTTAATGGCTTTATATGGGCCCATAAACGCCCTAGAATCTCTAAAACCACCCTCTACAGGAAAAGGGATGAGGGGGGACTAGGGGTACCCAACCTTTTATTTTACTCACAGGCAGCGCAACTAACTAGAATAGTCGACTGGTGCAAAAACAGTACTGACAAAGAATGGGTTAAGCTTGAACACGACCTATCTACTTCAAGAAGCCTGGGGTCGGTGTGCTGGACATATAGACAACATAGGACATTATCACCTCTCACACCCTCGTTAGTAACCGATACACTCTCCACATGGGACAATCTTATAGGTTCACAGAAAGGCATATCGACCTTACCCTCGCCACTTACTCCCCTACTACATAACAAAGACTTCCCTCCACTACTCCAAAAACGGTCTCTGGAATTGTATACACTAGCTGCGGGTTTACCCTGCCACCTTGTCCTAGAAAAAGGCACCATCATACAGAAAACCGCCCTTGCGGACAAAAACATAAGCTTTTTTGAAAGATGGTTCGAATATTTACAACTAGCCCACTTTTTCTCCCACCACAAAGATAAACATAATTTGGTTAGAAATCTAAACCCATTCGAAACACTATGCCATTCCCCATTATTAGCGCAGGGCACTCTCTCAAAGATATATAAAATCCTAATTGCCCTGCACTCCAAAAACCTTCCGTCATATACAAAAGCATGGGAAGCCGAGTTAGGGTATGAGATCCCATCTGAGACATGGGACATAATATTTCAGCAAATGGGGAAGGCCCCTTCCTCAATGAGCATCACTGAGACGAACATAAAACTTTTAGAAAGGTGGTACCTTTACCCTAGCAGGCTCGCTAAGATTTACCCCCATACAGATCCACTATGTTGGAGAGATTGCAAACAAGTAGGAACACTCCTCCACATCTGGTGGAATTGCCCCACACTTCAGCCTTTCTGGCTGGACATCCACAGGGAAATTCAAAAGGTCCTCACTATCACTATCCCCTTTAACCCTATAACGCTATTATTCAACAAACCCCCTAAGATCAAATGCAAATACAGACAGGTCTTATTATACATTATGTTAAGTGGGGCTAAGCAACTGGTCCCTAGACTGTGGAAACAGCAGCGTATTCCTACCCGGAAAGAGTGGGTGCAAAATGTCACTCTCCTTCTTTCCCTGGAAAGGTTTCACTATCAGAAAACAAAAAGGATGGATTTCTACTGCGCCATGTCTTTCTATTGGGAAACATACACCCACACACTTGCTAGAATTCCACCATAGCTAACTAATAACTCTCTGGTACTCAGACACTCTGTGCAGCCAAATAACCCCCGTAGTCCATAGCAAAACTAGGATCTCTGTCACATTGCTTAGTTTAAATGTTAAGTGGAAGTTTCATCCACAAGTGTTATTCTAAAAAAGAAAAATTACCACAAGCTACTACGAACTTTGCCAGGACTTTATGTGGGACTTTGCCAATACTTAGTCCCTTGGATCTGTATACAACAGATAGAACTGATCCTGCCCTTTGTACCTCTCTTCTTCATTGTATTATTGTTTATGATATACCACGCCGGATTAAATCCATGGCAATTGTAAAATTATCATTTATACTAATAAAGCTTGTTTTAAAAATAAAAAAAAAAAAAAAAAAAAAAAAAAAGCAATGTATACTCGAACAACACAACGCAAAATTATTTAAACCTCCGGATGTTAGTAGATTCTTTCAAAAATGGGCACTATTTATAAAGACCTTCCCAAAGAGGGAAATAGATAATTTAATCTACCCATTTAGAAATTCAGATTTAGTACTCCTGGGGATATGGTAAAATATAATATAAAGAGAATCAGAAGGTTCTTCAACCTCCTCCCCCCCCTTAACTTCCCTCCCCCCCCTTTTTTTTTTTTTTTTTTTTCTTTATTATTTTTTTTTTCTTTTCCTTTCCCGCTCTGTTCCATCTTCTCCCCCCCCTCCTCGTTCCACCTAAGCTATATGCGATTATTTATTATTTTTTTCCTTTTTCTTATATACGTAAAATAAGGAACTAGGTAAGCATAAAATAATTTAAAACAACAAAAAAACTCCAACACATTATGACCCACATAAGTTTCCTCCTAAGGCATAATATAAATACACCAAAGCTACTAGCTGAATTATAGAGGTAGTGGGAAGGGGGAAATGAAGAGTAGGAGGAAAATGTGATTTCTATAGATGTGTGTTCTTTTTTCTTTTTATTATTATTTGTTAACTAATAATTGTACTAACATTGGCTCATGGTTGTAGTTTTATTTATTTATTTCATTTTTTCTTATGGAAAGCCCTGCGAGGCAAAATACAACCTACAATTGGTAGGAAGTCAATAATGTGTTGGAACTGAATAAAAATTACATTTAAAAAAAAAAAAATTGCATACCCTATTTAAATCATGAAAAAAAATTTGGACTTGACTGTCCCTTTAAATGACATTTGGTGCAAAACAACAGTCATGTTACCTCTATCCGGAGCCGAATACAGCATAGCACACCCTGAGGCATTGGGAACGCTAAACCTCTGTTTCTTAGCCTGGTTTTGTCCATGCACAGATAAATTCTACAGGGCATGACAGGCCTTTGAAGTAGTAAATTAGTTTAAATTAATTTTGCTATCTTGTCAAAGGAGCTTAGTGAAGCAATCAACAAATATGGTATCTCGAGTACTGAAAAACTTTCACAATGTCACACTGCAGATACATTTATTATTTTAAAGGGACACAATACAATAACCACTAAAGAGATTTTCTGAAACTAAATCATTTTCACCCAAATCAAGATCAGGTACACCTAAAATAACCAATCTATCTGAAGACCAGAATATCAAGCTTACAATTTTGTAATAAAACAGCATCTGCATTCACAGTTCAAACCAACTTGACCCTGAAATGCATAGGGGCTGAATTATCAAGCTCCGAATAAAACAGTAGTTATGTAGCTCTGAGGCTACTGTCTTCTATCCGCCCAATCCTATACAATCTGCAGGGGGCGGCATTGCATATGCAGTTCACAAGAACTGCTTGTGTAATGATAAATGCCGACAGCATGATGCGCTACATCGTATTATGTCCGCACGCACTTTGATAAATTGACCCCATAGAGGCCAATTTATCAAAGGTCTTGCGGACCTGATCCGACAGTGCGGATCAGGTCCGCAAGACCTCGCTGAATGCGGAGAGCAATACGCTCTCCGTATTCAGCATTGCACCAGCAGCTCACAAGAGCTGCTGGTGCAACGCCGCCCAATGCAGACTCGCGGCCAATGGGCCGCCAGCAGGGAGGTGTCAATCAACCCGATCGTACTCGATCGGGTTGATTTCCGGCGATTCCTGTCCGCCTCATCAGAGCAGGCGGACAGGGTTATGGAGCAGCGGTCTTTAGACCGCTGCTTCATAACTGGTGTTTCTGGTGAGTCTGAAGACTCGCCAGAAACACGGCCTTTCAAGCTCCATACGGAGCTTGATAAATGGGCCTCAAAGTCTAAAGATGACTGGTAAAGTGGGGCTTTCATGGTAGAATAGTGGTCTCTAAACCACTCCTTCCTTAAAAAAAATGTCTAAACGTAATTTACTCGTTGCAGTAATAAAGGCTAATATCACAGCGTGTAAAACCTATAATTAAATTAAAAAAAGAAAGTATTGAGTAAGGATGGGCAAATGTTTTGCAACATTCGAAAAATGAAACATATTAAAACACATTCGTTCGTTTGTTCCGAATTTCGAATGTTTGTACAACATTTTAATATTCATTTAATGTGATAGTATTTCCAATTCCTTCTTTAAATGTAACATTCAATTCAAATGCTTCTAATAATTTTATTTGAATTATGCAATATTTTAATTCAAAAAAATTTGAATTGATATAACTCTTTTTCAATGTCATATTTGAATTATGCAATTTGTGAAATAGAAACATTCAAATTGATATATTTCTATCTATTATGTATACATTTCCTACATTTCCTACCACATGAACTATTGAACTTCTGAATAGTATTTGTTAAATTGAATGTTACATTTGAAATTTCGAATGTGTATATTCGATCTAATTATGAACATTCGATAATGAAAGTAACATTCGAAAACTGGAAATAACATTCGATTATCGAATTTGAATGGATTTTCATTCTTATCAACATTTGATTGTCCATAACAAATGTCCCCAGGGCTATTCGGTCTACCAAACAAATTACATTCTCAGCACATTCGCCCATCCAACTACTTTGACCAAAAGAGAAAGATCACTTTCTGCTCCTTTCTTGCCTTTGTTTTTTTTAACACCGGTATGCCAGCACTGGTTAAAGGGTTATGATACCCAAATGTTGAAGCACTTGAAAGTGATGCAGCATATCTGTAAAAAGCTGACTAGAAAATATCACCTGAACATCTCTATGTAAAAAAGAAAGATATTTTACCTCAAAAGTTCCTCAGTAGCCTCCTCCCATTGTAATTGGACTTTAAGCAGCCATTCAGGATGTTTGACCCAGCACCTGCAAGACTGCGTGCATCTGGCATGCACTGTCACGCCGCGCCGCTCTAGCTGTTGCTAGGGGCTCAGCTTCTCCTTCCCTGCTCATTGCCAGGGGCTGTGTCGGGTCTTGAGGCATGTGGTGCCGCACGCTCCTCTCCGGTCCTGATGCCTGGGCGCGAATCCTGCGCCTATTTAAATCCCTTGTTATCGATCTATCACTGCCCAAGTATAGGTGTTACCTTGTGTGCTCCTGGGTGTGATAGATCTTTAACACCTAATTTGCTGGACTGCTTTACTGTTGCCAAATCCTGCCTGCCTGACCATTCTAGTGGTGTGTGCCCTTGGACTGCTTCTGCCAAATCCAGCCTGCCTGACCAATCTAGTGGTTTGTCCTTGGACTACTCTGCCGTTGCCACTGGGGACTGTCCAGCCTGTGGTGAGTGCCGCCATCCTCATCTTACTAACTTTCTCTGCTCTGGGATATTCCCTATCATTCCGGCCGAGTTCGGTCTGATAGAGGAGTATCCCACGAGCATTACATACACAGCACAGTTACGTTATTTCCCTCCGCAGTCTCACAGGATTTCATAACATTACAAATGACATTACAGTAAAGCAAAGTAACATCAGCACTGATAAATCTGATTGGCTGTTTTTTCTATTTTATTTTTTCCAATCATGCAGCTGACTGTAGCTGAAGTATAACTGTTCACAGAGCACTTACTATTGTAGGCTGAAGTAGTTTTGACATAAACTATCTTCCTTTTTCTACATAGAGATGCTCAGGTGATATTTTCTTGTCATCTTTTTACAGTTATGCTGCATCATATTCAAATGATTTAGCATATGGGTATTATGGCCCTTTAATTTTAATGAATGTGCTGAACTATTTGATCATCATTTATGTCCAGCGCAATAAATACATTTTAGGAAATGACATCCAGTTAGCTTATTTTACCCGTTAACTCCGTTTATAGACAACAATTTCAGATGGAGCATCTCCTAGGGTATAGAAAACAAGTTTTTGTGGATGAGTAAGTCAAGTAGGTCTTACATAAATATTTACTCAGATTTACTTTATGTATACTAGGCATGTGCATTTGTTTGGTTACAAATGTACATTCATTAAGAACAATGGATATTTGTTTCATTTTCACGAAACGAATATCCAAAAGTATGCAGCATGAAAATGAAGAATGACTAATTCCTCAGTATTCATTGGTTTCCTTTAAAGAGTTAAAATACTTACCTTTAGCGAGCTGGAGAGCCTTGGTAATCCTGTCTTCTTCTTCACAGAGCACCAGCTGCGTTAATGAGAGGCTTAGCACGGCGGCTCCCATGGTCCGCACTAGAGATGAAGGCCCCTATTTGCATGCCCCTGACTCTGGGAAGAAGCATCAGGATGAGCGCGGCTCTCCAGCTCACTAAATAAGTATTTTACGCTACAGGTGATCTTTTTCACCCTTAGCAAAGGAACATCTACATTTGCTATACGAAAAACTAATGTAAATCTTCCACGAATGGTCAGTATTTGTCTAGTTTAAAATTAAAGGAATATCGAATAGCATGCCAACGAATATTCAAAATGAAAAGTATTTTGAATATTTGTAACAAAAGATTTGGCAAAACCGAAAATCTTATCCGTGCACAGGTCTACTATATACTGATAGAATAGGTCATATGTGTTTAGCGCTACTCAATATATAATCTATAGAATGTTATATTTCAAAATAAAATCCCCACCAAGTCTGTTCAATACTTATTTTTCAACTAGGTATATAATTGTGTCTCATTACTACCAAAATCTTAATATGATGTGCAGTGATACAAACTGAAATCTTTTTTTCTTTTACAAATCACTTAGCTATAAAAAGATAGACTATAACACTGTAATTACCATTATTAAGTGAAGCTGACATGCTGGAAAGAATTTTGAACATTAAAATATCTTCAAGCACACTAACATATTTTAATAACCACATACAAGAGTATATTATCCCTTTGGAAATTCTGTATTTTCTTTGATCATAATTTTGGCCAACACTGGATATTAGTTAAAGAACTGAAACATTATTTACATGTTAACAGGAAAATATAGGTTGTGAAAATATATAGAGCTAAGAAAATGTGAAAGACTGACTATCAAATTGGTTATAGCAGAAGATCATTTTTATGAGAAAAGAAAACTTACTATAGATAAGGGGCGTAAAAAAGAAACATTTGGAGTTTTAAAAGTTAAAAGGATTGAAAAGTCAAAATGAAACATTCATGATTGAGTTAGAGGGGTCAATTTATTCATGTGCGAGCAGACATGATACGATGTAGCGTATCATGTCCGCCGCACATCGATAAATGCAGACAGCAAACTTATTAACCTATAGTCTGCCGCTCCCGACATCTCTGCCACTAACAACATTTATTAACCCCTATTGCGCCCCTCCCCAACATCATCACCACTATACTAAAGTTATTAACCCCTATTCCCCTGCACCCCAACATCACCCACACTATAATAAAGATATTAACCCCTATTCTGCCAGCCTCCGACGAATAGACAATAGGCAATAGAATAGACAATAGAATTTCAGTAGCTCTCATCCTATTGGCTGATTTGAACAGCCAATAGGATTTCAGTAGCTCTCATCCTATTGGCTGATTTGAATTTCAAAAATCAAATCAGCCAAAAGGGATGCAAGGGACTCCATTTTGAAAAGGCTCCCTTGCATTGAAGATTCAGTATACGGCAGTGACCGTATAAAGAGGATGCTTCTCGCCGGATGTCTTCAGGATGGACCCACTCCATGCCGCCGGAATGAAGATAGAAGATGCCACCTGGATGAAGAAAGAAGACGCCGCCTGGATGGATGAAGACTTCTCGCCGCCTGGATTGATGAAGAGTTCTCGCCGCCTGGATGTCAGGACTTCAGAAACTGTAATTGGATCGTCAGGGTTTGTTAGGTCTTTTAAAACTTTTTTGGGGTGTTTTTTTTTTAGATTAGGGTTTGGGCTTGTCTTAAAAGTGCTAAATGCCCTTTTAAAGGCAAAGCCCATACAAATGCCCTTTTCAGGGCAATGGGTAGCTTAGGTTTTTGTTAGAGTTAGGATTTTTATTTTGGGGGGGTTGGTTGGGTGGTGGGTTTTACTGTTGGGGGGACTTTGTATTTTTTTTCAGGAAAAAGAGCTAATTTTTTTATTGCAATGAACTACAAGAGGTCCTTTTAAGGGCTATTAGTAGTTTATTGTAGGCTAGGTTTTTTTTATTTTGGGGGGCTTTTTTTAATTTTATAGGGCTATTAGATTAGGTTAATTGTTTTTATTTGGATAATTTAGTTTGTTATTTTTCGTAACTTAGTATTTTTTTATTTTTTATAATTTAGTATTTTTAATTTTTTGTAATTGTAGATTTAATTTATTTAATTGATAGTTATTTTAATTTTAGTATAATAGTAATGTTAGTTTAATTTTGTCAGGGTTTTTTCCCTGTTTGTTTGCCATGTGCTGCTGACAGCCATTTTACTCACCTCTCTTCCTGACTATGGTGCATTGTGGGGGATGCTGCTCATTTCCTGCACTTCCTTTTATGGCCAGACTGGTGTGCATCATCCATGTGAGACAGGATGCAGTCTCAGAATTGTGATGTCATCACTTATTATTTAAAGGGCCTCTGTTCAGTATGCTTTGCCTTTGTGTTGTCTCAGACCTGTTTGTGCGAGTTCCTGTGTATTACCTGGCTGCCTGACGTTCTTCCTGGTTCCTGATCCCTGGCTTGTTCCTGACTCTGCTGTTTTCCTTGTTCCTGACATCTCGTCTGACTTTTCGCTTTGGCTCCTGACTTGGCTCGTCTGACTACCAGCTCTGGTTTTGACTTGTGGACTTTTTATTATTTTTTACTATTAATAAAGGTGTGATTATTTTTGCACTTCTCATCTCAGTCTGATTCCTGGCATCCTGTCAAATTTATAGTTAAACATTTTTTAGTTTTATTTCACAGGTTTTTATTTATCTTAAGATAGGGATCTTGTAATTTGAATTAAAAGTTAGGGGGATGTTAAGTTTAGGGGTTAATAGTTTAATTTAGTCGATAAATTAAACTAAAATGAGGTCGATAAAATGAGTACAATTAAATTGGGTAATAATAACAACTATTAATATTCAGCTGCCGATTTGGTTAATTCCGAGAGCGAGCGCTGAAAAAGCGCTTTCAGTCCCACTGGGAGAAAGGCGCTATATAAATACTAGTTATTATTAATATTTATATGTGACTGTGTATTTACACACATATATACACATATAAACAAATAAATACATATGTACACATATATAGACATATATAAGTACATTGGAGCCCTTTGTAGATGAAAACGTAAAAATATATTTGATATATTCATATTTAATAAAGTGTTTAACTATGTATTTACTGTAAATATTTTACATTCAAACGTTCTGCACATAGCAGAATATGTTCTTATTATTTGTATATAGATATTCCTATATATATATATATATATATATATATATATATATATATATATATATATATATATATACATACATACATACATATATATATATATATATATATATATATATATATATATATATATATACATACAGGTGGCCCTCGTTTTACAACGGTTAATTTTACACCGTTTCAGAATAACAACCTTTTTTTCCAGTCATGTGACTGCTATTGAAAAGCATTGAAAAGCAGTGCTTTTATTAAAATAGCCAGTAGGTGGAGCTGTCCGCTTGTGTTGCAGCAAAGCCAAGCAAGCTGAAATTAATCAGTTTAACCAGACCTGAGCTCTCGAGCAGATTTCAAAAGGAACAAGATCTTCCTGTCTATTAATCAATCCAGAAAAATGCAAGTGAAGTCTGTGTTGTGTGATTATTTTATTAGGTTTATAATGCTGTTTAGCAAATGTTTTTGTTCATTTAACTTCATTTTAATTAATCGTTTAATTATATATTCTGTGTTGTGTGATTATCTGATTAGGTTTATAATGCTGTTTAGCATTTAAAGTCTTCATTTCAAAGCTTTAAAAATAATGTATTCAGTGTTACTTATGACAATTTTGAGAGGGGCCTGGAACCTAACTCCCTCACTTCCCATTGACTTACATTATAAACTGGGTTTCAATTTACAACGGTTTCGATTTACAACTATTCCTTCTGGAACCTAACCCCGGCGTAAACTGAGGGCTACCTGTATATATATATATATATATATATATATATATATATATATATATATACTGTATGTATATATATATATATATTGATAGATAGATAGAAATATATAGAAAAAAATATTTATGAATAAGTAGAAGATTTGAAGATATTCTGCTATGTAAAGAACATTAAATGTGAAATATTCATATTTTCATGTCAGGTTAGTGCACTTGAGAATATGCAAACAGGTTTGCGCACGAGTAGGGTGTTAGGTTTTTTCCCACTTTTTTTGCTCCATTGAGCAAAATGCTTGCATGCGATATTCTAAGTTTGCCTTTTTACATGCGGCTGACTAGTGCGTGACCAAAAACACTTTACTTTCAACTTGTAATACAATCACAACCAGAAGCAAAAAGCTTACTTCTAGCAGAGTTAGCATTCAAGAGTTAAATACCGCTCCACTTGTTATCTAGCGCAAAGTGTTTAATTTACTTTTTTATAGTTAATTAATTTTTTAAATTTTTTTTGGCAATGAAAGATATATTAGGGTAAAATAAGTGTACACAATTATTACAGATATGTGACAATTTCTGAAACTGAACAGCACAACACCATATGCAGGTAATGACTATAGTAGACTGTTAATGGCAAGTGGGACACATCAAATGTAGTCAAGAGTCAACAGACTATGCAATATGCAGGTAATGTCCAGCAGGACACATACGGCGAGATTACGAGTTTGGCGTTAACAGGGTGCGTTGCTAACGAGGCTTTTTTTTCTAACGCTACCTTAAGCCAACGCTGGTATTACAGGTTTTTTTAAACCTGGCGTTAGCCGCAAAAAGGTGAGCGTAGAGCAGAATTTAGCTCCAAATCTCACCTCAAAACCAGCGTTGCTTTGCTTACGGTAGCGGTAAGCTGGCTAAACGTGCTCGTGCACGATTTCCCCATAGGAAACAATGGGGCTGAGCTGGCTGGAAAAAAGCCTAACACCTGCAAAAAGGCAGCGTCCAGCTTCTAACGCAGCCCCATTGTTTCCTATGGGAAAATAAAAAATATGTCTAAACCTAAAACCCTAACATGAACCCCGAGTCTAAACACCCCTAATCTTACACTTATTAACCCCTAATCTGCTGCCCCCGACATCGCCGACACCTACATTATATTATTAACCCCTAATCTGCCGCTCCGGACACCGCCGACACCTACATTATCCCTATGAACCCCTAATATACTGCCCCCAACATTGCCGCCACCTACATTATACTTATAAACCCCTAATCTGCTGCCTCCAATGTCGCCGCCACCTACCTACAATTATTAACCCCTAATCTACCGACCGGACATCGCCGCCACTTTAATACATTTATTAACCCCTAAACCGCTGCACTCCCGCCTCGCAAACACTAGTTACATTTTATTAACCCCTAATCTGCCCCCCTAACATTGCCGACACCTACCTACATTTATTAACCCCTAATCTTCCGACCCCAACGTCGCCGCTACTATAATAAATTTATTAACCCCTAAACCTAAGTCTAACCCTAAGTCTAACCCCCCTAACTTAAATATAATTTAAATTAAACAAAATGAATTTAACATAATTTAATAAATTAATCCTATTTAACACTAAATACTTATCGATAAAATAAACCCTAAGCTAGCTACAATATAACTAATAGTTACATTGTAGCTAGTTTAGGATTTATATTTATTGTACAGGCAACTTTGTATTTATTTTAACTAGGTACAATAGTTATTAAATAGTTATTAACTATTTAATAACTACCTAGCTAAAATAAGTACAAAATTACCTGTAAAATAAATCCTAACCTAAGTTACAATTACACCTAACACTACACTATCATTAAACTAATTACCTAAACTAACTACAATTAAATACAATTAAATTCAATAAACTAAAGTACAAAAAAAAAAACCCACTAAATTACAGAAAATAAAAAAAATTACAAGAATTTTAAACTAATTACACCTAATCTAATCCCCCTAATGAAATAAAAAAAGCCCTCCAAAATAATAAAATTTCCCTACCCTATACTAAATTACAAATAGTCCTTAAAAGGGCCTTTTGCGGGGCATTGCCCCAAAGTAATAAGCTCTTTTACCTGTAAAAGAAAAATACAATACCCCCCAACATTAAAACCCACCACCCACACACCCCTACTCTAAAACCCACCCAATTCCCCCTTAAAAAAAACCTAACTCTAACCCCCTGAAGATCTCCCTACCTTGAGCCGTCTTCACCCAGCCGGGCACAAGTGGTCCTCCATACGGCAGAAGTCTTCATCCGATCGGGGCAGAAGAGGCAGACAATCAGAATTAAGGTAGGGAAAATCCTATTGGCTGATGCAATCAGCCAATAGGATTGAGGTCGCATTCTATTGGCTGATTAGAACAGCCAATAGAATGCAAGCTCAATCCTATTGGCTGATCCAATCAGCCAATAGCATTTTTCCTACCTTAATTCCGATTGGCTGATAGAATCCTATCAGCCAATCGGAATTCAAGGGACGCCATCTTGGATGACGTCATTTAAAGGAACCTTAATTCTTCGTTAGGACGTCATTTGAAGAGGATGGCTCCGTGTCGGCTGGATAGAAGATGGCTCTACTCCAGAAGGATGAAGATAGAAGATGCCGCTTGGATGACGCCTTCTGCCGTCTGGAGGACCTCTTCTGCCCCGATCGGATGAAGACTTCTGCCGTATGGAGGACCACTTGTGCCCGGCTGGGTGAAGACGGCTCAAGGTAGAGAGATCTTCAGGGGGTTAGAGTTAGGTTTTTTAAAGGGGGGATTGGGTAGGTTTTAGAGTACGGGTTTGTGGGTGGTGGGTTTTAATGTTGGGGGGTATTGTATTTTTCTTTTACAGGTAAAAGAGCTGATTACTTTGGGGCAATGCCCCGCAAAGGCCCTTTTAAGGGCTATTTGTAATTTAGTATAGGGAAGGGAAATTTTATTATTTTGGGGGGCTTTATTTTTTTTATTTTCTGTAATTTAGTGTTTTGTTTTTTTTGTACTTTAGTTTATTGAATTTAATTGTATTTAATTGTAGTTAGTTTAGGTAATTAGTTTAATGATAGTGTAGAGTTAGGTGTAATTGTAACTTAGGTAAGGATTTTTTTTACAGGTAATTTTGTACTTATTTTAGCTAGGTAGTTATTAAATAGTTAATAACTATTTAATAACTATTGTACCTAGTTAAAATAAATACAAAGTTGCCTGTAAAATAAATATAAATCCTAAGATAGCTACAATGTAATTATTAGTTATATTGTAGCTATCTTAGGGTTTATTTTATCGGTAAGCATTTAGTTTTAAATAGGATTAATTTATTTAATTATGTTAAATGTATTTCGTTTAATTTAAATTATATTTAAGTTAGGTGGGGTTAGGGTTAGGTTTAGACTTAGGTTTAGGGGTTAATAAATTTAATATAGTAGCGGCGATGTTGTGGGTGGCAGATTAGGGGTTAATAAATGTAATTAGGTGTCGGCGATGTTAGGGACGGCAGATTAGGGGTTAATAAAATTCTACTAGTGTTTGCGAGGCGGGAGTGCGGTGGTTTAGGGGTTAATACATTTATTAAAGTGGCGGTGATGTCCGGTCGGCAGATTAAGGGTTAATAATTGTAGGTAGGTGGCGGCATTGGGGGCGGCCGATTAGGGGTTAATAAATATAATGTAGGTGTCGGCGATGTTAGGGGCAGCAGATTAGGGGTTTATAGGTATAATGTAGGTGGCGGCGATGACCGGTCAGCAGATAAGGGGTTAAAAAATGTACTATAGTGTTTGCGATGTGGGGGGCCTCGGTTTGGGGGTTAATAGGTAGTTTATGGGTGTTAGTGTACTTTGTAGCACTTTAGTTAAGAGTTTTATGTTCCGGCGTTAGCCCATAAATCTCTTAACTACTGACTTTTAAATGCGGTAGAAGTCTTGACAGGAGAGGGTCTATCGCTCACTTCTTCCAAGACTCATAATACCGGCGTTAAGCAAATCCCATTAAAAAGATAGGATACGCAATTGACGTAAGGGGATTTGCGGTAGCCTCGAGTCGCGGAAGAAAAGTGAGCAGGACACCTGTACCTGCCAGACTCGTAATACCAGCGTTAGGTAAAAAGCAGTGTTGGGACTTCTCAAAGCTGCTTTTTAAGGTTAACGCCAAACTCGTATTCTCTGTGATGGTAATTAGTGTAAATGTTCTGATTTTGAACATTTTTTTTTATTTTGTTAAATTTTTATTGAAAAGTTGCATGAAACATGCAGACATTTATCATAATCTGATACATGGAATAATACCATACAGAGTAATGTTATAAAATCGAGTCCATGTATACATATTCAGGTCCAGTTGACTATGTCAGTAAATATCTATGCATGAATTCAATATAAATTTAAATATATCTTTTCATTTTCTAGAACTGATAATCAAAGCGTTAGGTATCAGAGGTATAAGAATGAGAGGAAAGAAGGTGGGGAAAAAAAGGGAAATAGAGAGGTGTTAGCGAGGATCATACAAGAGATAAAGAGAGAGGGAGGGAGAGGAAAGGACCCAAGAGAGTTTAAGAGCAACTTATATTGTGCTGGGTTAAACGTTCAAGATTGAACGCTGTCAGGTAAGTGGATAGATCCGCCCCAAATAAGTTAGTTATCTAATAAAGATTGTTCCCAGTAAAATTTCACTTCTAGGAAGTAATTAAGATGTTTCCTTTTAAGGTAGCCATATTCTTCTAAGTTTACAAGCTCTGTGGTTCTATCTATCCATGTTTGTTTGGACGGGATCGTTTTAGATTTCCAGGATCTCACTATTACTGAGTGTGCTCCGTTTAGGCCAATTTGTAGGAGATGTGTTCTAAGTCTATAATGAAAATCCGGGGTATCGTTAACTAAAGCTATTTGTGGGGTCAGTGTAAGCTCCATGTTGAGGATTTGTTTAAAGTGAGTTTCAATCTCTTTCCACAAAATCTGTAGCAAAGGGCAATCCCACCATATGTGCAGAAGAGTTTGCGTGCCCCCACACTCTCTCCAACATCTACACAAAGCATCCGGATATATAGTATTTAGCCTCACTGGGGTGAGGTACCATCTTGTCAATACTTTATGGTTCAGTTCCAATATTTGTGGGGAAACCAACGAAGTCCGCATTTTGGTGAATATCCTATGCCACGTTTCTGTGTAAATCTATTTGCCACCTTTCCGTATAAGAAGGGAACATCAAATAGTTTTTGTGTTGCAATAATTTATGAGCTATAGATAAAGTGTGCTTGATCAGTTCCCCTCTCAGGCAAATCACCTCAAAGGGGAGAAGTGGTCTGAGGAGTTGCGATTTGTGTGATGAAAAAGCCACAAAGTGGTTCAGTTGGGCAAGTTTAATCCAAGAAGGGAATCTAGGACCTGTTATGGTTATAATTTTATCTCGGGTTAAGAGATTCCTGACCTCTGTCAACTTAAAGGTTAAAGGTATGGAAAATCAAGTTAAAGGTATGGAAAATCCCCACTCTGAGGACCTCCCATAGATATTATCAAGACCCCCTGATAGTTCTGCGTTATATGGTATCGGAAACATAGGGGAGCGTATTGTTTATATACCCCTATCCGCAGCTATAATTTTGTCCCAGGAGTCGAATATGTGTTTGTGTACGTCAAGGTGATTACAGTGGGTCGGTCTATGGTCTTTGGGTACCCAGCATAGGGAACCCGCCTCTGGCACTCTCAGAAGATGCGAATCAAGAGCTACCCAGGCTTTTATTTAATTTGCTCCATGCCAATCTAAGATTCTTTGAAGCGTAACCGACTCATAGTATGAATGAATATCTGGAAGACCAAGTCCTCCATCCCTATTGGAGCGGTATAATGTTCTCTTATTAACTCTTGGTTTGGTTTTATTCCAAATAAAACTATTTATAGATGACTGTAACTGATCCAGACACCAATTGGGAATTTTAATAGGCAGAGCTTGTAATAGGTATAGTATCTGGGGCAATGTGGTCATCTTAATAGAGTGGATACGACCCCACCACGAAAGGGGTTTACTGCTCCATCTCTTAACATCCTCCTGAATTTTCTTGAGTAGGGGGATGAAGTTTTGTTTAAAGAGTGAGTAATTGGACTGTGTTATGTGGGTACCCAAGTATTTAATTGAAGTTTCTTTCTGCGTTAAGGGGCACAGGTCTTTTAATGAAGTAAACTTGTTTCTTGGGAGGGTGATATTTAACATCTTCGATTTCTGCATATTAATTAGGAAGTTAGAATGCAGCCCAAAAACTTGCAGTTCCCTGATCACTTCCGTTATGGAAGTTCTGGGGGATGTGATTGTAAACAGCATGTTGTCTGCATAAAGGGAGATTTTACAATTGTGGGGGCCAATCCTGATGCCTTTTATTTCATCATTTTGTCTAATATGTGAGGCCATAACCTCCATTACTAGGGCAAAAAAGGCGGGGGAAAGCGGACATCCCTGGCGTGTGCCATTGGTAATAACAAAAGGAGCTGACAATGTCCCGTTGGCTCTAACTTTCACTGAGGGCTTGGAGTATAAGCTAAAAATAAGTTTCACCACGTTTGGGCCAAATCCGAATCCCTGAAGTGTGTGTCTGAGAAATTGCCAATTTACCCGATCAAAGGCTTTTTCCGCATCTGTTGTCATAAAAATTGCTTTTTGATGGGAATAATGTGCATGTGCATTAAGAGTGATAGCTCGAATGGTATTGTCCCTTGCCTCCCTCTTCGGGATAAAGCCAACCTGGTCTGTATGAATAATATCCCCTAGAATTTTTTGTAATCTATTGGCTAGAATTTGGCTGAATTTAATAGGGAAATGGCGCTGTAACTTTAAACGTCAGTTGGCGGTTTCCCTTCTTTCAGAATCATAGAGATATGTGCCTCTAGGGAAGTAGTGGGTAGGGGGTTATCATGATCTATTGATTGGAATGATGACAGGAGATGAGGGGCTAGAATTTCTCTGAAGGTCTTGTAATAATTATTTGTGAACCCTTCAGGACCAGGACTCTTCCCATCAGGGAGTGATTTAATAACCTTCAGAACTTCAAGTAGAGTTATAGGGTCCTCCATCTCCTCCATTTTAGTTTTGTCTATCTGCGGTAAATTTGCTGCAGTAATATAATTTACCATGTCATTGGTTGAGTGGGGTGTGGAGTGGCCAGGCAAATTGTATAAGTCACTGTAGTATTTGCTAAAAGTGTCTGCTATTTGTTTGTAATCTTGAACATTAATTTTGTTGGATGTTTGTATATTATGTATACGCGTGGATTGAGCTTTTCTTTGGGCTTCTTTCTGGAGTAATATATTAAGTTCTAATCTGTGGGCCATCAATTGTTTGATTGTCTGGTCTCAGGGGTTGTTTTTATGTTTGATTTCCAGGTTCTGAATCGTTTGTACTAGTGGTTGTGTTTGCATTCTATTTATCTTAGTTCAGGTAGCTTTTAATTTAATAAATTCCCCTCTGAGTACCACTTTGTGCGCCTCCCAGAGAGTGTGTGGAGATATAGATGGGGTTGAGTTAAAACTAAAATATTCTTTCAGTAGGGTCGAGAGTGCCTGTATATTAGTAGGGTCGTGTATTAATGAGTCATCAAGTCTCCAATGGTACGGTGTTACAGGGGTATTAGGCCATTCCATAGATAATGATATCATGGAGTGGTCTGACCATGTAACCTGTCCTATGTCTGATTGCAGTAGAAGTGATAAACTGGCCTGGTCAAAGAATAGGTTGTTTTTACGTGAATATGTAGACCAAGGATACGAATAGAATGTATAGTTCTTTTGTTGGGAATGTTGTGTGCGCCATGTGTCCACTATCCCTATTTGTTTGATGCATTTGTATATTGTGTTCTTCATCCTTAACCCCTTAATGACCGCAGCACTTTTCCATTTTCTGTCCGTTTGGGACCAAGGCTATTTTTACATTTTTGCGGTGTTTGTGTTTAGCTGTAATTTTCCTCTTACTCCTTTACTGTACCCACACATATTATATACCGTTTTTCTCGCCATTAAATGGACTTTCTAAAGATACCATTATGTTCATCATATCTTATAATTTACTATAAAAAAATTATAAAATATGAGGAAAAATTGAAAAAAAAAAACACTTTTTCTAACTTTGACCCCCAAAATCTGTTACATTTCTACAACCACCAAAAAACACCCATGCTAAATAGTTTCTAAATTTTGTCCTGAGTTTAGAAATACCCAATGTTTACATGTTCTTTACTTTTTTTGCAAGTTATAGGGCCATAAATACAAGTAGCACTTTGCTATTTCCAAACCATTTTTTTTCAAAATTAGCGCTAGTTACATTAGAACACTAATATCTTTCAGGAATACCTGAATATCCCTTGACATGTATATATTTTTTTTTAGTAGACAACCCAAAGTATTGATCTAGGCCCATTTTGGTATATTTCATGCCACCATTTCACTGCCAAATGCGATCAAATAAAAAAAATCGTTCACTTTTTCACAAATTTTTTCACAAACTTTAGGTTTCTCACTGAAATTATTTACAAACAGCTTGTTCAATTATGGCACAAATGATTGTAAATTCTTCTCTGGGATCCCCTTTGTTCAGAAATAGCAGACTTATATGGCTTTGGTGTTGCTTTTTGGCAATTAGAATGCCACTAAATGCCACTGCGCACCACACGTGTATTATGCCCAGCAGTGAAGGGGTTAATTAGGGAGCATGTAGGGAGCTTTTTGGGGTAATTTTAGCTTTAGTTTAGTGTAGTAGACAACCCCAAGTATTGATCTAGGCCCATTTTGGTATATTTCATGCCACCATTTCACCGCCAAATGCGATCAAATTAAAAAAAAACGTAAAATGTTTCACAATTTTAGGTTTCTCACTGAAATCATTTACAAACAGCTTGTGCAGTTATGGCACAAATGGTTGTAAATGCTTCTCTGGGATCCCCTTTGTTCAGAAATAGCAGACATATATGGCTTTGGCGTTGCTTTTTGGTATTTAGAAGGCCGCTAAATGCCGCTGCGCATCACACGTGTATTATGGCTAGCATTGAAGGGGTAAATTAGGTAGCTTGCAGGGTTAATATTAGATTTAGTGTAGAGCTCAGCCTCCCACCTGAAACATCAGACCCCCTGATCCCTCCCAAACAGCTCTCTTCCCTCCCCCACCCCACAATTGTCCCCGCCATCTTAAGTACTGGCAGAAAGTCTGCCAGTACTAAAATAAAAGCTATATTTTTTTTTTTTTTCTAAAAAGCATATTTACATATGCTGCTGTGTACGATCCCCCCTTAGCCCCCAACCTCACTGATCCCCCCCCAAACAGCTCTATAACCCTCCCACTCTAACTTGATAGGCGCCATCTTGGGTACTGGCAGCTGTCTGCCAGTACCCAGTTTAGAAGAAAAAATGTCTTTATTTTTCATTTTGTAAGCATTTCTGTAGTGTAGCTTCCCCCCACACAAAACCAACCCCCCACCCCTCCACGATCTCTTTTTGTGCTTTTGCACAAACAAGATTAGGCCAATTATTACTTAAAAATTTTTCCGTAGTGTAGCGGTTCCCACCCGCTCCCGCCCCGTGCACGCGCCTGCCCGCCACCCTCCGTGCGCCCCCGGCGGTGCCGCCCCCGATCCCACCCCCCGTGACTTAACACAGCACACCGATGGCCGCCCACCCGCCTCCCAAGTCGGCTCCCACCCACCAACGATACCGGCCATCGATGTCCGGTGCAGAGAGGGCCACAGAGTGGCTCTCTCTGCATCGGATGGCCATGTATGGTTATTGCAGGATGCCTCCATATCGAGGCATCACTGCAATAACCGGAAAGCAGCTGGAAGCGAGCAGGATCGCTTCCAGCTGCTTTCCACACCGAGGACGTGCAGGGTACGTCCTCAGGCATTAACTGCCTTTTTTTTGAGGACGTACCCTGCACGTCCTCGGTCATTAAGGGGTTAAGGGTGTAGTAGCCTGGGGGGATGATATGTCTAGAGCGGGGTCCATAGCAGCATTAAAATCCCCTCCCACTATTAAAATCCCCTTTCTGTGTTCTTGAATAAGAGCCGTCGTTTTTTTGATGAAGGGAGTTTGTTTTCTGTTGGGGGCATAGATATTTACAATAGTAACTGGTCTGTGAAATAAGAGTCCTACCAAGATGAGTAGTCTTCTTTCAATATCTTTAACTTCTTTTATAATTTGGAAGTGCATGTTTTTATTAAATAGAATACCAACCCCACACCGTTTCTGGGTGGTTAAATTAAAAAAAAAATGTTGGGTATTCCTTGTTGTAAAATTTTGGTTCTAAGGGGTGTGCTAAGTGTGTCTCCGGCAACATAACCACATCTCCTTTCTGTTTACGGAACCAATTTAGAGTCAAGGATCTTTTGTTAGGAGAGTTTAATCCTTTGGCATTCTGGGAGATAATAGTGATCTTACGGTTAGCCATAAAGAGTGCTATAGTAAGTGGCTAAGTTATCTAGCTTGTAGAAGTGTGTGATGTTATGTGGTGTATCCGCCATAAGGTGCCTTACCTGAGCGAATGTCCCTTTTAGCAGTTGCAGTAAGTCCGACGTCAAAGAAATTAGGAAGGAAAGACAAGTTGAGGGGTAAGAAAGAGAAGGTAATATATAACCTTGCCCGAATGGGCCATCAGGTCTGTGGGGTAAAAAACAATTAAACATCCTTAAACATATAAACCAAACATTAATCATAACATGAAAATAACAAAAACTAGAACATGAAGAGTGACATTGGAGTTCTGTCACTCGGCCTAATGGATTCTCCATAAAGTTATGGGGAATCAGGAGGAACAAGCTGAGATAGTTCCCCACTTCCAGGTGTCAGGTCTCTGCCGAGACCGCAGTCAGTTACAAAACATTTTGACTCAAGTAGTGTCCTGTTGTCTTGATTGATGGCATAAAGAACTGGCGATAAGTTGTCTCTTGCTGGACTTTGTAGTGTATCATGTAGGATCCACTGTGTTTGGAGGGTCAGACATCGTGGTATCCAGTCCATTCTTTCTTTTGTTGGAGACTGTCTGCCAAGCTGGTCTTTTGGGTTTAGGTCTCCGATCCGAGGGGTGCGGCTGCGTGTCAGAGATCTTTGGTAGCGAAGGTTGGGGAATGTTCAGTTGTTTGCAGAACTCTTCAATATCATCTGGTTCTTTATAGATTATCTGACAACCCTCTTTGACCACTCTGATACAGAAGGGGAATCCCCAACAATAGGGTATTCCCAGATCCTTTAGGTGTAAGGTCAAGAATCTAGCCTCCTTTCATTTAAAGAGGGTAAGGGGAGTAAGATTCACATAGATTTGGATCGAGGAGCTGTGAAATCTAAGAGGACTTTTCTTTCTGGCTGCAGCCATGATTTGCTTTTTTTCTTGGAACCTGTGGCATTTCAGGACAACATCCCTAGGCGGGGCCGAATCTATTGGCTTAGGTCGTAAGGCCCTATGCTCTCTGTCCAGTGAGATGTTGTGTAGGTCCTGGTCCTCTAGCAGAAATTTGAACAGATCTTGTAGATATTGTGGTAGTTGTCCCCGTAATACAGATTCCGGTATGCCCCATATTCTTAAGTTTTGTCTATGACCCCTATTGTCCAGGTCTTCAATTTGGGTCTGCATCTGGGCTATGGACATATTTTGTTGTATGATTTGTTGCGTAAGAGAGTCTGTGGTATTTATTAGCTCTTCTGCACCTTCTCTCTGAGATCCCCTCTTTTATCATTTGACCCACCTGTGTTATTAAGGATGTGAAGTCCGTTTTCGTGGGAAGGAAACGGAGGTCTGCTCTAGTGAGGGGGCTATTGTCCTCTGGTAATGTGTCTCCTGGTGATGGCGGATCAGAGTGCAGTTCTTTATCAGTCGCCCCAGGATCCATTGTTTTAAAGTAGGCATTTAGATTAGATCTCATTGTATTTGAGGTCTTATTAGATCACTCTGCTCTATTTAGTCTCCTTGTAGCCATGATATGAGCTGGGAATCTCCCCCTAGGAGTAAACTGTATTACTTGTCGTCCCTTTTTATTCTAACCTTCTGCCTTGAACGCTGCATCTATCATGTTACAAAGTTCCTCCATATCGGCAAGTATAAAGGCCATGACGTACTGTAATAATGTAATAATAGGGGAAAACTATAGCAGGCAGTAGCTCGTCTAAGTTATCACAAGGTTCCTGGAAGGCTGCACTTGGAAACAATTGAGCTATTCAAGCTATGATGTGCCACGAGGGTAATAAGATGGCCGCTTCTCTATGGATTCCACCCTAGGCGTCCCGCTGCCTAGAACAGTTCGCTCAACTGTTTCAGCTTTTTTTGGGCTCTGATTCACAGCCAAGTAGATCTAGTCCCCCCTAAACTTCTGTATCATATTTTGTAGGTACTTTTAATCCAACCAAGTGGTAATTTATATATGAAATTATAAAGTCCGTACAGAGCTGTAGTAGTGTGCGACCACTCGGCTGCTGAGCTAGCTCCGCCCCCCGTTTAATGTACTTTTAATGCTATTTTATACTTTTTTTTATTCCAGGAAGTCTTGTTATAGCTATAAAATAATGTATTGTTTTAATGAATTAAAGTAATGTAATATTTGATTTGGTTTTATTGTACAATAATATATCCTCAGTACAAGTTTGTTGCAGCTGTTGTTAGTCATTGATGTAATACTTCTTTTCAGAAGATGACATGCTGAGATTTTGAAGAAACATACATTTATGTACAGTGGGGGTTTGTTAACCTGCCAGTTGGTTTCCCTTCCGCTAAAAAAACAAAAAAAATAAATCACTTGTCTTTCAAGATACTCTCAATACAATGGAATTAAAGGGGCATGAAACCGAAAAAAAATCTTTCTTGATTCAGATACAGCATACAATTTTAAACAGCTTTCCAATTTACTTTTGTAAAACCTAATTTGCTTTGTTCTCTTGGTATCCTTTGTAGAAAAGCATACCTAGGTAGGTTTGGGATCTGGGAGCTAGTTGCTGATTGGTGGCTGCCACTTGTATATGCCACTTGTTATTGGCTTACCGATGTGTTCAGCTAGCTCCAGTAGCTCATTGTTCTACTACAAAAGAGGATACCAAGAAAATTAAGCAAAATTCAGAATAGAAGTAAATTAGAAATTTGTTTACATATATGTGCTTTATCTGAATCATGAAAGAAAAAATTTGTGTATCATGTCCCTTTACATATATTTCCCTAAAATATACTCCTGGTAGCAAAAGCCAACTGCATATTAACCAGAGAGTAACAGCTACCCCTATATTTATTGAAATGTATTTATTATTTATGTAAATATATGAACCAGTTCACTGGTTTGGATTCATTAAAGCTCTCTTGAGTTGCAACTGCAAATCTCTTATGGGATTCTTTAAAAGGAAATGTCATACTGAAAGCTCTTTAAATTGCTAAGGTGCTTTCTCTACATTTTCTCTATAATTAATATCAAGAAGGAATCAAATAAAGTTTGCAATAAAAACAAGTTTTATTTACTTTAAAGGGACATGAATGTCAAAATTCTCAACTTTTATGTTTCAGAAAGACCATTTTAAGAGACTATTCAATTTCCTTTTATTATCAAATGTAATTTGTTTTCTCTGTATCTTTTGTTAAAAAGCAGACGTAGGCAGGCTGAGGAGCAGCGAAGCACTGCTGGGACCTAGCTGGTTATTGGTGGCTACGGACGTGTCTTTTGTCATTGGCTTACCAAATGTATTTAGCTAGCCAACAGTAGTGCATTGCTGCTGTAGAGCTGACTTTAACCAGGGTCAGCTCTATAATTTTACGGGAGGGACCCTGAGAAGCATGCAGCATTTTGAGAGGTGATGCAAAGGATTAGCATATTCTGGCTAATAGTTTTTTGTTTGTTTGTTTTATTTTGAATGGGAAGTTTCTCTCATATGGGTTCCATCAGAACAAGCAACACAATGTCTTTATCCGGCCCCAATAAAACAAGTCATGTATGTGCAGCTCCTGAGCCTATTTAGATTTGCTTTTCAACAAATGATATCAAAAGAATGAAGCCAATTAGATAATAAAAGTAAATTGGAAAATTGTTTAAAATTGCATGCTCTATCTAAATCATGAAAGAAAAAAAAATGGGTTTCATATCCCTTTAAAGGGATAGGAAAGTCAAAATTAAAATTGCATGATTTCGATTTTAAAACACTTTTAAATTCACTTCTATTTTCAAATGTGCTTTGTTCTCTTGGTATCATTGTTGAAAACAAATATGCACATATCATACACTAGTGTAGATGTGTTCAGCTAACTGCCAGTAGTGAAATGATGTTCCTTCAGCAAAGGATAACATAAGAATGGAGCAAATTTGATAATGGAAGCAAATTGGAAAGTTGATTAAAATTGTATGTTCTATCCAAATCATGAAAGAAAATTGTTAGGGTTTCCTGTCCCTTTAAATTCTAGCAGCAATTTTCTTCATTCTCTTGGTATCTTTATTTGAAAAGCAAGAATGTAAGTTTAGATGCCGGCCCATTTTTGGTGAACAACCTGGGATGTTCTTGCTGATTGGTGGATAAATTCACCCACCAATAAACAAGTGCTGTCAGATGTCCTGAACCAAACAATAGCTTAGATGCCTTCTTTTTCAAATAAAGATAGCAAGAGAACGAGGAAAAATTGATAATAGGAGTAAAATAGAAAGTTGCTTAAAATTGCATGCTCTATCTGAATCACAAAAGAAAAAAATGTGGGTTCAGCGTCCCTTTAACTTTTTCTTGATTTTCCAAATAACAAGAATGCCCAGAACACACTCAGTTTTAACTGTTTATTTATTGCCATTTTTGACCCTTTAAAAAAATTCATCTCTACAATATGTTTCTGTGAATTATAAATCCCTTTAACTGTTTGACAGATATGAGGCATATAAATATAGCCAGGGGAAAAATAAAAATAGCTTGAGACAACCATGGCTTTTTGTTAATCTTATTGCATAGCCAAAAGGAAAACTAAATCAAAACATATTTGCTACATATTACAATGTTTCCTTTTGGTGTTTTTATGAAGATCTCATTAATGCCATTATTCTTTCATTGTAATAAAAATATTAGCTATTAAATAAGCAACAATAGTTTTTTTGCTCACTTTAATTCATTTAGTTCATCCATTTAATAGATAGGGAAAACTAATTGAAGGAATTAACTAATTTTCATATTCGTTTATTAGTTTGTTTTGCACAAATTCCAGCTAAAATGAGTTCACATTTATTTGTATTAAAAAAAATAATGTTTTTTTGCATGTCCATTAGCTTTTAAATGCAGTTTACTGTGCAAATTTAGAATGAATGGTGAAAAGGAAATTTCTGCTTTGATAAAGCAATATTTTGTGGGAGACAAATTTGGAAAGATTTATGTAATAGTGATTATTTTAGAAAAATACAATTGCAACTGTGTCAAACAGGCTCAGGTGTAGAATTTGTTGTTTTGTGAAAAATTTGCAAGACAAACATCTTATATCTAAGCATAAGTTTTTTTCAGCTGTGGATGCTGGAGGAAGGAAGTTGAATGTTAATGAGATGTCATCAGTAATTACTGTGATTATTTCTCTGGAATCGCTATTGGGGATAGCTGGATTCACATCTAAAATGTAATGTGAATGACATGTTAATAGTGTTAAAAAAGGGGGAAAAAAAGAATAGTATGTCCTAGGAAATTATAGTGAAGGAGAATAACAATGCAGAATTGTCTTTAACAAAGGAATTGAGACAAAATCACAATTTATATAGTCCACTATCTTGAAAACCATGGGAAGGGCGATGCCAGATATTTTCTGAACACAGTTATTTATGCTTTATCACTGTTATAAACTTGCACCTGGAGTTGGAAAGATGTTACTGGTGAGGATTCAGAGCTGCTTTTTGATTTAAAGAACTCACTGGGCTGGAATTGTAAATGTTTGTTGGAAGCGGAACCCAATAGCTTATAAGACCTTCCAGGTGTGGTCAATACTAAACACAGTAACAAAATGAGAAACAGTGGCCTAGATTTAGAGTTTTGCGGCCAAAGGGGTGCGTTATCTACGCTTGCTTTTTTCTGGCCGCACCTTTTAAATACCTCTGGTATTGAGAGTTCACAGAATGGCTGCGTTAGGCTCCAAAAAAGGAGCGTAGAGCATATTTACCGCAACTTCAACTCTCGATACCAGCAGTGCTTACGGACGCGGCCAGCTTCAAAAACGTGCTCGTGCACGATTCCCCCATAGAAAACAATGGGGCTGTTTGAGCTGAAAAAAAACCTAACACCTGCAAAAAAGCCGCGTTCAGCTCCTAACGCAGCCCCATTGTTTGCTATGGGGAAACACTTCCTACGTCTGCACCTAACACCCTAACATGTACCCCAAGTCTAAACACCCCTAACCTTACACTTATTAACCCCTAATCTGCCTCCCCCGCTATCGCTGACCCATGCATATTCTTATTAACCCCTAATCTGCCGCTCCGTAAACCGCCGCTACTTACATTATCCCTATGTACCCCTAATCTGCTGCCCCTAACACCGCCGACCCCTATATTATATTTATTAACCCCTAATCTTCCCCCCACAACGTCGCCTCCACCTGCCTACACTTATTAACCCCTAATCTGCCGAGCAGACCGCACCACTATCATAATAAAGTTATTAACCCCTAATCCGCCTCACTCCCGCCACAATAACCCTATAATAAATAGTATTAACCCCTAATCTGCCCTCCCTAACATCGCCGACACCTAACTTCAAACATTAACCCCTAATCTGCCGACTGGAGCTCACCGCTATTCTAATAAATGTATTAACCCCTAAAGCTAAGTCTAACCCTAACACTAACACCCCCCTAAGTTAAATATAATTTACATCTAACGAAATAAATTAACTCTTATTAAATAACTTATTCCTATTTAAAGCTAAATACTTACCTGTAAAATAAACCCTAATATAGCTACAATATAAATTATAATTATATTATAGCTATTTTAGGATTAAATTTATTTTACAGGCAACTTTGTAATTATATTAACCAGGTACAATAGCTATTAAATAGTTAAGAACTATTTAATAGTTACCTAGTTAAAATAATTACAAAATTACCTGTAAAATAAATCCTAACCTAAGTTACAATTAAACCTAATACTACACTATCTTTAAATTAATTAAATACAATACCTACAATTATCTACAATTAAACCTAACACTACATTATCAATAAATTAATTAAATACAATATCTACAAATAACTACAATTAAATAAACTAACTAAAGTACAAAAAATAAAAAAGAACTAAGTTACAAAAAATAAAAAAATATTTACAAACATTAGAAAAATATTACAACAATTTTAAACTAATTACACCTACTCTAAGCCCCCTAATAAAATAACAAAGCCCTCCAAAATAAAAAAATGCCCTACCCTATTCTAAATTACAAAAGTTCAAAGCTCTTTTACCTTACCAGCCCTGAACAGGGCCCTTTGTGGGGCATGCCCCAAAGAATTCAGCTCTTTTGCCTGTAAAATAAAACATACAATACCCCCCCCCCAACATTACAACCCACCACCCACATACCCCTAATCTAACCCAAACCCCCCTTAAATAAACCTAACACTAAGCCCCTGAAGATCTTCCTACCTTGTCTTCACCTCGCCGGGTATCACACCGATCCGTCCTGGCTCCAAAATCTTCATCCAAGCCCAAGCGGGGGCTAGACATCCATCATCCGGCGGCTGAAGAGGTCCAGAAGAGGCTCCAAAGTCTTCATCCTATCCGGGAAGAAGAGGCGATCCGGACCGGCAACCATCTTGATCCAAGCGGCATCTTCTATCTTCATCCGATGAGGACCGGCTCCATCTTGAAGACCTCCACCGCGGACCCATCTTCTTCTTCCGACGACTTCCCGACGAATGACGGTTCCTTTAAGGGACGTCATCCAAGATGGCATCCCTCGAATTCCGATTGGCTGATAGGATTCTATCAGCCAATCGGAATTAAGGTAGGAAAATTCTGATTGGCTGATTGAATCAGCCAATCAGATTCAAGTTCAATCCGATTGGCTGATCCGATAAGCCAATCAGATTGAGCTTGCATTCTATTGGCTGATCGGAACAGGGGTTAATAAATATAATATAGGGGTCGGCGGGGTTAGGGGCAGCAGATTAGGGGTACATAGCTATAATGTAGCTGGCGGCGACGTGCGGACGGCAGATTAGGGGTTAATAAGTGTTGGTAGCTGGCGGCAACGTTGTGGGGGGCAGATTAGGGGTTAATAAATATAATATAGGGGTCGGCGGTGTTAGGGGCAGCAGATCAGGGGTACATAGGGATAACGTAGGTGGCGGCAGTGTACGGAGAGGAAGATTAGGGGTTAAAAAATTTTAATAGAGTGGCGGCAATGTGGGGGGACCTCGGTTTAGGGGTACATAGGTAGTTTATGGGTGTTAGTGTACTTAAGAGCACAGTAGTTAAGAGCTTTATAAACCGGCGTTAGCCCAGAAAGCTCTTAACTACTGACTTTTTTCTGCGGCTGGAGTTTTGTCATTAGATTTCTAACGCTCACCTCAGCCACGACTCTAAATACCGGAGTTAGAAAGATCCCATTGAAAAACATAATTTATGTAAGAACTTACCTGATAAATTCATTTCTTTCATATTAACAAGAGTCCATGAGCTAGTGACGTATGGGATATACATTCCTACCAGGAGGGGCAAAGTTTCCCAAACCTTAAAATGCCTATAAATACACCCCTCACCACACCCACAAATCAGTTTAACGAATAGCCAAGAAGTGGGGTGATAAGAAAAAAAGTGCGAAGCATATAAAATAAGGAATTGGAATAATTGTGCTTTATACAAAAAAATCATAACCACCACAAAAAAGGGTGGGCCTCATGGACTCTTGTTAATATGAAAGAAATGAATTTATCAGGTAAGTTCTTACATAAATTATGTTTTCTTTCATGTAATTAACAAGAGTCCATGAGCTAGTGACGTATGGGATAATGACTACCCAAGATGTGGATCTTTCCACACAAGAGTCACTAGAGAGGGAGGGATAAAATAAAGACAGCCAATTCCTGCTGAAAATAATCCACACCCAAAATAAAGTTTAACAAAAAACATAAGCAGAAGATTCAAACTGAAACCGCTGCCTGAAGAACTTTTCTACCAAAAACTGCTTCAGAAGAAGAAAATACATCAAAATGGTAGAATTTAGTAAAAGTATGCAAAGAGGACCAAGTTGCTGCTTTGCAGATCTGGTCAACCGAAGCTTCATTCCTAAACGCCCAGGAAGTAGAAACTGACCTAGTAGAATGAGCTGTAATTCTTTGAGGCGGAATTTTACCCGACTCAACATAGGCAAGATGAATTAAAGATTTCAACCAAGATGCCAAAGAAATGGCAGAAGCTTTCTGGCCTTTCCTAGAACCGGAAAAGATAACAAATAGACTAGAAGTCTTACGGAAAGATTTCGTAGCTTCAACATAATATTTCAAAGCTCTAACAACATCCAAAGAATGCAATGATTTCTCCTTAGAATTCTTAGGATTAGGACATAATGAAGGAACCACAATTTCTCTACTAATGTTGTTGGAATTCACAACTTTAGGTAAAAATTCAAAAGAAGTTCGCAACACCGCCTTATCCTGATGAAAAATCAGAAAAGGAGACTCACACGAAAGAGCAGATAATTCAGAAACTCTTCTAGCAGAAGAGATGGCCAAAAGGAACAAAACTTTCCAAGAAAGTAATTTAATGTCCAATGAATGCATAGGTTCAAACGGAGGAGCTTGAAGAGCTCCCAAAACCAAATTCAAACTCCATGGAGGAGAAATTGACTTAATGACAGGTTTTATATGAACCAAAGCTTGTACAAAACAATGAATATCAGGAAGAATAGCAATCTTTCTGTGAAAGAGAACAGAAAGAGCGGAGATTTGTCCTTTCAAAGAACTCGCGGACAAACCCTTATCTAAACCATCCTGAAGAAACTGTAAAATTCTCGGTATTCTAAAAGAATGCCAAGAAAAATGATGAGAAAGACACCAAGAAATATAAGTCTTCCAGACTCTATAATATATCTCTCGAGATACAGATTTACGAGCCTGTAACATAGTATTAATCACGGAGTCAGAGAAACCTCTATGACCAAGAATCAAGCGTTCAATCTCCATACCTTTAAATTTAAGGATTTCAGATCCGGATGGAAAAAAGGACCTTGAGACAGAAGGTCTGGTCTTAACGGAAGAGTCCATGGTTGGCAAGATGCCATCCGGACAAGATCCGCATACCAAAACCTGTGAGGCCATGCCGGAGCTATTAGCAGAACAAACGAGCATTCCCTCAGAATCTTGGAGATTACTCTTGGAAGAAGAACTAGAGGCGGAAAGATATAGGCAGGATGATACTTCCAAGGAAGTGATAATGCATCCACTGCCTCCGCCTGAGGATCCCGGGATCTGGACAGATACCTGGGAAGTTTCTTGTTTAGATGAGAGGCCATCAGATCTATCTCTGGGAGCCCCCACATTTGAACAATCTGAAGAAATACCTCTGGGTGAAGAGACCATTCGCCCGGATGCAACGTTTGGCGACTGAGATAATCCGCTTCCCAATTGTCTACACCTGGGATATGAACCGCAGAGATTAGACAGGAGCTGGATTCCGCCCAAACCAAAATTCGAGATACTTCTTTCATAGCCAGAGGACTGTGAGTCCCTCCTTGATGATTGATGTATGCCACAGTTGTGACATTGTCTGTCTGAAAACAAATGAACGATTCTCTCTTCAGAAGAGGCCAAAACTGAAGAGCTCTGAAAACTGCACGGAGTTCCAAGATATTGATCGGTAATCTCACCTCCTGAGATTCCCAAACTCCTTGTGCCGTCAGAGATCCCCACACAGCTCCCCAACCTGTGAGACTTGCATCTGTTGAAATTACAGTCCAGGTCGGAAGAACAAAAGAAGCCCCCTGAATTAAACGATGGTGATCTGTCCACCACGTTAGAGAGTGCCGAACAATCGGTTTTAAAGATATTAATTGATATATCTTCGTGTAATCCCTGCACCATTGGTTCAGCATACAGAGCTGAAGAGGTCGCATGTGAAAACGAGCAAAGGGGATCGCGTCCGATGCAGCAGTCATAAGACCTAGAATTTCCATGCATAAGGCTACCGAAGGGAATGATTGAGACTGAAGGTTTCGACAGGCTGTAATCAATTTTAGACATCTCTTGTCTGTTAAAGACAAAGTCATGGACACTGAATCTATCTGGAAACCCAGAAAGGTTACCCTTGTTTGAGGAATCAAAGAACTTTTTGGTAAATTGATCCTCCAACCATAATCTTGAAGAAACAACACAAGTCGATTCGTATGAGACTCTGCTAAATGTAAAGACGGAGCAAGTACCAAGATATCGTCCAAATAAGGAAATACCACAATACCCTGTTCTCTGATTACAGACAGAAGGGCACCGAGAATCTTTGTGAAAATTCTTGGAGCTGTAGCAAGGCCAAACGGTAGAGCCACAAATTGGTAATGCTTGTCTAGAAAAGAGAATCTCAGGAACTGATAATGATCTGGATGAATCGGAATATGCAGATATGCATCCTGTAAATCTATTGTGGACATATAATTCCCTTGCTGAACAAAAGGCAATATAGTCCTTACAGTTACCATCTTGAACGTTGGTATCCTTACATAACGATTCAATAATTTTAGATCCAGAACTGGTCTGAAGGAATTCTCCTTCTTTGGTACAATGAAGAGATTTGAATAAAACCCCATCCCCTGTTCCGGAACTGGAACTGGCATAATTACTCCAGCCAACTCTAGATCTGAAACACAATTCAGAAATGCTTGAGCTTTCACTGGATTTACTGGGACATGGGAAAGAAAAAATCTCTTTGCAGGAGGTCTCATCTTGAAACCAATCCTGTACCCTTCTGAAACAATGTTCTGAATCCAAAGATTGTGAACAGAACTGATCCAAATTTCTTTGAAAAAACGTAACCTGCCCCCTACCAGCTGAACTGGAATGAGGGCCGTACCTTCATGTGAACTTAGAAGCAGGCTTTGCCTTTCTAGCAGGCTTGGATTTATTCCAGACTGGAGATGGTTTCCAAACTGAAACTGCTCCTGAGGACGAAGGATCAGGCTTTTGTTCTTTGTTGAAACGAAAGGAACGAAAACGATTGTTAGCCCTGTTTTTACCTTTAGACTTTTTATCCTGTGGTAAAAAAGTTCCTTTCCCACCAGTAACAGTTGAAATAATAGAATCCAACTGAGAACCAAATAATTTGTTTCCCTGGAAAGAAATGGAAAGTAGAGTTGATTTAGAAGCCATATCAGCATTCCAAGTCTTAAGCCATAAAGCTCTTCTGGCTAAAATAGCCAGAGACATAAATCTAACATCAACTCTAATAATATCAAAAATGGCATCACAGATGAAATTATTAGCATGCTGGAGAAGAATAATAATATCATGAGAATCACGATTTGTTACTTGTTGCGCTAGAGTTTCCAACCAAAAAGTTGAAGCTGCAGCAACATCAGCCAATGATATAGCAGGTCTAAGAAGATTACCTGAACATAGATAAGCTTTTCTTAG
The DNA here is from genome assembly GCF_027579735.1 of Bombina bombina. Classification (NCBI taxonomy): domain Eukaryota; kingdom Metazoa; phylum Chordata; class Amphibia; order Anura; family Bombinatoridae; genus Bombina; species Bombina bombina. Next base: position 336,617,344 of record NC_069505.1, read on the forward strand.
AAAAGATTCAATTTTTCTATCTAAAGGATCCTTAAACGAGGTACCATCTGATGTAGGAATGGTAGTACGTTTAGCAAGGGTAGAAATAGCCCCATCAACTTTAGGGATTTTGTCCCAAAATTCTAATCTGTCAGGCGGAACAGGATATAATTGCTTAAAACGTTTAGAAGGAGTAAATGAATTACCCAATCTATCCCATTCCTTAGCAATTACTGCAGAAATAGCATTAGGAACAGGAAAGACTTCTGGAATAACCGCAGGAGCTTTAAAAACCTTATCCAAACGTATAGAATTAGTATCAAGAGGACTAGAATCCTCTATTTCTAAAGCAATTAGTACTTCTTTAAGTAAAGAGCGAATAAATTCCATCTTAAATAAATATGAAGATTTATCAGCATCAATCTCTGAGACAGAATCCTCTGAACCAGAAGAGTCCAAAGAATCAGAATGATGGTGTTCATTTAAAAATTCATCTGTAGAGAGAGAAGATTTAAAAGACTTTTTACGTTTACTAGAAGGAGAAATAACAGACAAAGCCTTCTTTATGGATTCAGAAACAAAATCTCTTATGTTATCAGGAACATTCTGCACCTTAGATGTTGAGGGAACTGCAACAGGCAATGGTACATCACTAAAGGAAATATTATCTGCATTAACAAGTTTGTCATGACATTTAATACAAACAACAGCTGGAGGAATAGCTACCAAAAGTTTACAGCAGATACACTTAGCTTTGGTAGATCCAGCAGGCAGAGGTTTTCCTGTAGTATCTTCTGGCTCAGATGCAACGTGAGACATCTTGCAATATGTAAGAGAAAAAACAACATATAAAGCAAAATAGATCAAATTCCTTATAAGACAGTTTCAGGAATGGGAAAAAAAAATGCCAAACATCAAGCTTCTAGCAACCAGAAGCAAATGAAAAATGAGACTGAAATAATGTGGAGACAAAAACGACGCCCATATTTTTTGGCGCCAAATAAGACGCCCACATTATTTGGCGCCTAAATGCTTTTGGCGCCAAAAATGACGCCACATCCGGAACGCCGACATTTTTGGCGCAAAATAACGTCAAAAAAATGACGCAACTTCCGGCGACACGTATGACGCCGGAAACGAAATGAATTTTTGCGCCAAAAAAAGTCCGCGCCAAGAATGACGCAATAAAATGAAGCATTTTCAGCCCCCGCGAGCCTAACAGCCCACAGGGAAAAAGTCAAATTTTTGAGGTAAGAAAAATATGATAATTAAAGCATAATCCCAAATATGAAACTGACTGTCTGGAAATAAGGAAAGTTGAACATTCTGAGTCAAGGCAAATAAATGTTTGAATACATATATTTAGAACTTTATAAATAAAGTGCCCAACCATAGCTTAGAGTGTCACAGAAAATAAGACTTACTTACCCCAGGACACTCATCTACATGTTTGTAGAAAGCCAAACCAGTACTGAAACGAGAATCAGTAGAGGAAATGGTAAATATAAGAGTATATCGTCGATCTGAAAAGGGAGGTAAGAGATGAATCTCTACGACCGATAACAGAGAACCTTATGAAATAGACCCCGTAGAAGGAGATCACTGCATTCAATAGGCAATACTCTCCTCACATCCCTCTGACATTCACTGCACGCTGAGAGGAAAACCGGGCTCCAACTTGCTGCGGAGCGCATATCAACGTAGAATCTAGCACAAACTTACTTCACCACCTCCCTTGGAGGCAAAGTTTGTAAAACTGATTTGTGGGTGTGGTGAGGGGTGTATTTATAGGCATTTTAAGGTTTGGGAAACTTTGCCCCTCCTGGTAGGAATGTATATCCCATACGTCACTAGCTCATGGACTCTTGTTAATTACATGAAAGAAAGATAGGATAAGCAATTGACGTAAGGGGATCTGCGGTATGGAAAAGTCGCGGCCGGAAAATGAGCGTTAGACCCTTTCCTGACTGACTCCAAATACCGGCGGTAGCCCAAAACCAGCGTTAGGAGCCTCTAACGCTAGTTTTCACGGCTACCGCCAAACTCTAAATCTAGGCCAGTGTATTCTTTAGGAGTTCTTTTTTTGTATAAATCAGGAGGTATTATACATTAGTTTTTCTGAGGAGTGCTGAGGTTGCCAAAGCAACTCAATGCATTACTGTGAGACCCACAAATATCAAAGGTGCTTGATTTCTTGAATTTGCAAGGTACTGGCATTTTGTTTACATATCCAGTGTTCTACAGAGAGCAAAAAGGGTGGTAAAGAAAGAGGAAGAGGATGTGCAGCAGTGGTAAAGGGCTTAAAGGGATACTAAATCCATTTTTTTTACTTTCACGATTCAGATGGGGAATGCAATTTTAAGCAACTTTCTAATTTACTCCAATTATCAATTTTTCTTCGTTCTTTGAAGCTGGCCCATTTTAGGTTCAGCACCTGGGTTTCGCTCGCTGATTGGATGGCTAAATGTAACCACCAATCAGCAAGCGCTATCTAGGGTCTGAACCAAAAAATGGCTGGCTCCAAAGATTTCATTCCTGCTTTTTCATATTAAGATACCAAGAGAACAAAGAAAAATTGAGAACAGAAGTAAATTAGAAAGTTGCTTACAATTGCATGCTCTAGCCAAATCATGAAAGAAAGAATTTGGGTTCAGTATCCGTTTAACAGATACATTAGAGCTAAAAGAAATTTGCATGGGGGATGTTCTTTATGGGCTTATAGATTCCCAGGACAAGACACATATTACATAGCAATCTGTAAACAAAACAAAAAAAATAGCAATGGCTAATTATTAATATTATTATTATCGGTTATTTTTAGAGCGCCAACAGATTCTGCAGCGCTTTAAACAAATGTGGAGTACAATGAAACAATTATAGGGATCAAATGGGTAGAGGGCCCTGCCAAGAGTTGCACTGTTGTAGTCCGCTCTTAAGAAGGTGATCTACAAACAGCTGGAATCTTAGGCTTACATGCTAAGGGGGTTCAGTGGATAGCAATGGAGGAGTGGAACTGGTATAAAGTAAGGTTAGCATAGGTTGTATGCATCCCTGAACAGTAGAGTCTTTAGGGAGCACTTGAAGCTTTCAAAACTAGGGGAGAGTCTTGTGGAGCGAGGCAGGGAGTTTCACAAGATGGGAGCCAGTCTCGAGAAGTCCTGTAAACAGGAGTGTGATGAGGTAACAAGAGAGGAGGAGAGTAAGAGGTCATGAGCAGAGTAAAGGGGACGGGAGGGAGAGTATCTGGAGACAAGGTCTGAGATATAGTGGGGAGCAGTGCAGTTGAGGGCTTTGTATGTTGGAGTGAGAATTTTGTGTTTGATCCTAGAGGCAAGAGGAAGCCGGTGAAGGGATTGGCAGAGAGGTGCAGCAGATTAAGAGCGACGTGTAAGGAAGATGAGTCTGGCAGAGGCATTCATTATGGATTTTAAAGGAGCTAGGTGGCAGGTGGGGAGACCAGAGAGGACAGAGTTGCAGTAATCGAGGTGGGAAAGAATGAGAGAGTGGATTTAATTCTTAGTTGTGTCTTGTATAAGGAAGTGTCTAATTTTAGAGATGTTTTTAAGGTGGAAGCGGCAGGCTTTAGCCAAGGACTGAATGTGACGAGTGAAAGAAAGATCTGAGTCAAATGTGACCCCGAGACATTGGGCATGCGGGGTAGGGGTAATGATGGAGTTGTTGACAGTTATAGAGAGATTGGGGGTGGAGATTTTGGAAGAAGGGGGGAAAATGAGGAGCTCAGTTTTGGAGAGATTTAGCTTGAGGTAGTGAGAGGACATCCAGGAAGAGATGTGAGAAAGACAGTTATTGACATGGGTTAGTAAGGAAGGAGATAGGTCTGGTGCAGAGAAGTAGATTTGGGTGTCGTCGGCATACAAATGATACTGGAAACCTTGGGACTTAATTAGGAAATCTAGTGATGACGTGTAGATTGAGAAGAGAAGGGGACCGAGGACAGAGCCTTGCGGTACTCCGACAGAAAGTGGTGGTGGAGGAGAGTATTGAAAGTGGAGAACAGACATTTTGGGTTTGAAGAAAGCTTAGAGATAAGACTCCCCAAGCCTGCTAGACATATATATATATATATATATATATATATATATATATATATATATATATATATATATATATATATATATATATTTATATATATATATTATTGGCTGCTAAATATGCCATTGCTCGTAGATGGTTTAAACTAGATAGGCCCACTTGGGCTCAGACTCTAGACATTAATCAATATATTAGGAAAATGGAGGAGTTCTTCTAGGGTGCTGAGGGTCATGTGGCATTTTATAGTATGATTTGTGTGGTTTGGGAATCTTGGTTAACAGGTTGTTCCAGTTGTGACTGGTTAATCCCTATATTGATGCTATGTGTTGTTTTTTTTTTTGTTTTTTTTAAGTGATGGTCCTTTCTCCCCCTTATTTTCTCTCTCATCTTCCTCCATTCTCAATTGAGCTGCTGCTGGTGGTGCCTCGGGCTAACTTTTTGGAATAATCAATGATCCTATGTTATTTTCCTTTTTTTTTTTTTTTACTAGTTCCTGCATTTTCTGTCAGATAAGAAGGTTCATTCACTGGCCTATAAAATATATACTATCTCAGAAATTGTCATCTTGCAAGATATAGGTGGCTCAAAGTGTTTGCTTAGATAATATACCTAATCTGTCATGTTTGCCTCTGTTTTGGAGCATCTATTGTCTGTTTCTTTATGTTATTTGCTATTTCTTGATGCTTTTAGATCTGCCACTCACAATACTTTTTAGTTTGTCTTCCATTACTCATGTTATTTGATTGACTTTAAACTGTTTATGATTTTTTTTTAAAAATTCCATAAAATTTATATTAAAAAAAATATGACTAAGGTAAAAGAACACACCTCATATTGTATACTAATTAGCGAAGTGTGTATCTATTGGCATTAAGAAATAAAGAAAATACTTACTGGTATACAGAACGTTTAAGGTAGCATGAGTCCTGTGATGGACTTTGCAAACATACAATCTCATAATTGATGGGTGGTGAAGGACAGTGGACTAATATCTCAAAAAGTATTATTCATATCTATATGGACACTTGGGCAACCATCACACTCAGCCATTCAGCTTCAAATGCTGTGGTCTACTGACTGGAGCTATGCTTGCCCAATGCCATGTGTCCCTTTGGCCTTATTTCACTATGAATCTTGGTAACGCTGGACCTATAACACTCATGTTCAACAGGTGAACACTGACTTTGAAAACATTGGATATTAAGGGGTCGATTTATTAAGCAGCGGATGCTGCATTGACACTACATAATTTCTGGTCCGTCAGTAACGGAAGTTAAGAAGCAGCGGTCGTAAGACAGCTGCTCCTTAACTTCTCCGCTACCTTTTAGGTGGAGAACTGAAATCATCCCAATCTGATACGATCGTGATGATTGACGGCCCCTGCTAGCGTCCGATTGGCTGCCAGTGAGCAGGGGGCGGCATTTCATCAAAAATGCTTGTGCAATATTAAATGCTGACAGAGTATGCTGTCGGAATTTAGCAAGGTCGAGCGGACATGATTTGTTACAGCCATTAATAAATCTACCCCAAAATGTGTTTTATTGCCTGTTGGTGGCTTAATGTCCTAAAAGAAAAATTATAGAGGATGAGAAAGAACTGAATGTGAAAACAAATCTACCAGTTTTGCACTTTTTCTATTATATTACATTTGTATTTTCCTGCTGGGTATTACTGGTGTGATCAGTTTTCATTGTATTTTGTATGAAAATATCTCCTTGGATATAAGATATACTACATTTCTATATAGAAAGCAGTAAGAATGGCTTAGGAACACTGATTGACACTTACTTAAGACTCCGATGATCTAACTCTCTCCACTCTGGCACAATTATCTGAAAAAGTCTCCACAGTACTGCGAGGACCCTCAAAGAATTTTAGAGTTTTTGATCATGAGGCCTTCAGACTTAAATGGACACTAAAAACACTCAAAAGTTAACGTTTATGACTTAGAAAGAGCATGCAGTTTTAGGAGACGTTATAATTAACTTCCATTATGAAATTGTGCAGTCTTTTTATATATGCATACTTTGGGTTGGATTACAAGTTGAGCACTAAATATCATTATATTATTATTATAAGATATGTATTATTAGAAATTTGCACTCATCTGTGTAATACCAGCACATGCTAATGTGCGCTGGTATTACAAGTGAGGTGAAATGTGAACGCGATCTCACGTTCGCATTTCACTGAAGCACTGCGCTCACAAGAGCGTGCTTCTATAGGCTCCTCTTTCTCATGCCGTCAGACACGGCATGAGAACTAGCGCAGCAAAAGGGGGTAAAGTTGCGCGGCAATAAGCAGCAAATGTAAATATATATGTATATGCTTATATAATTATGTGTTAATATGTGTATATACACACACATATTAACACGTGAATATATATGTATATAAGCATATACGTATATATCTACTGGGAACACACCGTTCCCATAGACCGCAATGTAAAGGCACTTTTCAGTGCCATTTTTTTTTCTTAGACCCCACGGCTGCCAACTTTAGCCCCAATGCTACTATTTTTTATTTTAAAAAAAACATAATTTATGCTTACCTGATAAATTTATTACTTTCCGGATTTGGTGAGTCCACGGAATCATCAATTACTAGTGGGAATATCACTCCTGGCCAGCAGGAGGAAGCAAAGAGCACTACAACAACGCTGCTATATATGTTACTTCCCTTACCCATAATCCCTAGTCATTCGGCAAAAGGAAAAATGGAAAAAGATGATAACACAAAAGTGTAGCGGTGCCTGAGGTTTTAGAAAAAATAACGGTCTTAAATAAAGGGTGGGCCGTGGTAAAAGAAAGACATTTATCAGGTAAACATAAGTTATGTTTTTTTAAGGTGAGCGCTATTAAATATATACTTTTGTTTTATCTGTTTCTTATCCTATTCTAGGGGATTTTTAGGACTTTTAGGAGTTTGGTATTCACACTCTGCGCACACTTCTCATATTGTATATATAATGCACTTTAGAGTTACAATTTTTATTGAATCTCTTAGTCATTGTACCATTCCAATAGCACATTATGTAATATTTTTCAAATACCAACTGGATTATTCTGAAATGGACTTACAAGGTTGGGATAGGGAGATAACCTACGTTATTACTAGTTTGACAGAAGCCATTTCTAAGTATCACTGCATCTAGATATTCTATTCAGTTATGAAAGGTCTGCTAGAAGCCTTTGTTAAAGGGCGAGCAAATACAGTATTGCATTATCAACAAATACATTATGAAAAGACAATGCAATAGCACTTACTTATTTGCTGAACGTGTTTTAATGTGGATGTTCAATCAAGGAGTTTTATTTTCTTTCTTCTACTTGTAATAATAGCACTTACATAGGGGCCGATTTTTCATGTGTCATGCGGACATGATCCACTGTAGCGATTATGTGCGCCAGACATGATAAATGTTGACAGCGTACTCTGTCAGCATTTATCATTGCACAAGCAGTTCTGGTGAATTGCTTGTGCAATGCTGCCCCCCTGCAGATTGGCCGCTAACAGTGGGTGTCAATTAACCCAATCGTATACGATCGGGTGGATTGATGTCCACCGCCTCAAAGCAGGCGGACGAGTTAAGGAGCCGTGGTTTTAAGACAGCTGCTTCTTATCGCCTGGGGTATATGGCTCCATTTGGGCCATGATAAATCAGCCCCTTAGTCTGAACTTCAAATGAATAGTAAGTGTTTTTTCTGACACATTGCAAGTTTATGTCTTTTTCCACTCCCCCTGTAACATGTGACAGCCATCAGCCAATCACAAATGCATATACATACTGTATATTCTGTAAATTCTTGCACATGCTCAGTAGGAGCTTGGGACTCAAAAAGTATAAATATAAAAAGACACATTTTGTTAATGGAAGTAAATTGGATAGTTGTTTAAAAATGCTGCTCTATCTAAAGTTTAATTTGACTTGAGTGTCCCTTTAAGTATCACTGCATCAGGATTTTCTTTTTACAATGCCAAAGAAAGGACACTAGCAAATTTACCAATTATACTTCTATGCACTTTTGGCAAAGTACAAAGGAGCCCTCTATAAGCAAAGCAAAAAGTCATCAAGAATCTGTACACTAGGATAGATCCAATAATATCCACATGGTCTAAAAAATGAAGCTTGCAGGTCACTTTGAGCCCGCGATGTGCCGTTACTCTAAAATTCATATAGAAAAGTAGTGAGCTCAGTCCCATCATTTCCTTCATCCTTTACACACTTCACTCAGCTAGTTGCAAATCATATTTTGATGGCACCCAGAATTACTTTAAAAATTATCTAAAAATATTTAGTGACTTTAAAAAGTGTGATAAAAAGATTCCATCATTTAAAACTGTATTTAAAAAAAATAAAAAAAATATGGTGTTTATGTCCATTTAAAGGGATACTGAATCCAAATATGTTTCTTTCATAATTGAGATAGAGCATGCAATTTTAAGCAACTTTCTAATTTACTCCTATTGTCATTTTTTTCTTTGTTCTCTTGGTATCTTTAATTGAAAAAGCAGAATGTAAGAATAGGAGCCGGACCATTTTTGGTTCAGCACCCTGGATAGGGCTTGCTGATTGGTGGCTACATTTAAACCAAAGATAGGCTAGCTTGTAAGCTTACATTCCAGCATTTTCAAATAAAGATACAAAGAGAACAAATAAATTAATAATAGGAGTAAATTAGATAGTTGCTTAAAATTGCATGCTCTATGAGAATCATGAAAGAAATAAATTGGGTTCAGTATCCCTTTAATTCTGCATATTTAATATAACAAAGAATACAGGTAGCCCTCAGTTTACGCCGGGGTTAGGTTCCAGAAGGAATGGTTGTAAATCGAAACCGTTGTAAACATGTGACAGCCATCCTGTAACATGTGACAGCCATCAGCCAATCACAAATGCATATACATACTGTATATTCTGTAAATTCTTGCACATGCTCAGTAGGAGCTTGGGACTCAAAAAGTATAAATATAAAAAGACACATTTTGTTAATGGAAGTAAATTGGATAGTTGTTTAAAAATGCTGCTCTATCTAAAGTTTAATTTGACTTGAGTGTCCCTTTAAGTATCACTGCATCAGGATTTTCTTTTTACAATGCCAAAGAAAGGACACTAGCAAATTTACCAATTATACTTCTATGCACTTTTGGCAAAGTACAAAGGAGCCCTCTATAAGCAAAGCAAAAAGTCATCAAGAATCTGTACACTAGGATAGATCCAATAATATCCACATGGTCTAAAAAATGAAGCTTGCAGGTCACTTTGAGCCCGCGATGTGCCGTTACTCTAAAATTCATATAGAAAAGTAGTGAGCTCAGTCCCATCATTTCCTTCATCCTTTACACACTTCACTCAGCTAGTTGCAAATCATATTTTGATGGCACCCAGAATTACTTTAAAAATTATCTAAAAATATTTAGTGACTTTAAAAAGTGTGATAAAAAGATTCCATCATTTAAAACTGTATTTAAAAAAAATAAAAAAAATATGGTGTTTATGTCCATTTAAAGGGATACTGAATCCAAATATGTTTCTTTCATAATTGAGATAGAGCATGCAATTTTAAGCAACTTTCTAATTTACTCCTATTGTCATTTTTTTCTTTGTTCTCTTGGTATCTTTAATTGAAAAAGCAGAATGTAAGAATAGGAGCCGGACCATTTTTGGTTCAGCACCCTGGATAGGGCTTGCTGATTGGTGGCTACATTTAAACCAAAGATAGGCTAGCTTGTAAGCTTACATTCCAGCATTTTCAAATAAAGATACAAAGAGAACAAATAAATTAATAATAGGAGTAAATTAGATAGTTGCTTAAAATTGCATGCTCTATGAGAATCATGAAAGAAATAAATTGGGTTCAGTATCCCTTTAATTCTGCATATTTAATATAACAAAGAATACAGGTAGCCCTCAGTTTACGCCGGGGTTAGGTTCCAGAAGGAATGGTTGTAAATCGAAACCGTTGTAAATTGAAACCCAGTTTATAATGAAAGTCAATGGGAAGTGAGGGAGATAGGTTCCAAGCCCCTCTCAGAATTGTCATAAGTAACACCTAATACATTATTTTTAAAGCTTTGAAATGAAGACTTTAAATGCTAAACAGCATTATAAACCTAATAAAATAATCACACAACACAGTATATATGATTAAACTAAGTTAAATGATCAAAAACATTTGCTAAACAGCATTATAAACCTAATAAAATAATCACAACACAGACTTAACTTGCATTTTTCTGCAAACAGTTCTTTCTATGCATTCCAATCTGGACTGATTTATAGACAGGAAGATCTTGTTCCTTTGAAATCTGCTCGATAGCTCAGGTCTGGTTCAACTGGTTAATTTCAGCTTGCTTGGCTTTGCTGCAACACAAGCGGACAGCTCCACCTCCACCTACTGGCTATTTTAATAAATGCACTGCTTCTCAATGCTTTTCAATAGCAGTCACATGACTGGAAAAAAAGGTTGTTATTCTGAAACGGTGTAAATTGAACCGTTGTAAAACGAGGGCCACCTGTACATATTTACATTGTAGCTATTTCAGTTTGTGATCCTTAATACACTGAATACAAAAATAATGGAATTAGATATTAAAAAATGAATACTCTCTTTTCATTGAATAATATATTGTTGTCATTTCAATTAGAGTTTTAATAACATTGGATTATATACAGTATCCCACAAAAGTGAGTACAACCCTCACATTTTTGTAAATATTTTATTATATCTTTTCATGTAACAACACTGAAGAAATGACACTTTGCTACAATGTAGTAAGTGTACAGACTGTATAACATTGTAAATATGTTGTCCCCTCAAAATAACTCAACACAGCCATTAATGTCTAAACCATTGGCAACAAAAGTGAGTACACCCCTAAGTGGAAATGTCCAAATTGGGCCCAAAGTGTCAATATTTTGTGTGGCCACCATTATTTTCCAGCACTACCTTAAAGGGACAGTCTACACCAGAATTTTTATTGTTTTAAAAGATAGATAATCCCTTTATTACCCAGTCCCCTGTTTTGCATAACCAACACAGTTATAATAATATACTTTTAACCTCTGTGATTATCTTGTATCTAAGCCTCTGCAAACTGCCCCTTTTTTCAGTTCTTTTGACAAACTTGCAGTCTAGCCAATCAGTGATGGCTCCCAGATAACTTCACGTGCACGAGCACAGTGTTATCTATATGAAATATGTGAACTAACACCCTCTAGTGGTGAAAAACTGTTAAAATGCAATCTGAAAGAGGTGGGCTTCAAGGTCTAAGAAATTAGCATATGAACCTCCTAGATTAAGCTTTCAACTAAGAATACCAAGTGAACAAAGCAAAATTGGTGATAAAAATAAATTGGAAAATTGTTTAAAATTACATGCTCTATCTGAATCATGAAAGTTTATTTTGGCCTAGACTGTCCCTTTAACCCTCTTGGGCATGGAGTTCACCAGAGCATCACAGGTTGCCACTAGAGTCCTCTTCCACTCCTCCATGACGACATCACGGAGCTGGTGGATGTTAGAGACCTTGTGCTCCCCAACCTTCTGTTTGAGGATGCCCCACCGATGCTCAATAGGGTTTAGGTCTGGACATGCTTGGCCAGTCCATCACCTTTACCCTCAGCATCTTTAGCAAAGCAGTGGTCATCTTGGAGGTGTGTTTGGGGTCATTATCATGTTTGAATACTGCCCTGCGGCACAGTCTATGAAGGGAGAGGATCATGTTCTGCTTCAGTATGTCACAGTACATGTTGGCATTCATGGTTCCCTCAATGAACTGTAGCTCCCCAGTGCCGGCAGCACTCATGCAGGCCCAGACCATGACACTCCCACCACCATGCTTGACTGTAGACAAGACACACTTGTCTTTGTACTCCTCACCTGGTTGCCACCACACGCACTTGACACCATCTAAACCAAATAAGTTTATCTTGGTCTCATCGGACCACAGGACATGGTTCCAGTAATCAGTGTCCTTAGTCTGCTTGTTTTCAGCAAACTGTTTGCTGGCTTTCTTGTGCATCATCTTTAGAAGAGGCTTCCTTCGGGGACGACAGCCATGCAGACCAATTTGACGAAGAGTGCGGCGTATAATCTGAAAACTGACAGACTGACCCCACACCACTTCAACCTCTACAGCAATGCTGGCAGCACTCATATGTCTATTTTCCAAAGACAACCTCTGGATATGACGCTGAGCACGTGCACTCAACTTCTCTGGTCAACCATGGGGAGGCCTGTTCTGAGTGGAACCTGTCCTGTGAAACTACTGTATGGTCTTGCCCACCGTGCTGCAGCTCAGTTTCAAGGTCTTGGCAATCTTCTTATAGCCTAGGCCATCTTTATGTAGAGCAACAATTCTTTTTTTCTGATCCTCAGAGAGTTCTTTGCCATGAGGTGCCATGTTAAACTTCCAGTGACCAGTATGAGAGAGTGTGAGAGAGCGATAACACCAAATTTAACACACTTGCTCCCCATTCACACCTGAGACCTTGTAACACTAATGAGTCACATGACACCAGGGAGGGAAAATGGCTAATTGGGCCCAATTTGGACATTTTCACTTAGGGGTGTACTCACTTTTGTTGCCAACGGTTTAGACATTAATGGCTGTGTGTTGAGTTATTTTGAGGGGACAGCAAATTTACACTCTTATACTGGCTGTACACTCACTACTTTACATTGTAGCAAAGTGTCATTTCTTCAGTGTTGTTACATGAAAATATATAATAAAATATTTACACAAATGTGAAGGGTGTACTTACTTTTGTGGGATACTGTATATGCATATGTTTGTATATTACATAAAAAATGTAATAGGTATATGCAATATCTATTTTGTATTCCTTGCTATGTAATATATAGAATACTAAACTGTATAGCTCCAAGAACTGATATATTTATCCTACAATCTAAAATGTGTATCATTAATATTATTATTGTTACAATAATATTTTTGGTTATGGTTATATGATTTTCTTTCTCTCAATGGGTAGAAATGCATATACTGTATATTTGTACATTCATGTAATCTGCATAACAAAGGTGTACATATATTTATCATATTTGCAATGTTTGATCAAAACTGTCTATTTCCACTGCAGCGTATGTGTATTCAATAAATCATGTGATTATTTTCAAATATCTATGACATAAAATGGAAGCTGTGTGAGTTTGATAAATTATAAGAATCTAATAAATGTTCTTGCGAGACAGCAACACTATTTATTATAATAATGTTATAAAGCATAGGCAAAGCTTATTTGATTATATAACTGCATTCTCTAGACTTAAAACAATACAATACATTATTATATATTCCACGTCCCTACTAAGCTATGCACTATATTTAGTTTATTGATCATATCGCTTTTCTTTATTGTAGATATCCCAAGTGGTTGTATGTCCAATCAATAGATTTCCATAGCTTAGCTATTAGTTTAAAAAATTGTTTAAATTAATCTGTTTAAAGACACCATGCATTATTTATACTGCCAAACTAGGAGAAAATTTGTGAATTATTTGAAATGTGCATTGACAGGTATAAATAGTTTCTGGGTGGATGAGGCAAGATCAGAATTCTAAAACAGGTAAAGATTGATGGGAAATTGAACGAAAATTATTCTATGGGTATAGTTAGAAAAATCATTGTTATGTTTTGCTGTTCACATCACAAAGCTGAATGTGCTGTAAGGTGTTATGGTATACAGTAGACTACACTAGTAAAAATATTGTCATCCATCAAGGAGTAGAGTCAGTTGTTTGGGGACAGTGGGGAAAGTATTGTGTTTTTATTTTATAGATAAAAGGACATTAAACACAATTTACGAGTGGTGCGCTAACATTTACATGCGAGTGTTATCGGGGGTTATCGCAGCTGTTTGCACACATTGGATGTATTGCTCATATTACAAGTTGAAAGTAAACATGATCGCTTGAGCGCAATTTAATTTAATGTGCGTCGGGATACCATGACTCCAGAGTTCTTGTTAACATTTTCGCAAAACAAAGATGTGTCACAAAACACATAAAAATACATTTAAAAGTACAGTTACACTCATAATAACACTATCTAATAAAAATTATTTTTAATAAAATATTGCAGAAAAAAGTTATATGGGCTCAAAGATATGAGGTCTCAGGTGTTAGACAAAAAGGCAGGAAAAAGGCTTTAACATTGAAATACATACATTTACATGTCTTAAGATGTATATGTATGTGTGTTTTGCTTTATATCTTAGCTGAGTGCTTCCAAATGAGTGCTGGACTTTCTCTGTGTGTTGTACTAATTTGTTTTGTAATCTTTCCCTATGGGCTTTGCATCCAGGCTTGTCTGGGGCTAACTGCCTGGGACTCTGGGGATGTGAGTGCTATTGAGCACCCAGGGCTGTGCATATTGCAAGGTCATAGGATGTGTACCCAATCCAGTCTGAGAGTGCAGTCCCTTTACGTGTTTATATAGGCTGAAACGATCGCCTGAGGTTGTCATGTTCCTTGTTCAGAGGAGAATTGCCTGGTATTTCGGGGCTGGCCTGCCCTTACTTAGGGGGATCAGACTGATATACTTCAGTAAAGTTTTCCTCTGTGAAAAGCACAACTGGGCTAAAAGAGACTGCTACTAGATGGTAACTCGCCATAGAACAAGCTACTGAGCTGTTGTTCGTTCCTGGTAGAGCGCTTCTCTCTTTGTATGCAAATATATATATATATACAGTATATATATATATACAGTATATATATATAAATATATATGTGTGTGTGTATTTATGTGTATATATGTATTTACAGACATATATACACATATAAACACATAAATACATATGTATACATATATTGACATATATATATATAAGTGCATTGAAGCCCTTTACAGTCAAGTAGATAAACATTTGAAAAAGCCTATTTATGTAATATTCATATTTAATAGTGTTTTACTGTATATTTACTGTAAATATGTCACATTCCAATGTTCACATGGCAGAATATGTTCTAAGTAATTTTAAATAGATATTCCTATATATATATATATATATATATATATATATATATATATATATATATATATATATATATATATATAAAATCATATAGATATACAGGTAAAGATATATATTGTACCAAATTACCATCAGATATATGTAGAAATATGTATTTATGAATAAATAGAACATATTCTGCTATATGAAGAATATTGGAATGTGAAATATTCATATTTTCATGTCAGGTTAGCGCACTTGAGAATATGCGATCGGGGTTGCGAGCGAGTAGGGTGTTTGTTTTACGCTTTGTTTGCTCCATTACCTTCAATGGAGGAATACATTAACCCCTTAATGACCACAGCACTTTTCCATTTTCTGTCCGTTTGGGACCAAGGCTATTTTTACATTTTTGCGGTGTTTGTGTTTAGCTGTAATTTTCCTCTTACTCATTTACCGTACCCACACATATTATATACCGTTTTTCTCGCCATTAAATGGACTTTCTAAAGATACCATTATTTTCATCATATCTTATAATTTACTATAAAAAAATATAAAATATGAGGAAAAATTGAAAAAAAATACACTTTTTCTAACTTTGACCCCCAAAATCTGTTACACATCTACAACCACCAAAAAACACCCATGCTAAATAGTTTCTAAATTTTGTCCTGAGTTTAGAAATACCCAATGTTTACATGTTCTTTACTTTTTTTGCAAGTTATAGGGCAATAAATACAAATAGCACTTTGCTATTTCCAAACCATTTTTTTTCAAAATTAGCGCTAGTTACATTAGAACACTAATATCTTTCAAGAATCTTTGAATATCTATTGACATATATATATTTTTTTTTAGTAGACATCCCAAAGTATTGATCTAGGCCCATTTTTGTATATTTCATGCCACCATTTCACCGCCAAATGCGATCAAATAAAAAAAATTGTTCACTTTTTCACAAATTTTTTCACAAACTTTAGGTTTCTCACTGAAATTATTTACAAACAGCTTGTGCAATTATGGCACAAATGGTTGTAAATTGTTCTCTGGGATCCCCTTTGTTCAGAAATAGCAGACTTATATGGCTTTGGTGTTGCTTTTTGGTAATTAGAATGCCACTAAATGCCACTGCGCACCACACGTGTATTATGCCCAGCAGTGAAGGGGTTAATTAGGGAGCATGTAGGGAGCTTTTTGGGGTAATTTTAGCTTTAGTGTAGTGTAGTAGACAACCCCAAGTATTGATCTAGGCCCATTTTGGTATATTTCATGCCACCATTTCACCGCCAAATGCGATCAAATTAAAAAAAACGTAACATTTTTCACAATTTTAGGTTTCTCACTGAAATCATTTACAAACAGCTTGTGCAGTTATGGCACAAATGGTTGTAAATGCTTCTCTGGGATCCCCTTTGTTCAGAAATAGCAGACATATATGGCTTTGACGTTGCTTTTTGGTATTTAGAAGGCCGCTAAATGCCGCTGCGCATCACACGTGTATTATAGCTAGCAGTGAAGGGGTTAATTAAGTAGCTTGTAGGGAGCTTGCAGGGTTAATATCACATTTAGAGTAGAGCTCAGCCTCCCACCTGAAACATCAGACCCCCTGATCCCTCCCAAACAGCTCTCTTCCCTCCCCCACCCCACAATTGTCCCCGCCATCTTAAGTACTGGCAGAAAGTCTGCCAGTACTAAAATAAAAGCTATATTTGGTTTTTTTTGTGTGTTTTTAAAAAAGCATATTTACATATGCTGCTGTGTACTATCCCCCCTTAGCCCCTAACCTCACTGATCCCCCCCAAACAGCTCTATAACCCTCCCACTCTAACTTAATCTGCGCCATCTTGGGTACTGGCAGCTGTCTGCCAGTACCCAGTTTAGAAGAAAACATGCTTTTTTTTTAATTTTTTCTGTAGTGTAGCTTCCCCCCACACCAAACCAACCCCCCACCCCTCCACAATCTCTTTTTGTGAGATTTGGGCATTTCTTATTAAAGATTTGGGCATTTCCTATTAAAGATATTTGCCGTAGTGTAGCGGTTCCCACCCGCTCCCGCCCGTGCACGCGCCCGCCCGCCCGCCACTCTCCGTGCACGCGCGCGCCCGCCCCCTAACGTTCCCGCCCCCCTTGACTAAACAGCACACACCGATGGCCGCCCACCCGCCTCCCAAGCCGGCTCCCACCCACCAACGATACCGGCCATCGATGTCCGGTGCAGAGAGGGCCACAGAGTGGCTCTCTCTGCACCGGAAGGCCATGTAAGGTTATTGCAGGATGCCTCCATATCGAGGCATCACTGCAATAACCGGAAAGCAGCTGGAAGCGATCAGGATCGCTTCCAGCTGCTTTCCACACAGAGGGCGTGCAGGGTACGTCCTCAGGCATTAACTGCCTTTTTTTTGAGGACGTACCCTGCACGTCCTCGGTCATTAAGGGGTTAATGTGGTTGCAATAGTCTAACTTAGGCTTTTTGCGTGATACCCGACGCATGCAAAACGCTTACTTCTAGTGGAGTTAGCGCGCAAGCGAGAGCCCTAAATATATTTCATGCACCTCCCTCTAATCATGGGTGCTGCCATTTTGGAACCTAAGTTACAGTTGCAGCATTTTAAAAACCAAAACCTAAATTACATCTGCTTTATGGCTTTTCTCAGGAGCATGGAATAAGCATATTTTATGTCCCTTTAAAATCAGTGCCTCTAAAATTCCTCCAGTTGCTGATCTGATACTAAACAGAGACACTAACTAGTAATATGTTCTACAAGTCATGCTAGTGCACAATGTGCTGATCTCAGAGTTAAAACTCAGCCTAAGTTTTGAAATCAGGATATATCCTTTATTGAATACAACACACATATGTATACAAAACCCATCTCATTATCCCAGTTCATATGCATGACAAAGACTTGTAAAGTACCAATAACAATTAAAAAAATACAACCCCCAACATAGCTCTCGCTGACAGAGAGGAATTTCCAATTTGTTCTTGAGTTAGTAGAGTTATTAATCCTGTGATTAACATCTCCCTTAACAGCTGACTGCACACATCTGAAATAATGACCTCTGGAATGTAGTATCTCCCATCATTTAATATTCCCCCTGTATACAGACCATTCCACAAATTATTAGTCACAAACCAAATATACCTTTTACCCACAGATCTGTTGTTTGATACATCATGTCACTAACTTTTTCTATATATTCTCTTGATCATTCATGTCAATATGGTTATAAGTAATCACAGATTGAGTTTCAGAGGGCTATTTATCAAAGGTCTGTCGGACCTGATCTGACAGACATCGCTGAATGCGGAGAGCAATACGCTCTCCATATTGAGCATTGCACCAGCCCCTGCAGAAGGGGGGTGTCAATCAACCCGATCGTACTCAATCTGGTTGAATTGTGGCGATCTCTGTCCACCTAATCAGAGCAGACGGACAGGTTATAGGGCTGCAGTCTTTAGACCGCTGCTCCATAACTTGCGTTTCTGGCGAGTCAGAGCTTGATAAATGGGCCTCTCAGTATCACCTCACAGACTGAAATTTCACTGCCTTTGAGTTATACTTCTCTTGCTATCTTTAATTAAAAAGCAGGAATGTAAAGTTTAGGAGCCGGACCATTTTTGATTCAGAACCTGGGTTACATTTGCCTATTGGTGGCTAAATGTAGCCACCAATAAGCAAGCACTATCCAGGGTGCTGAACCTAAAATGGGCTGGCTCCTAAGCTTTACATTCCTGCTTCTTAAATAAAAATAGCAAGAGAACAAAGGAAAATTTATAATAGGAGTAAATTAGAAAGTTCTTAAAATTGCTGCTCAATCTGAATAATGACAGAAAACAAATTTGGCTTTAGTATCCCTTTATAGGAACAAATATGACAGAAGTATCCTAAGACAGTATAACCTTAGCATATTCACAAGAGCAGACTTTAAAACAGGGTTGCCAACTTTTTTTTAAGAAAATAAGGGAGATTAAGGAATCAACATATTTCAAGTAGCAAATCAACAAATTCTACAGTAGTTTATGGAAAAAAACAAAAAAAAACTTTATTTTACAATTTGATAGTGTTCGGTACAACAAAATTCCCAATTAAAATGATCTTCATTCATACAGTCAAATCCAATAATTCTATTTCTCATTTAAGGCACAGTAGGATTAAACAGACTGTCAGGTACATCAAAATTATTAACTAAATAAGAGTACAGGAGTACAATATTACATGTAAAAAAAATAACAAAGAAACAATGTTTTAAGAGCAGTTAAGGGTGACTGGGTGACAGTAAAAACAGTTTGAGCAAATAAGGGAGATCCCTGCAGTTTTAAAAAAGGATGCTTTAGCTTTTTATTAAAGGGACACTCAAGTCAAAATTAAACTTTCATGATTCAGACAGAGGATGTCATTTTAAACAACTTTCCAATTTACTTCCATTAACAAAATGTGCACAGTCTTTTTATATTTATACTTTTTGAGTCACCAGCTCCTACTGAGCATGTGCAGGAATTTACAGAATATACGTATATGCATTTGTGATTGGCTGATGGTTGTCACATGATACAGGATTGGAAAACGATAAATGTGAAATTTGTTAGAAAAAAAATTTATTACTCATTTCAAGTTCAGACTATGAGGGATATTTATCAAGCCGTCAACCGCAAATACGCTGAAATTCCGCAGCGTAATTGTGGCGAGCTTGATTCGACCAATTTATCAAAGCCTACAGACCGGCAAAAGTTGAAATTTGTGACATAACATACGATCCGCCATTCTCAATCCGACACAGATCGATGCTTACATCATTACAGATGTTCCGAATACAAATTAGGCACTATCTGACACCTTTTGCAAGTTAACAAATTTCTAACAGGTACGCTCGCCACTATTCCGGCCCAGCGTACCTGGTTTTCAATCCGCCACCCTGGAGGCCGCGGATGCCATAGAAATCAATGGGAGTCTGAAAGCAGCGAAAGCTTATATTCGATGCTGCCAGATATCCCATTGATTTCTACGGTAGAAAACAAATTACGTTTACACCTAACACCCTAACATAAGCCCCAAGTCTAAACACTCCATAATCTGCCGCCCCAACATCACCGTCACCTACATAATGTTATTAACCCCTATCCCACCGCTCCCGGACCCCACCGCAACTAAATAAATATATTAACCCCTATCCCGCCGCTCCCCGACACAGGATAGACTTCTATCAGCCAATCCAAATGTAAGAGACAGGAGCTGCGGGATAGGGGTTAATAACTTTATTTAGTTGTGGCGGGGTCTGGGAGTGGCGGGATCGATGACTGTTAGTTAACAACAGTCCGCTGCTCATCGCTCTGTACTTGGTGCGCGTCTTTTTGACAACTTTTTTTATAAATAAGGAGAGCGTATTTAGGTCCGCAGCCGCAATGTTAGGCCTCTAATTCGGCCTCTAAAGGGTTAGATTTAGCAAAGGTCGAGAGGACATGATTTGCTGCAGCAAATTATGTCCGCTCAACCTCGCTAAATGCTGTCGGCATTTAACATTACACAAGCATTTCAAGTGAAATACTTGTGCAATGCCGCCCCCTGCTCACTTGCGGCCAATCGGCCGCTTGCAGGGGCCATCAATCATCCCAATCGTATTGGATCAGGAAGATTGCAGTCCGCCCCCTAAAAGGTGGTGGACAAGTTAAGGAGCAGCGGTCTTACAACCGCTATTTCTTAACTTCCGTTTCTGGCAGACCAGAAATGATGGGGCGCTGATGCCGCATCCGCTGCTTAATAAATCAACCCTCTAAGTGCAGCTATTGCATTGTCTTTTTATCATGCATTTATTAATTATGCAAATCTGCTGTATTTACTGGTCCTTTAAACAGCAAGATTAGCACCACATGCAATACAGATCCCTGTAATATTGCAGTTCTAATAGGTACAGTTTATGTGCTCTGTACTTTGCGCATGTAGGGGGGTAGTTATCAAGCCGTCAACCTCAAATACGCTGGAATTCCGCAGCGTATTTGTGGCGAGGCTGATTCGCCTTAGTTATCAAAGGCTCGAGACCGGCAAAAGTAGAATTTTGTGACGTAAGCATCGATCCGCCGGACTCAGTCCGACACAGATCGATTCTTACGTCACTCCAGATGTTCCGCACACAAGTGCGGCACATTCTCACTACTTTTGCTAGCTATCATAAAACTAGCAGGTACGCTCGGCACTTTTACGGCCCAGCGTACCTGGTTTTCAATCCGCCACCCCTGGAGGCGGCGGATCCCATAGGAATCAATGGGAGTCTGACCATAGCGAAAGTACAAGTTCGCTGCTGACAGACATCCCATTGATTTCTATGGGAGCTGTCTGCACCTAACACCCTAACATGTACCCCGAGTCTAAACACCACTAATCTGACCCCCCCTACACCGCCGCAACTAAATAAAGTTATTACCCCCTAAACCGCCGCTCCCGGAGCCCACCGCAAGCTACTCTATACATATTAACCCCTAAACCGCCGCTCCCGGAGCCCACCGCAACTATAATAAATGTATTAACCCCTAAACCGCCGCTCCCTGAACCCGCCGCAACCTATATTAAACCTATTAACCCCTATCCTGCCCCCCCTACACCGTCGCCACCTATATTAAACTTATTAACCCCTAATCTGCCCCCCCTACACCGTCGCCACCTATAATAAATCTATTAACCCCTAATCTGCCCCCCCCACACAACGTCGCCACCTATAATAAATCTATTAACCCCTAATCTGCCCCCCTACACCGTCGCCACCTATAATAAATCTATTAACCCCTAATCTGCCCCCCCCTACACCGTCGCCACCTATAATAAATCTATTAACCCCTAATCTGCCCCCCCTACACCGTCGCCACCTATAATAAATCTATTAACCCCTAATCTGCCCCCCCTACACCGTCGCCACCTATAATAAATTTATTAACCCCTATCCTGCCCCCCACTACGCCGCCGCCACTGTAATAAAATGATTAACCCCTAAACCTAAGTCTAACCCTAACCCTAACGCCCCCCTAACTTAAATATTAATTAAATAAATCTAAATAAATTAACTCTTATTAACTAAATGAATCCTATTTAAAACTAAATACTTACCTTTAAAATAAACCCTAATATAGCTACAATATAAATAATAATTATATTCTAGCTATCTTAGGATTTATATTTATTTTACAGGTAACTTTCAATTTATTTTAACCATGTACAATAACTATTAAATAGTTATTAACTATTTAATAGCTTACCTAGCTAAAATAAAGAGAAATGTACCTGTGAAATAAATCCTAACCTAAGTTACAATTACACCTAACACTACACTATACTTTAATAAATTATTCCTATTTAAAAATAAATACTTACCTGTAAAATAAACCCTAAGATAGCTACAATGTAATTAATAATTATATTATAGCTATCTTAGGATTTATATTTATTTTACAGGTAACTTTGTATTTATTTTAGCTAGTTAGAATAGTTATTAAATAGTTATTAACTATTTAATAACTACCTAGCTAAAAGAAATACAAAATTACCTGTAAAATAAATCCTAACCTAAGTTACAATTAAACCTAATACTACACTATCATTAAATTAACTAAATAAACTACCTACAAATAACTACAATTAAATACAATTACATAAACTAACTAAAGTACAAAAAATAAAAAAAGCTAAGTTACAAAAAATAAAAAATTAAGTTACAAACATGTTAAAAATATTACAACAATTTTAAGCTACTTACACCTAATCTAAGCCCCCTAATAAAATAACAAACCCCCCCCAAAATAAAAAAAATCCCTACCCTATTCTAAATTAAATAAATTTCAAAGCTCTTTTACCTTACCAGCCCTTAAAAGGGCCATTTGTGGGGGCATGCCCCAAAAAGTTCAGCTCTTTTGCCTGTAAAAGAAAAATACAACCCCCCAACATTAAAACCCACCACCCACATACCCCTAATCTAACCCAAACCCCCCTTACAAAAACCTAACACTAATCCCCTGAAGATCATCCTACCTTGAGTCGTCTTCACTCAGCCGAGCCACCGATGGAACTGAAGAGGACATCCGGAGCGGAAGAAGTTAATCCTCCAAGCGGCGCTGAAGAAATCTTCCATCCGATGAAGTCATCATCCAGGCGGCGCTGAAGAGGTCTTCTATCCGGGCGAAGTCATCTTCCAAGCCGGGTCTTGAATCTTCCTTCCGCCGACGCGGAACCACCTTCTTCACCGACGGACTACGACGAATGACGGCTCCTTTAAGGGACGTCATACAAGATGGCGTCCCCTCAATTCCGATTGGCTGATAGGATTCTATCAGCCAATCGGAATTAAGGTAGGAAAATCTGATTGGCTGATGGAATCAGCCAATCAGATTCAAGTTCAATCCGATTGGCTGATCCAATCAGCCAATCAGATTGAGCTCGCATTCTATTGGCTGATCGGAACAGCCAATAGAATGCGAGCTCAATCTGATTGGCTGATTCCATCAGCCAATCAGATTTTTCCAACCTTAATTCCGATTGGCTGATAGAATCCTATCAGCCAATCGGAATTGAGGGGACGCCATCTTGGATGACGTCCCTTAAAGGAGCCGTCATTCGTCATAGTCCGTCGGTGAAGAAGGTGGTTCCGCGTCGGCGGAAGGAAGATTCGGATAGAAGACCTCTTCAGCGCCGCCTGGATGATGACTTCATCGGATGGAAGATTTCTTCAGCGCCGCTTGGAGGATTAACTTCTTCCGCTCCGGATGTCCTCTTCAGTTCCATCGGTGGCTCGGCTGAGTGAAGACGACTCAAGGTAGGATGATCTTCAGGGGATTAGTGTTAGGTTTTTTTAAGGGGGGTTTGGGTTAGATTAGGGGTATGTGGGTGGTGGGTTTTAATGTTGGGGGGGGTTGTATTTTTCTTTTACAGGCAAAAGAGCTGAACTTTTTGGGGCATGCCCCCACAAATGGCCCTTTTAAGGGCTGGTAAGGTAAAAGAGCTTTGAAATTTATTTAATTTAGAATAGGGTAGGGATTTTTTTTATTTTGGGGGGGTTTGTTATTTTATTAGGGGGCTTAGATTAGGTGTAAGTAGCTTAAAATTGTTGTAATATTTTTAACATGTTTGTAACTTAATTTTTTATTTTTTGTAACTTAGCTTTTTTTATTTTTTGTACTTTAGTTAGTTTATGTAATTGTATTTAATTGTAGTTATTTGTAGGTAGTTTATTTAGTTAATTTAATGATAGTGTAGTATTAGGTTTAATTGTAACTTAGGTTAGGATTTATTTTACAGGTAATTTTGTATTTCTTTTAGCTAGGTAGTTATTAAATAGTTAATAACTATTTAATAACTATTCTAACTAGCTAAAATAAATACAAAGTTACCTGTAAAATAAATATAAATCCTAAGATAGCTATAATATAATTATTAATTACATTGTAGCTATCTTAGGGTTTATTTTACAGGTAAGTATTTATTTTTAAATAGGAATAATTTATTAAAGTATAGTGTAGTGTTAGGTGTAATTGTAACTTAGGTTAGGATTTATTTCACAGGTACATTTCTCTTTATTTTAGCTAGGTAAGCTATTAAATAGTTAATAACTATTTAATAGTTATTGTACATGGTTAAAATAAATTGAAAGTTACCTGTAAAATAAATATAAATCCTAAGATAGCTAGAATATAATTATTATTTATATTGTAGCGATATTAGGGTTTATTTTAAAGGTAAGTATTTAGTTTTAAATAGGATTCATTTAGTTAATAAGAGTTAATTTATTTAGATTTATTTAATTAATATTTAAGTTAGGGGGGCGTTAGGGTTAGACTTAGGTTTAGGGGTTAATCATTTTATTACAGTGGCGGCGGCGTAGTGGGGGGCAGGATAGGGGTTAATAAATTTATTATAGGTGGCGACGGTGTAGGGGGGGCAGGATAGGGGTTAATAGGTTTAATATAGGTTGCGGCGGGTTCATGGAGCGGCGGTTTAGGGGTTAAACTATTTATTTAGTTGCGGAGAGGTGCGGGATCAGCAGGATAGGGGTTAATAATTTTATAATAGAGGGCGACGGTATAGGGGGGGCAGGATAGGGGTTACTAGGTATAATGTAGGGGGCAGCGGTGTCCGGGAGCGGCGGTTTAGGGGTTAATACATTTATAAGAGTTGCGGCAGGGTCTAGGAGCGGCGGTTTAGGGGTTAGTAACTTTATTTAGTTGCGGGGGGCTCCGGGGGCGCCGGTATAGGGGGTAGAACAGTGCAGTTTAGTGTGGGTGCTTAGTGACAGGCTAGCAATAAAGCTGGGAAAAAGCCGAAGGGCAGCGAGATCGGATGAGTGATAACTCTCACAGTCCGCTGCTCATCGCCCCGCGGCTTTTTGACAGCTTTATTTGATAACTTAGGCGAACGTATTCAAGGTCCGCGGCGGCGAAGGTAGGCGAGCTTAGGCGGACGTATTGGGCCGGCGAAGCCAGAAAAGTAGACGGCTTGATAACTACCCCCCGTAGTATACTTATCAGTCAGTGCCCATATCTGTTCCTGTAGCATGAACTGGAGGTTATAAAGAAAATTCCAAAGCAGCATTTTTTAATCTACTCTGCATTACAAAGTTTCTTTTTAATAGTATGCTGAGGCTGTATAGATCTAGCTTAATATAGGACTTCCATGTCTCGTTTATCTACCTGTCAATCACCGCATCACCTAATTTATTAGTTATACCTGTTAGACTATCCCTAAACTAGAATCCATTTGCGTTTGCATTCAAACATTGTTCATCATCCCTGTCAAAGTCTGCAATGATGACTCGTAGCTCTTTTTTTTTAGCCATTTGTAATATTCTACAGCTTATATATTATTCTTTGTCTTCACGTACACTTCTGAACAGACACTTTGCTCTTCCCAGAGCGTGTGTCCATAAGCCAGTATCATTACCTTATCAGATGTGAGACTGCAGAGGTCATACTACACCTGGGTTTTATGTCAGAGCCACCCATAGTTGTTTTATGACAATCATATATTCAACAAAGCTTACTACTTACCTCTGTAAATACTGTGAAAGGGACATTAGTGTAAAAATAAAATCCTTTATGTTAGCAGAGCAATTTATTTTTAAATACAGTCTCTTTTCTTATTATGGGCTCCAGGACAATTTTTGTGCAATTTTTAAAGGGACATGAAACCCATATTTTTCCTTTCATGATTTAGAAAGAGCATGCTATTTTAAACAACTTTCTAATTTACTTCAATTATCTAATATGCTTTATTCTCTTGATATCCTTTGCTGAAAAGCATAGCTGGATAGGCACAGTAGCTGCTGATTGGTGGCTGCACATAGATGCCTCGTGTGATTGGCTCACCCATGTACATTGCTATTTCATCAGCAAAGGATATCTGAAAAATGAAGCAAATTAGATAATAGAAGTAAATTGGAAAGTTGTTTAAAATTGTATTCTTTATCTGAATCATGAGAGAAAATTTTGGGGTTTAATATCCCTTTTAAGGGCCACTAAAGTCAGAATTAACTTTTGTGATTCAGATAGAGCATGCATTTAAAACAAAACTTCTCAATATACATCCATTATCAAAATGTGCACATTATTTTTATATGTACGCTTTCTGAGGCTACAACTGAGCATGTGCAAAAGTGCACAGTATATACATCTATGCATTTTGTGATTGGCTGATGACTGTCACATGATACAGGGGAAATTAGATTAACTTTTTAATTTGCCAGAAAATATTCTACATCTTATTTCAAAATCAAAGTAAGTGCTATTGCATTGTCATTTTATTGTGTATTTTTTAGTTGTTAATTTCTACTTTATTTAGTGTTCCTTTGACTACCGCCAACATTGCTAGAGAGTTAGGGATGAGTGAATGTGTTTATATTTGAATTATAATGTTAGAACAAATGTTATTGTAGAAATTCAATTTACATAATAGATTGTTGATAAGAACGAATATTCTTAAAAAATCTATAATTGAATGCTATTTACAGTTTTTGAATGTCACTTTCAAATTTGAATGTTTATAAACAGATTGAATGTCCACATTCGAAATTTCAAATGTAACATTCGATTTAACAAATACTATTCAGACGTTCAATAGTTCATGTGGTAGGAAATTTTGTAAATTGATACATAATAGATACAAATATATCAATTCGAATGTTTCTATTTCGAATATTGCATAATTTGAATATTACATTAAAAATGAAGGTCAAGTTATAGACTACCGCAATGCATTCAGCAATATTTCAGTAATGTTGTTGCTACCTTTTTTTAAATATATATGTTTGTTTCTTGAAATAAACATCTTTTAAAATATCTACCGTTTCTATCGTGACTCCTCCCCCGCACCACTTCCTCCTCCTGCAGTTGTGACGTAGCGATTGGTCCCAACCAAACCCTCACCGTGGGTCCCAAGCGCGTACACGATAGTCCAAAGAAACTGCGCATGCATATGTTAACTCAAAAAGCACATGCATCAAATTATGAAATTGCGTAAGTGAGTGTTAGACTGTTGTACAAGCATTCAAAATTTTAAACGAACATGTTAAAATTTGTTTCATTTTTCGAATGTTGTGATACATTCACCCACCCTAGCTACAGTACAGGGGAATATTCAGAACAGGGGACACTAGTCTCCCCAACAGAAAGTTATCCCATGTGCTTGGCCCTTATTTAACCACCTCAATCTACCCAGACTCCCCCATTTGGGTGTTGGTCCCATCCATGACATGCTCGCACTCCATCCATGGACTACCCTGACTCCAGCCATGGACTACCCGACCGCACCCCCAGTCATCACTGCTTCACCAACAACAATGGTGGGCCTCAGGAAAGTGCACCCCTTATAACTATTTTCTGGAGATGCCACTGCTGCAGCACTGACAGAGAATGTAGGTGCTCAGGTTTCCTGATTGGGAACCTTGGCCACTCACACTTCACACACTCACACTCTTCATTCTGGCCCTGTGTGTTAAGTCCTGCCAATGGATAAAATAGCCAACCTACAACACCTCCATGCTACTCCAGATAAGGATCTAGCAACTACTGATTGCAGCATACATATGTATACCTGATCCTGATTGACTCACCTGTAATTTTCTTATCTGGCGCAACACAGAAGCCTATTGGGTGCTTTACTTTGACCATGTTTTCAACCTATTTGCAGGGGTTACAGATGAATTCTATATGAACATAATGGGCTAGATTACGAGTGAAGCACAATATTGCACCTTTGCAAGCACAATATTTGCACTTCACTCAGTAATACCAGTGCACGTAAATGTACCCTGGCATTTAAAGTGCAGCTAGGTCGGGTTCGCATTAACCGGAAATCAAGAACTCACAATTGCCAAAAGGTTCAATGGAAGCTTCTTTTTCATGCCAACAGACACGACAAAGCACCATATGCTTATATACATATATATTTATGTGTTTATATGTGTATATACACATATTATAAACATATTAAGATTATTTAATAAAGGAAGACATAATTACCTTAGGTGTAGAGGCTAAGTGAAAGCCGCTGGTCACAGAGTAAATGGTAATGCCATAGAGGGAAGAGTAAAAAAAAAAAAAAGCTTTATTATAGACAGTGCTAAAATTTTATATTCCAAAAGGACACCATAGTTAGAGACCTCTGACGCGTTTCACGCTACAAAGCACTTTCTCAAAGATCTTTGATAAAGCGCTTTGTTTGTAGCGTGAAACTCGTTAGCGGTCTCTATGGTGTCGTTTTGAAACCTGTTTTGGGAAAAGGCTTGAAGGACTAAAAACACTCCTGGATGGGAAAATCTCCCTGGATCAGGTGAGTGATCCAATTTTTTCTATTTTCATGTAATATAAACATATTAATGCATAAATGTATATTTATATAAGCAAGTACATATATATATTTATAGTGAAAACACAGTCCCCACTTGTAATGGCTGGTTATTTAAAGTGTGCCCGTAAGCGGGCATATTTCCCCCTTTACGGGTGCACGTTAAGATAGCGCTTCACTTGTAATCTGGCCCAATACGTTTAAATTACATTTTTACACTAGGAAATCAATTTACCGCTAAGGGGCCAATTATCTTATGGGTTTGTGAGATACTCTAAGAAATCTTGCCAGTACTATGAAGCACCTCTTGAAATTCTCTAAAGGCATTTTTAAAGGGACCTAAAACAAGTTGGGATAGAGACAAAATATAATAATATGCACTTTAATTACTTTACCTGCAAATTTACACTGCAGTGCCTCGCCTTAGAATGCAAAAATGCTCAGTGATTATCTGCTGGAGCATGCCTAGAAGCTGTGAACTCAGTTGAAATGCAATGCCTGTGTCTAAACACTGATAAGGCGGGTGGAGTAGACTGCTCCAGACAGCATGGTTATTTTTAAAAATTATTTTAAAATACTTGCCAGTATTTTTAAACAATTTTTTTATGCAAACTATTTTTACTTAATTAGCCCCTTTAGGATATGCACAGATCTTAACATATTTTTTTGGCACTTTAACCTTGATAACAGTGTGACTTACTGGTAGGGAAAAGTAGTAATTTTATTTAATTTTTTTTTATGTTTTTTTAATACTAATGAAAAAGTCTGGATTTTTTTTTTATCAGTTTGGATTTTGTAATTCCGGATTTGTGGATTCCCTTTCCATTCCGCTTGAATTTTTGAAGGAACAGTCCTTTTATTTTGATTTAGAGAATTACCTGAATCCTTTTGAATATCCCCACAATAATTTTTATTTTGAAACTAACAATATATGTGTATAAATTTGACTTATGGTGGAGATAAAACCATGAGATTAAAATCTTCCTTTACATGAATGTAAGAAATATAGAATTATTGAATAGAAAATTAGCAAATCTAGTCAAGTATCCCCACTTGCTTTGCCACAGAACGACTGTATACATTGTTACCAATGCACAAAATACATTTGTCTCTTTTATTAACAATACTCCAAACACCATATAAATCAGGATGTTCCTACTATATATTTCCCACAATTCCTTGCACAGGAAATGTATTCCTTGGGTATCATTTTTTTCAATTTACCCTTTACCAAGTACTGGTGCAAAAATGTATTCATTTTGTTCAACTGTGAATTTACCGAGAAAACACCATGGCCTAGTAATTTTAATCTGTTGTTTCTACAGTTCATCTCCCATCATTGTTAAAATGTATGGCCAGAGGAAGATATAGCTATAGAGATTATATATCTCCGCCTCACTCCCCTCAAGCAAATTGTTTTATAAAGCGTTAAATGGTTTCACAGGATTGTGTGCAAGAGTTAGTCTTGTGTGACTAATCACTGTAACTTATGTAAACTACTTGAAATGAGGAACTTTATATTCCTTGATCTATGCTTTATAGAATTTAGGTTTATTGTCACAATTATATTATGGGTGCATAGTAGTGTATCCATAGCTTAAGACAGCCTGTGCTTTCCACGTTCAATCCTATTTTTAAATGCTTTTAACCTTTAAATGGCTGAATGAATTTGTCTGTAATTTGTCAGTTTTAGACGCTAATAACTGCAAACTCTAAGTTTAAAAAGACACTTTGAGATTGTAAGGCAAAATGTTTAATTAAAGAGACAGTCTACACTCAAATTGTTATTGTTTAAAAAGATAGACAATGCCTTTACTAACCATTTCCCAGCTTTGCGCAACCAACATTTATATATTAATATACTTTATAACATTTAAACCTCTAAATTTCTGCCTGTTTCTAAGCCACTACACACAGCCTCTTATAACAAGCTTTTTTATTTGCTTTTCACAGCAGAAGACTGCTAGATCATGTGGGCAATAAAGATAACATTAATGCCCAGTATCCAGGAAGTTGTGGGACTATATTCTGAGTGACACACAGTTGGGTGCACATAACAAATTGGATGGTTTAAGAACCTAGTATCTAGGGTTGCCAACCCTTCCTTATTTACAGGGATCTCCCTTATTTGCCCAAACTTTTTTACAGTCTCCCAGACTCCCTTATTTATTTGTTCTTAGAACAATTTGCTCCCTTAGTTTTTACAACATGTAAAATCTTTATTTCAAACATTTAATATTGTATTATTAAGGGTAGATTTATCAAGCAGCCGATGCTGCAATCTACCCCCGAAGTTTCAGGTCCTCCTAAAACTAAAGTTAAGAAGCAGCGGTAGTTAAACCGCTACTCCTTAACTTATCCGCCACCTCTGAGGTATACAATCAGGATGATTGACACACCCTGCTAGAGGCCGCAAATGTGCAGGGGGTGGCATTGCACAAGCATTTTACTAGAAATGCTTGTGCAATGATAAATGCTGACAGCGTATGCTGTCTGCATTTATTGACGTCGGAAAGATATGATCTTCTACAGCGGATCATATCCGCCCAACATTTGATAAATCTACCCCTTTAATAATTTTGATGTATCTGACAGTGCCTTAAACAGGAATATAATTCATGGATTTGCAGAAAGTTGCTGAATTAAGCTAGACTTTGTTAATGAAGATGATTTATATGAAGAATTGTTTTGTACCGAACTGCATTAAATTGTAAAATAAAGTGTTTATATCAGTATCTACTATATACAGGGAGTGCAGAATTATTAGGCAAGTTGTATTTTTGAGGATTAATTTTATTATTGAACAACAACCATGTTCTCAATGAACCCAAAAAACTCATTAATATCAAAGCTGAATAGTTTTGGAAGTAGTTTTTAGTTTGTTTTTAGTTATAGCTATTTTAGGGGGATATCTGTGTGTGCAGGTGACTATTACTGTGCATATTTATTAGGCAACTTAACAAAAAACAAATATATACCCATTTCAATTATTTATTTTTACCAGTGAAACCAATATAACATCTCAACATTCACAAATATACATTTCTGACATTCAAAAACAAAACAAAAACAAATCAGTGACCAATATAGCCACCTTTCTTTGCAAGGACACTCAAAAGCCTGCCATCCATGGATTCTGTCAGTGTTTTGATCTGTTCACCATCAACATTGCGTGCAGCAGCAACCACAGCCTCCCAAACACTGTTCAGAGAGGTGTACTGTTTTCCCTCCTTGTAAATCTCACATTTGATGATGGACCACAGGTTCTCAATGGGGTTCAGATCAGGTGAACAAGGAGGCCATGTCATTAGATTTTCTTCTTTTATACCCATTCTTGCCAGCCACGCTGTGGAGTACTTGGACGCGTGTGATGGAGCATTGTCCTGCATGAAAATCATGTTTTTCTTGAAGGATGCAGACTTCTTCCTGTACCACTGCTTGAAGAAGGTGTCTTCCAGAAACTGGCAGTAGGACTGGGAGTTGAGCTTGACTCCATCCTCAACCCGAAAAGGCCCCACAAGCTCATCATTGATGATACCAGCCCAAAACAGTACTCCACCTCCACCTTGCTGGCGTCTGAGTCGGACTGGAGCTCTCTGCCCTTTACCAATCCAGCCACGGGCCCATCCATCTGGCCCATCAAGACTCACTCTCATTTCATCAGTCCATAAAACCTTAGAAAAATCAGTCTTGAGATATTTCTTGGCCCAGTCTTGACGTTTCAGCTTGTGTGTCTTGTTCAGTGGTGGTCGTCTTTCAGCCTTTCTTACCTTGGCCATGTCTCTGAGTATTGCACACCTTGTGCTTTTGGGCACTCCAGTGATGTTGCAGCTCTGAAATATGGTCAAACTGGTGGCAAGTGGCATCTTGGCAGCTGCACGCTTGACTTTTCTCAGTTCATGGGCAGTTATTTTGCGCCTTGGTTTTTCCACACGCTTCTTGCGACCCTGTTGACTATTTTGAATGAAACGCTTGATTGTTCGATGATCACGCTTCAGAAGCTTTGCAATTTTAAGAGTGCTGCATCCCTCTGCAAGATATCTCACTATTTTTTACTTTTCTGAGCCTGTCAAGTCCTTCTTTTGACCCATTTTGCCAAAGGAAAGGAAGTTGCCTAATAATTATGCACACCTGATATAGGGTGTTGATGTCATTAGACCACACCCCTTCTCATTACAGAGATGCACATCACCTAATATGCTTAATTGGTAGTAGGCGTTCAAGCCTATACAGCTTGGAGTAAGACAACATGCATAAAGAGGATGATGTGGTCAAAATACTCATTTGCCTAATAATTCTGCACTCCCTGTAATTTGTTGAGTTCTTAAAGGACCAGTATATTTGCATAATCAACAAATGTATGATAAAAAGACAATGCAATAGCACTTAGGCTCTGATATTCAAAGGTTCTCCAGCTTGGAGAGAAATTGCAGTTCAGACTTCACAGGGGCTGAACTCACTGAATATTCAAAAGAAAAAGAGCGTAACTCTCCAGCACTGCGAGAACTCTCTCATTTGTATGTATGAAGAAGAAACAAGCCCAGTGCAATACAGCCCTGTGTGATATGATAGTTTTATTACACTTCTGTGTTACTTTACAAAATTAGGATCATTTCTGTTTATATATACAAATCACATTGCACCTTGAATTTGCTGCATTGTAAACTAAAACTGACACTTTCAGAAAGTGGGAGGGAGAATGCAGTTCCCTGTGCTGAGCATGGGAGTTCCGAGGGTATGTCTGAAGCTCTCTCACAAGTCTTGTGAAATTTTCTAAGCATTGTAAACAAGATGGTCTCATTGATTTGTCTGGCCAGCTGTATGCAAGTAAAGTTAGCTCAAGATTCACAATAAACTTATTTTAACTAACAGAAAAGTAATATATACTAAAATATAGACAAAAGCAAGTTAAATTGTAGTGAAAAGATTTCAGTTTAATTTGCAATTGATGCAAATGAAGCCTTTATATCAGCCCCAGGGGTTCTCCAGTTACCTTCTCTCTCCCATGAGAAACTTTGTATCCCAGAGAGTTTCATTACTTTCTATGGAAGGCATCTCTCATCTCTCTGGCATATTCAGTTATCTCCCATTTTCTTATAAAATTATGTGAGTTCTGCCTCTATGAAGTCTGCTCTATAATCAGAATTTATGAAACCACTAAATACAATACTGTACAAAAAAAAAAATACAAAATTGAAAGTGCAAAGTTTAGATGTAATAAAATATAATCTGCTGTTTAAAGTTATATAAAATAGAAAGCACAAAGTGTAAGTGCAGCAGAACTGTCTTGTCATGGAGTGATTTAATGCACTTTACTTGTCTTTCCTTCACATATAGGAATTCAGGGAATGTCCCTTGGAGAAGTAAAGCAAAATCTGACTTTTGAAAATCTCACTAGGGATCTTCCAGTGCTGGAGGATCATTTTAGAATATGTCACCTGAGCACAGAGGTTTTGAATATCAGGGCCTTAGTTTGAACTTCAAATGAGCAGTAGATTGTTTTCTGACACATTTCAAAGTTCTATTTCAACTCCCCTTGTATCATGTGACAGCCATCAGTCAATCACAAATGCATATATGTATATTCTGTGAATTCTTGCACATGTTCAGTGGGAGTTGGTGACTCAAAAAATATAAATATTTAAAGACTGTGCTCAATTTTTTAATTTAATTAAATTGGAAAGTTGTTTAAAATGGCATACTCTATATTTATCATGAAAGTTGAATTTTGACTTGAGTGTCCCTTTAAGTACAAT
The DNA here is from genome assembly GCF_027579735.1 of Bombina bombina. Lineage (NCBI taxonomy): Eukaryota > Metazoa > Chordata > Amphibia > Anura > Bombinatoridae > Bombina > Bombina bombina. The sequence goes on from NC_069505.1 coordinate 336,651,933, forward strand.
ATGTAATAAATTCCTTAGTGTACTTTATTTATTTTTTTTCAAAAAAAGTTTGGAACCCACACAAATCACACAGTTTATACATTACTGTTTAATTTAGTATGCAAGACATACATTTATATATCATTAAAGGGATCTACAACCGTCTATTTTATTGTTGTAATAGAAAAACACTAAGCAGTGGGTTATAATTAATAGCAGTATTTTCAATATGCAATATACTACAACTGAAAATGTTTTTCCAATTTTGTGAATATTTTAATTTTCTGATTCTTGGTACAATTATTATCTACAGGAATAGTCATTGCTACTGAAAATTATGTTTGTTTTTTAACCCCTTCCCGCCATTAGGACGTTGCATGTCGTCCTAACTGCGCTGGGCTTTAGCGCTGTTATGACGGCATGGAACGTCATATGTCCTGAAGCCGTAGCAGTTTGCTAAATCAGACCGTGTGCTGGAGGACGTGCCTAGCATCATATGCACTCCCCCTAGACCCGATCCCATCATTTAAATTGCATGAACGATCGCGTGATTTCAATTTTTACTTACTTGTTTACATTGGAACTTTGTCCGGATGAGAAAGGGTTAAATAATATTCTGAATCTTCTTGCTACAATTATAATTATTATTTACAGTGGTATTCATACTGCCTATCAGAATACGTGGTAAAGAACAAGCACAAATAAAGGGGAAAAATACTTATGATTAACTTGAGCTGGCTTCACAGGATAAATGTGCACTAACAGACACATGCACTAGCAAATTAGTTTCTTACCAATACTCAGTAGATTACTTTTGTGGCAGGAATCCACAGTAGAACTTAAAGTGATGGTAAATTTCAGACTATAAGGCCTAGATTTGGAGTTTGGCGGTAGCCGTGAAAACCAGCGTTAGAGGCTCCTAACGCTGGTTTTAGACTACCGCCGGTATTTGGAGTCACTCAAAAAAGGGTCTAACGCTCACTTTTCAGCCGCGACTTTTCCATACCGCAGATCCCCTTACGTAAATTGCGTATCCTATCTTTTCAATGGGATCTTTCTAACTCCGGTATTTAGAGTCGTGTCTGAAGTGAGCTTTAGAAATCTAACGACAAAACTCCAGCCGCAGAAAAAAGTCAGTAGTTAAGAGGTTTCTGGGCTAACGCCGGTTCATAAAGCTCTTAACTACTGTGCTCTAAAGTACACTAACACCTATAAACTACCTATGTACCCCTAAACCGAGGTCCCCCCACATCGCCGCCACTCGATTACATTTTTTTAACCCCTAATCTGCCGACCTACACCTACGTTATACTTATGTACCCCTAATCTGCTGCCCCTAACACCGCCGACCCCTGTATTATATTTATTAACCCCTAACCTTCCCCCCACAACGTCGCCGCCAGCTACCTACAATAATTAACCCCTAATCTGCCGACCGCAAAGCGCCGCCACCTACATTATAGCTATGTACCCCTTATCTGCTGCCCCTAACACCGCCGACCCCTATATTATATTTATTAACCCCTAATCTGCCGCCCTCAACGTCGCCTCCACCTGCCTACACTTATTAACCCCTAATCTGCCGACCGGACCGCACCGCTATTATAATAAAGTTATTAACCCCTAATCCGCCTCACTAACCCTATAATAAATAGTATTAACCCCTAATCTGCCCTCCCTAACATTGCCGACACCTAACTTCAAACATTAACCCCTAATCTGCCGACCGGAGCTCACCACTATTCTAATAAATGCATTAACCCCTAAAGCTAAGTCTAACCCTAACACTAACACCCCCCTAACTTAAATATAATTTAAATCTAACGAAATTAATTAACTCTTATTAAATAAATTATTCCTATTTAAAGATAAATACTTACCTGTAAAATAAATCCTAATATAGCTACAATATAAATTATAATTATATTATAGCTATTTTAGGATTTATATTTATTTTACAGGTAACTTTGTATTTATTTTAACCAGGTACAATAGCTATTAAATAGTTAAGAACTATTAAAATAATTAGAAAATTACCTGTAAAATAAATCCTAACCTAAGTTACAATTAAACCTAACACTACACTATCAATAAATTAAATAAAATACCTACAATTACCTACAATTAAACCTAACACTACACTATCAATAAATTAATTAAATAAAATACCTACAATTACCTACAATTAAACCTAACACTACACTATCAATAAATAAATTAAATACAATTCCTACAAATAACTACAATGAAATAAACTAACTAAAGTACAAAAAATAAAAAAGAACTAAGTTACATAAAATGAAAAAATATTTACAAACATAAGAAAAATATTACAAAAATTTTAAACTAATTACACCTACTCTAAGCCCCCTAATAAAATAACAAAGCCCCCCAAAATAAAAAAATGCCCTACCCTATTCTAAATTACTAAAGTTCAAAGCTCTTTTACCTTACCAGCCCTGAACAGGGCCCTTTGCGGGGCATGCCCCAAGAAGTTCAGCTCTTTTGCCTGTAAAAAAAAAACATACAATACCCCCCCCCAACATTACAACCCACGACCCACATACCCCTAATCTAACCCAAACCCCCCCTAAATAAACCTAACACTAAGCCCCTGAAGATCTTCCTACCTTATCTTCACCATACCAGGTTCACCGATCGATCCAGAAGAGCTCCTCCGATGTCCTGATCCAAGCCCAAGCGGGGGGCTGAAGAGGTCCATGATCCGGCTGAAGTCTTCATCCAAGCGGGAGCTGAAGAGGTCCTCCATCCGGTAGAAGTCTTCATCCAAGCGGGGCAGAAGAGGTCTTCCATCCAATTGAAGTCTTCATCCAAGAGGCATCTTCTATCGTCATCCATCCGAAGCGGAGCAGCAGCATCCTGAAGACCTCCGACGCGGAACATCCATCCTGGCCGACGACTGAACGATGAATGACGGTTCCTTTAAATGACGTCATCCAAGATGGCGTCCCTCGAATTCCGATTGGCTGATAGGATTCTATCAGCCAATCGGAATTAAGGTAGGAATATTCTGATTGGCTGATGGAATCAGCCAATCAGATTGAGCTCGCATTCTATTGGCTGTTCCGATCAGCCAATAGAATGCGAGCTCAATCTGATTGGCTGATTGGATCAGCCAATCGGATTGAACTTGATTCTGATTGGCTGATTCCATCAGCCAATCAGAATATTCCTACCTTAATTCCGATTGGCTGATAGAATCCTATCAGCCAATCGGAATTCGAGGGACGCCATCTTGGATGACGTCATTTAAAGGAACCGTCATTCGGCTAGTAGGCGTCGGGAGAAGAGGATGTTTCGCGTCGGATGGAAGATGATGGCTCCCGAAGAAAGAAGATTGAAGATGCCGTTGATAGAAGACTTCATCCGGATCATGGACCTCTTCAGCTCCCGCTTGGATGAAGACTTCAGCCGGATCATGGACCTCTTCAGCCCCCCGCTTGGGCTTGGATCAGGACATCGGAGGAGCTCTTCCGGATCGATCGGTGAACCTGGTATGGTGAAGATAAGGTAGGAAGATCTTCAGGGGCTTAGTGTTAGGTTTATTTAAGGGGGGTTTGGGTTAGATTAGGGGTATGTGGGTGGTGGGTTGTAATGTTGGGGGGGGTATTGTATGTTTTTTTTACAGGCAAAAGAGCTGAACTTCTTGGGGCATGCCCCGCAAAGGGCCCTGTTCAGGGCTGGTAAGGTAAAAGAGCTTTGAACTTTAGTAATTTAGAATAGGGTAGGGCATTTTTTATTTTGGGGGGCTTTGTTATTTTATTAGGGGGCTTAGAGTAGGTGTAATTAGTTTAAAATTGTTGTAATATTTTTCTTATGTTTGTAAATATTTTTTTATTTTTTGTAACTTAGTTCTTTTTTATTTTTTGTACTTTAGTTAGTTTATTTCATTGTAGTTATTTGTAGGAATTGTATTTAATTTATTTATTGATAGTGTAGTGTTAGGTTTAATTGTAACTTAGGTTAGGATTTATTTTACAGGTAAATTTGTAATTATTTTAACTATTTTAGCTATTAAATAGTTCTTAACTATTTAATAGCTATTGTACCTGGTTAAAATAAATACAAAGTTACCTGTAAAATAAATATTAACCCTAAAATAGCTATAATATAATTATAATTTATATTGTAGCTATATTAGGATTTATTTTACAGGTAATTATTTAGCTTTAAATAGGAATAATTTATTTAATAAGAGTTAATTAATTTCGTTAGATGTAAATTATATTTAACTTAGGGGGGTGTTAGTGTTAGGGTTAGACTTAGCTTTAGGGGTTAATACATTTATTAGAATAGCGGTGAGCTCCAGTCGGCAGATTAGGGGTTAATGTTTGAAGTTAGCTGTCGGCGATGTTAGGGAGGGCAGATTAGGGGTTAATACTATTTATTATAGGGTTAGTGAGGCGGATTAGGGGTTAATAACTTTATAATAATAGCGGTGCGGTCCGGTCGGCAGATTAGGGGTTAATAAGTGTAGGCAGGTGGAGGTGACGTTGTGGGGGGCAGATTAGGGGTTAATAAATATAATATAGGGGTCGGCGGTGTTAGGGGCAGCAGATTAGGGGTACATAGGGATAATGTAAGTAGCGGCGGTTTACGGAGCGGCAGATTAGGGGTTAAAAATAATATGCAGGTGTCAGCGATAGCGGGGGCGGCAGATTAGTGGTTAATAAGTGTAAGGTTAGGGGTGTTTAGACTCGGGGTACATGTTAGAGTGTTAGGTGCAGACGTAGGAAGTGTTTCCCCATAGGAAACAATGGGGCTGCGTTAGGAGCTGAACGCAGCTTTTTTGCAGGTGTTAGGGTTTTTTTTCAGCTCAAACAGCCCCATTGTTTCCTATGGGGGAATCGTGCACGAGCGCGTTTTTGAGGCTGGCCGCGTCCGTAAGCAACTCTGGTATCGAGAGTTGCAGTGGCGTTAAATATGCTCTACGCTCCTTTTTTGGAGCCTAACGCAGCCATTCTGTGGACTCTCAATACCAGAGTTATTTTAAAGTTGCGGCCAGAAAAAAGCCAGCGTTAGCTACGCGGGTCGTTACCGAAAAAACTCTAAATCTAGCCGTAAGAATGTTGCAATGAAAAATATATTAGTTTGCAAGTAAAATCATCTAATTATTATTTTTTTAAAAGTGTACATATATTTTCTAATAAAAAGATTTAGAATCCTAAGTGGTATCCGTCCCCTTCATTTCCTCTTTTGGCTGGGCTGTGATGTATAGAGCAGTCACATCCACTCTCTACATTGGCTTTCTAAGGGCTTTAAATGGGCTGGACTTCAAGATTGTCATATGACACACACGTTGATTGGATGTTCACTGGGATTGTCATAAAAAATGTTTATCCAAGTGAGCCGGCATAACATTGCAATAGAAGCATTACTATATGCACTAAATTAATCCTTTTACAGATGGATTAAAAACAAAAAAGGTACACATATACTTCTTTAATGCAAATATTAAATATATGGCATTTGCTTAGTTAAGGTTTACCATCACTTTAAGTTCTATAATGGATGCATTCTTATCTTCCTACACAAAATGTCTACGCTGAACATTTCTAAGTGCTCATTTGCAAGAAAACAAATAAGTTGTTTGCTATTTTTGTTTTTAATGTTTATTTTGATTTAACATTTTTTAATAAAGGAGTACTGTTTTCTGAGTACCCTTTAAGATCAGGCTATATTAGCATTGTCAGGGGGGGTGGGGGTCACACAATCTTGTGATCTGCTTGGCAGCCCTTACATATCTACCAGTAGTTTCTGATTTACTGTTTGGGTATTATTGTTTTTTACTATTGTGAAGAGGGACATTAGATATAAGCTGGGGTTTTTTTTCCTCAAAATAAAACAAAGACTTCTCATACTGTCAGGAGCTAATACCAGGGAGTATTGCTGGTGGTATGATTGACATACTTAGTAAGTAAGACAATAATTTATGATTTCCAGGCAATGTGTAGTACAGTCATATAGTTATTCCAAATGATATTTCTGTGGATAAGCTATTTCAGAATGTTTTAAAAAAACAGAAAATAATTGAACATTTTTTTATTATTAACAGGTAGTAAAATGCTCAATAATTTACATTTATTTCAACTTATTTTTTTTTATTAAATTGAAATTCCAAGATCAGATTTTGATGTCGTTGTGGCTGAATCACACTCTGCTCAGGAAAAATATCCATTCTATGCAGAATTAGTTTACTGCTGCCCACCATATTAAGACACATTTTACTCAAAATTCCATCATGATTATAAATGTGCACTAGAAACGAACAGGAAGGGAGTGTATGTTGATGACATCATTAGAGATAACAACAGTAAGGGAGGGGTGCCCTATAACAAAGTGCTCACTAAATCTAGTGATTAGCGGCTATATAATTAAGGATCCACAGTGTGGAAATATAACAACCTCAGTAGAGAAAGAACTAAACCTCATAGAGAAAGAACAATACCTCAAAGAGAAAGAAAGGGTAAAATATAGTATTAAATGGCTATACTACAATATAAAATATCTCAAAGTGAGAAGCAATATGGTGATCCAATAATGCAATAGTATATGGTATATGGTGAACAATGGTACATCAAAAATCAATATCAGAAGCAAACATAGGTGAGTGACTCTATATTGATTAAGTTATAAAGTCACAATATTAAGTAACAAGTCTCTGGTGAGAAGATCGAGGCAGCTATCTGTAGAGATCCAGGCCGGGATCAAAGGCAGCAATCTACAAAAGACAAGAGAAGACAGATGCGCTACATGGCCCAATATTGTTTGGTCCAAAATCAACTATATATATGAGGGATTGAACTCACATTTGTGGAAGCACCTCAATCAGTGCTAAGGGAGCAGTCTGGGATCTATAACAGTCACCCAGAAGACCAACAGTCAGCAATGATATGTCTGTATCAGAGAGATAAAAAAGAAACAAAGGTGCCTATATGGCCTAGTATTGCTTTTACACGGATAAATCAATTGCAAGAAAGAGGAGTAGTACTCACAATAGTTGTAGCATCTCCTTTGATGCTATAGAGGCAGGGTGGGATCAATGTAGTTACCCACCAGACTTAATCACAGGCCAACTGGACACAGGTGGAACATCCAGGGAGACTGGTAATCAGGGCAGGATCAGGATCCGGCAGCAATCAGGATTATCCAAAAATGATTCCCTCTCAGCCAGAGGGATGAGAAGATAGTAGCAAATAATAGCAAGTGTTCAAATATAAAAATGATTTTATTAAAATAATAAAAACAGAGTGGCGGCACTGGGATGTTCACTGGGATGTTTCATCAGGCTTCCTGATGAAACAGCTTGTTGCTGAGAAACGCGTTGCTCTGTTTTTATTATTTTAATAAAATATTTTTTATTTTTTTTTGCTACAACTATTGTGAGTACTACCTCTTTATTGCAATTGATTTATCCGTGTAAAAGCAATACTAGGCCATATAGGCACCTTTGTTTCTTTTTTATCTCTCTGATACAGACATCATATCATTGCTGACTGTTGGTCTTCTGGGTGACTGTTATAGATCCCAGACTGCTCCCTTAGCACTGATTGAGGTGCTTCCACAAATGTGAGTTCAATCCCTCATATATATAGTTGATTTTGAACCAAACAATATTGGGCCATGTGGCGCATCTGTCTTCTCTCATCATTAGAGATAGATTGTTCAAAGGCTGACAAGGACAATCCCCCACCCCCATCACAGACAGACTATGTGGCCGATTTATCATCTGTCTGTCTGACATGATCCTCTCAGCATACGCTGTCAGCATTTATCATTGCATAAGCAGTTCTTGTGAACTGCTTGTGCAATGCCGCCCCCTGCAGATTCGCAGCCATTCGGTCGCTATCAGGGGGTGTCAATCAGCCTGATCATATAGGATCGGGTGGATTAATGTCCGCAGCCTCTGAGCAGGCAGACCAGTTATGGAGGGGCATCAAGCTCCAATTGGAGCTTGATAATTCGGCCCCTATTAGTTATAGTGATTGTAAACTTTAACAAATGAAAGCCTAGTATCATATAATACTCTTAAAAACAGGGGCACTTTATTTCATTAACGTTTACAAAGATGCTTATTTTTTTAAAAGACTTACATTTGTGTTAAACATAACGCTGATTCTCCGCCCACATCTCCTGCTTTCATTAGCATATCAATGATAAATCCGGCTTGCTCCAATCATTGTGTGCCCTATGTAGTGGACGCTAAAGGTGGCACACAATGATTGAGGAAGTTGGATTCGTCATCAATCTGCTAAAGAAAGGAGAAGATCTAGGCGGAGGGTCTGTGTTTTGTTTACCATAATGCAAAGGTAAGTATTTGAAAAAAGAAGTGTCTTTTTAAATTTTAATGAATTAAAGTTCCCCTGTTTTTAAGATTATTTGATACTGGGCTTTAATTTGTTAAAGTTTACAATGTGGCATGCCCCACAAACATAAAAACAAAAAGGGATTTTATTTTTTTTTCACAACTGGTAAAACTACATAAAAAACTGAAATAAATGTTAAAGTGAATGTAAATTTTGATGCTAAAGTGTCCGGTGTTTAAAAATTCGATTAATTCATCAAAATTTACATTTCACTCCTTTTGTGAAAAAAAAACGTACCTTTTAAACTTGACAGCCGCTCCAGCTTCCTCCGGTCGTCGCAAACCATTTCTGACGTCAGAAATGATGGATAGGTCATCCTCCAATCACGGCTTCCACCCCGGGGGAATCAGTGTCTGATTCAACGCTGTGATTGGAGGAAGCCTGATTCCTCATTTTAGACCCAGGAAGAGGCTTTGCGACGGGTGGAGGAAGCTGGAGCTGCTGTCAAGATTAAAAGGCGTTTTTTTCACAACAGGAGTGAAATGTAAATTTTTATGAATTAAAGAGCCCCTGTTTTTAATCAAATTTTTAAAAACCGGGCACCTTAGCATCAAAATTTACATTCATATTTCTAGATCAAAATGGAAAGCTTTCTTTGCCCACAGATTACAAGTGGGCTTTTTTTCTAATGTCAGTATGCCTATTATGTTTTTTTTTAGTAATATATATATGTTCCTATGTTTAAAACATGATTTTCAGTGTTTTAACTTGTGAACTTAAATGTGAATTAAATTAGAATCCATTTGCATTAGAAAGCAGACTTAGTAATAGAGGTTAAAAAAAAAATGGAAGTCCAACACGATCATCCTTTCACACATTCCTGTTACTATACTGTTGATCCAAAAGAAGGCAAAAAAAAAACAACAACAAAAACACAGATTTCGTCTTGTATATACAAGCTACTATACTGTCAATACGATTATAGCCCTGTATATGCCACTTTGTCTAAAAAGCATCCTGCCCTTTTTTAAAAGTATCTGTTGAATTTGTATCCTTATACTGTAGAAAAACCCTTACACTGCTATAGGTTAAATCTCTGTTCCTTAAAGTGAGGTAAAGTTTAGACATAGATAGTTTTAAAACAATATATATTTATAAATCCCTACCGTTTCGCTCCTGACTCCTCCTAACCTCTATTTCCTTGTTCTCTGGTTGTGATGTCTAGAGCGGTCCCACCCGCTCTCTAAGTCTCTCAAAAGCGCGTTCACAATGCTGCTTTAAACTGCGCATGCATTAAATCGCTGATGCAGCTTTCATCTGCGCATGCGCTAATCAGCATGGAAGCATGGTATTCAATGGATTACTATATTCATTCAGTACTATGTTATACGAGACAGCAGCTGCATTCCAGATATCGTTGACCCGTTTACTAATCTATTTTCTACCTGTAAGAAATACGCATGCACGAAACGGGAGCGCGCGTGAATTCCAATCTGAACAAAAATTAAATAGTGCATGCGCTGATGACTAAAAGGGTGGAAGACGTGGAGTGACGATCGCCTAACGGCCAAAAATTTAATTGGATTGGCGAAAAACGTTTAAAACAATAAATAAAAATACGGGTTGAATTTGTGGACATTTAGGAATTGCTTTATAGAGGTGATAACTTTAAAAGAAAATATATAAAAAAATGATGAATGAAAGTTATATTGATTTTACACACATAATGCTATACTTGATCGACATTAAGGTAACTTTATCATCACTTTAAGTCTCAATGGATGAACTTTTGTCCATTGTACAGTACTATAAATACACAGGGTCAGATTAAAAATTATATAATCCCTGAATATATTTGTATAATGCAGTGATATTCCCTCTCAGATGCCTTTTTTTCTAGTGCAATCAGACTATCTCATAAAATATGCTACCTATACGTTACCCATGTGTAGCTATATCTCCATATAGTGGGGACAAACAAGGGGACTCAATTAAAAAAAATATATATATCAAATACATATAAAAATAATAATAAAAAATACATATATAACACCATAAAATATCTGATGATAACAGTCACTGAAATAGTAAAAGCTCTTAAAAGAACACTGAACCCAAAAGTTTTCTTTCATTATTCAAATAGAGCATGACATTTTAAGCAACTTTCTAATATACTCCTATTATCAATTGATCTTCGTTCTCTTGCTATCTTTATTTTAAAAGCAGGAATGTAAATCTTAGCAGCCAGCCCATTTTAGGTTCAGCACCATGGATAGCGCTTGCTTATTGGAGGCTGACATTTACCCACCAATTAGCAAGCATAACCCAGGTTAGAAAAAATTTGGGTTTAGTGTCCCTTTAACCAATGGTGACTCCAGTATTCAAATAAATTATGAAAAAAACAGGCAACAGAAAAGAGGCACCACAAAGGCTATCAAAAGACCAATGATATTCCATCTAGTGCTCTTGCTAATGTATAGCTTTGTTGAAAAATTGCTGCTATATAGTCCTGCGGACACATTCATGTTCCTGAGCTTACATCCCAGGTTTTCAAAAAAAGGATAACAAGAAAATTAAGAAAATTTGTTAATAAAGGTAAATTGGAAAAAAATAAAAAATAAATTGTGTGTTCTGTCTGAATCAAGAAAGAAAACATTTGGGTTTATATCAGTTATCAGCAGCTCTTCTGGGTTGTGCGGTCAAACTGTAGACCAACAGCTTATTACTGACTAATATATCCCTTTAAGCATAGGGGTTATAAAGATAATTATAAATTAGATTTGTAGATCAGAGACAAATGGGAATATTAACACGTAAGCCTTAAAGGGACATGAAACACAAATTGTTTCTTTCATGATTTAGAAAGAATGCAATTTTAAACAATTTTCCAATTTACTTCTCTAATCTAATTTGCTTCATTCTCTTGATATCCTTTGTTGAAAAGCATACCTAAATAGGTTCAGTAGCTGCTGATTGGTGTCTGCATATAGATGTCTCATGTGATTGGCTCACCCATGTGAATTGCTATTTCTTCAACAAAGAATACCTAAAGAATGACGGAAATTAGATAACAAAAGTAAATTGAAATCTTGGATAAAATTGTATTCTCTATCTGAATTATGAAAGAAAAAAAATGGGTTTCATGTCCCTTTAATCACCAAATCTTTATAACAATTTTGAATGTTATTGTGTATCTTTTATAGCACAATTTAGAAAATCCATTAAAAGGAAGTTCTAGACCATAACATTTGGGTGTGGGGTTGTGGATGGGAACTAGTGATGTTGCAAACCTAAAAATTTGGGTTCGCGAACGGCGGACGCGAACTTCCGCAAAAGTTCGCGAACGGGCGAACCGCCATAGACTTCAATAGGCAGGCGAATTTTAAAACCCACAGGGACTCTTTCTGGCCACAATAGTGATGGAAAAGTTGTTTCAAGGGCACTAACACCTGGACTGTGGCATGCCGGAGGGGGATCCATGGCAAAACTCCCATGGAAAATTACATAGTTGATGCAGAGTCTGGTTTTAATCCATAAAGGGCATAAATCACCTAACATTCCTAAATTGTTTGGAATAACGTGCTTTAAAACATCAGGTATGATGTTGTATCGATCAGGTAGTGTAAGGGTTACGCCCGCTTCACAGTGCGTAGTGTAGGTGATATACCTGCCCTGACCATGCTTTGCAGACCAGGTATCAGTGGTCAGATGTGCCCTTGCCCCAACACTGTGTGCCAGACATGCCATTATAGCAGACTTATATGGCTTTGGCGTTGCTTTTTGGTAATTAGAAGGCTTCTAAATGCCACTGCGCACCACACGTGTTTTATGCCCAGCAGTGAAGGGGTTAATTAGGGAGCATGTAGGCAGCTTGTAGAGTTAATTTTAGCTTAAGTGTAGTGTAGTAGACAACCCAAAGTATTGATCTAGGCCCATTTTGGTATATTTCATGCCACCATTTCACCGCCAAATGCGATCAAATAAAAAAAAATTGTTCACTTTTTCACAAACTTTAGGTTTCTCACAGAAATTATTTACAAACAACTTATGCAATTATGGCATAAATGGTTGTAAATGCTTCTCTGGGATCCCCTTTGTTCAGAAATAGCAGACTTATATGGCTTTGGCGTTGCTTTTTGGTAATTAGAAGGCTGCTAAATGCCACTGTGCACCACACGTGTTTTATGCCCAGCAGTGAAGGGGTTAATTAAGGAGCATGTAGGCAGCTTGTAGAGTTAATTTTAGCTTAAGTGTAGTGTAGTAGACAGCCCAAAGTATTGATCTAGGCCCATTTTGGTATATTTCATGCCACCATTTCCCGCAAAATGCGATCAAATTTAAAAAAAACTTAATTTTTTTCGCAATTTTAGGTTTCTCACTGAAATTATTTACAAACAGCTTGTGCAATTATGGCACAAATGGTTGTAAATGATTCTCTGGGATCCCCTCTGTTCAGAAATAGCAGACATATATGACTTTGGCGTTGCTTTCTGGTAATTAGAAGGCAGCTAAATGCTGCTGCGCATCACACGTGTATTATAGCTAGCAGTGAAGGGGTTAATTAGGTAGTTTGTAGGGAGCTTGCAGGGTTAATTTTAGCTTTAGTGTAGAGATCAGCCTCCCACCTGACACATCAGACCCCCTGATCCCTCCCAAACAGCTCCCTTCCCTCCCCCACCCCACAATTGTCCCCGCCATCTTAAGTACTGGCAGAAAGTCTGCCAGTACTAAAATAAACGCTTTTTAATTTTTATTTTTTTTTAGCATATTTACATATGCTGTGGTGTAGCATCCCCCCTTAGCCCCCAACCTCCCTGATCCCCCCCAAAACAGCTCTCTAACCCTCCCCATCTGCCTTATTGGTGGCCATCTTGGGTACTGGAACCTGTTTGCTATTATTTCACAGTCATAAAAGTGTTTTTTTTTTTAAATGTACACTACTGTTACACCAGATATGAGTGGTGGCACTGGGCAAGGGGGCACAGTATACGCTGTAAGCCTGACACACACGCTGGCAGGCAGGCAACTGCAATTAGATTACACAGGAAAAAAAAAAGCAGACTGATGTTCTAGCCCTAAAAAGGGCTTTTTGGGGTGCTGTCCTTACAGCAGAGATCAGATGAGTCCTTCAGGACTGTAGTGGACACTGAATACACTAGCCTAGCTATCGATTTCCCTATTAAATCAGCAGCAGCTACACTGTCCCTCCTCTCACTAAGAATGCAGCTTCCAAATGAATCTAAAATGGATGCTGTCCAGGAGGTGGGAGGGTCTGGGAGGGAGGGTCTGCTGCTGATTGGCTGTAATGTGTCTTCTGACTGTGAGGTACAGGGTCAAAGTTTACTCAATGATGACGAATAGGGGGCGGATCGAACATCGCATATGTTCGCCCGCTGAGGCGAACGCGAACATGCTATGTTCACCGTGAACTATTCGCTGGCGAACTATTCGCGACATCACTAATGGGAGCTCATCTTTTACTAGCTATTTCTAACTTATTTTATTTAAATGCCTTTTTTCACTTCTTTACCTTTCTCCTTGGTGTGGAACATCGGACATGTTAAGAAGGCATGTCAGGGTGTTTCTTTAAATGCATGTGCCTCATAAAATTCTATAGATTCACTTTTGTATCATCTGAATTATTTAGATTGATTTGAAGTATATATTTACTAGGGATGGGCGAATGTTTCTAAAAATTCGAAATTTAAAATTAATTTTGATACATTCGTTTGTTCTAATCGAATTTCGAATGTTTATAGAACATTCTAACATTCTATTTTTGAATTTTAGTTTTTTCAAATTTTTCAATAAAATTTGAAAATATTCGTTCGAATAATAGAATGTTTATCTATGTATTCATTCAATTTCGCTATGTAACATTCAAATTCAAAATAGTATTTCTAGTCTACAACTGAATTTAATACATGTAATATTCGAATTCGAATGTCACACTCGAATTTGAAATAGTATTTCTAGTCTAATACTGTGTTTTTTAAATGCAATATTCAAATTTGAATGTAACATTCAAATTCAAAATAATATTTCTAGTCTACAACTGTGTTTAATAAATGTAACATTCGAATTCCAAATAGTATTTCTAGTCTACAACTGTGTTTAATAAAATGTAATATTCAAATTTGAATGCTACATCCGAATTCAAGTGTAACATTTAAATTCGAAATGGTATTTCTAGTCTACAACTGTCTTGGACTTTTTTTTCTTCTTTATTTAACAGAAACATGTTGACTTAAAGGGACATTAAACACCTCAAGAATTAATATAAGTTGTTTAACTACATATAGTAAAACAACTTTGCAATATACTTCCATTATTTATTTTGTTTTCCTTTCCTGTAATTTAAAGGGACACTGAACCCAAATTTTTTCTTTAGTGATTCAGATAGAGCATGCAATTTTAAGCAACTTTCTAATTTACTCCTATTATCAATTTTTCTTCATTCTCTTGCTATCTTTATTTGAAAAAGAAGGCATGTAAGTTTTTTTTTTTTTTTTTTTGGTTCAGACCTCTGGACAGCACCTTTTTATTGGTGGATGAATTTATCCACCAATCAGCAAGTACAAACCCAGGTTGTTCACCAAAAATGGGCTGGCATCTAAACTTATATTCTTGCATTTCAAATAAAGATACCAAGAGAATGAAGAAAATTTGATAATAGGAGAAAATTAGAAAGTTGCTTAAAATGTCATGCTCTATCTGAATCACGAAAGAAACATTTTGGGTTCAGTGTCCCTTTAAGTGTGAAAATTGTGGGCTTTTCAATTTATGTTTTACATGGAAGTGTAGACAGAGCTGTATTCCACACAGTCATTGGTTGCACATTCTAGTAAGCCATTTATAACCATTCCTAATTGGCCTCAACAGAAAAGGTAACCTAAGTTACAATGTGGCAGCGCTTTATGGACATTAACTTAAATTTACCCTTATTTTTTCAATATTTAAACAATAAATTAAATTCTGAAAAACACATTTTTCACATTATTATTGGGCTAATATTTGCTCTGAATACATCATTCAAGCAATGTCCCTTTAATGTCCCTTAAAGTGATGCATTTACAGTGTATCTGGGTAAGAGATTATATACCATTAGAAAATGATAGCTTTTTTTTGTTGGCTAGACGTATTTGTCTCTTCAGAGACAGAACGTCTCCAGGTCAACCTGTAATAAACTATTTTGTAGTTTTCTTTCAACTCAGACTAAAGACCTGTTATTTCCACAACAGTATCTCAGCATTTAATACTGATTCCCTGGAGTATCAAATGACATTGCAGAGTCGCATAAGGTTTAGCTAGTAATATATTTTTTAAAATCACTGTCTTTACTTTTTTCGTGGAAGCTCAACTTTGCATGGGATTCTGGGTATTTTTTTCCTGCTAATGCCAAACTGCTACAGTATTAACCCACAAGAGCATTATAAATCCCATAATCTCGTTGGGGGAAACCCATTGATTTTTATAGAACAATAAGCTTTGGGAAAATTTAGTATTTTCAAAAGGAAAGCAAAATCCTATGCTCACTGCCAAAATCAGTTTGCTTCTTCTGCAAAGTAGGTTTATCTTTTTAATTTTTTTGTACTTTGTTTTTAAAATAAGGACAATTACAAATTCCATGCAAACAGTTCCATTTAATAATTGTATTTTTTCTGTTACAATGTTCCTTTTTCTATTTTTTACTGTAAGAATTATGGGGAGGGTAAAATATTTAGAGAAGTTGTGTCAAACCTTTTTTTTATTATTATTTTGATTGACATCCCATCATACAGTTGCTTGGTAATGAGTAAAAATTTTGACTTTTTTTTTTCTATAAGACACAAACCTTCCACAAGGTAAGCAATTCTTATCATTAGGATGCAACCACTAGACACTTGTAATGCATTGAGGCTTAAAAAGCATGACAATCCACCTGCATTGGTCCTACAAATACATTTATACATGGTCATTTTTTAAAAAAAAATTTTTTTGACAACTTCCAATTTAAAAAAAAAAAATGGCCGTGCTTTAAAAACATACTGGCATCCAAACATCAGAATATATTTAAAAATTATTGTATAACAGCTTGTGTGTATTTTTTTTTATTATTCAACTTTAAAGCTATTTCTATTGATAGTCTTAAGGAACCATTAAATTCAACATTTCAACAATGCATAACATGTTTCATTGTTGAAAGTGAAACATTATTGCAATATACATGTATTATTTATGTTGCTTCCTTATGCTGTAAAATACAGTACATCTCACATTTGAACTTGTTCCACTTTCTTCCAGGTTTGAGTTAAAGGGGCAGTAAACCTACAAAATAATGTTATATAATTCTGTACATATTGCAGAATCATATAACATTAGCTGAGCGTCAACTTTATACAACAAAGTAAAACGCCGCTCCTGGCTCTAATGAGCGGGTCTGTTTTCTTTTAAGCGGCTGTCTGGTCACAGCGCGCCCAATCTTGCGTCATGAAACTGAATGTTGCTTGTTCACGCTACCAGACCAGAGCCGGAGCGAGTTACATTCAGTTTAATGGGGCGATCGGGCACGCTGTGACCAGACAGCATGCCCACAATGCGATTTAAAAAAAAACAGACCCGCTCAGTAGAGCCAGAAGCGACGTTCTGCAAAACTGAACTTCGTAGTAAAATAGCTCTGTAATAGTTTGTTGTATAAAGTTGGTGCTCAGCTAATGTTATATAATTCTGCACTATGTGCAGAATTATATAATATTATTTTGTAGGTTTACTGCCCCTTTAATACTTTTAGCAAATTTTCAGTGAGCAGGTTAAATCCCCCTCCCCCTTCCCCTCACCTTATCTGTTAGTTTTGCATTAACAACCATGAGAGGAAAAGCATTCTTTGCAATATTAGTGGACATACTAGGTAGTCCAAGTGTGAAAATTATTATTTATATAAATATATATTTATATTTAGCTATTAGATGGAAATTAGAAAGTAATATATCTAATGCCTGTTTGCTTAAATACTTATTAAATAAATAATTACTAAGTAATTAAGCGGAATCAGTGCTAAACCCACTTAACTGGACACTCAAATCAAGATAAACTTTCGTGATTCAGAAAGAATATGCAGTTTTAAGACACTTTTTAATTTACTTTTATCATAAAATTTTGCAGTCTTTTTATATATACACACTGTGACTGAACTTGGCTACCCCGACTGGGTACCTGAGCCAAAGGATCCTTCTTGTACCTTGAACCTGCCACTATGTAGCGGAAAAAAGTGATTTTAGCAATTCCCACCCAAATAACTAGACAGACTAGCATTCAGGTGAAAACAAGTAGAACCTCTTTATTGGGAAAACACAGTTTTTATACACAATCCCATCAAGATAAGAACCTTATCAGCCCCCCAAGTCTCCCACCATTCCTGCCCCTTCAGACAGGCTGGCACCCTCCAAAGAGTCCATTGTCCCATAGAGTTCAGCGGTATAGTGATGGTGGTTTCTGGGGTGATCCCGGGGGAGCGGCGGCATTTCTAGGGTGTTGTTCGAAAGCCCTCGGTCCCCAGCTGCTACAGTCCAAAAAGCAACATGATCCATGCCTGGGGGCCGGAGCTATGGGTGATCAAACATACACCGGGAAGGCCACAGGGGAGTAGGAGTTGTAGAGGGGGGGTCCAGAACCCTCGGTTCCCAAGGGAGCTCCCTTCCGGCAATCACCCGATCTCTTGTCCTTCCCAAGGGGTACTAACCCCCAAAAGAGCAAAGCTCTGGGACAAGGTGCGCTAGAACGACCTGGAGTAAAGGACACCAGCCATTCAGGACGATGCGGCTGACCGGCAGTTTCAGGGGCCCAGCCAGTCGAAGAAAGACTAGGCGGTCAGGGACCAGCTCTTTTGTGAAAAGGTACAAAGCACAAAAACAAGGCAAACCAACGGTCTGGGAGATTGTGTATGCTCTCAAAAGCCCAGATCTGCTGAGAAACAAGAGGGGGCTAGGTAGTAGGGGGTGGAGGTTTAACCCTTGCAGCCTGGTATCCGTGACACACACTTTCTGAAGAACAAGATCCTAATGAGCATGTGTACAAGGTCACAGGGTAAATGTATACTAGTCTGTGATTGGCTGATGTCTGTCACATGATACAGGGGACCGGAAAATGGGAGAAAAAATAAATTTGGCAGAAAACAAATCTACTGCTTATTTGAAATTCAGAGTAAGTGCTATTGCATTGTCTTTTTATTATGCACTTGTTAATTATGTAATTCTACTGCATTGAGTGGTCCTTTAAGTAAAGCACAATCCACCCTAGTTTCTTTATTAAGGAAGATTTGTTTTTACTGGAGAAGCTGTGGGTGGGAAAGTGAATAGAGCTCCCAAAATAGACAAACCTGCAATATCCAGGATGGTTGAAAACTCTGAGCTTCTGTTAGTTATGGATAATTCAAAATATGAATAGTTGAAGTGAACACTTTTTTTTGCAATTATATTGTACACATACTAACAATGTCAGGATTTATTTCAGTTGTATACAATATTGTAAACTCAGCTTAAAAAAACAGTTGATAATTATACGAAAACAATGCTTAACGACAATTATCTGCGCCTTCAGTTAGTTGTTTAAATATTGATAAAATAAGTGTAAAGTTATTGGGCCAGAGTGGCGAGCTAGCAGTTACGTGAAAGTAAAAATGGGTTTATCGTGGGTATTTGTACGTGTCGGGTTTAGCTTTGTATTACAAGTTGAAAGTAAACGAGAACATGTGAGCGCAATTGCGATTTAAGCTAGAATGATTACTGCATTCTCAGACCTCTGGTTAACTGTTTTGCAAAACAAAAAAGTGTCACAAAACACATAAAAAATACATTACGATTAACCCCTTCTAAGAGAATCTGAGTGGATAAGACAAAGTGTGAATGAGTGACAGCGCTAACAAGCGCAGGTCTGCGAATAAAATGATAACTTCACATAGCATGTTTGGAAATATCAAATATGAGTGTATAGAAATATATGAAATATATAGTAGTAGTATTAGTTCAAAAATTATATCGTAGGTAAACATGCAAATATATAGGTATGTATGGAAAAAATACACTAAAGTAATATTTTAAATAAAAAGTACATTTTACTGAAACATAAATAAATATTAAAAATGCATAAGGGACGTCTCCCTTGAAGTGCAATACATAGAAGTCAGATACGCTAAAATGCCTACTACTAGAGGTGGTAGCCAATAGTGCAAATTAAGTGAAAAAGGACTATTGTCTCAAAGTGCCATAAAATGAGTTAACCAATGTCTGTTTAGACTATATAAAATTGCAATCTGATTTGGGATTCGTTTCTAAATAAGGTACCTTATTGATGCAGTATATTTTTTGGATAGTGTTAAATTTTCCTTCAAACGATGAAAAGAGATGATATACAAATACCTCCACTTTGGGATAGTTTTTCTCACTGCTTCCAAGCAGGAAATTCCCACGGTCTGTGTACCTTGGTGTGGTCCTAGAGGTTTGTATACATCTCAGACTAGTGCGGTCACAGCGGTCTGTATACCTCTCAGATTATTGCGGAAACTGTGGCACATATACCTCTCAAGTTGGTGCGGTCACAATAATTTATATACCACTCCGTTTGGTGCGCTCAACAATGGTTTGTATACCTCTCCAATTGATGCACTCACAGCGGTTTGTATACCTCTCAGGTTGATGCGGTCATGTGATGCTTACCTGATAAATTTCTTTCTTTACAGACATGGAGAGTCCACAACATCATTCCAATTATTAGTGGGATAATCAACTCCTGGCCAGCAGGAGGAGGCTAAGAGCACCCCAGCAAAGCTGTTAAGTGTAACTGCCTTACCCATAACCCCCAGCCATTCAGCCGAAAGAAATGGAAAAAGAAGAAACACAAGGGTGATAGAGTGCCTGAGGTTTACTAAAAAAAAACTGGCAAATTATAATTAAAAAAGAGGGCAGGGTCATGGACTTTCCATGTCTGGAAAGAAAGAAATTTATCAGGTAAGCATAAATTTTGTTTTCTTTCCTATGACATGGAGAGTCCACAACATAATTCCAATTACTAGTGGGAACCAATACCCAAGCTAGAGGACACGGAATGAACAGGGAGGGAGAACAAAGGCAGAAGGACCTAAACAGACGACACCATCCGGGGAATCTTCACCCTGCTCCAGGAGAACCCCTTAGATTCACACCAATAAATACCGGTTTTCAAGCCTGAATCATAGTTTCAATGACCGCTTCAGAAAAACCATGCCTAGACAGAAATAGGCATTCAATCTCCAAGCAGACTAGAGAGAAAGGCAGGAAGCAAGAATTTTGGTTTTTCTGACCTCCGTCAGGAAAATCTTCATGGACAGGGAATCTATTATAGTCCCTAGGAAACACACTTTGGTAGATGGAACTAAAGAACTTTTTTTCCAAATTTCCCTTCTACCTGTGGGAACATAGAAAAGATGATAGCATCTCTGTATGAGATTTGGCTAGTTGAAAAGATGACCCCTGGACCAAGATGTCATCTAGGTAAGGCACCACAGCAATTCCCTGGGATCTGATCACAGCCAATAGCGCCCCCAGAACCTTTGTGAATATTCTGGGAGCCTTGGCCAAACCAAAAGGAAGTGCAACAAATTAGAAGTGCTTGTCAAGAAAGGCAAACCTCAGATACTGATGGTGTTCCCTGTGAATGGGAACATGAAAGGATGTGTCCTTCCGGTCTATGGTCATCATAAACTGGACAGGAACAATAATTCCCAAAGAGTATAGGTCTTTTACACAGATTAAGACAGCCTCCTTCTTTATTTGGTTTGAGGATAGTCTTGACAGGAGAAATCTGGAAGGGAAAAAAGGAACTCCTGGCTTATCCCATTCCTGAGCAATAATTTCAAACATCTTCCTTGGGGCAGGAAAAACCTCCTCAGAAGATGGGGAATTATAAACTCTATCCAATTTAGAAGACTTTGTGGGGTTGACCGCAACCAAAGGTTCAGAGTCATCTAAAGTAGCTAAAACCTCCATCAATAGTAACCAGAGGTGTTCAAGTTTAAATCTAAAATTAACCTATTCAGTTTCTGAAGATTTTTCTGCTTAAGTGTAAAGTCTGAGATCTTACCTTCAGAAGCTACTGAAGTATTCTCCTCATCAGACATCTGAGAAAGAGTGGCTAATGCAGACCTAGAGTCAGAAGCCTTACTATCAGGCAGATGTTTAGATTTTCTCTAACGCTTACCCGATGAGAGAAAGCTGACAAAGCCACTGTTACTGCAGAAGAAATCTGAGCGGCAAAATCCCTGGGTAAATAAACACCAGGTGGATGAGAGGACACAGAAGACACAGTATGAGAAACAATTAAGGCTTGGGACGTCTGAGGAGAAAGCTGAGGCATGTCACGCACAGCAGTATCCTGAGACACTTGGCTCAGAAAGGAGAATTTTTTCTTTACAATTTAAAGTTTTTGCTAAACATGAGGAACAAAACTGCATAGGTAGGGCAATCTGGTTGTCTAAACAAAGCAAACATCTATCCATAGCGATAGACTGATCCTGTTCTCCATCCATAGCTTAAATAATAGGTCCACTAGCAATGTCCAATAAAGAAATCTTAATATTAAAAACTAAATTTTAATCCTACAGTTAAATATTAAATGTTAAACACTTGTATTGGATTGAAATATATATATATATATATATATATATATATATATATATATATATATATATTTTTTTTTTTTTTTTTTTTTTTTTTTTTTTTGAAAAACTGCCTCAGTTGTCTGAGGCACCTACTGGCTAGAAAAGACGTCCCACTAGTAAGAGCAACTCTTTAGTAGTGAATTCTCTCCTTTGGTAATCCAGTGAGCTGATAAACAAAGCCGATACAAAAGACTTTCAAGCTGAGTCAAAGACAGCTGCACAAAAAACTCTCCAACTGCTCTGCTCCGTAAAAGCGGAAGTGCGGTCGTCATATATATATAAAGACCATTAATAAAACTGTTTAATATTAGCCCAAACAATGAAAAATATATATATAAGCCAGAGTTTTCTGTTAAAGGGTAGCAGAGTGTTAAAAGTAAAGCAAAAACTACCTTGCCACCTTTTAGCTACTAAAAGCCACCACTACTCTTACTCAAGAGATTGACATGGACCCAGCTAGACCCCAGTCCTTGCTTGCAGTGAAAAATACCAATAAAAGGACAAATTATCTTCAGACACCGACTTTGCACAACCTCCATTGACAGAGGCAAAGAGAATGACTGGGGGTTATGGGTAAGGCAGTTATACTTAATAGCTTTGCTGGGGTGCTCTTTGCCTCCTCCTGCTAGCCAGGAGTTGAATATCCCACTAGTAATTGGAAGGATGTCTTGGACTCTCCATGTCATAGCAAAGAAATAAACATTTTATCTCTATACAACATTCGCTATACATTTGGGACAAACTGACAAAACGGATGAAACCTAAAGATCATTGTTCTGTAGCTACCCCATTGATAACTCTTGATGTATTTATACTCTAAAACTCAAGATATTTGGGCAATTAAGGGCTTATATATCATTGCAGAATGCAGACACGTTAAGGAACCAGCAATGTCTGACATATACCCAATACAGAGTTAGGACAGGATAGTAACTCCTCTTGGTTCCATTATTTTCAACTACGTGCACGAGTAAGGAAATTATTGGTTCCCATACAAATTTTAAAACTAGCTATTTAGACTTTTTATGTTTATCAAACAAAAGAATGAAAGGTTCTAAAATACAAAAAGGAGAATGCGCCTCATGGTACAGACCAATCAGAAACCAAGCAGGATAGAAGGGGTTAAGCGATCTTACTCACATATGAAAAAGCACTAAGAGTGCTCAATAGGGAAGCCGGATCCAAAAGTCGTCCGGCAGACTCACAATCAGTCACTGCAGCAGAACGATCCTCATCTGACAGTACCGGACTCCAGGAATCAAAAGAGCGGTGGTGACAAAGCTGTGTATCAAGTGAGTGTAAACGCCATACAGGACCTCACACAAAAGACCCAAAAGATAATCCAAACAACAAGGCAAAAACATAAATTATGCTTACCTGATAATTTCATTTTCTTCTGAACGGAAGAGTCCACAGCTGCATTCATTACTTTTGGGAAATACAGAACCTGGCCAAAAGGAGGAGGCAAAGACACCCCAGCCAAAGGCTTAAATACCTCCCTCACTTCCCTCATCCCTCAGTAGTGATGTTGCAAACCTAAAATTTTCGGTTCGCGAACGGCGGACTCGAACTTCCGGTATTGTTTGCGAACGCGCGAACCGCGCAAACCACCTTTGAATTCAATAGGCAGGCGAACTTTAAAACTTACAAGGACTCTTTCTGGCCACAATAGTGATGGAAAAGTTGTTTCAAGGGTACTAACACCTGGACTGTCGCATGCTGGAGGGGGATCCCTGGCAAAACTCCCATGGAAAATTAAATATTTTTTGCAGAGTCTGCTTTTAAGCCATAATGGGCCTAAATCAACTATAATTCCCAAAGTGACTGTCTCAAAACATCCCGGACAGAAGATAGATTGATAGATAGGATAGATAGATATACCTAGATTGATAGTTAGATAGAATCGATAGAAGAGAAATAGATTTGTTAGATATATAATTACCCTAATAAAGTCTAATAATTAAACATGCGTTCTTGGATCCAACTAGCTTGTGTTAATTAGTACTTTTCTTAGCACTTTAATCCCTGTCCCCCCCCCCCCCCCTATCGGGGGTGTTCTATATGGCCTGCCTGTTTACCCTGAAAAAATATAATAATAAGACATGCGGTCTGGTACCCATTTTAACTAGGTTGTGTTTTAAGTACTACCATTCTTAGCACTTTAATCTCTGTAACTCCCCCTATTTGGTGAGGTCTATACGGCCTGGATGATTACCCATACAAAATATAATAATAAGACATCTGCTCTTGGTCTGCGACCCATGGTTGTGTTAATTAGTAATGTCCTTCGCATTTTAATAGCTGTTACTCATACTCACCCTATCGGTGTAGGTCTATATGGCCTGCATGATTACCCTTACAAAATATAATAACCAAACATTTGCTCTGGGACCCATGGTAAGTAGGTTGTGTTAAGTAGTACTGTTCTTTGCAGTTTAATACCTGTTACAACACCAAATGGTGGCAGGTCTATCTGGCCTTCATGATTAGCTGCACCCAAACCCAAATAAAAGCCGAGTGGTCTTAGACTAACACCCATGGCTAAATCGGTTGTTTCAATTGGTACTATTCTTAGCACTTTCATCCCTGCTACGGGTGGTCTACATGGCCATCATGATTAGCCGAACAAAATACTACAATCCAACCTTTGCTCAGTCTTCATAGGCCCTTCATTGTCTGTATTTTGATAGTACAGTTTTTATTATTTTTATAGCTGATACAACACCTAATGGTGGCAGCTCTATATGGCCTGCATGATTAGCCACACCCAAAACAAAAATAAATCCAAGCGGTCTTGGATTAACACCTATGGCTAACTCTGTTGTTTCAAGTAGTACTATTCTAAGCACTTTCATCTCATCATCCCTGTTACTTCCAGGACTCTCAGTGGTGGTGGTCTACATGGCCATCATGATTAGCCTAACCAAATACTACAATCCAACCTTGGCTCAGTCTTCCTAAGGCCCTTCATTGGCTGTATCTTGGTAGTACTGTTCTTATTAGTTTAATAGCTGATACGACACCAAATGGTGGCAGCTCTATATGGCCTGCATGAATAGCCGCACCCAAAGCCCAAATAAAGCCAAGCGGTTTTGCACTAAC
Source organism: Bombina bombina (assembly GCF_027579735.1). Classification (NCBI taxonomy): domain Eukaryota; kingdom Metazoa; phylum Chordata; class Amphibia; order Anura; family Bombinatoridae; genus Bombina; species Bombina bombina. Next base: position 336,677,010 of record NC_069505.1, read on the forward strand.
ACCCATGGCTAACTCTGTTGTTTCAAGTTCTACTATTCTTAGCTCTTTTATCTCATCCCTGTTACTTCCAGGACTCTCAATGGTGGTGGTCTACATGGCCATCATGATTAGCCTAACCAAATACTACAATCCAACCTTGGCTCAGTCTTCCTAAGGCCCTTCATTGGCTGTATTTTGGTAGTACTGTTCTTATTAGTTTAATAGCTGATACGACACCGAATGGTGGCAGCTCTATATGGCCTGCATGAATATCCGCACCCAAAGCCCAAAAAAAGCCAAGCGGTTTTGCATTAACACCCATGGCTAACTCTGTTGTTTCAAGTTCTACTATTCGTAGCTCTTTATCTCATCCCTGTTACTTTCAGGACTCTCAGTGGTGGTGGTCTACATGGCCATCATGATTAGCCTAACCAAATACTACAATCCAACCTTGGCTCAGTCTTCCAAAGGCCCTTCATTGGCTGTATTTTGGTAGTACTGTTCTTATTAGTTTAATAGCTGATACGACACCGAATGGTGGCAGCTCTATATGGCCTGCATGAATATTCGCACCCAAAGTCCAAAAAAAGCCAAGCGGTTTTGCATTAACACCCAGCTAACTCTGTTGTTTCAAGTTCTACTATTCTTAGCTCTTTTATCTCATCCCTGTTACTTTCAGGACTCTCAGTGGTGGAGGTCTACATGGCCATCATGATTAGCCTAACCAAATACTACAATCCAACCTTGGCTCAGTCTTCCTAAGGCCCTTCATTGGCTGTATTTTGGTAGTACTGTTCTTATTAGTTTAATAGCTGATATGACACCGAATGGTGGCAGCTCTATATGGCCTGCATGAATAGCCGCACCCAAAGCCCAAAAAAAGCCAAGCGGTTTTGCATTAACACCCATGGCTAACTCTGTTGTTTCAAGTTCTACTATTCTTAGCTCTTTCATCTCATCCCTGTTACTTCCAGGACTCTCAGTGGTGGTGGTCTACATGGCCATCATGATTACCCTCACCAAAATATATCAACAATACGTGCGTGCAGGGAACCATGGTAAGCTTACTTCCTTTCGCAAAATCGAGTATAACAGTTGCAGTCAGAGGTTCTGACCCTGCTTTATGGCTGCACCTCTCCCTAAAAGAGGCATGTGTTACAGAGTCTGTGGGCATGTATGCAAAGAGCTGGCCTGCCTAAAAAGAGGAGCAAGGCTGTACAGGTTGTTCTCCTTCAGCCGTTTTATACGCTGTCCCACGGCCACGACCCTCAACAACCACAACAGAATGAAACACCACATATGCCATCCTTTTGAACAACCGAGTACAGGTATGGCATTGATTTTAGTTACACAGCGATATTTATTATGAACCGTGAAATTGAAAACAAAAACATGATTGGACACCCAGTACAGTACAGGTCATTCTCCTTCGGCCTTTTTAGAATAGTGTTCCGGACCCCCAACAAAAACAACAGCAGGAAAGAGGACATATGACATCCTTTTGAACAATAGATGACAGGTAAGGCATAGATTTTACAAAGCCATAGATATTTTTTTTGCAACTGTGAAATAGCCTCAACTGAAACAACAACATGAAAGAGGACATATGGCATCCTTGTGAACAATTGATTACAGTTAAGGCATTGATTTTAGAATCCCAGAGATGATTTATATGACCCGGGAAATAGAAAAAAACATTGATTAGACACCCGTTACACTTATTTATCCTCATGCCTTTTTAATAAGAGGGTCCCAGAGCCTCAACTGAAACAACAGCATGAAAAAGGAGATATGTCATCCTTTTGAATAATAGATTACAAGAAAGGCATTGATTTTAGAAACCCACAGATCATTATTTGCAACCGTGAAATAGAAAAAAACATTGATTAGACACCCAGTAGACTTATTTTTCCTCAGGCCTTTTTAATAAGAGGCTCCCGGAGCCTCAACCGAAACAACAGCATGAAAGAGGACATATGTCATCCTTTTGAATAATAGATTACAGGAAAGGCATTGATTTTAGAAACCCTGAGATAATTTTTTGCAAATGGAAATTTGAATCAAAAAAATTATTTGATGGACACCCAGTGCACTTCTTTCTCCTTAGGCCTTTTTATAAGAGGCTCCTGGACCCTCAAAAAAAAAAAACACCAGTAGGAAAGAGGACGTATGGCATCCTTTTGAACAATAGATTACAGGTAAAGCATTGATTTTACAAACCCAGAGATCATTTTGGTCAATTGTAAAATAGAAAAAAAAATGAGTGGACACCCAGTACACCTCTTTCTCCTTAGGCCTTTTTAGCAGAGGCTCCAGGACCCTCAACAAAACCAGCATCAGGAAAGAGGACATATGGCATCCTTTTGAGATTTAGATTACAGGAAAGGCATTCATTTTAGAAACCCGGAGATAATTTGTTGCAACCGGGAATTTGAATCAAGCAAATTATTCGATGGACACCCAGTACACTTCTTTCTCCTTAGGCCTTTTTATAAGAGGGTCCAGGACCCTCAAAAAAAACACCATCAGGAAAGAGGACATATGGCATCCTTTTGAACAATAGAGTACAGGTACAGCATTAATTTTACAAACCCAGAGATAATTTTGGTCAAATGTGAAATAGAAAAAACAAATGAGTGGACACCCAGTACACCTCTTTCTCCTTAGGCCTTTTTATAAGAGGGTCCAGGACCCTCAAACAAAATACCAGCAGGAAAGAGAACATATGGCATCCTTTTGAACAATAGAGTACTGGTACGGCATTGATTTTAGAAACCCACAGATAATTGTTTGGAAAAGTGAAATAGCCCCAAAAACCATGCTTGGACTCCCACTCCAGGTCGTTCTCCTTCAGCTTTTTTATAAGAGGGTCCAGCACCCTCAACAGAAACAACTGCAGGAAACACCACCACATATGCCATCCTTTTGCACAAGCGAGTACAGGTATGGCATCCATTTTAGAAACCCAGAGATAATTGAGAGGAACCAGGAACATTTTTCTAAAAATTTGATGGGGCACCCATTACAGGTCGTTCTCCTTCAGCCTTTTTATACCATGGGCCACGACCCGCAACAGGCACAACAGCATGAAACACCACATATGCCACCCTTTTGCACAATAGAGTACAGGTATGGCATAGATGGAACACGGAGATAATTTAGAGCAACCAAGAGATGGATAAAGATGCTTGGTCAGTCCTACTCTTTCAAATTTGTGGCATTTTGCATTCAATTTAATGGTCCACCAGATATGAGTGGTGTGCTAAGTTGTACAATTCGTAACAGTTTAATCACTAGTGTTATGTGCCTTATTTTTTTTATTTGAGTTTTGTACCCACAGAGCTGAAGCAGAGGCCAGAAAAATTCGGAATGTACAAATGACTGAAAAATTGGGGTATTGTTGTAGCAACTGCTGTAGCAGCAGCCAGAAAAATTGATGTTTGTAAAACATTTATAAAGTCCCATAAAAGCTTGTGGCTTGAACACTAGTTGTTGGCAGATAAGTCAAGCAAGTCCTCCGGCTTTATAAAAAAAAAAAAAAGGCCAGCCTGTGTACCAGTTGTAGCCCAAGCCAGCTCATCTCGTCATCAGGCCTTTTTTATTCAAATGTATCGCCCAATGTCAGTCCCTTTGGGATCCAGCCCTCATTAATTTTTATAAAAGTGAGATAGTCAAGGCTTTTTTGACCTAGGCGACTTCTCTTCTCAGTGACAAAACCTCCTGCTGCACTGAAAGTCCTTTCGGACAGGACACTTGAAGCGGGGCAGGCCAGAATTTCCATTGCAAATTGGGATAGCTCAGGCCACAAGTCCAGCCTGCACACCCAAGGGGTCCATCGCTCCTGAGAGTGTCGAGATCCGCAGTTAAAGCTAGGTAGTCTGCTACCTGTCGGTTGGGTCTTTCTCTAAGGCTGGATCCCGAAAGGCTCTGATGGTGCATGGGAATTAAAAAAGTACGCATGTCCTCCATCAACAAGACATCAGGAAAGCGTCCAGTCCTTGCCGCCGTGGTCGTGGGAGGAGGAGGATTAATTTAATTTCTTCCCCTGTTACATTGCCGTGGTGCTGTGACATCACCCTTATACGCTGTGTAAAGCATATTTTTTAATTTATTATGAAAATGCTCCATCCTTTCCGACTAGCTGGAATTTGGTAACATTTCAGGCACTTTATGCTTATACCGGGGGTCGAGGAGCGTGGACACCCAGTATAGGTCGTTCTCCTTCAGCTTTTTTATACGAGGGTCCCTCAACAGGCACGACAGCATGAAAGAACCCATTTGAACAAGGTTGGATGCCGAGCTAATCATGTCCCGTTCCTCCTCCTCACTGATCTCACTGATGGTATCTTCTTCCCCCCAGCCACGTACAACACCACGGGTACCAGAGAGGTGACAACAACGAGCACCCTGGGATGCCTGTTGTGCTTGGTCTTCCTCCTCCTCCTCTTCCTCAAAGCCACATTCCTCCTCTGACTCCTCTTCCTCACAATCCTCTTCCTGCGTTGCCGCAGGTCCAGCAAGCGATGCTGATTCGGCTGTATGTGGGGGTGATGGACACCACAACTCTCCCGCTTCCACCTCACGCTCATCTACTGCCTGATCCAGCACTCTTCTCAGGGCACGCTCCAGGAAGAAAACAAATGGTATGATGTCGCTGATGGTGCCTTCGGTGCTACTGACAAGGTTTGTCACCTCCTCAAAAGGACGCATGAGCCTACAGGCATTGCGCATGAGCGTCCAGTAATTTGGCAAAAATATCCCCAGCTCCCCAGAGGCTATCCTAGCACCCCGGTCATACAAATACTCATTAACAGCTTTTTCTTGTTGGAGCAGGTGGTCAAACATTAGGAGTGTTGAATTCCACCGTGTTGGGCTGTCGCAAATCAAGCGCCTCACTGGCAGGTTGTTTCGACGCTGGATATCGGACAAGTGCGCCATGGCCATGTAGGAACGCCTGAAATGGCCACACACCTTCCGTGCCTGCTTCAGGACGTCCTGTAAGCCTGGGTACTTATGGACAAATCGTTGTACAATTAGATTACACACATGTGCCATGCGCGGCACATGGGTCAACTTGCCCAATTTCAATGCCGCCACCAAATTACTTCCATTGTCAGAAACAACCTTGCCAATCTCCAGTTGGTGCGGAGTCAGCCACTGATCCACCTGTGCGTTCAGGGCGGTCAGGAGTGCTGGTGCGGTGTGACTCTCCCCTTTCAGGCAAGTCAACCCCAAGACGGCGTGACACTGCCGTACCCGGGATGTAGCATAGTACCTGGGGAGCTGGGGGGGGTACCATAGATGTGGAGCAAGACGCAGAAGTTGAAGAGGACTCAGCCGAGGAAGAGGTTCTGGAAGAGGATGGAGTAGGAGGAGTAGAGGAAGTAGCAGCAGGCCTGCCTGCAAGTCGTGGCGGTGTCACCAACTCTTCTGCAGAGCCACGCATTCCATGCTTGTCAGAAATCAGCAGGTTTACCCAATGCGCAGTGTAGGTGATATACCTGCCCTGACCATGCTTTGCAGACCAGCTATCCGTGGTCATATGGACCATTGCCCCAACGCTGTGTGCCAGACATGCCATAACTTCCTTTCTCACAACAGAGTACAGGTTTGGGATTGCCTTTTGTGAAAAGAAATTTCTGCCAGTAGATACAAATTTTTTGAAAGCATCAGACTCCACCAGCTTGTATGGTAAAAGCTGGCGGGCTAAGAGTTCAGACAAGCCAGCTGTCAGACGCCGGGCAAGGGGGTGACTTTGAGAAATAGGCTTCTTACGCTCAAACATGTCCTTGACAGACACCTGACTGTGGGTAGATGACCAGGAACTGCTACGTAAGAGAGACTGAGTGGAGGATGGTTGAGAGGGGGCAAGGAGGACAGCACTGGTTGACATGGCTGAAGATGATGGAGCAGGAGGAGGAGGGCGGCTTTCACTTTGTGTGCTGCTTCTACTCATGTGTTCTTCCCATCGGCCTTTGTGATGGGAGACCATGTGCCTTCGCAAAGCAGTTGTACCTAGGTGGCTGTTGGACTTCCCACGACTCAGTTTCTTTTGACACAGGTTGCAATTGGCATCGCTATTGTCAGAGGCAGACACACAAAAAAAATGCCACACTGCTGAGCTCTGCGATGACGGCATTCTGGTGGTGGCAACAGCATGCGTTGATGGGCGTCGGCGTGCTGTCTGGCTGACCCCTGGTGACGATGCATGCTGTCTGACTGTGCCACTAGCTCCTTGAGACGACCTCCCCGTGCTTCCAAATCGTTTCCTCCTCCTCTCTGTCTCCCCATCTGAACTTTCCCCCTCTTCTTCTTCTCTTCTAGCAGGCACCCACGTGACATCCACCGACACATCATCATCAACCACTTCACTTGTATCTGCAACATCAAGAAAGGAAGCAGCAGCAGGTACAACATCATCATCATCATCACACCGTACCTCCATGTCGGTAATGCTGCCTGACTGAGACTGATCACTATTATCTACATCCTCTGTCAATGATGGTTGCGCATCACTCATTTCTTCAAAATGATGTGTCAATAACTCCTGTGACAGATCAAGTGAAGCGGCTGTGGTGCTAGTGTTGGTGGTGGCGACAGGAGGGGGAGTGGCACTGGTCACTTGAGACCTGCCCAAAGCACAGCTGGACGTAAATGGTGCATCAAGGTTAGGAGGACTAGCAGCGGAAGCTGAAGAAGATTGGGTGTCCTGTGTTAGCCATTCAACTAGGTCCTCCACAGAAGTTTTTGCGTCCCCCCTGGCACCCGGCGTCTGAACAATGTGCATATTTGTAGGGTCTAAAGGAATCACAGCACCACGACCACGGAACCTGCGGGGTGGCCTGCCTCTGCCTGTCATTTTTTTTAAAATGGACACTAACAATACTATTACACCAATTGAGTGGTGGCACTGTGAAAGTGGACACAGTATACGCTGTGAGACTGACAACAACAAAAAAGACAGATGTTTTAAAAATCACAAATTATTAATTTTTTGAAATATTACAAGTACTGTGGCAACAAATATGATTGGTTGGCACTAGTTGGCAAATGGGCCTGTCTGGCACACACGCTGGGAGAAAGGAAACTGCAATTCAATGGCACTAGGAGACTGAAGAATCACAGTCAAAACAGTTATGATTAAGAAAAATTCCAATCCTGTTACAATAAATATGAGTGGTGGCACTAATTGGCTAGTTGGGACTGGCACACAGGCAGGCAGGCAGGAGGAAAATGCAATTCAAGGGCACTAGTAGACTGCAGATTGACAGTCAAAACAGTGATGATTGACAAATTTTGCAATACTGTTAAAAGAAATATGATTGCTGGCACTAATTGGATAGTTGGGCCTGGCACACAGGCTGGCAGGCAGTAGAAAAGTGCAATTCAATGGCACGAGCAAACTGAGGATTAAGATCAAGAATCAAGAATTTTTTTATTTTAATTAGTAACTATACTGTAGACAACAATTATGATTGGTGTAAATAGATGGCAAGATGGCCTGGCACAAAAGGCTGGCAGGCAGGAGGTTAATGCAATTCAAGGACACTAGGAGACTAATTACTGACAGTCAAAACACTGATGATTGACAATTTTTGCAATACTGTTAAAAGAAATATGATTGCTGGCAACAAATGGCTAGGTGGGCCTGGCTCACAGCAGGCTGCAAGGCAGCAGGAAAGTGCTATTCAATGGCACCAGCAAACTGAGGATTCTCAACAACTATTAACAACAATTTTAATTTTTAATTATTAATAATACTGTCACAACAATTATGATTGGTGTAAATATTTTTCAAGTAGGCCTGGCACACAGTCTTGCAAGGAAGGAAAAAAGTGCAATTCTAGGGCACGAGCAAACTGAGGATTAAGATCATCAACAATCATGAATTTTTTAATTTTAATTAGTAACTATACTGTGACAACAATTATGATTGGTGTAAATAGTTGGCAAGACGGCCTGGCACAAAAGGCTGGCAGGCAGGAGGTAAATTCAATTCAAGGACACTAGGAGACTGATTACTGACAGTCAAAACAGTGATGATTGACAATTTTTGCAATACTGTTAAAAGAAATATGATTGCTGGCAACAAATGGCTAGGTGGGCCTGGCTCACAGCAGGCTGCAAGGCAGGAGGAAAGTGCTATTCAATGGCACCAGCAAACTGAGGATTCACAACAACTATTAACAACAATTTTAATTTTTAATTATAAAGAATACTGTCACAACAAATATGATTGGTGTAAATATTTTTCAAGTAGGCCTGGCACACAGGCTTGGAAGGCATTAGAAAAGTGCAATTCTAGGGCACGAGCAAACTGAGGATTAAGATCATCAACAATCAAGAATTTTTTAATTTTAATTAGTAACTATACTGTGACCAAAAATTATGATTGGTGTAAATAGTTGGCAAGACGGCCTGGTGCAAAAGGCTGGCAGGCAGGAGGTAGATGCAATTCAAGGACACTAGGAGACTGATTACTGACAGTCAAAACAGTGATGATTGACAATTTTTGCAATACTGTTAAAAGAAATATGATTGCTGGCAATAATTGGCTAGGTGGGCCTGGCTCACAGCAGGCTGCAAGGCAGGAGGAAAGTGCTATTCAATGGCACCAGCAAACTGAGGATTCACAACAACTATTACCAAAAATTTTAATTTTTAATTATTAAGAATACTGTCACAACAAATATGATTGGTGTAAATATTTTTCAAGTAGGCCTGGCACACAGGCTTGGAAGGCAGTAGAAAAGTGCAATTCTAGGGCACGAGCAAACTGAGGATTAAGATCATCAACAATCTAGAATTTTTTAATTTTAATTAGTAACTATACTGTGACCAAAAATTATGATTGGTGTAAATAGTTGGCAAGACGGCCTGGCACAAAAGGCTGGCAGGCAGGAGGTAGATGCAATTCAAGGACACTAGGAGACTGATTACTGACAGTCAAAACAGTGATGATTGACAATTTTTGCAATACTGTTAAAAGAAATATGATTGCTGGCAATAATTGGCTAGGTGGGCCTGGCTCACAGCAGGCTGCAAGGCAGGAGGAAAGTGCTATTCAATGGCACCAGCAAACTGAGGATTCACAACAACTATTACCAAAAATTTTAATTTTTAATTATTAAGAATACTGTCACAACAAATATGATTGGTGTAAATATTTTTCAAGTAGGCCTGGCACACAGGCTTGGAAGGCAGTAGAAAAGTGCAATTCTAGGGCACGAGCAAACTGAGGATTAAGATCATCAACAATCTAGAATTTTTTAATTTTAATTAGTAACTATACTGTGACCAAAAATTATGATTGGTGTAAATAGTTGGCAAGACGGCCTGGCACAAAAGGCTGGCAGGCAGGAGGTAGATGCAATTCAAGGACACTAGGAGACTGATTACTGACAGTCAAAACAGTGATGATTGACAATTTTTGAAATACTGTTAAAAGAAATATGATTGCTGGCAACAATTGGCTAGGTGGGCCTGGCTCACAGCAGGCTGCAAGGCAGCAGGAAAGTGCTATTCAATGGCACCAGCAAACTGAGGATTCTCAACAACTATTAACAACAATTTTAATTTTTTATTATTAAGAATACTGTCACAACAAATATGATTGGTGTAAATATTTTTCAAGTAGGCCTGGCACACAGGCTTGGAAGGCAGTAGAAAAGTGCAATTCTTGGGCACGAGCAAACTGAGGATTAAGATCATCAGCAATCAAGATTTTTTTAATTTTAATTAGTAACTATACTGTGACCAAAAATTATGATTGGTGTAAATAGTTGGCAAGACGGCCTGGCACAAAAGGCTGCCAGGCAGGAGGTAGATGCAATTCAAGGACACTAGGAGACTGATTACTGACAGTCAAAACAGTGATGATTGACAATTTTTGAAATACTGTTAAAAGAAATATGATTGCTGGCAACAATTGTCTAGGTGGGCCTGGCTCACAGCAGGCTGCAAGGCAGCAGGAAAGTGCTATTCAATGGCACCAGCAAACTGAGGATTCTCAACAAATATTAACAACAATTTTAATTTTTAATTATTAAGAATACTGTGACAACAAATATGATTGGTGTAAATATTTTTCAAGAAGGCCTGGCACACAGGCTTGGAAGGCAGTAGAAAAGTGCAATTCTAGGGCACGAGCAAACTGAGGATTAAGATCAACAATCAAAATTTTGTTAATTTTAATTAGGAACTGTACTGTCTGTGACAACAATTATGATTGGTGTAAATAGTTGGCTACACGGCCTGGCACAAAAGGCTGGCAGTGGCAGGCAGGAGGTAAATGCAATTCAATAGCACTAGGAGACTGAATATTTGCAGTCCAAAAAATTATGATTTTTATTTTTTTCTATACTGTTAAAAGAATTGTGATTGGTGACACTAATTGGCTAGTTGGGCCTGGCACACAGGCTAGCAGATATGAGTCGTGGATGGTAGGTAGGGCAGCAATTTAACACAGTATGCTGTGTAAGTGACAAAAACACAGGCCTGATAGAAAATTAAGTTAGATTACACTAGCAAAATATTTTAAAAATATTAGATTTTAATATTAAAATTATGTTAAGAAGTGCAATGCACATATGACTCTATGAGTGGTCGCACTGGCTGGCTGCTACGTAGGGCAGCAATTAACAACAGTATGCTGTGTAAGTCAGATAGACAGTTAGACACAGGCCTGATAGAAAATACAATTACATTACACTAGCATAATGATTTAAAAACTTTTTTTTGGAAATTTAAAGAAAAAGGTTAAGCACATACATATGAGTCGTGGCTGATAGCCTTGGAAGGGCAGCTATTAAAAACAGTAGGCTCTGTAAGTCGGATACACACACGCCTGATAGAAAATACTATTAGATTACACTAGAAAAATGATTGAAATTATTTTTTGAGGGGGGGGAATTAAAAAAAGGTTAAACACATATGAGTCGTGGCTCATAGACTAGGGAGGGCAGCAAGTAAACACAGTAGGCTCTGTATGTCAGCAAAACACACAGGCGGGATAGAAAATTATATTAGATTACACTAGCAAACCAATTTAAACTTTTTTTTTTATATATTAAAATTAAGGTGAAGAAGAATAGATATGAGTGCTGGGTGGCTGCCTGGCTGGCACAGACCAATTAACCAAAAGACTGAAAAAAAATGAGGTATATTAATGGTATTAATGCTAAATGAGCCTGACAGACACAGGCATGATAGTAAATGTAATTAGATTACACTAGAAAAATATTTTTTTGTGTTTTTTTTTTTTAAATTAAAAATAATGTTATAAACGGATATTAACACTGGTGGCTGCTGGCTGGCACAGAGCAATGAACCAGAGTATATGCTGTGTGACACTGGCCTGATAGAAAATGAAAAAAAATTACACTAGAAAAATAATTAAATTTTTTGATTAGTTAAATTTAAACTAATGTTGTTAGGGAGATATCAGTGGTGGCAGTAATCACAGCATATGCTGTGAGCCTTAAACACACAGCCTGAAAGCCAGGCAAATGCTAATAAAAAACAAAACAAAACAAAAAACGGCACAATATATAGCCCTAAAAAGGGCTTTTTGGGGTGCTGTGCTTGCAGCAGAGATGAGTGGAGTCCTTCTGGACTGTAAATACACTAGCCTAGCTATGTTTTTACTATTAATGTCAGGAGCAAAAACACAACACGTCCTCTCATTAAGAAAGCAAGGTCATTATGAGTCTAAAATGGCGGATTCCGAGTAGCTGGGAGGGTCTGTGAGGGAGTGTCTGATGTTGATTGGCTCTAATGTGTCAGGCAGCTGTGACATAAAGGGTCAAAGTTTCCACAATGATGACACATAGGGGCGGATCGAACATCGCCATGTGTTCGCCCACAAACGCGAACAAGCTATGTTCCCTGTGAACCGTTCGCGGGCAAACAGTTCGGGACATCACTATCCCTCAGTCATTCTGCCGAGGGAACAAGGAACAGTAGGATAAATATCAGGGTGAAAAAAGGTGCCAGAAGAATAAAACAATTACAGCCGCCTCATAAATAAAATCAAGGGCGGGAGCTGTGGACTCTTCCCTTCAGAAGAAAATTAAATTATCAGGTAAGCATAATTTATGTTTTTCTTCTTAAAAGGGAAGAGTCCACAGCTGCATTCATTACTTTTGGGAAAAGAACAGCCAAGCTAGAGGACACTGAATGCAAACAACGGGTGGGTACAAAAGGCGGCCCATTCGAGAGGCACTACAGCCTGATTACTCGACACCCTAAAAAAATAGATGACACAGGAGAAAACCCAAAGCCCAGTTAACTGCACGTTAGTTACACCGCCGGCAAGCCAAACTAAACCACTCAGTCTCAGAGTCCGTCAAGCCCAAACAACCTCCGAGGAGTCAGCCCGTCATGACTCCCATGAAGATACCCGGCCAAGACAAGGACCGCTATCTGCCCCCAAAAAGGAGAACAGATTCTCATGAAAAATCTAAAGGATCATTCCACTCTGCAGAACATAGAACAACCCATGGTTGTCATACAATAGCAACACCCAGGGAGACGAACTCCCTAGAAACACAAGGACCAAAGGAAAAGAGATCCATACACAGGGAAACATGTCCCAAAAAGGACTCGAGGAACACCCTTATATGCCTCACCCTATACCATAACCAAAGGAACTCCAGAAAAAACATGAGTTCCCTGTTGCCTCATATTAGATCTAGACCTGCAAGCTAGATAGCAGAGACAGCTGAAATAGGATAACTATCCCCAAAAAGAACACCAACAGTCTGAACAGGAACTCCCAATGATCAGCTTCCAGTTAGCAAGCTGACTCACTGTTGCTAAACCCAAACTCCAAAAAGCGTTTCAAAGCTGCTAACATCCAGTCAAAATGCAATTAGCTGTAGCTGGTTACACCCTCAAAGTGCAATAGCTGTAGCTGGATTCAACTGCAAACCTTCCAAGGGCTCACAGCCCTCCGAATATTGGGCTCCAAGGAGCGTCCCCTCCCAGCACTGAACACCAGTTGAAAAGAGGTGGACATTCAAGACCTCCCACAAAAGAGAGAACCGACTGTAAAGAAAATGGTCAACCCCCAATCTTCCCTCTAGGATAATGGTCCCAGCCCAAAGGCTAGTCAAAACCAAAGACAAGAGTCCCAGACTTCCTGAAGAGAAAGGAAGGGTCAACGTAGGAACAAAGCCCCCGGTTAGACCGCTGACTGTTACTACAAACGGTATTCTACCATGAGTCAGGATAGACATTGTGCTCCAGTACGAAACCCCCTACATGGCTGTCTTCTCTAAAAACAAGGAACACTTCCCAAGGGAAGAAGGCCCTCAGACCCTCAGCATCCATATATCAGAATCCAGAATATATCAGGAGCCCCATAGGGATCAAACCTTCAGCCTCTCGCTGCAGGAACAGAGTAACCAGTCACTACATTGCAACTCGTCTTCCAGGATTCTGGAATGCAAGAAGGGAAAAGACCCTTACAAGGCAAGCCACCGAATCCGGAGAACCGTACCCCCGCTCTAGAAGAGAAGGGAAATAAACAATGGAAAACCACCCTACCATAGAGGCGAGACCCCTCGGCCAAATCGCCAACCCAGGTGAATATACCTGGAATCTACAAGAACAGCACAAATGCACCAGAAGACCAGTAGGGAACCGTCAGAAGGACCTAAAGCCTAAGCTGCAAAATGATAGGCATTTCTCACAGAGCCCCAGCCTCTATGGAGAGAGGCCCATGGGACCACAAAAAAAGCAAATCATTAATCACTCGGCACACCAGACCACATAGGTCACACACGTCTCTCAACTTCAAAGAATGGAATAATGGTTCTGAATCCCAGGGGACCTGAGGAATCATGATGATGTCTGCAAAAATAGATACGTATCCCAGGCGAAAAGCCTGAACAACCAACCTAGATTGGCACTCATAACCCTCCGTACGGAGGGGTTGTATTTAAACAACAGGCCTCATAGACATGAACCCTGGTAACAGACGAAAAAGTATCCAACCAGTACCTGCCTGGCATAAGGACACTCTAGAACTGGCCAAGATCCAAGAAAATTTGTCCCGAAGGATCGATAAATGAACTAGAAAAACATAATTCTATTGTTCAACAAGTGCGCAACTTCCGAGGAAGTGCCCACGCAACCTACATTGTAAGTGTTGGTTCCAGAGAAGAACGTTCATAAAAACGGAAATCTAACAGACATGAGCATAAGAAAAAAAACCAAATGAAACACATCCAACCCGGATCAAACAAAATAAAATGAAGGCCGCACCCATCGGGTGAACGCCCAAGGTGAATGAGGACGACAACAGGACCAGCCAATGAAAAGCCCTTTTCACCCAAGCTCAGAACTGGAACCAAAAAACATAAAGAAAAAGAAAAACGGCAACGTTAAGGAGATTGGCTTCATCCCCAAATGTCATATCCATTTTGCCATCCAACTTCTAAGGCCTCGGATCCCTCGGCCCGCTAGGACTGGGATCCTCCAACATTGCCAAAACATGTCTTAAAAAAACAGCCTATAACAGAAGGCAAAATCATCCCTTGCCGGATCAACTGAAGATCCTGGATCCGAGATATGAACCTCTGAAGCCTCAAGGGCCAACGCTTCCCCAGAAGGCTGAACTGAATCGGGTGATCCCATGCTCGAATGGCCCTGGTTAATGGAACACGGACAGTATCTTAGAAATACTTCACTTGCGAGATATAAATGATTCAGTGCCATAGAAATGGCCATGTGGAACCGTGCCATAACCACTGGAGGAAACAAGCCACCCTCCAGAGAAGGAGTGAAGGCCATAGGGACACCTGCTTGCGTAGCCGGGAAATGGACTGGGGCACTCGCTTCACGGGTCATGGAAACCTCTGAGGTGGATGGCTCAACGCACTCTAAACTCCCTGCTTCGAGAGGAAAGCGTACTCTAGAAGGGCAATCGGAACATAAATGACGGGCATATATTACCCGGGCTATTTCATATTCATCACAAGACACATCCTCCGTATCGGAGGCATCCGTGTCGTGCATATCAGAATCCTCCATAATCTTGGGATTACAAAAATGACAAACAACTAACTGGCACCTATTAACACCCCCAATGGCTGGGGCACTCACCACCTCCTGTGAACCAGACAACCCATGAGCAAGACTCTCTCGGTCGCCCACAGACAGCATACGGAAGTGAAAAATAATGTAACCACACCCGTCACGAGGTGCACCGTGCCAGTCATGAAAAGGGTGCGCAATCTGGAAAGATTGTGTCATTAAATGAAGGCTGTTATGTTCCGTAAAGGCTGTGAGCCTAAGTATATAGCTACACATATGCAGATGGAACCATATAACAAACATGATTAAAAGTCCTCCCTGTTCAATAACCCCGCCTCAGGAGATATTAACCCAAGATTCCTTATTAAGATAAAAGGAGTCCCGCTGGGACCCTACCTTGTTTCGTTAACATTAAATTCACATATCAAAATAATATGAAATGATCTTACCGGAATCTACGCCGTGGAACAGGAACACGGCCCTTCAAGTGTGACAGATAGTAGCCTCGCTTCTGACATGGACTTGAGTGAAGAAAGGTAGGTAGTGAATCTCGTCAACGCTGATTATCAAGGAGCTGTTAATATGAGTTGGGATGGGTTCGCAGGAAAACTCTCCCTGCATCTCCGGACTCTAACTTTCATCCATGCTCTAACTGAGAGGCTGACAGGATTACTTAAAACTCCTCTGCCGACCTCCTGTGATGAAAGGCAAAGAATGACTGGGGGATGAGGGAAGTGGGGGAGGTATTTAAGCCTTTGGCTGGGGTGTCTTTGCCTCCTCCTGGTGGCCAGGTTCTGTAATTCCCAAAAGTAATGAATGCAGCTGTGGACTCTTCCCTTTTAAGAAGAAAATAGATGGCAGCACTCCAGTATCTTAAAAAGATGTTCTGTTTACTCACATCAACTCTAAGTAAAACAAACAGTCAATGACATTTTGGGTGTTTCCCCTTAATCATGTTGCATCATGATTAAGGGGTAACACCCAAAATGTTGTTGATTGTTTGTTTTACTTAGAGTTGATGAGTGCTGCCATCTATTTTGCCTTGTTGCTTGGTTTATCTTTTGGGACTTTTGTTTGAGGTCCTGTATAGCGTTGACACCCACTTGATAAACAGCTATCTTGTCACCACCAATATTTTGATTCCTGGAGTTCGGTACAGTCAGATGAGGATCGCATCTGCTGCAGTGACCGATTGTGAGTCTGCCGAACGACTTTTGGATCCGGCTTGCCTATTGAGCACTCTTAGTGCTTTTTCATATGTGAGTAAGGTCGCTTAACCCCTTCTATCCTGCTTGGTTTCTGATTGGTCTGTACCATGAGGCACATTCTTTTTTTTGTATTTTAGAACACTCTATTGTCTGGCGAGACATCATAGAAGGGCTGCCTTACTATCTGGTACCATATCTGCTGTTTGGATACCGTCCTGTTCCGTGATTTAAGGAAAGAGCATCTGGTATACCAATGGACTGTGTTCCCCTGGCATGAACACGTGCACTTTTATGACTTTTTCCTTACTAATATTATTATTATTATTTTTATTACTAGTATTATGTCAATTACTAGTTGTTTTTTATATTTTTATTTTTTATTATTTATTTATTTTTTATTTTTCCACTTATTTTCATTATATATTTATGTTTAGTATAACCTGTAATACCTTTTGGTGAGGCGCCTCTTTTTTGATATAATCTCTGGATATATCTGTTTGTTTCAAAAGAATTAAAGGAGCTATCACAGAATTGTATCCTATACTTAATGTCTTAATACCTTCTTCCAAGTTAAAATTCATGGCAAATTGGGAGAAAGATCTAAATATTGAACTTCCTCTTCATGAATGGACTAATTTTATACATAGGGGAACTTCATTCTCTATAGGAGCAAATTTACAAGAAAATTTAATAAAGGTATTATATAGATGGTATTTGACTAGAGACAGTTGGAAATCACTTGATCCAACTACAGAATTGGTAGGTTACAGAGAATGTAATGAACGAGGAACCTTCACATGTTGTGGAATTGTAGACATGTCAGGAATTGTTGGATATGGACATCCCAATTACTAAGTAGGATCTTAGACAAGGATATTGATCTTACACCACTAATAGCATTATTACATTTGCCAATGAAGTGAACTTGACCTCACATTAAGTTGATCATGATGATATGCACAGCAGTTCATCTTTGTATAGCAAGATACTGGAAAACTGCTATCCCAAGTTTTAATATTATTGAAAGTAAAATCCAATACTTTTTATGATTAGCAAACACCGCTTTTGTAGCATTAGAAAAACAAGAAGATTTAATTTGTGTACACACACACACACAGGTATATACACTATATATATATATATATATATATATATATATATATATATATTACATACATACAGTATATATATATCTATATATATCTATATATATATATATATATATATATATATATAGAGAGAGAGAGAGAGAGAGAGAGAGAGAGAGTAAACAAAGAGAAGTATTAACCCCTTAAGGACCAGCGACGTACCCTGTATGTCGCTGGCCTTTTTTTGGGACTTGATTGTTTTATAGTGGGGTCTTGCCACCAGCATTGAGACTGCTCTATTCCACAAAGCCTGCTGGAGGGAGGGCATTAATAGCGTATTCTTGCTAGACTTGTGCTATTATGTCCTGAAAAAACCCTTAACGACCAGTGACATACAGGGTACATTGTGGTCATTAAGGGGTTAACAGCGCAACTATATGGATGTATGTTGTTATTAGTATGGCTAGAGCTAGCGTGGGTAGTCTAGATAATAATACCACAATTAACATGATAAATTAAAATAATATCAAAAAATTAATATATCAAAAAGATAAAAAATTTATATTGAAACGGTACCTAAAAAATAGAATTAACAGTTCAAAATACACCAAAAGGCAGCACTGCTAACTTGAACAATAAAAAAAAATAAACATTACAATATTTAGTTTTGAAAGGCTTGCAATTTGCAGTTACAGATTAGCAGCATACATCAAACCTATAAATCAAAAGAGCAATATGTTTACCGACTTCAGTTTAAGGGAACTGAATAGTCCTTAAAGTCCAGGTATTCCCAATAGTGCCTTTAGTTTGTAAAGTTCCAGGGTCCTCCCAATCTCCTTTATCCATGGGGTGCTGCTACACACAGAGGTGTGTCACTTAACACTCTCAAAAGAACAATACTGTAGCAAGACAAAAGAGGAAAAGTGCAACCCTACATCAAGGTAGAAGATTAACTTTATTATGCCTCAGTCCGGTTCACTTGTTTCTTATGTAGTCCAGAGGTATCCATATATTGGACTACATAAGAAACAAGTGAACCGGACTGAGGTCTTCTTTTTTTCCCTGATTGGGATATGTGCCTGTTTATATATCTATCTTGTAAGTGTTTTTAACCATATGCAGTGTTCATAATAAAGTTAATCTTCTATCTTGATGTGGGGTTGCGCTTTTAATCTTTTTTCTTGCTACATATATAGGGGCCGAAACGTACGTCTGGGGTTTTGCTGTTTTTCTCGTTCAGAGAGGGATTACCTGTTATTTCGGGGCTGGACTGCACTTTTAAGTCAGGATCAGACTGATATGCTACAGGAAAGTTCTTCTCTGTGAAAGGCACATATTGAGCAAAAAGAGGCTGCTTCTAGGGTGGTAACTAGCCATAGAACAAGCTATTATGCTAATGTTCGTTCCCAGGTTGAGCGCTTCTCTCTTTTTATTTATATATAGGGGCCTATCTATCAAGCTCCGAATGGAGCTTGATGCCCCATGTTTCTGGCGAACCTGTAGGCTCGCCAGAAACAGCAATTATGAAGCAGCAGTCACAACCTGCTCTGAGCAGGCGGACAGACATCGCCGGAAATCAACCCGCTGAAGTACGATAGGGTTGATTGACAACCCCCTGCTGGCGGCCCATTGGCCGCGAGTCTGCTGGGGGTGCCGTTGCACCATCAGCTCTTAAATAGGGGCCATAGAGAGAGGTATAGATATATATTGTACCAAAAGACCATCAGATATATATATATATATATATATATATATATATATATATATATATATATGTATTTATGAATAAACAGAGCATATTCTTCCATGTGAAGAACATTGGAATGTGAAATATTACTATTTTCATGTGAGGTTAGCAGACTTGAGAATATGTGACTTGACTTTTATGATGGAATATGTTGTGGAGATCGCGATATTCAAAATTAGTTTTTTTTTCACGTATGGGGTTAGTAAAAACTTTTTACTTTTAACTTGTAAAATGAGCGTTACCCAAAGTGCACAAAAAAACCATACTTCTACCGGTGTTATTGCGCGAACGGTAAAGTTAAATAACACTCCACTTGTAATCTGGCCCTTAGTGTCTATAAAACAATGGGAACTGCCATGTTGTAACTTAGGTTACCTTCTCTGCTGTGGCCAGTTAGGGACATTTATAAATAGGTCACTAGAGTGTGCAGCTAATGGCTGTGTGGAATATAACAGTTTTCTGCACTTCCAGAACAGCTCATAGCACCCAAGAAATGCACTCACAAAATAAAAAGAGTAAAAAAAAAAAACATACAATGGTTACTTGAACAACGTGACCTCTGGATAACACTAGTCTCTCCAGTTCAAGATGAGAATGAGAGCTCAATCCTATTGGCTGATTGGATCAGCCAATAGGATTGAAGCTCAATCTTATTGGCTGATTGCATCAGCCAATAGGATTTTTTCACCTTTAATTCCGATTGGCTGATTGAATTCTATTAGCCAATCGGAATTCAAGTGATGCCATCTTGGATGACGTCCCTTAAAGGAACTTTCATTCTTGAAGAGGATGCTCCGCGCCGGATGTTTTGAAGATGGAGCCGCTCCGCGTCAGAAGGATGAAGATAGAAGATGCCGTTTGGATGAAGACTTCTGCCCATCTGGAGGACCACTTCTTGCCGCTTGGATGAAAACTTCTCCTGGCTTCGTTGAGGACCTCTTGCCGCTTGGATGAAGACTTCTCCCGGCTGGATGAGGATGGATGTCCGGTCTTCAAAAACTATAAGTGGATCTTCGGGGGTTAGTGTTAGGTTTTTTAAGGGATTATTGGGTGGGTTTTATTTTTAGCTTAGGGTTTTGGCTGAAAAGGAGCTAAATGCCCTTTTAAGGGCAATGCCCATCCAAATGCCCTTTTCAGGGCAATGGGGAACTTAGGTTTTTTTTAGATAGGATTTTATTTGGGGGGTTTGGTTGTGTGGGTGGTGGATTTTACTGTTGGGGGGTTGTTTTTATTTTTTTTTACAGGTAAAAGAGAGACGATTTCTTTGGGGCAATACCCCTGCAAAAAGGCCCTTTTAAGGGCCATTGGCAGTTTAGTTTAGGCTAGGGTTTGTTTGTTTTTTTTTGGGGGGGGGCTTTTTTATTTTGATAGGGCTATTAGATTAGGTGTAATTAGTTTAAATATTTGATAATTCCTTTTTTATTTTTATTTATAATTGTATTTAATTAATGTAATTTATTTAGTTGTAGTGTAAGGTTAGGTGTTAGTGTAACTCAGGTTAGGTTTTATTTTACAGGTAAATTTGTATTTATTTTAGCTAGGTAGTTAGTAAATAGTTAATAACTATTTACTAAATAGTCTACCTAGTTAAAATAAATACAAACTTACCTGTGAAATAAAAATAAACCTAAGCTAGCTACAATGTAACTATTAGTTATATTGCAGCTAACTTATTTTTTATTTTATAGGTAAGTATTTAGTTTTAAATAGGAATTATTTAGGTATTAATTGTAATTTTTATTTAGATTTTTTTTAAATTATGTTTAAGTTAGTGAGTTAGTGGGGGTTAGGGTTAGGGGTTAATAACTTTAGTATAGTGACGGCGAAGTTAGGGCAGAAGATTAGTGGTTAATAAGTGTAATGTAGGTGGTGGCGATGTTAGGGGTGGCAGATTAGGGGTTAATAAGTGTAGGTAGGTAGGTGGTGGCGGTGGCGGAGGCGGCGGCGACATTGGGGGCAGCAGATTATGGGTTAATAACAGTATTGTAGGTTGCGGCCGCCGCCGCCGCCACCACCTACCTACCTACACTTATTAACCCCTAATTGTAGCTTTTATTACAAATTACAAAGCTTATAACATGTTATGCATTCTCTATACCTTCAATAGTATAAAGAACAGACCCATACTATAAAGATAATAAAGGTTAGAACAAAGTAGAACATAAGAAAATTTGTAACATAAAAGCCATAACTACTGACTTTCAGTTTATGGTATGGATCTTGACGGTAATAGGCTGTACAGCTCACTTTTTGGCCGGACAGGCGCTGTGGAAGTCCTATTGAAAAAGGACTTTTTGAAAGCTGCGGTAGTTACGTTGCGTTATGGCCAAAAAAGTGTGCGGTACAGTTATATCCTAATACCAGCGGTAGTAAAAAAAAGAGCCATAAAGCTGCTTTTTTCACCATAACGCAAAACTCGTAATCTAGCCGTTTGTTTCTTATGGAAAAAAAATTCCTTTAGTGTTCTGCTTAATTTTAGAAGAAAATCTCACCACATCGGAAAACAATGTTTTCTCAATAAATGATTGAAAAAAACTTGAGACTTGAAACCCAAAAAATATATTTCTTGATTCACAAAGAGCATACAATTTTTAACAACTAAGTATTTATAGTATTTCATTTGCTTCATTATCTATGTATGCTTTGTTGAAAAAGCAGCAATGCACTACTGGGAGCTAGTTAACACATTGGGTAAGACAATTACATGAGGCATATATGTTCAGCCACCAATCAGCATCTCCTGAGTCTACCTAGGTATCCTTTTCAACAAGGGATACCAAGACAACTAAACAAATAAGATAACAAGCGTAAACTGGAAAGTTTTTTAAAATCACACGTTCTACCTGAATCATTTAAGAAAAAATGTTGGGTTTTCATGTCCATTTAAGACTTAAGAAAAATTATTAATCAAACATGTCCCATAAAACCATCATTGCCAAATAAAAATGTCATTCCATTGTTTAAATGCATCCAAAAAGAGAAGCACCCTACCAGGAACCAACAACAGCTCAGTAAAAGGGACATCACAACCCAAGATGGTCGTTTCTACCTTCTTTGGGCTTCATCAGTGAGGTGCAGCCAAATTCCTCTAAGCACATTGGGCAAGGAGTTTAACACATCAGAAACACTACTCTATCCAATTGCAATACACACATGAACCCATTAACCCTACTAACCCAATATGGTTTTCTGTGATCAGCATCCATTAGTGGTCATAAAGCAGCCATTGAGGGAAAACGGAGATCCTGTTATTCCGATGTCGATATCCGAAAGATTGAAATCGACCCCTATGAGTTAAACCCCATTCAAAGGGTTTAAATACAGACTTAAAGTCAATTTTAGAGCTGCAATGCACTACTGGAATCAAGCTTAACACATCTAGTGAGCCAATGACAGGAGGCATATGTGCATAGCCAGAAATCAGCAGCTAGCTTACAATAGTGTACTGCTGCTCCTGAGCCTGCCTGGTTATGCTTGTCAACAAAGGAAACCAAAAGAATGAAGTAAATTTAATAACAGAAGTTAATTGAGAAGTGTCCTAAAAGTGCATGCTCTGTCTGAATCATGAACATTACATTTTTACAGTTTCCCTTTGCTCTGACTTTTTTTTAATTATTATTTGTTTAAAAAAACAGAGTACATGCAAGTATGCAACAAATACAGTTCACATAAATAAATTACAAATATATCAAATCATGAAATGTCAGTTGCCATATGACAAGATAAGAGAACATTACTACTAATATACAAATCAAACTAAAATGACGCAGTAGCGTATGACTGGCTATATCGTCACAAGAAGGAAAGCCGTAAGAAATCATTCCAATTTCAAGTTTTAATGACAAGTGAATGTTATTTAACCCTTTGAGTGCTAAGCACTTTCCCACCTGGGTGTTAAGCTGTTTTAAGGTTTTTTTTATTTTTTTAAATATATATTTTTTTACTTTTTTTGTTTTTTTCCAGATGCCCAAAACTTACACTGTTGGAAAGGTTAGGCGATTACCTTTCCAACGGTGGGTCATTGGGGTCTGTAGCTGCTTAGATGCCTGAGATACAGGCTTCTAAACAGCATGCCCCCTGCTCCTATACTTAACATTGTTCATTTTAAATAAAGTTGCGTGGTGAGAGTGCTAGCGACGGCTCTGAGCCGTTATTAGCACACAAGGGGTTAAATAAATGCCAACATATGCAGTCAGAAAATTGTCAAAATCTATTGTTACAAGGCATTGTAAAAATGAAGAGCTGTGACAAAATAATAATAAATGACAAGTTTAGCTCAGAGTACACAATACGGCTTATCCGAAGCCTTTGAAATGAATGTGTCAGAGCTTTACTACACACTAGAGTGCAAAAATAGTAATAGGTTGCAAAGAGGTCTCGTAAAGGCCAGATCATGTTCTAAATTCATAGTGCATTGCTTCCCCTATATTTCTGAGCATATCATTAGTGGGCTTTTCCTGCCTTTAAAGGATCATAAAATACAGTAGAATTTCATAGTCAACAAGGGCATAATAAAAAGCCAAGTACAAAAATGTAATTTTGAAATGAGTAGTAGATATTCTGAAAAAATTCAAAATTTACTTCAATTTTCCGGCACCCTGTTTCATGTGACAGCAATTGGCTAATCATAGACTCATATACATATACAATGTGATGTCTTGAACATGCCCAGTATGAGCTGGTGCCCCAGAAAGTGTGCATATAAAAAAAACGTGCACAATTTGATATTGGAAGTAACTTGAAAAAACTTTTAAAACTACATGTTGTATCTGAGTCATGGAAGTTTAATTTTGATTTTGTTTTAAAAGATAGATAATCCCTTTATTACCTATTACCTAGTTTTGCATAATCAACACAGTTATATTAATACACGTTTTACCTCTGTGATTACCTTGTATATATGCCTCTGCAAACTGCCCCTTTATTTTAGTTCTTTTGACAGACTTGCATTTTAGCCAATTAGTGCTGGCTCATAGGAACTCCACGTGCGTGAGCACAGTGTTATCTATATGAAACACATGAACTAACACCCTCTAGTGGTGAAAAACTGTCAAAATGCCCTAAACTAAGAGGCGGCCTTCATGGGCTTAGAAATTAGCATATGAACCTCCTAGGTTTAGCTTTCAACTAAGAATACCAAGAGAACAACGCAAAATTGGTGATAGAAGTAAATTGTAAAATTGTTTAAAATTACATGCTTTATATCAGTGTTTCCCAACCGCGGTCCTCAAGTACCCCCAACAGTCTTGAACTAGAGCACAGGTGAAATAATCAGCTGATGGATGAGAGCAGGTTGGTTACTGATCAGCTGATTACTACACCTGTGCACTGGTTCAGATATAATGAAAACCAGGCCTGTTGGGGGTACTTGAGGACCGCGGTTGGGAAACACTGCCCTATCTGAATAATGAAAGTTTGTTTTGGACTAGACTGTCCCTTTAAGATCCATTCTTGGGGAAAGTGGCCAATATATGAAATCTAACACTTTAAATATTAATACTATATACTAAGCAGTTAAATCAATTACAACTGTAACAACTTCAGAGATATGACTGAAAAACAGTTAATATAAATGTAGACTATTCATATGCTTTGGTTTAGGTAAGTAGGTTCATCTTGGAAACCTCAAACGAGGGTAACCATAGGCATTCTGGGGGCTTGATCAAAAATTTTCATGTGTACCTTAGAGAAGCGTGTGGAATTTATATAGACTTTACTGAAACTAGACCCATGTGGATCATATAACAATAACAGTATATCTGACCTTCTTCTTAAGTATTATAAAATGTTTTAATGCCCAAGCTTATGTTTGAAGCTAAATAGAAAATGTAGGCATAAGGATACATTAGATTGATGTACCTGCTTAAAATAGCAGATTACACATTTGTGTTAGACTAATGACATACATGTAATAAATGCAAATGTAATGTGTTGTAGCTTTTATTACAAAGCTTATAACATTTTATGGATTCTCTATACCTTCAATAGTATAAAGAACAGACCCATACTATAAAGATAATAAAGGTTAGAACAAAGTAGAACATAAGAAAATTCTCAGACTACAAGGTGGTCATAGGAGGCTATTGTACCCCATTAATCAGTAGAACATGAGTGCATGGGGCAATCATGGTATATAAATAGCAATAATAGATCTATTATTGAACAAAGAAGACAAAGCAAAATCCACTCATCACATATCACGATCCACATATTCTTAAAATAATTTTAAAAAAGAAAACATTAAGCAGCTAACATTCTGAGGCGGACAATTTACTGTGCATTTATTTACCCCACTCCAGATCTTTAAAATATCTGGGCATTGCAGCACCTTACTTGTTGGAACTTTGCAGAACAAAACCCTTTCTGTTACAGACAGCAATTATTTGTACAATGTCATCATAATATATTTGAAAGAACAAATGACTGAAGAAGTGTAGGTGTAGGCATAGGTCTTTACGTGTGCCCTGTCACTCAGAACATCAGACCACTGTGAAACTGTAGAGAAATGACCACGTCTGACTAAGAAAGAAGTTTCTCCTGTGTATCCGCCAAAAGGGAGATATCAGGCAAACACATGGTAGAGTTGAGCCAGCAAATATTTAACTGCAACACTGGAGCTACAGAAGACTATTACAGGTTCAGGGGAGGCCAATTAAATCAACAGAAGTCAAAATAGAGTTGTGCTAGAGAAGACACTACCAATAGGGTCTAGCTTGTCTCTCCTCATGGTAAATAATAAAGCAGGATATCTTTATATTTTGCAAATATTACTTACAATATCTTGTACAAAAGTTGGTAGCCTTAATTTTATATATGGTGTCTTTTACACTGCAAATATGGAAACCCTTAGAGTGAGGAGGTTAGGGCCACCAGATTTCCTTCCATTCTATTTAACCCCTTAATGACCACAGCACTCTTCCATTTTCTGTCCGTTTGGGACCAAGGCTATTTTTACATTTCTGCGGTGTTTGTGTTTAGCTGTAATTTTACTCTTACTCATTTACTGTACCCACACATATTATATACCGTTTTTCTTGCCATTAAATGGACTTTCTAAAGATACCATTATTTTCATCATATCTTATAATTTACTATAAAAAACTTATAAAATATGAGGAAAAAATTGAAAAACACACACTTTTTCTAACTTTGACCCCCAAAATCTGTTACACATCTACAACCACCAAAAAAATCATATGCTAAATAGTTTCTAAATTTTGTCCTGAGTTTAGAAATACCCAATGTTTACATGTTCTTTGCTTTTTTTGCAAGTTATAGAGCCATAAATACAAGTAGCACTTTGCTATTTCCAAACCACTTTTTTTCAAAATTAGCGATAGTTACATTGGGACACTGATATCTTTCAGGAATCCCTGAATATCCATTGACATGTATATATTTTTTTTTAGAAGACATCCCAAAGTATTGATCTAGGCCCATTTTGGTATATTTCATGCCACCATTTCACCGCCAAATGCGATCAAATAAAAAAAAATTGTTCACTTTTTCACAATTTTTTTCACAAACTTTAGGTTTCTCACTGAAATTATTTACAAACAACTTATGCAATTATAGCATAAATGGTTGTAAATGCTTCTCTGGGATCCCATTTGTTCATAAATAGCAGACATATATGGCTTTGGCTTTGCTTTTTACTAATTAGAAGGCTGCTAATTGCGACTGCGCACCACACGTGTATTATGCCCAGCAGTGAAGGGGTTAATTAGGGAGCATGTAGGGAGCTTCTAGGGTTAATTTTAGCTTCAGTGTAGTGTAGTAGACAACCCCAAGTATTGATCTAGGCCCATTTTGGTATATTTCATGCCACCATTTCACCGCCAAATGCAATCAAATAAAAAAAAACGCAAAATTTTTCACAATTTTAGGTTTCTCACTGAAATTATTTACAAACATCTTGTGTAATTATGGCGCAAATGGTTGTAAATGCTTCTCTGGGATCCCCTTTGTTCAGAAATAGCAGACATATATGACTTTGGCGTTGCTTTTTGGTAATTAGAAGGCCGCTAAGTGCTGCTGCGCATCACACGTGTATTATGGCTAGCAGTGAAGGGGTTAATTAGGTAGTTTGTAGGGAGCTTGCAGGGTTAATTTTAGCTTTAGTGTAGAGATCAGCCTCCCACCTGACACATCAGACCCCCTGATCCCTCCCAAACAGCTCCCTTCCCTCCCCCACACCACAAATGTCCCCGCCATCTTAAGTACTGGCAGAAAGTCTGCCAGTACTAAAATAAGTTTTTTTTTAAAGCATATTTACATATGCTACTTTGTAGGATCCCCCCTTAGCCCCCAACCTCCCTGATCCCCCCCCCCCCCCCAAAACAGATCTCTAACCCTCCCCCTCTGCCTTATTGGGGGCCATCTTGGGTACTGGAAGCTGTCTGCCAGTACCCAGTTTGCAAGAGAAATGTTTTTTTTTTTTTTTTTTATGTTCTTTTTCTGTAGTGTAGCTTCCCCCCCACACAGACCAATCCCCCACCCCCTGACTAATGTAGTTTTATATAAATATTGACTACTTTTTTTAAACTTTTAAAACTTCATTTTTCTGTAGTGGAGCGGTTCCCACCCGCTCCCTCCCCGTGCACGCGCCCGCCCCCGCCCTCCTGTGCACGCGCCTGCCCCCGCCCTCCCGTGCATGCGCGCCGCCCATGCGCGCCCCCGATCGCCCCCGATCACCCCCGCCCACGATCCCGCCCCCCTCCACATCATCAGGGCCATCGATGGCTGCCACCCGCCTCCCGAAACCAGCTCCCACCCACCAACGGATTTAGCCGGTGATGTCCGGTGCAGAGAGGGCCACAGAGTGGCTCTCTCTGCACCGGATTGCTAAAAAAGGTTATTGCAGGATGCCTCGATATCGAGGCATCACTGCAATAACCGGAAAGCAACTGGAATCGAGCAGGTTCGCTTCCAGCTGCTTTCCAGACCAAGGACGTACGCCACACGTCCTCGGTCATTAACTGTATTTTTTTTGAGGACGTGTGGCGTACGTCCTTGGTTGTTAAGGGGTTAAACTTGTATCATTTTATTCTGCTAGTAAAGCTATCATATATAATAGTACTGGGGGTAAATGGCACCTATAGAAAATGATATGTGGCAGATTTTAAATTACTTTTATTTTTACTCCAATTTTACAGCTTATGGTCATTGCCTGGAAGATCCCTCCTAGTGGGACATAATTAATCTACCCTCTAACACCGGGTTAGGATAGCCAGTATTCAAGAGATCCAATTAAAGAGACACTGAATGCAATTTTTTTATTTCATGATTCAGATAGAGCATGAAATTTTAAGCAACTTTCTAATTTACTCCTATTATCAATTTTTCTTTGTTCTCTTGCTATCTTTATTTTAAAAGCAGGAATGTAAATCTTAGCAGCCAGCCCATTTTAGGTTCAGCACAATGGATAGCGCTTGCTTATTGGAGGCTTACATTTACCCACCAATAAGCAAGCATAACCCAGGTTGTCAACCAAAAATGGGCCGGCTCCTATGCATCACATTCCTGCTCTTTAAATAAAGATAGCAAGGGAACGAAGAAAAATTGATAATAGGAGTAAATTAGAAAGTTGCTTATATCTGAATCATGAAAGAAAAAAAAATGTGGGTTTAGTGTCCCTTTAAGTATGTGCCTATACTATTTTCAACAAAGTTTTGGTATAAAAACTGACTTTTGAAAATATCAATCAATCTTGAAAAATAGTTAATCCCCTTTCTATGATCCCTCTCATATACATGAAGCCCATTGGCTAATCAGACTCCAACTATGGGTGCAAGTTTAGCACACTAATTTGATTTATACACAAGCACATTTACTAAGTTAAATTAAAACAAATAAAAAAATATCCAGTAATGATGGGCCATAAGCTTAAAGGAGGTCACACAATCAAATAATGACATCTAAGAATCATATTACTTGAGATTTTGTTAATGTAATTTGCTTATGACCTGACCATAGAGCTAAATTTCAGCATACATAAAAACAAAAAGGAGACAAATAAAATAAAACTCACAAACTGTGAACTGTGACCATTATCAACCTTGTATGGGTAGTTTGGATATTTGTGTTGTCATTTTAACAAAATTATTTTTCTCAATATAATCACTAATTTAAATGCATGGTACACTTTTGCACAGCAATGTTGGTGGTGCTTTTCATCCAGAAAGCATTTCATTTTGCAAGAGATATTGTACCACACCAGATACCTGAAAACTGATTTGCACAAATCTAAGGGGGTGTTCATATATTTCATTATTGCAATACACCTGTGTGAAAATTATAGATTAGCTAAATAATTTAAAATCTGAAAATTGATTGGTTCTCAATGGTGCACCAACTTCAATGCCATTCAGAGGTACAGAAAAATCCTTTGAACAAAATCTTTAAAGGGTTCTATTTGCCTTAAAGTCACCAGTTAAAACAGACCTACAGTGCCTGAGTCAGTTCAAGTTGCCTTTGATAGAAAGTCAACCAGCTTGATAGTACAAGTATCCTCAATAGCCTTCGCCTATTAAGGTCTACTTTTGGTTGCAAATTCTCATGAGTAAATGAGCGTGCAACAAAACTGACCTGAAGCTGATTATGGGATGGGCAAATATTTTGCAACATTCAAAAATGTAAACGAATTTTAACACATTTGTTTGTTTTCGAATTTAGAATGTTTGCACAAAAGTCTAACGTTCATTTTATGTAATAGTATTTCTAATGCTTTCTTTAAATGTAATATTTTTCTAATTCGATTCTAATTCGATCTAGCTATGCAATATTCGAATTCGAAATTTTAAATCTATATATTTGTAATAGTATTTCTAATGCTCTCTATAAATGGAATATTCTAATTATGCAATATTCTAATTCAAAACATTTGTAGCTATATATTTGTTATAGTATTTCTAATGCACTTTAAATGTAATATTCAATTTATGCAATATTCGAAAAAGAAACATTCAAATTGATATATTTGTATCTATTATGTATCAATTTACCAAATTCCCTACCACATAAACTATTGAACTTCTGAATAGTATTTGTTAAATCGAATGTTACATTTGAAATTTCGAATGTGGATATTCGATTTCATTCTTAATATTCAAAAACTAAATTATCATTCGATTACCAAATTTAATGGATTTTCATTCTTAACATTCGATTGTCCAAAACGAATGTCCACAGGACTATTCATTCTACCAAACGAATTACACTTTCAGCTCATTCGCCTATCCCTATTTATAATACTTCACAAATGGGAGTCATAGTATCCACTTGTGACAGACTAGTCAAATCCAGCAGGCTTAGTCTCAAATTAGGGATTATACATTTCATGATCTCCTTCTATAAATCTGCAAAATTAGGCATCAAGGACAAAGCTATCTGTGTTGACATTTAACAAATAAAGGTGCCAATTGTAATTAAGACAATTAGGACACCAATTAATTACACTTTTCAAGCTGTAGATGCATCCTGACAATTAACCTGTTAACGGAGGATGATGAGTTGACTAGTTCTTTAAAAATATCTCTTCACTGGGCAAGACAAGTTAACTAATTGTGTTATAATTACACACCCACTGAATAAGTAAAAATATCAGTTTTATTTCATTTCTACAATGAAGGTAGAAAATCCTATGGATTCATTTTTACTGATTTATATAATACAAAAGGTAATCCAGAAATTACCCTTTTAAAAGGTTAAATATATAGTTTTTTTTTCATCTTGTGATTTCACAAGTTTTATAAATAAATATTTTAAATATAACATACATAGCTCAGACACCTGTATGAACAGAGAGAAGAAGAGAGGCGCCTCATGGGACAGTATCGTGCCAACTGATATATCACACAGTGAGACGGCACGTAAGTAGTATACTCACAAGAGTAGCGGCTTAAAAGCCTAGTGAAGCAGGACGGGGCTTTTTGTCGCCCGACAGACAAACACTCCAGTGTGTAGGGTCGTAGGATCACGGAGCCCGTCAACCAATCAGCATCCACAAGCAGTCAGCGTCAGTCGTGGGAGCTGTTCCGGGAGTAGCCAATGATTCCGACTTCAAGGTAGAGTGGCAGGTCAATGGACCAATCTCTTTATGAAGCTCTGCAGGCACTTTTCCTAACGTCTCTATCAAACACAGGCAATTCAGCAAGGTGAGATGGAAATTGCAGAAGCAGTTTCAGGCAGACTTGAAAACAATGCGGTTAGGTGGCTTTGCTCGGGTCTGGTGCAGGTTAGAAAGGAGAAGCTCCGATAAGCTAGCCAGCTTTAGGAAAATGCTCGTAATCCGGTTTTAGCTGATTGGAATAAACCTTGAGTGGAGCTTTAGTGACATCATCAGGACTCTAAACAGGAAGTGCTGAGAAGCTGGACTCATTTGGGAACTTTGCGCACCTCATATAGAGACTCCTTCCACTCTATATTTTTTTTTTAACATACATAGCTGCTGGTTATACTGGATGCAAGTTAGTTGGGGACTTAATGTGTGTAGCCACTAACAGGGTATTGGTTTGGGTATGGTTTGTATGATATGCCGGGCTAGATTTCAAGTTGAGCACTAAATTCACGTGCCCAGGCAAACTGGCAAATGTGCCCATTTGTGGGCACGTGATAATTAACCAGCCATTGTAAGTGACTGGTTATGCTACTGTGAGCTCGTGGTAGCAATTAGCACTTATAAAATTAACCAGAGATTAGATCTCTGGTTAATTTTATAAATGTGCCCCAAATGCCCCAAAACACAGTGTTATTATAAAATAAAGATAGCAGCATCTTTATTTTTTATTAAAATAACTACACTAGGCAGTATTTTGGGGGGTAAAGCTGACGGGTGTGGGTGTTTGAAAAGTGCCTTTACATGACGGTCTATGGGAACTGTGTGTTCCCAGTAAATTTATATGTAGATTTTTAAATACATATATATTTATGTGCTAATATGTGTATATACATTATGCATATTTATATTTGCTGCAATTGTTGTGCTCCTTATTCCCTTCGCTGCCTTAGTTGCAACTCCCGCTGTCTAAGTTGACAGCAGAACCACAACATGCACCTACATTAACTGTATCCACTGCTCCCAACCTGAAGCCTAATTAACTTTCACCACCACTTTCCTGAGTCCCCCAAATACAACTCGCATGAGACACCCAATTACAATTAACTCTTTGAGTCCCACAGACCACCCAGTGCACTTAAAAGGACACTGAACCCATATTTTTTTAGGAGGAGTAAATTAGAAAGTTGCTAAAAATTTCATGCTCTATCTGAATCATGAAAGAAAAAAATTGGGTTTAGTATCCCATTAACATTTAACCCCCACACCCCAACAATTTACCTCTCGTCACCCACCCTAAACAATGCCTTGATGCAAACCACCCTCTAAAAGCCCCTAATCTCACTAGTTAGATTAAAAGAAAAAAAAATCCATTAAAGAAAACATAAAAAATAAAAAAAACAACAAAAAAAAACCCACATATACATATTATATTGGGCACTGGCATTTGGCTCTTTTCAGCACTGGATTTTTTTTTTTTTTATGTTAAATTCAACACAGATCAGCACTAAATCTAGATCTTTGGGGTTGATCACATTCCTTTTGAAAGACTTATCTAATGATTTGAAACTGTTTGTAAATAAATAATTTTTTAAGTTTTTTGTAAAGAATTGTGATCAATCCCTTTGTGTGGTTCATTTTATAAATGTGCCCCAAATGCCCCAAAACACAGTGTTATTATAAAATAAAGATATCAGCATATTTATTATAAAATAAAAAGCTGTATAGACATCAATAAATCCAGCACCAAAATAAAGCAGAATGCCACTACCCATGGCCATATATAGGGGCCGATTTATCAATGTCTGTCTGACATGATACGCTGTAGCATACGCTGTCGGCATTTAACACTGCACAAGCAGTTCTGGTGAACTGCTTTTGCAATGCCGCCCCCTGCAGATTCACGGCCAATCGGCTGCTAGCAGGGGGTGTCAATCAACCTGATCGTATAGGATCGGGCAGATTGTTCTCCGCAGCCACAGAGGCAGTGGACCAGTTAAGGAGCAGCGGTCTTAAGACCACTGCTTCATAACTGCTGTTTCCGGCGAGTCTGAAGGCTCACCCCGGAAACATGGGCATCAGGGGCCATTCGACCGTTGATAAATCTGCCCCTCAGTATGTGTTTAGCAAACTAACATGTGTACAGTAAATTTGAGATGTGCATTTGGGCTTCGGACAAAGCAAAAATGCAAATTTGTCTAAATTGTGTTGATAAGCTGAGCGTTTGATATATGAACACAGCCGAATACAGTATTGAACAAAACGGATGAAAAGTAAATGATCGAGTCGTTCATTCGTTTATGCAGTTTGGCGCCAAAAAAAAAAGGTACAGGAATGGGAGAAGGAGTTATATTGTTTGGTTAAAAAGCTCCTTTGTTTGTAATGGTGCCCCCTGCCAAATCCTGCCATAGTATAACTAAATGACTGAAGTTAGGGACAGCCGGTCAGGCACTAAAAGCTAGATTTTAGTAATTCATACAGGTGTTATATGTTCTTTTAACATTGAAAGATAGGTTCTTATCCTAAAAGATTGTTGTTAATACTAAATTGTCTAGATTAGTTGTTCACATTGTAAATAAAGGTAACAAATCTGAATCCAATATTTGTTCAAGCAAAATGCCTGCATAGACAAAATTTAACTGAATCAAACATTTGGAAAAATCAGTAATGATTTTTTCAGACTAAACTATTTTTTTACCCTTGCCCATGTCTAATATATATATATATATATATATATATATATATATATATATATATATATATATATATATATATATATACATATACTGTATATATATATATATATATACATATACACACATATACTGTGTATATATATATATATATATATATATATATATATATATATATATATATATATATATATATATATTTAGATTATACATTTGCACAGGCGAAAAATGTGTTTTGTCCGATAGATTAGTTTCGGATATATATAAAGTCAAAAGCTATTTGGAACTAAAACTATGCCAACCCCTGTATGAATATTTCCCAATTTGGATAGCAACAGTGGACAAAAATTAAAAACTAAATTATATTATTATTACCGATACAATGTATATAACATATCCTGATTTATACAAGTTGTACTCCACAAATTACCAGTAAAGATTAAGGGGCTGATTTATAAAAGTGCGAGCAGACATGATATGATGTAGCGTATCATGTCCGCCGCACATCGATAAATGCCGACGGCATGCGCTGTCGGCAGTTATCATTGCACAAGCAGTTCTGGTGAACTGCTTGTGCAATTCCGCCCCCTGCAGATTCACGGCCAATCAGCCACTAGCAAGGGGTGTCAATAAGCCTGATCGTATATGATCAGGCTGATTGATGTCCGTAGCCTCAGAGTAGATGGACAAGTTATGGAGCTTCGGTCTTTAGACAGCTGTTTCCGGCGAACCTGAAGGCTCGCCCGGAAACAGGGGCATTAAGCTCCATTCGGAGCTTGATAATTTGGCCCCATAATCTAGATTTATTGTTAAAACTATAAACTTAAAAATAAAGTCAAACTGATTTGAGCTGCCAGCCTCCCTTGTATACAAATTTCCTCTTAGGCACCCATTTAATATATTAGAAACTTTGAACAAACTTTGCAAATAGACCTTTTAACCGCTGATAAATTAACCCTTTCCCCCTTCTTATAACAGCATGCACAGCAGGGTAATTATAGTCATGCAAAATGGAAAAAAAAATGTAATCTTGTATCTCATTATACTGATGCATAGAATAGATCTAGGATACATATTCTCTACAGCAGAGTATCAGATTTCCTGCCTAACAATAGGCTCAGCGAACTAATCTCTAAATTATGACAATTTTGCCTGCCCTCTGCCTGTGAATCTGTTCTCAGATTGGTAAAACATCTGACTATATCTTTCTGCATTGAGTCTTCTTCTGTCTATGAAAAGCACAGGAAACTGGTTGTCTCTAAAGAAAAGCATTTCAAGCTATTTATCTTTAGCATGCAACAGCCTTTGCCTTTTTTCCAGAGATCAGAATTGGATTATATATTCCTTTGTAAATGTGTATGGTGATATTTGCTCCGGTAAGTTAAATATTTTATACTTCTATGTTGCA
Organism: Bombina bombina; assembly: GCF_027579735.1. Classification (NCBI taxonomy): domain Eukaryota; kingdom Metazoa; phylum Chordata; class Amphibia; order Anura; family Bombinatoridae; genus Bombina; species Bombina bombina. Next base: position 336,712,227 of record NC_069505.1, read on the forward strand.
TTAAGTTATTAAACAGTGTAAATCTACTCCTGTTTATTACCAAATCTTGCTGTTTAATACAATCTTACTGCAATTTACATTATATTGCATGATGCATACATACAATATTGTACTGATTTATTGCTAAGTATATTTTTACTTTAATAAAGGACATTAAAATATGATGAGCAACTCATTTTTGTTTTTATTGTATTGCTAAGCAAACATTCCTTTTATTTTGTTTTAGAAAGGTTTATTAATTATGATATTTTTCACAAAACAGTAAAATGTTTTATTATGTTTTGTTTTTTATTTGCACATGACATTAAAGCTTTGTGTATGAACATATTGATTATATAAGGTTATTTTTTAGATATTTTATGTACAGAAACATCTGAAAGATAAAACAAATTAAACATATTCCTTGGCATTAATCAGTTTTTATTGAAAGTGATTAAAACTTATATGCAATTGACAGATATTTTTGTTGTTGATGTGTCTGAAATCATTAATGATATTAGGTTAAGAACAATGAAATCAAGAGTCCATAGCTTTAATAATTAAGTGTATTATACAACTAGACAAATATGCATAAAAGTTTGGTGTGTGTGTGTGTGTGTGTGTGTGTGTGTGTGAATGCTACACTATGAAGTCCATTGCTGTTATTTTTCAAAATACCCCATTTATCTCATCATAGCCCAAATGGTTATTTCAATAATTAATCTGACAAGGAAATGCTGCATGGCTCAGTGAACTTTTTATTCTGGAAAGGGCAAATGCTAGTGTTATTTTGCCTAAGTGCACACAGCTTTTTTGCTTAACGGTGCAGTGAGAGAAACCAAACATCTGTCTTGAAATTTGCCCAGATAATCTTTTGGTACTTAAGACTCACAAATTAATTAATATGGCACTGCTGCTGTTTATGAATTCAAAGAGTTGTATAGATCTAATGACATTATCTGTCAGACGATCTACCTACGTATATATATATCTATATATATATATATATATATATATATATATATATATATATATATATATATATATATATATATATATATATATATATATATATATATCTACTGAATCTATCCATCCATCCACATTACTAGTTTATTTCTTTGGAAAAGGTAGATATTCTTATCTGTTATTTGAGTATTTAAATTGAGTCTATTCAGAAAAATGTGTAAGACATTTACTCATCTCTTTAACTAAATAATCCTAAAAAAAATTGTAGATGTTCCTCTCACACATAATACACCTGCCTAAATGTGCATATTCATCTAGTGTATACAGATAGATAGATTATAGATAGATAGATAGATAGATAGATAGATAGATATATGCAGGTGGATTGGCTGACAGATACTGTTACTAGATCTATACAACTCTACAGATGATAAATAGATAGATAAAAACATTGCAATTCATGGTATTAGAAGTAACGTTACGTTTTCATAAAATACATTATTATTTACAAGATTTACAGTGTAAACATTGAGTTTCCACCTTTTGAAAGCATGTATGGGTTTACAAGTAGAATTGATATACAGTTTTTGGATTACTAGCTCATTCATAATTCACGTTCGTGCAAGAATGTTGGTTAATCTCTCAGGCAAATATATCTCTGCAGCTGTAAAAACTTCACAGGATGACATAAATGGAAGGAAAAAAATCTTTTTCCCCAGACATATTTGAAGCTGAGAGATTTGTATTGGATTTGAATGGAATAAAACTAGATATAATACTAACCAAACTGATAATATAAATTATAAAGACTGATGTTCCTGTGCAGATCAACAAATTGGCATGAGAAATGAGAAAGTAATACATTTTGGTTCTTAAGAAAACAGCTTTCAAGATGTTTTCAATAAAAAGAAGTTGCTGTTTGAATTACAAAAACAAATAAAAAACAAAATTCAAAGGGACAGTCTACACCAGAATTGTTATTGTTTAAAAAGTTAGATAATCCCTTTATTACCTATTTCCCAGTTTTGCACAACCAACACAGTTATATTAATACACATTTTACCTATGTATTTACCTTGTATCTAAGCTTCTGCAGATTGCCCTCTTATTTCAGTTCTTTTGACAGACTTGAATTTAAGCCAGTCAGTGCTGACTCCTAGGTAACTTCACGTGTGTGACCACAATGTTATCAATATAGCACACATGAACTAAGACCCTCTAGCTGTGACAAAATGCATTATGATAAGAGGTGGCCTTCAAGGGCTAAGAAATTAGCATATGAGCCTGCCTAGGCTTAGCTTTCAGCTAAGAATATCAAAAGAACAAAGCAAAATTGATGATAAAAGTAAATTGGAAAGTTGTTTAAAATGACATTCCCTATCTGAATCATAAAAGTTTATTTTTGACTAAACTATCCTTTTAAATTAGAAAATAATAAAATACCAAGGCATTTCCAGTCAATAAAATATTTGCAATTTGAATAAAAAATACTTTAAAATAAATATATAAAATACAAAATGTAGATTAAATACACAAACAAATGTAAGTATCACAGATACAGATTCCTTTCAAGTTTTTTTTTCCTCAGAGGTTCTCAAATACCTTCATAGAAATAAAAGATGTGTGACCAAAGCAAAAGGTAAAATATAGATAATTAATTTATATTGATAGCTGCCTAATGTGTTGTAATTAAAAAAAATTATTTCACTGAACCATTTCAATTTGTCATGTGTGAAATTAATAAATTAATTTTGATTACTTATATAATTAATATTTTTAGACCTCTAAAACACTATTGGAATCCTGAATTCATATTTAGATGATTTTATTAAAGTTCATTAGAATTTGAACTTATCTGGAGAGGAAGATCTCTTCACAAGAGATTTTGGTTTCATAGAAACGGACCCCTGTGTATTTGACCCTGCAAAAGTGTTAAGCATAGGTTATGAGTAGGGTGACCATATTGCCGCTTTAAGAAGGGACAAATATGAAAAATACATATGTTAGGGCTGTTTTCAAGGCTGTTTAAAGAAATAGTTTGTTTAAGAACCCTGTCACGTATTTTTCATATGTGTCCATTTCCAAAGCGGTAATATGGTCACCCTAGTTATGAGCCATATGTGGATGTGTACCATTCCTGAATAGGAGCCTTATTGAGATAGGCTGCTACATGCAGATGTCACTCCTGATTGGCTTACTGGTAGAGAAGTCATAATACATCAGTTTTAACTATGCACTTAACCCTTTTTGCAAGGAATAAACAAAGAGGGTTTCATTACATTCAATCAGAATTTATCTTGGTATCCTCTGTTGAAGAAGCAGCAATGCATTACTGAGAGCTGTCTTAACACATTGGGTAAACCAATAACATGAGACAGCCACCAATCAGCAGCTCCTGAGCCTACCTAGGTGTCCTTTTCAACAAAGGATAACAAGAGAAAAAACAAACAAATGAGATAATAGAAGTAAAATTGAAAGTTGTTTAAAATCACATGCTCTTTCTGATTAATGAAAGAAAAAAAACTGGGTTTCATGTCCCTTTAAGCATGCTATATTAGCGTCTCATAGTGTATACTGCGCCTTTAAATTCCTTTACAACTGCTGATCTGCCTCCCATGCTGTAAGTATTTGTAGGGCGTCTCAAAATAGCAGATGATCTTGCTAATGTGTTCTTGAGCAAATAACATTTTATTACCCCAGCGAGATGATATTTTCTTCTAGAGAATCTTTTTTTGTTTTTAATAGTAAGTAGCTTCATCTCTAATGATTTTAATGAGGACTATCCTTGCTATATATGCAAACTTCTATCTTACAGACAGAGTGTTTTAATGAATATAAGCCAGTAAAAGGAATGATGTTCAGACCTCAAAAAAAAGCATTAACGATTTTTAGTGACTCTCATTGCGAAAGCGAAGTGTATTATATTTCATTTTTCATTATTTTTTTATAACATAATTTATCAGAAAAAAACATGTGGTTATTGAAATACATCAATAGTCCATTAATGTAATGCTGTTAGTGTCAGTTTATGGATTGCATTTTGTAGCTTTAAACTATATGCTTAAATTGATCATGCAGAATAATGAGTTGAAGAATTCTTTTTCGAGTTGCTATGCTTGAGGTTTTTTAATGGACAAAAGTACTGCAAAATACTTTGTTAACAGGAACTCACAACATTGCTAAAAAATAAACTTTGATGATTCAGATACGGCATGTAATTTTAAACAACTTTCCAATTTACTTTTAATCATCAAATTCTTTGTTCTCTTTGTATTCTTAGTTTAAAGGTAAACCTAGGTAGGCTCATATGCTAATTTCTAAGCCCTTGAAGTCCGCCTCTTATCTCAGTGCATCTGACAGCTAGACAGCACTAGTTCATGGGTGCCATATTGACAACATTGTGCTCACGCCTGTAGAGTTACTTAGGAGTCAGCACTGATTGGCTAAAATGCAAGTTTGTCAAAAGACCTGAAATAAGGGGGCCGTCTGCAGAGGCTTAGATACAAGGTAATCACAGAGGTAAAAAGTATATTAATATAACAGTGTTGGTTATGCAAAACTGGGGAATGGTTAATAAATAGATAATCTATATTTTTAAACAATACAAATGATGTGAGTAGACTGTCCCTTTAACAGACATTTATGAAAGCACATTTTATAATGTTTTAAAGGGACATTAAATGCATCTGTACCCGGGCATCATGCATAATTGGGTGTTGATTGGTTCATATACGCTGTACACTAGATTACCTGTCAAGTTAATGGGACATAAAAACAAAAACATTTTCTAATTTGCTTCATTCCCTTGCTATCCTTTGTTGAAAAGAAAACCTATTTAGGCTCAGGAACAGCAAATCACTACTGGGAGCTAGGCTGCACATATATGCCTCTTGTGATTGGTTCACCAAATGTTTTCAACTAGCTCCTAGTAGTGAATTGATGCCTCTTCAAAATAGAATACCAAGAGAATGAAGAAAATGTGATAATAGAAGTAAATTGGAAAATTGTTTGAGATTGAATGCTCTATCTGAATAATAAAAGAAAAAAAATGGGGTTTTATGTCACTTTAATGTACACAAGAGTTTATTTACTAATCAGAAGCTATTGGATCAGGCAGGCACCAGGGCCATTTGAGAGGTGATAAATATAGTGTTGAAATGGTTTACACTGCGAGATTCCTTGTAGTTTAAAATGTTCTCCCCTTTAATGTGTTCTTAAAGATCTGTGTAATTTATTGTTTACAAATAGCTCCATTACCTTTATGTTGTTATTTGAAACAGGTGTTTTAGCCTGTTGAAACCGCCACCTATAATACAAATTTGAATACTGTTGCAGAGAGAGCTACAAAGGCTTTGAAGTATATAGAAAGATATACAATATAGGGGGGACTGCTGTCTTGGCTTAGCCCATTAAGGGCTAAATTACAAGTGGCACTCTATTGTAAGTACGAGGAGCGCAAACGCAATTGCGATATTGCAATGTGTTTTTTTTTTCAAATTCACATTATAAGTGGCGAGGTGTTTAAATGACCAAAAATTCATTTGCGCAGACTCTGGGTAATTTATGCTCCCCATATGTTCTATAAGCTCCTATATGACCTCGTATAACAATTTGCGATCATTCAAATGCAATCACATTGTACGCTCAAACATTTTACATGACTTGAACGTTTGTGTAAAGAATTTGGCTGGAGAACAAAGTTGCCCTAATCCATACAATTAACCCCTAAACTGACACCACCCACATTGTAAACTACCCTGCTACACTAATAACCCCCAATCTGTCACACACTCCATCGCAAACTACTCTGCTAAACTATTAACCTCTAATCTGTCACACACCCCATCACAAACTTCCCCGCTACACTATTACCCCCTTAACCAACACCACACCCCCACATCGCAAAGTATCCTGCTACACTATTTACCCATAACACCCCCTACATTACCAAAACTAAAAAAAATTACCATCACAGAAATAAAAAAAATAAAAACTAACATTACAGAAATATTTTTTTTTTAAAAAAACTAACATTACCGGGGGAAAAAACTACCTTTACAGAAAATTTAAAAAAATCTCAAATAGTAAGAACTATGCTAAAACTAAAGTCCCCATATAAAAAACCCTAAACTAATACTAAAACCTACTCTAAAAATTGCCCTGCAAAAGGGCAAAAACCCTATCCTAAAACCAAAGTAACCCCCCCACCAAAAAAAAGGTTGTTTTGCAACGCATTGCCCTAAATGCCCTACAGTGATTGCAGCTTTTTTGTGAATTAATAAAAAAAGCTATTCTAAAAAAAAACTAACGGGCATTAGGGCATTGGCCTAAAATTAATATAGCTCTTTCATGAATAAATAAAAAAATTCTAAAAACAAAGCAACCTAAAAAAAAAAGCCCTAGTCTATATTTGGTTTGTGTCAGTTTTTTACTTTCAACTTGTAATATGAGCGCCACCATACGAGCATAAACAGTTTACTTCTAGCAAAGTTAATGAGCGAGGGGATGCGCAAAATAGCGCTCCACTTGTAATCTAGCCCATAAATGGGTTATGGTTTCAATAAAAATAAATAAATTTTATATGCAAAATGAAGGGACATGAAACTGTTTCTCTTTTGTGATTCATATAGAGCGTTAAACATCTTTCCAACTGACTTATAAGATTTGCATTATTATCTTGGTATCCAAAATGAAAGGACAAAGAGATATGAGGGGCACTATGGGAAAGCAAGACCACCCTTTTTTTCCCTCTCTCTTTTTTTGCATAAGAAAACAGATCTTTATATTTGACCCACTTTGAAGCATTATTTCTTATATATCTGATTTACCAACCCCCGAATGCATCTGTTTCCTCTGCTGCTTAACTCGTCCGCCACCTCTGAGGCGGCGGACAGCAATCAGACCGATCGGATACAATCGGGTTGATTGGCATCCCCTGCTAACGGCCTATTGGCCGCAAATGTGCAGGGGGCGGTATTGCACAAGCATTTCACTAGAAATGCTTGTGAAATGATAGATGCTAACAGCGAATCATGTCCGCCCGCACATTAGTAAATCGGCCCCTTAGTGTCTAATAATTTATCAGATATTTTTTATTTTAGTAAACACTGAATACATAGAAATACTGTGAACAAGAAAACATAACCGGAGACGTCCCAGCACATACTGAGGGTATAAAAGATGTTGTATAGGTACAGAAATGTTTTATACTGTACAAATTTAGTTGTTGCAATGATGATACATAAAATAGGTGCTGGGAACTTTGTATACTGGTGTGTTCTGCAATTTCTGATGTAATAATCAATCAATTTTCTGTTGGTGTCAGAACACTCTGTAATAATTTGTAACAGACTGTTAATGTTTCCCTTTTGAATACCCCTCAATAAAAAATGATTAAACATAAAAAAAAATAAAAAATAAAGAAATAAAAAAAAAAAAAAAAAAAAAAGAAATACTGTGAACAAATTATATATAATAAAAGTGTTGTTTTCTATTTAGTGTTGGTCTTGCTTTCCATAACACACCTCATATCTCTTTGACCTTTCATTTAGCCTTTTTGAAGTATTTAGGGGGATACATCTTTTTTTGAAAGAGTTAAATATATCCTTAGCTGAGACTTTACTTCTTTCTCTTTGTTGAAGGAGCAGAAATGCAATAGTTGGAGCTAGCTGAAAACATTGGGTGAGCCAATGACAAGAGGCATATATATGCAGCTTCCAATCACTAGCTAGCTCCCAGTACTGCATCCATGCACCCGAGCCTTCCAGATATGATTTTCAACAAAGAATACCAAGAGGGCAAAGTAAATTAGGTTACCTAAGTAAATTGGAAAGTTATTTAAAATTGCTCTGTTTGAAAATAACAACTGGAGGTTGAAGAAAGAGGGAAGAGAGAGATAGTGAGATAATAAAGAGAGACTGAAAGAAGAAAAAACATAATTTATGTAAGAACTTACCTGATAAATTCATTTCTTTCATATTAGCAAGAGTCCATGAGCTAGTGACATATGGGATATACATTCCTACCAGGAGGGGCAAAGTTTCCCAAACCTTAAAATGCCTATAAATACACCCCTCACCACACCCACAAATCAGTTTAACGAATAGCCAAGAAGTGGGGTGATAAGAAAAAAGTGCGAAAGCATAAAAAATAAGGAATTGGAATAATTGTGCTTTATACAAAAAAATCATAACCACCACAAAAAAAGGGTGGGCCTCATGGACTCTTGCTAATATGAAAGAAATGAATTTATCAGGTAAGTTCTTACATAAATTATGTTTTCTTTCATGTAATTAGCAAGAGTCCATGAGCTAGTGACGTATGGGATAATGACTACTCAAGATGTGGATCTTTCCACGCAAGAGTCACTAGAGAGGGAGGGATAAAATAAAGACAGCCAATTCCTGCTGAAAATAATCCACACCCAAAATAAAGTTTAATGAAAACATAAGCAGAAGATTCAAACTGAAACCACTGCCTGAAGTACTTTTCTACCAAAAACTGCTTCAGAAGAAGAAAACACATCAAAATGGTAGAATTTAGTAAAAGTATGCAAAGAGGACCAAGTTGCTGCTTTGCAAATCTGATCAACCGAAGCTTCATTCCTAAACGCCCAGGAAGTAGAAACTGACCTAGTAGAATGAGCTGTAATCCTTCGAGGCGGAGTTTTACCCGACTCGACATAGGCATGATGAAATAAAGATTTCAACCAAGATGCCAAAGAAATGGCAGAAGCTTTCTGGCCTTTTCTAGAACCGGAAAGATGACAAATAGACTAGAAGTCTTTCGGAAAGACTTAGTAGCTTCAACATAATATTACAAAGCTCTAACAGCATCCAAAGAATGCAATGATTTCTCCTTAGAATTCATAGGATTAGGACATAATGAAGGAACCACAATTTCTCTACTAATGTTGTTAGAATTCACAACCTTAGGTAAAAAATTCAAAAGAAGTTTGCAGCACCGCCTTATCCTGATGAAAAATCAGAAAAGGAGACTCACAAGAAAGAGCAGATAATTCAGAGACTCTTCTGGCAGAAGAGATGGCCAAAAGAAACAAAACTTTACAAGAAAGTAATTTAATGACCAAAGAATACATGGGTTCAAAAGGAGGAGCTTGAAGAGCCCCCAGAACCAAATTCAAACTCCAAGGAGGAGAAATTGACTTAATGACAGGTTTTATACGAACCAAAGCTTGTACAAAACAATGAATATCAGGAAGATTAGCAATCTTTCTGTGAAAAAAGAACAGAAAGAGCAGAGATTTGTCCTTACAAGGAACTTGCGGACAAACCTTTATCTAAACCATCCTGAAGAAACTGTAAAATTCTCGGTATTCAAAAAGAATGCCAAGAAAAATGATGAGAAAGACACTAAGAAATATAAGTCTTCCAGACTCTATAATATATCTCTCTAGATACAGATTTACGAGCCTGTCACATAGTATTAATCACAGAGTCAGAGAAACCTCTTTGACCAAGAATCAAGCGTTCAAACACCATACCTTAAAATTTAAGGATTTGAGATCCTGATGGAAGAAAGGACCTTGCGACAGAAGGTCTGGACTTAACGGAAGAGTCCATAGCTGGCAAGAGGCCATCCGGACAAGATCCGCATACCAAAACCTGTGAGGCCATGCTGGAGCTACCAGCAGGACAAACGAGCATTCCTTTAGAATCTTGGAGAATACTCTTGGAAGAAGAACTAGAGGCGGAAAGATATAGGCAGGATGATACTTCCAAGGAAGTGATAATGCATCCACTGCCTCCGCCTGAGGATCCCGGGATCTGGACAGATACCAGGGAAGTTTCTTGTTTAGATGAGAAGCCATCAGATCTATTTCTGGGAGTTCCCACATTTGAACAATCTGAAGAAATACCTCTGGGTGAAGAGACCATTCGCCCGGATGCAACGTTTGGCGACTGAGATAATCCGCTTCCCAATTGTCTATACCTGGGATATGAACCGCAGAGATTAGACAGGAGCTGGATTCCGCCCAAACCAAAATTCGAGATACTTCTTTCATAGCCAGAGGACTGTGAGTCCCTCCTTGATGATTGATGTATGCCACAGTTGTGACATTGTCTATCTGAAAACAAATGAACAACTCTCTCTTCAGAAGAGGCCAAGACTGAAGAGCTCTGAAAATTGCACGGAGTTCCAAAATATTGATCAGTAATCTCACCTCCTGAGATTCCCAAACCCCTTGTGCCGTCAGAGACCCCCACACAGCTCCCCAACCTGTAAGACTTGCATCTGTTGAGATTATAGTCCAGGTCGGAAGAACAAAGAAGCCCCCTGAACTAAACGATGGTGATCTGTCCACCACGTCAGAGAGTGTCGTATAATCGGTTTAAAGATATTAATTGAGATATCTTTGTGTAATCCCTGCACCATTAGTTCAGCATACAGAGCTGAAGAGGTCGCATGTGAAAACGAGCAAAGGAGATCGTATCCGATGCAGCAGTCATAAGACCTAAAGTTTCCATGCATAAGGCTACCAAAGGGAATGAATGTGACTGAAGGTTTTGACAAGCTGATATCAATGTTAGACTTCTCTTGTCTGACAAAGACAGAGTCATAGACACTGAATCTATCTGGAAACCTAAAAAGGTTACCCTTGTCTGAGGAATCAATGAACTTTTTGGTAAATTGATCCTCCAACCATGATCTTGAAGAAACAACACAAGTCGATTCGTATGAGATTCTGCGAAAATGTGAAGACTGAGCAAGTACCAAGATATCGTCCAAAATAAGGAAATACCAATACCCTGTTCTCTGATTACAGACAGAAGGGCACCGAAAACCTTTGAAAAAATTCTTGGAGCTGATGCTAGGCCAAACGGTAGAGCCACAAAACTGGTAATGCTTGTCTAAAAAGAGAATCTCAGAAACTAAAAGTGATCTGGGTGAATCGGAATATGCAGATATGCATCCTGTAAATCTATTGTAGACATATAATGCCCTTGCTAAACAAAAGGCAGGATAGTCCTACAGTTACCATCTTGAATGTTGGAATCCTTACATAACGATTCAATATTGATAGATCCGGAACTGGTCTGAAGGAACTGACCTTCTTTGGTACAATGAAGAGATAGAATAAAACCCCAGCCCCTGTTCCAGAACTGGAACTGGCATAATTACTCCAGCCAACTCTAGATCTGAAACACATTTCAGAAATGCTGAGCCTTTGCTGGGTTTACTGGGACACGGGAAAGAAAAAAATCTCTTTGCAGGAGGCCTTAACTTGAAGCCAATTCTGTACCTTTCTGAAACAATGTTCTGAAACCAGAGATTGTGAACGGAATTGATCCAAATTTCTTTGAAGAAAACGTAATCTGCCCCATACCAGCTGAGCTGGAATGAGGGCCGCACCTTCATGGGTACTTAGGAGCTGGCTTTGGGTTTCTATAAGGCTTGGATATATTCCAAACTGGAAATAGTTTCCAAACTGATACCGCTCCTGAGGATGAAGGATCAGGCTTTTGTTCCTTGTTGTGAGGAAAGGAACGAAAACGATTATTAGACCTAAATTTACCTTAGATTTTTTATCCTTTGGTAAAAAAGTTCCCTTCCCTCCAGTAACAGTTGAGATAATAGAAACCAACTGAGAACCGAATAATTTATTACCCTGGAAAGAAAGGGATAGCAAAGTAGACTTAGAAGACATATCAGCATTCCAAGTTTTAAGCCATAAAGCTCTTCTAGCTAAAATAGCTAGAGACATATACCTGACATCAACTCTAATGATATCAAAGATGGTATCACAAATAAAATTATTAGCATGTTATAGAATAATAATAATGCTATAAAATTATGATCTGTTACTTGTTGCGCTAAAGCTTCTAACCAAAAAGTTGAAGCTGCAGCAACATCCGCTAAAAATATAGCAGGAGTAGAGACAGCCCCATTAACCTTAGGGATTTTGTCCCAAAAACTCTAATCTGTCAGATGGCACAGAATATAATTGCTTAAAACGTTTTAGAAGGAGTAAATTAATTACCCAAATTATTCCATTCCCTGGAAATTACTTCAGAAATAGCATCAGGGAGAGAATACACTTCTGGAATAACTACAGGAGATTTAAAAACCTTATTTAAACGTTTAGATTTAGTATCAAGAGGACCAGAATCCTCTATTTCTAATGCAATTAATACTTCTTTAAGTAAAGAACGAATAAATTCCATCTTGAACAAATACGAAGATTTATCAGCATCAACCTCTGAGACAGAAACCTCTGAACCAGAAGAACCATTATCAGTATTAGAATGATGATGTTCATTTAAAAATTCATCTGAAAAAAGAGAAGTTTTAAAAGACTTTTATGTATACTAGAAGGAGAAATAACAGACATAGCCTTCTTAATGGATTTAAAAATAAAATCTCTTATGTTATCAGGAACACTCTGAGAATTAGATGTTGACGGAACAGCAACAGGTAATGTAACAGTACTAAAGGAAATTTTATCTGCATTAACAAGTTTGTCATGACATGCAATACAAACAACAGCTGGAGAAACAGATACCAAAAGTTTATAGCAGATACACTTAGCTTGGTAGCTCCAGCACCAGGCAGCGATTTTCCTGAAGTATCTTCTGACTCAGTTGCAACGTGGAACATCTTGCAATATGTAATAGAAAAAACAACATATAAAGCAAAATTGATCAACCATAGCTTAGAGTGTCACAGAAAATAAGCTTACTTACTTACCCCAGGACACTCATCTACATGTTGTAGAAAGCCAAACCAGTACTGAAACGAAAATCAGCAGAGGTAATGGTATATATATAAGAGTATATCGTCGATCTGAAAAGGGAGGTAAGAGATGAATCTCTACGACCGATAACAGAGAACCTATGAAATAGACCCCGTAGAAGGAGATCATTGCATTCAAATAGGCAATACTCTCCTCACATCCCTCTGACATTCACTGCACGCTGAGAGGAAAACCGGGCTCCAACCTGCTGCGGAGCGCATATCAACGTAGAATCTAGCACAAACTTACTTCACCACCTCCATAGGAGGCAAAGTTTGTAAAACTGATTTGTGGGTGTGGTGAGGGGTGTATTTATAGGCATTTTAAGGTTTGGGAAACTTTGCCCCTCCTGGTAGGAATGTATATCCCATACGTCACTAGCTCATGGACTCTTGCTAATTACATGAAAGAAATATATATAAAGAAAGAGTTTAAACAGGAGGGGTTAAAGACGGTTGAAGGGGTATTTTATTAGAGAATGAGATTTGAAGTCATACTTGAGTATGAGAGAGGTATTTATTATAAAATATGAATGTGCGCATATGTAATATATATATATATATATATATATACACTGTATATATATATATATATATATCTATATATATATATATATAGACAGTATTTAATGCTGTTTGAAATGTAATCAAATTAAATTTATGATTATTTAAAGGGACAGTATACACTAATTTTCATATAACTGCATGTTATAGACACTACTATAAAAAATAAGATGCACAGATACTGGTATAAAAATCCAGTATAAGACTGTTTAAAAACTTACTTAAAAGCTCTTAGTTTAGCTCTGTTGAAAGGGTAGCTGGAAAGCCCACTTGAAGTTGGATATAAGACACTCCCCCCTCCCCCTTCTTTTGCATATGAAAAGACCCTTTACACAAACAGAAGCAAGCTGGAGTAGGTAGCTGACGGTATTCTCATAAAACTTTGGGGCTTGGTTAGGAGTCTGAAAATCAGAGCAATGTTATTAAAAAATAAGCAAAACTATTCAATTAAAAAAACAAAAAACTTTATGGGCTATATGAATAGATCATCTACAAAACATTTATGCAAAGAAAAAATGAGTGTATACTGTCCCTTTTAGTTGTTTTATCAAAATAGAGACTGGTAAATTATTTCCATAAACCGCTATTTATGAAATTAGATAAAAATCAGATAATCTCAGAAACATCCCCATTGCAATTTACAACAATTTTTCGCACTGATTACACTCATAGTAAAAACATGTTCAGTAGATACCATTACAATAAGCACAGTACTGGTTTATACCTTACTACACGGTGTGCTTAGGTTTTATTATTATTATTGACAGTTACTTATAAGGTGCCAACAGATCCTGCAGCGCTATACAAAGTAAAGTACATTCACAAAGTATATTACAATACATACGCTATAATATAATTCCACCTGAGAGCCATTAAGAGTGGTTATATAATAAAAGTAAACATCAGTCCTCTGTATGCCCAGAAATTTACCAATTATCACAGATTAAGGACCAAAATATTGTCATCAGCTTTGTTTAAAGTCCTTCGGGTAGCAGGCTTAGTTGACTAAAATTGGGATGTGGGTTACTTGACCTCAGGTCAAGTATATATGTGTCTTACTGTCCTTAAAACATTTTCTATCTTATCCAAAACTTAAACAATTGGTGGAAAGCTTTCATATCACAACTTTATGTATTATGGTCCTACATTTGTAAATGGGTACATTCTGCTAGTTTCTTATATGGTCTTATTATCTTAAAAGAGAGGTTTATCAATTGAGATCCAAGAGTGGTCTCCTTAATTTGAAATTATCTTCTGTTATTTCAAAATTGTACATTGTTCTTAGTGGTCCAATAGTGGCCTTTTGTGTCATATTGGAGGTTTCTAGATAGACTGGCATACTGCCTATGTACTGTTTACATGCTACAGGTATTACCTTATTGCTTTTAATTATTTCATATTGTGGCTTGTACTTACTGTAAACTTGACACCTTGATTAATGTGATACAAGAATTCTTGTTATGATGTTGTATGCCTTGAAATGAACCTTAAATAAAAAAGAAATTAAAAAAAGTAAACATCAAAGTGGGGTGTGGAAAATGCTTTGAGCAAAATAGATGAAGTTTGTAAACAGGCAGAGGTCAGAGGCTTTAGGTGAGCGGAGATGTCTTAGTGAAGTGAGTCTGTGGGATAGAACATACTGAGGGGTCTCTTTGATGAAGGGAGTTATTTTAGCTGAGTAGATAAGCAGAGGGAGTTATAACAGGGGTAAGAGTGAAATAGTAAACACAATGAATAGGATGAAAAACAAAGATAAGAACATTGTAAAATATGTAGGTTTTATATTCAATGCAGACGAATTTGTCATGTGAAATAGATGAGGTTTGTTTGCAGGCAGAGGCCAGATGCTTAGGTATTGTGGACATATTCCAGTTTTCTGCCTCGCTCAACAATTTTCCTTCTGTCTCTCCGGATACTTTTATTACGCTCTAACTATTGCCTGTCCAGAATATAATAGCTTTCTAATTGCATAACTCTCAACATTTGCAGAAACTATCTGGAATTGGGAGGTAGATGGTTTATGGCGATTCGGTGGGGAAGAGTGGTGTTAAATTAAATTTGAGTCATAGTACATTGAGGGAAGAGTTTGCCAGAAGGTTGGTGGAGCTTGCAGGGGTTGTGCGGAGCTGGGCACCATTGTCAACAAAGAACTTTTATAAATTCCTGGGGAGCTACCACTAGAGACAAGGAAAGTTCCAAAATCATGACAACCCCACATAATGCAGAACGATTGGAAGATTAGTGATTGGCTGCACTGAAAAGAAAAATGTACAACACATTGGTCTTTATTGTAAGCTATCAGATGTAAGCAAGGGGATTTTTGTCATTTCTATTCATTAGACAAGCCTTTGGAAAACCACTTGAATTCTTTTAACTATATAAAACAGGACAGGCTAGTTGGATGCTTCGAAACCAGAGCTTTAAATGCCTTTTTTTTGCAGGGGTTTCACAAAAGCAAAAACATATGCAGTCAAAGTGATAGCCAATCACAACATAACTGCTTAATGTGTTTGAATACAAGTTTTTTTTTCATGTAACCAATTATTTTTAGGAAAAAATGCTTCTAGCCTCAGCTTTAGAATTTCTATGATATCACTTCTCTCCATTCGCTCCATTAAGCCATACATTTATTTGTAAGTTCTTGGGGTTTTTTTCCCCATGTTTTCTTACATTGCACAAAAATAAATCTAGCCCTATTAAAGGGACAGGAAACCCCAACATTTTCATTCACAATATAGATAGAACATACAACTTTAAACAACTTTCCAATTTACTTCAATCTCACAACATTGCACTACTGGCAACTAGCTGAACCAATCTAGTTAGCCAATCACAGGAGACAAATGTGTGCAGGCACCAATCAGCAACTAGCTCGCACTAGTGTAGTATATGTGCGTATTCTTTTTCAACAAGGGATACCAAGAGAACAAAGCACATTTAAAAATAGAAGTGGCTTTGAAAGTGGCTTAAAATTACATGCTCTATATGAATCATGCAAGTTTCATTTTGACTTTCCTATCCCCTTAAGCATACTAACCTTTTGTGTTATCTCTGCTTCCTACTCTAATTAGACCCATACAGGTTTTTAAAGTGCTCCAAACTGTACTGCATATTGTAAGATTGTTATTACTTGAGAGCCCTATCTTAGATCTTTCTGCCTTATAAATGTCCTGGTTAAAAACAAAGTACTATCAAAATTTAATGCGCTTATGTACTGACCATAAATATTATACTAAACCTTAATATGTTTGATTTGTTTAAAAATTGTTTTCAATATTACGTATATGTTATACTATTTGTTTAAAAATTGTCTGTGTACAACAATAAAATAGCAATATGTGATATAAGTAAAAAGATTCAAACTAAAATGGACATATGATGAATTCAAGAAAAAAATACAAGATGAAAAATAAAAAATAAAAAATCTCGCTAGCTCCTGCTAGGGGTTTGTGCAAAAAAGATGTATGTTTTGGCACACACAAAAAAACAAATGTGAAACAAAATCCGGGATAATGCTTGATTATTGATTTACAATTCTAGAATGCTCTGATTCTTGCTATTAATTGTCCTTTAAAAGTTCCAATCTCATAATAGAGATTCACGGTAAACAGAAAAACAGTACCCTATGGACTGAATCCAAGAACACTTATATGTTTTGTGATCGTTTCTTGTTTGTAATTGGAGTATCCTCAGCAAGATGTAGCTAAAGCAAATATGTTCCAGTCGTAGTGCCACTGAAGTGCCGCCTAGTTTCAGCCAGCAATCCCACTGGTCTTGGCTCAGACGTGGTTACATAGAATAGAAAAAGAAAAAACAGGCGCACAGGGCACGATTCAAGTGTAGAAGTTTATTACAAAAATAAAGTACACAAATAAGACTGCACTTACTAGATTAAAACAAATGTTCTGCATTAAGAAAAGCACTCCTGGGATTTTGCAGCTTCTGTTGCACCAGGGAAAGATGGTCCTCCTCCTCACGATTCCAGTCAAACTGATTAGGCAGTGGTATTCCGGATCCTGCCGCCTAAGCGTTTGTCAAACTGGTACAAACAGTCTTTTTACTGCTTTCCCGCAGTTGTATTGAATTACCTGACGCGTTTCCCCCGACTTCGGTCGGGCTTTTTCAAAGGCTGTATGTGGTTCAAATGGCACCTATTTGTTTTAAAGGCATATCAGCCAATCAGCTTGACTGGAATCGTGAGGAGGAGGACCATCTTTCCCTGGTGCAACAGAAGCTGCAAAATCCCAGGAGTGCTTTTCTTAATGCAGAACATTTGTTTTAATCTAGTAAGTGCAGTCTTATTTGTGTGCTTTATTTTTGTAATAAACTTCTACACTTGAATCGTGCACTGTGCGCCTGTTTTTTCTTTTTCTATTCTATGTGACCACGTCTGAGCCAAGACCAGTGGGATTGCTGGCTGAAACTAGGCGGCACTTCAGTGGCACTACGACTGGAACATATTTGCTTCAGCTACATCTTGCTGAGGATACTCCAATTACAAACAAGAAACAATCACAAAACATATAAGTGTTCTTGGATTCAGTCCATAAGGTACTGTTTTTCTGTTTACCGTGAATCTCTATTATGAGATTGGAACTTTTAAAGGACAATTAATAGCAAGAGTCAGAGCATTCTAGAATTGTAAATCAATAATCAAGCATTATCCCGGATTTCATTTCACATTTGTTTTTTTGTGTGTGCCAAAACATACATCTTTTTTGCACAAACCCCTAGCAGGAGCTAGCGAGATTTTTTATTTTTTATTTTTCATCTTGTATTTTTTTCTTGAATTCATCATATGTCCATTTTAGTTTGAATCTTTTTACTTATATCACATATTGCTATTTTATTGTTGTACACAGACAATTTTTAAACAAATAGTATAACATATACGTAATATTGAAAACAATTTTTAAACAAATCAAACATATTAAGGTTTAGTATAATATTTATGGTCAGTACATAAGCGCATTCAATTTTGGTAGTACTTTGTTTTTAACCAATTTTTTCCCCTTTTTTTGCTGCTTACATGTCTGAGCCATCAGTTACAACGTTAGCTGAAATGAGACCAGAAAAATTGTCTAATGTCACATTAAAAGATTTTGGATATAATCCACATAAAGCAAATAGAAATAGAGCTATTGATCTATTAGAGACAACTGAGGAGGATGTTACACATAGAAAAAGACCCAGAGGAACTTTTCCAAACACTAGAGAAATTATTATGTCAGGATACAAAATTCTGGCAGGACTTAATACTTTTAGAAAATTATATTAAGCACAAGGTAGTGCCTAGGGGCCTACAAGTTTTTAAACAGCCAGCATTTGATTTAGATGAAGTAGAATTCACCACAGAGTGGGAGACAACAAGCTTTGAATGTTCTAATAAGTACATCAACATTCTAATTAAGTATAGGGAATTAAGATTAAATAAACTTAAAGTAGAAATTGATGTGTTAGTTAATCAGATTCAACCTTTCAAAAATATTGATAAGTGGATAACTCGCATCAAAAGCATCCAGTATAGAGTGAGTCAACTAGATAGAGAGTTACAAAATAATACACAAAAAAAGCTCAAAAGAGATATAGAGGATTTAAAAAATAATAAGGTATACACATATAAAAAGGATAACAAGGTGCAAAATTCTGCACCAAATATTCCTGATAATGGGTCAGGTAATAATAACATAAAACCAAGGTCCTCCACATTAGAGAGGAGATTATAAACCTATAATGTCTCACTCTAGAGAATCACATGTGAATAAAAATCAGTATAACACTAATTATAATAGGTCTTACACTCAAAGAAGAGGGCCAATAGAGCCCCGCCAATATAGGCATCCTAATACTGATAAAGAATTTCACCATCAGAATAAAAATCATGATAGCTCAAATGAATTCCATGGCACTCATTATAATCACAAAAATAACTTTAATTATAATAATCAGCCATTACAATGGAGACGTAGGAACAGCTACAAAGATAATGCAAACACAAGAAGTGACTATGACAGACAGGGTACAAACTATAATAGATTTGACCTCTTGCACATAATGAGAACTGTATGACAACACCTAATTGGGAAAGAAATGGGGCAAGACAGGGCACAAACTATAATAGATTTGACCCCCTTGCACATAATGAGAACTGTACAACAACACCTAACTGGGAAAGAAATGGGGCAAGACCTAAAAACACATATGAGGAACAACATTTTTTAGGTTCAGATCAGGCAAAAAATCACAATCCACCACAACAAGACAGGACAAGGCAAAGAAAAAGATCCCTAGAAAAAGAAGACGGGGAAACAGAGCAGGAAAACTCATACAGGCTAACAGGAAAAATAAGGAAAGAATAATTGAGGCCAAAAAAAGATATCTTTAACTTAGCCCAAATAGATCTAGATCAGAATGACATTTCTCTTCTCCAAAAAGGGTTAAATTTTGCACCAAAATCGAAACCAAACAAATTTGAGATGTTTGTGGACATCCACAAATACGTAAGAAAACTTACGTTGAAAATAATATTTTTTTAAAAATCCGGAATATAGAGGGAGGCCAAATAAAGAATATTTAGATGCAGGGGATTTAGGGACTCTAAACATTTTAAAGAATTTTGAAAATATTGATTATATTTTACCTAACCAAGATTTTAATGATGATCATTCAGATCTTTTAAATTTATCCACTTATGAGAATGAACCTATGATTCAACATTCCAATTTTAAAGCAAAATCCACTTTTATTCCAAAAGGAGCTCAAGGTGAATAATTATCGCCTTTTAACAAATTAGTATCTAAAGATATAGAAGAACATTTTAAAGATGAAAATAAATGTATTAATAAGCATCTTGGAAAGAAAATCTCTAAAGAAGTTAGGAAACAATAGAGAAATTATTATTCGCCCGGCTGATAAGGGCAGGGGAATAGTAATACAGAAAAGGGAAGATTACTTAAAAGAGGCCATGAACTTATTAGGAGATGAAGATACATATCAAATTTTATTAACAGATCCAACAGAAATCTATAATAAGGAGTTAAATAAACTATTAAGTAAAGCGAAATTGGAAGGCATATTAAATGATGATGAATATAAATATATATACACTCCACAACCCAGCCAACATACCGATTATATATCACCTCCCGAAAATCCACAAGGACCAACAAAACCCTCCCGGTAGACCAATTATTTCCGGGATTGGGTCTATTACGGATAAGCTCTCAAAATATGTGGACTTTTTCCTGCAACCGTTGGTAAGATCCACCAGAGCTTATATCAAAGATACCACTGAAGTGATTACTAAATTTGAAGGGTTATGTTGGGAGGAAGACATGATTTGCTTAACATGCGACGTCGCGTCGCTCTACACATGTATTCCACATTCTAATGGTATTCAGAAAGTGGAGTCAGAATTAGTAAATTGGTCTTTTCCATCTAATCACATTGAGTTTTTAATAGAAAGCATAAAATTTATCCTACATAGGAATTACTTTAACTTCGAAAACAAATTCTATGTACAGAAAACAGAGACAGCAATGGGCACTACATTTGCTCCCTCGTACGCGAATTTGTATGTAAATGCTTTAGAAAATAACTATGTATGGAAGAATAATCCTTTTATTAGTAATATTTTAATTTACGCTAGATATATAGACGACATTATAATTCTATGGAAAGGTGATTATGAGTTAATTAATGGTTTTATGAATCATATAAATAGCAACAATTTTAACTTAAAATTTACAAAAAAATGTATCAAAAGAAAAAATAGACTTTCTGGATCTGATTCTCTTTAAAGATCAGCAAGGTAAAATAGCTGTTAAAAATTACAGGAAGATCACTGATTGTAACAGTTTTATCCAGGCAAAAAGTGCACATAAAAAGAGTTGGATCAATAAAGTGTTCCCCAAATTCAATTTTTAAGAATCAAGAGAAATTGCACACACAATTTAGATTACGACATAGAAGCAGATATATTAGAGAATAAATTCATAGATAAAGGGTATAACCCAGATGTATTAAATCAAGCAAAAGTAAAAGTAGCTGCTAAAGATAGAAGGTCTTGGCGGAGCCAACAGCCACACTGAGCGGACGTGCACTGCAGGAGCTCTCCTCAACGAAAGCCCATATAACCCTTTTAAAAAATATAAATCTAAGTATATTAGCCTTGGGGTCATGGATAATAACTCTTAGTACTTAAGCCTCTTAGCTTATCATCCCAGAACTACCTCCAGCGTCTTTTGAAGCTGCCGGACTGAGGGTCATATAGCGGAACACCGCTGAACCACGGAGCTATATCCTGACCAGCTGCCCTATACACGACTGATACCTCCAGCAGCCGTCCCAACATTGACCATCCGGACACTTACTACAGCTCACCCGCAGAGCCCCTGATACAGCGGCACATACTGTGCTGTTCCTCCCAGCACTCTGCGACACACGCTGAGGTGAGGATCTCCTGCATCACTGCCCACCACACTTGCGGGTAAGAAATGCACACGCTCCCCGCACACCTTAACCCGGGCTCTGGTAATTAGAAAGATAGATCGAAGCTCACACTTAGACTGGCCCCAGCTTCTGAGATAGGAGCATTAAACACATAACGGGAGCAGTAATAGTTTTATTTTTTGGCGCGAACAGACGCCATTCCTCCTCCAAGCACCATAATACTGGGCAGAGAAGGGCCCTTCTAATCGCAACTCATTGCTCACTCTTGCGATAGAGGAGGATCAGAAAAGTCAGACTACTTTATAAAGGAACTTCTAACACCAGCACCCTCACAGTGCATTAATTAGGAGTGCAGGGAAACAATTTTAAGTTTCCAAGAGACAGATACAGAGAACTTTACTCTTCAGCATTGCCTGTACAATATCACCTGGGCTCTGCTCTTTTTTGGCTGCAGCATCTCACATGCCAAGCAATCTGCTGGATACTCTTGCATTACATAATACACCAGCCAAACCATTTTTGCAGTTTCAAAGCAATAGAAAAGCTACATAGATATAACTAAAAAGCTGCACTTTTAATTCCTGAAAGTAACCCTCTGCTCAGAGATAACAGAAATTAGTGACTTTAGCGGCAACTAATCACTGCCTCACTCACTACCCTAACTGAGGCGACCTGACTCATCACTTCTCCCTTCAGTCCCAGTGTACTTGGGAAGAGGAATCCTGCCCTCCTGAAAATTGCACAGACCCCACTAAGGCACTCCTATCTATTTCTCAAGAGTTCCCCTCTCCTCCCTTTCCCGCAATCACTTGCTGTTGCGGGTCATATCCATACCCCTTTTTCCGGACTCGGTTGGATCCATAATGTAAAACATAACCTCAACGAATCCTGCCAACCTATCCTTTAGAGGAACTTTCTAACAACATCCCCAAGCAGTGCTCCAGTAAGGAGAGCAGTAAAGGCACCTAAGTGTACTCATTGTTTGACATATCATCCTCTCATAGTGACGTTTGCTAATGCAATTTGAGAGGGTAGCACCCTGACAGGCCGGTAGTTGAGGAACTTTCAGGGAGCCCTTAGGACCCAATAACAATGTGTTAGTTTGACTGTGTCTTTTAGTTGGGCTAACGGGGATTCTTAGATTGCATAACTTGAGGACAAGGCTGCTGCGTCAGCTCAGGTGTCCCTGAACTTTGCATTCAGGGTATAGTGTTGTTGATTTAACCTGCATTTCTTTCTACAGGTACTATTTTTGGTGCACATGCCACACTAGCCTAACACATCACTGCATAACACCACTGGTTCTGATTAGTCCTGATACACACCACTCACCATTAATATTTCTGAGCAAATTGTCTTAAGCCTACGCTCGGATAATAGTGCGCATGTTCCACATTAGCCCAGCACATAATTAGACCACGCTGCTGGGTCAAATTAGACTTAATATACATTCCTCACTGTACACCCATGAGAACAAAGCGAGTTAAGCTTACACTCAGGCAATTATACGCTACAAAGCTACACTGTTAGAGACTCGCATTGAATAACATTGTATTGGTATTTATCGTATTTTCAGTTTGATTGCATGACCTTGCTGCGATAGTAAGCCCCTAGGTGTAATCTCTGTGTGCTCACCCCTCACCTTTCTGTGAATCAAAAATGTTAACCGCTGGTTTCCAATCCCTCACCTCCCCGCTCCTGCCTGGCTCGTCTGGGTGGGTCACCTCCAATTCCATTTCCCCTTCCTTTGGGTCGTATCCCCAATTCCCCTGAGGTGAGGGACCAGATTTGACGTATTGTATGTGAGTATTTACACCTAACATGTGATTGTTATAATTTGTATGATAATCAGCCCCGCTCTGCAGTATTTAGAGTAATATTTGACATGTACATGTGATTCACTAACTTTCTTTTCAGCAGAATTGTACAGCCCTTTGCAGATATACCTCAAATACACTTTCTTTGGGTGCCATCGCCAGAACTTAGCTCTTACAACATGCCGCACTTGGGGAGGAAGCCTCTTAAATCAACATCGAAATCCAAGAAGACAGTCTACGACCACTTCTCGCAACAGCCTAAGGGCCCAGACATGGAACCCCAAGGAGAGTTAAGTGACCCTGACTCGCAAGATGAGGAGTCCCAATCTAGTATTCAATCTGCGTCTGCCTCACAACACTACATTACTGAAAAAACACTAAAGAAATTGTTAGCCTCACAGACTAAATTCATCACGCAGGAAATTCAACGAAGTTCAGCAGAGCTCAAAAAAGAGATCTCGGAAATCGGAGAGAGAGTGGACGCCCTAGAACGGAAGCAAGATGACATAGTGGTGGACCAATCTAACCTCCTAGCCTACTCAGAAAGCCTGGCTGACCAAATCTCTCAATTGGAACTCAAGGTGGCAGATGTAGAGGACAGATCCAGGCGCAATAACATCAGATTCCGTGGAATCCCGGAGTCGGTTGCACCAACCGAGCTGCAGGACTTTTTGAGAGAGCTGTTTCATACTTTGATAGGCAACCCTGAAGGCTTAACCAACACCATGGAGCGTGCACACAGGGCGCTACGCTCTAGAAACCGCGTGATGTAATAGTGTGCTTCCACAGTTTTCTATATAAGGATAGACTGATGCAAGCAGCCTTCAAGAAGCCCTCTCTCAGCTTTAGAGTCTACAGGGGGTAGCAGCTGCACCCCCGTTCTTTGCCTGGCAATTGTCGGTGGAAACCGGCCAAGAGGTTGAAGCTATTGGACCCCTGTATTCTGTCTTCACTAGCAATGGATTTTGTGGACCATAAGGGTGATTGTTTGTCTTCCGACACGCTCAGCGGAAGCCAGCTATTAGCAATAAGGGACAGCACGGACCGTCCAAGGATGGGTCAGGTATGGGAATTTGCCTGATACGAGTATCCGTGGATTATTGCAGGCTTTATTTGGGACATTAATCTCTATATCACCACCCTAACGGCTTGACACTGTTTGCCACTAAATACCCCACGGGGGGGGGGGGGGCTACTACCTATATATCCCCATGAAGGTTTGAGGAATTTTGTAAACCGTACAGGGGTCTCAGGAAGACAATAGTTCCCTCAACACAACAATCATCCCTCTTCCAAACAAAAAGTGCACAATATCCAGTTATAATTTGATTTAAAGGAAGACTTTGGGCTCTGCTCTCTTTAAACCAGGAATACATTATCTGTGTTTTTTCTAAATAAATGTATGCACTAGATAACTATATTGATGTGGAAAATAACATTATTTTGTGTTTCCTCAAGTGTCTCTCATTTTTCTGCTGGGGTAATTGATTTTTGCATGATAATCAGTGCTGGCTAATATAGTCTTTGTGGTTCAGTTGAACTATTCCTTCTCCTTTCCTTAATATATATATATATATATATATATATATATATATATATATATATATATATATATATATATATATATATATATATATATATATATATAAATGTGTGTACCTATGTATGTATGTGTGCCTATGTGTTTGCATATCTAAATGTGTGTGAGCCTATGTGTGTATCTGTATCTACAGTATGTGAGTGAATAGTTTTATCTGAGTGTATTTATGTAAGTGTTGGTATATTAGTGTTTGTGTCTAAATCTGTATGTATGTCTATGTATGTCTATGTATGCAGTATAGTTCTGGTAGCAGGGAAGAAAAGTGTCCCTCTTTGGCAATATCTAATGATATTATGTATGGGTTTGGGGTAGCTTGTCACATGGATTGTAGTTGTAGCAGCAAGTCATGGAAGTTCAAGATTTATTTTGAGTAGGATGAAAAAACAGAGGAGAGATGGCAAGTCTCACTGAATAGGTGGGATTTCAAAAAGCTTCTGAAGTTATACAAGACTGGAGACAGCCTGATGGAACGGGTGCTGTGAGTGAGCTGTGGAACTATAACATTCCCCTGTATAACTGATTTGGTGAAGAGGAATAAAAGTTTGACTATACCCCAGAATACTCACATGATTAATTAGCTCAATGGAACAAGACTACCCAATAGGGTACAACTGGTCCATTAAAGGGACAGTCAAGTCCCAAAAAACTTTCATGATTTTAATAGGACATGTAATTTTAAACAACTTTACAATTTACTTTTATCACCAATTTTGCTTTGTTCTCTTGGTATTCTTAGATTCTTAGTTGAAAGCTAATTCTAGGAGGTTCATATGCTAATTTCTTAGACTTTGAAGACTGCCTCTAATCTGAATACATTTTGACCACTAGAGGGCATTAGTTCATGTGTTTCATAGAGATAACATTGAGCTCATGCACGTGAAGTTACTCTGGAGTGAGCACTGATTGACTAACAAGCAAGTCTGCCAAAAGAACTGAAATAAGGGGGCAGTCTGTAGAGGCTTAGATACAAGGTAATCACCGAGGTAAAAAGTGTATTAATATAACTGTGTTGGTTATGCAAAACTGGGTAATGGGTAATAAAGGGATTAACTTTCTTTTTAAACAACAAAAATTCTGGTGTTGACTGTCCCTTTAATACTGCACTTTTATGTCCCTTTAAGGTAAATTATTTAGTGCACTGTCTTTTAATAGGTAAAGGTGGTTGTTTTGAGATTTAGAACACAGCTGCAGTTGTTTCACAAAAGTAGTTTATAAAATAAACAAATCTAATTTTTTTGGCTGCGTGTATAGTTTGTTACATTTTTCAGTACTGTTTCTTTAAAAAAAAAACATGTTCAGAGAAACCAAACACCAATATATATTTTTATATAAAGAAGTTAAAACTTACTTTCTTAAAGTCTCTGGGTTGTAATCAATCACTAGATATGAAAAGTCCTTCTGTAACATAGAAGTATACAATCTTCATATAGTATTTGTTTAGCTCTGAGACTTTGCCGTTCCTATAGTGTTAATCCAAAAGGTTTCCAAAGATCCTAGAAAAGGTTTAATGCTCTGTAAATCCAATATGAAAGAAATAAGGTAGATAATACATTTTAGTCCCCTGTAATCAGTGATTTAAATTGTTTACTGAAAAATTCCTATTTAAGTAGGTGCTTTCCATAATTGAGGTGCTTGTTACTGGGAAATAATCCTTAAAGGGAAATTAAACCCAAACATTTTCTTTCATGATTCAGATAGAGAATACAATTTTAAACAACATTCCAATTTACTTCTATTATCTAATTTGCTTCATTCTTTATATATCCTTTGTTGAAGAAATAGCAATGCACATGTATGAGCCAATCACACGAGGCATTTATGTACAGCTACCAATCAGCAGCTACCGAGCCTATCTAGATATGCTTTTCAGCAAAGTATATCAAGAGAATGAAGCAAATTAGATAATAATTGTAAATTACAAAGTTGTTTAAAATCACATGCTCTTTCTAAATAATGAAAGAAAAAAATTGGGTTTCATATCCCTTTAATAACGAAGCAGGTGTGATTAGGAAGTTAAAAGAAATGTCCTTAATACAGCATTGAAGTCTTAAAGGGATAATATCCTTAAAGGTACATGATCCCAAAAAATTTTTCTAGTGAAATGCTTGTGCAATGCCGCCCCCTGTACATTCACAGCCAATCGGATGCTAGCAGGGGGTGTCAATCAACCCAATCGTATCCTATCGGGCTGATTGCTGCCTGCTACCTCAGTGGTAGTGATTCTTATGACTGCTGCTTCTTAATTTACATTTCCAGTGATACGGAAAGTATAAGCAGCATCCACTGCTTGGTAAATCTACCCCAAAGTATGCAATTGTAAACACCTTTCCAGTGTACTTCTAGTATCTAATTGTCTTTGTTCTTTTGGTATCTTTTTATGAAAATCATAAGTAGGCACTACGGAAACCTAGCTACTGATTGGTGTCTGCACAAATATGCCTCTTGTCATTGGTTCACCTGAAGTGTTCAGCTATTTCCCAGTAGTGTATTGCTGCTCCTTCAAGAAAGGATACAAAGAGAATGAAGCAAACTCTATAATAGAAAAAAAAGGAAAGTTTTTTTAAATTCTATGTTCATGAAAGAAACATTTGGGGTTTTGTGTCAATAGGAACAAATTTAATAGCTTTGTGTAATGGCAATAGCTAATTATTTCAGGATCCATGTAAACAGAAGATGGTTTGAAAACAAGAGTTAGGAACAGATCAAGAACCAGTATATCTGTCAGCAGCAATGCAGCCATACACAGCAGTAAATTAGAGCAGTGATTTTTAACCTTTTTTTTGCCGTGGCACACTTTTTTACATTAAAAAATCCTGTGGCACACCACCATACCAAAATTTTTAAAAAAATCACACATTGTAGCCTAATACAGCATATATATATATACACATAAACACAAACACACACATACTGTATGTATTGTGCTGTTATGCCATGCCTCCTACAAACTACCCCTGCACTGGGAGTAAAAAACAAGCAAAGTTTAAAAAATATGTCACACTGTTGTCAGTCTGCCGTGGCACACCTGAGGATCTCTCACGGCACACTAGTGTGCCACGGCACACTGGTTGAAAAACACTGAATTAGAGTACTAGTCAGGAACGAAGCTGAAGTTAAAGGGACATGAAACCCAAACATTTTCTTCATGATTCAGAAAGAAAGAACATGTGGTTTTAAACAACCTTCCACTTTGCTTCTATTATCTAAATTGCTACATTCTCTTAATATCCTTAGCTGAAATATCTAGGTAGGCTCGAGAGCAGCAATCCTTCACTGGGAACTAGCTGCTGATTGGTAGTGCATAGCTGCTCCTTCAAAAAAGAATAACAAGAAAATAAGTAAATTGGAAAGTTATTTAAAATCGCATGCTCTATTTGAATCATGAAAAATAAGAAAAAGAAAAATGTTGGGTTTCATGTCCCTTTAAAAAACAGAAAATCTGTCCAGAACCAGTCAGCAACACACATAGAGAAGGTAAAATAATAGTCATATAAACAGTTCCATAAATCTATAGCCAGGAAATTAGCAAAGGACAGGTGATAATGCAAGGGGTAAGGGTTAAATCTTAATTCAGGAAAAAAAGATCAAGGTCATATCAAAAGATGGGGTCGAATATCAGAAACACAGTAGAATAACTAAATGCTGACATAAAATATATTTTAAAACCTCCTGCACCTCTCTTGACACTCCCACTGCAACATTACTTCTTGAAAACAAACTACAAATAGAAAACTCCATAGCTTCAGCCTCACTGTCTGCAGCTGGTCCTGTAACCTTGCAGCTGGAAGAAACATTATGCTCAATGTCACTACCAGCAATGGCACCATTCAAATTGCAACTAGGTCAACAAGGCTAAGGTTATCAACACTTTGAGGCCTGACACCTCATCACAACATGCATGTCTTTCTGTAAACTGTGCATTAGTTGTTTCAGCCATCTTTCCTTAATTTTTTTAGATGTATGGCCTATATATTAAAGGGACATTATACACTCATTTTTTCTTTGCATAAATGTTTTGTAGATTATCTATTTATATAGCCCATAAAGTTTTTTTTTACAAAAAATGTATAGTTTTGCTTATTTTTAAATAACATTGCTCTGATTTTCAGACTCCTAACCAAGCCCCCAAGTTTTATTTGAATACCGTCAGATACCATCTCCAGCTTGCTTCTGTTTGTGTAAAGGGTCTTTTCATATGCAAAAGAAGGGGGAGGGGGGAGTGTCTTATTTCCCACTTGCAGTGGGCTTTCCTGCTGCCTTTTCAACAGAGTTAAACTGGAAGCTTCTAAGTAAGTTTTTAAACAGTTTTATACTGGATTTTTATATCAGTATCTTTGCATCTTATTCTTTATAGTAGTCTCTATTACATGCAGTTATATGAAAATGAGTGTATACTGTCCCTTTAAGCACTACACCCACAATTTAATAGACCTTATGATATAGTCTAGGGGCAGAGAAGCACCTTGTTTAATATTTGTAATAGCAGGTGACATTTTAGGCTGTGTACGCCTTTAAAAAAGTCTGCTGTTAACTTGGATGTTTGTATAACAATAATTGTAAAGCTTTTTGTGGTGAGTTGGTGATTGCCACAAGAGCTATTAGTAAGGATGGGCGAATGTTTTGCAACATTCGAAAAATGAAACTAATTTTAAAAAATGTGTTCATTTGGAATTCTGCGTATTACAAGTTGAAAGTAAATTGTTTATGAGCAAGCGAAACCCGATGTGTGCTAACTTCAGGATTTCGAATATCACGACTGCATTAACTTCTTCTCCTCATAGACTTCAATGGAGTGCACTGAAGAAGACTAAAAAACTAACACTTAACAATTATACACTAACATGACACTGCGTTTGTCCTACAGCGCTAAACCCAAAGGTAAATAAAATATATATATAATTAATTTTAGAAAATATATCAATACCTATGTATATTGGAGCTTCTTGAGTGTGGTGTGTATGTTTATGATCCTGTGGTGAAAGATTATCACTGGTGGGTGTTTAAACTACAGTCCTGTAAATGGATGAGCTCATGAAGGACTTGACAATAGCTGTGAAAGATCCAGAGGAGCGGTGGAGTGAGACATGAGTCCGGTGAATGAATTCTTAAATGTTAATTGAAGCCTACATTGGTGAGCTGAAACTATTGGTTTTCCACTCTGGGAGGACTGTTGAGATTAATAGACCATTGGTACCACATGGTAGTGTTGCATGTGGCCCCTACAAGCTATTTACCTGTTATTTAATATGCTTTTGTGACTAACATTTAATGCGTGACTTAACAATTGATGGGTTAATCCATTGCTTTGGCTTTGCATACTAACAGCAGAAGTATTCTGTTTGGCTTCTTCTTACTATGGATGCTTACTACATCATTTAAACTGCCAATTAAGATTATAAAGCCCTAGAGATGAACTTTAGGAACTTTTCTAACTGTCTTAAAGAAGAACATAGTTCCCAAGGATATTTAACTGTTGATTCCCACTCATTGAAGAGAGAGATTTTACTCTACTATATTTTTTCTTCTCAAAACCACCATTAAAGGAACAGTCTAGTCAAAAACAAACTTTTATGATTCAGATAGGGCATGTAATTTTAAACAACTTTCCATTTTACTTTTACTAGCAATTTTGCTTTGTTCTCTTGTTTTTTTAATTGAAAGCTAAAAGATGGTAGGCTCATATGCTAATTTCTTAGCCCTTGAAGGACGCCTATTATCCGAATGCATTTTGACAGTTTTTTCGCAACTAGAGGGCGTTAGTTCATGTGTGTCATATAGATAGCATTGTTCTCACGCCCATGGAGTTACCTAGGAGTCGGCACTGATTGGTTAAAATGCAAGTCTATCAAAAGAACTGAAAGAAGGGGGCATTCTGCAGAGGCTTAGATACAAGGTAATCACAGAGGTAAAAAGTATATTAATATAACTGTGTTTGTTATGCAAAACTAGTTAATGGGTAATAAAGGGACTATCTATCTTTTTAAACAATAAACATTCTGGTGTAGGCTGTCCCTTTAACCTTCGTCAGTATGGAGTAGAAGAGGTTTTTCTTTTTGTAATGTTTTGGGCTGAACCACTAATCACAGATACAAAATGGTCTCAAATTGCCTCTCAATCTCTTACACCAATCCAGTAATGCATGAATATAACCAGTTATCTCACTGACCATTGAAACTAATATAAATAATTCTTAACTTTGACCCCCAAAATCTGTTACACATCTATAACCACCAAAAAACAACAATGCTAATTAGTTTCTAAATTTTGTCCTGAGTTTAGAAATACCCAATGTTTACATGTTCTTTGCTTTTTTTGCAAGTTATAGGGCAATAAGTACAAGTAGCACTTTTCTATTTCCAAACCATTTTTTTTCCAAAATTAGCGATAGTTACGTTGTAACACTGAGTGTGTCTCTCTGCATCGGTGTTGCAAAAAGGTATTGCAGTGATGCCTTAATATCTAGGCATCACGGCAATACCTTGAAAGCGTCTGGAAGCGTACGTCGGTGGTCTTTAATGACCAGTTTGTGTATCACGTACCCTGTACGACGTGTGTCGTTAAATGGACATGAAACCTCAATTTTTTCTTTCATGATTCAGATAGAGAAAACAATTTTAAACAACTTTCTAATTTACTTCTGTTATCTAATTTGTTTCATTCTCTTGGTATCATTTGTTGAAGTAGCTGCAATGCACTAATGGTTTCTAACTGAACTCATGGGTGAGCCAATCACAATCGACATATATATACGCAGCTACCAATGAACAGCTAGAACCTGCTGCTCCTGAGCTTTCTTAGATAAAGCTTCCAGCAAAGGATAACAAGAGAAGGAAGTAAATTAAATAATAGAAGTAAATTGGAAAGTTGTTTAAAATTGTATTCTCTATCTGAATAATGACAGATTTTTTTGGGGTTTCATGTCCCTTTAAGTGAGGATGATATTAACAATAGCTCGCCAATTTTAATCTAGCCCCCAGTGTGTATACTAGAAATCCTGATAGAGAAATAAAACCACACTCCAGATTTTTTTATTGTTTACAAAGATAGATAATCCCTTTATTACTCATTCCCCAGTTTTGAATAACTAACACTGTTATATAAATATACTTTTTACCTCTGTGACTACCTTGAATCTGAGCATCTGCAGACTGCCCATTGGAAATGCACATTGCAGACATTTCAAGGCTAACCCTCTTACAATTGTTTTTCCTTCAGAAGAATATTTCCGTTTATACAAACATAATGACCATGGCTAACATTGTTGCCTATTGATGCAAGCCTGGATTAGCTCCTCCAAACAAGACCATTGATGGGTGGAGTTTCACTATTAAAAACATTTGCAGCAAAAAAGTGTTAATTTGTTTTAAAAATATTTATACTTGGCTGATATGTTATTCTATTACAAGACAACAGAAATGTCTTGACATTACAAGATTTTTATTATTGATTTCATTGGCCTGACGAGAAATCTAGGGAAAAATCCCGCTGGGCCATCCGGCCATTGGCAGAGTGAGCAGCTAAGCGACCTGCTTGTTGAGCACAAAGACGCTCGAGCTTGCAAAGTGAGGCTGCTGCTCTGCTCTAATAGGGAACACAAGCACACAGCGCTCAAGTAGGTTATTAGCACCGCTTTTAGGGGTTGTATTTGTGTATTTATTATAATATGCGGGCTTATACCAGGGGGTGGGGTTGGCTGTGTGCGAAGGTGGTCTGGGCTGGTGAGGCTGGGATGGTATATACAAATTTTCAGGGCCGGTCAGGTTTACCAGTCCGGCCCTGGTGTGCATAGAAGTGGGTGTTTTTGATTTGCTGTACCCCCCCCACTCCCAGATTAAAAAAAAAATTAAAAAAAAACAATAAACTTATCTGTAGGGAGGTTAAATTACATTGATAAACACAGGGGATTTAAATAATAAAATTGCAGGACACAGGGAATGTTTACAGGCCCCTATTGGATTGCATTACACCATATAACATTTTTTAACGATTGCATACAGGTTATTGTCTATGTAAGATTAGGTCATTATAATGGTTTATATTCTAATCAGAAATAATCAGGCCATTCAGGGTATTTGACATTATATTATTCATTACAGTTAATGAGAAACTAAAAATATCCTAAAAGCCATTTGATTTTATATAGTAGAACATTGTTATTATATTTGTATATTCTAATTTGATATTATATATCTATTTATAGACATGCTAGACTTGACAAGGAAATCTTTATTCATCATATATTGTAAAATCTACAAAACATAAATTATGTGAAACTATATGAATAAAACAGAACTTAAATGGCTTTTGTTGAAAGATGTACTCAGGTTTGGATGACTTCCCACTGAGTGGCTTATTACTGTAAGGTTATAATGAATTGTGAATGACTAAGACTCTGAGATGGAAAGAAAGATTGGAAGCTTAACATTTAATGTAAAAGGATATAAACTCTGAAGTCTTAATTATTAGCATCAAAAACAAAGTAAATGGGAAGAAAGAGACAATGCAATTTATAATCAGAAGTGTATGCTATCAAAAGCAGTACACTGCAATCAGGAGTTGTGAAAAAAAAAAGATATCTTTATTTAAATAACTTAAAAAAAAAAATCTCTCCCACATGGAGGAGCATCACAAAATCTATTGGTATAGATATATATTTTAACAAGAAATGATATATATAATCAGAATAAATAGAGCATATTTTGCTATGTGAAGAACATTGGAATGAGAAGTTAGTGCTCTTGAATAAACACGGTCAGGTTAGATTGCAAGTATGGGTATTCAGTTTTTTTTTTTTTCAGTTTTCTCATTCCATTGAAGTCTATGGGGGAATATGTTAACCCCTTCCCGCCCTTAGGATGTTCTATGACATCCTAGTCACACGACTTTAACGCCCTTAGGACGGCATAGAACGACATAGCCTTTTGGCTGTACTGAAGCCACAAGCGCATCCCGAATGGGATCGAGAGCTGGAGGGCATGCCTAGTGTCATAGGCACTCCCCACAGACACAATACCATCATTGAAATCACGCGATCGCATAAACGATCGAGTGATTTCACTTTTTACCTTATTTGTTTAGACAAATAAATCTGGCTGTTAAGTCACAATATTCATAGTTCAACTTTTTGCGCACTTTGCGTTTTCATTTGCGTGCAAACTTTTCATTGTAATCTCATCATAATATGGGCACAACCCAACCCAAAAGCCTCTTTATAACAAAGTTAATGTGCTAGCAGGAGCGCTATATAGTGTGTCACTCATAATATAGCCCAATATTATGGATTCTGTACTATATTTGTTACATTGTTACAAACATTTTACCAAATACGGCTGACATATTGTGCTTAAAGGGACACTGAACCCAAATGTTTTTCTTTCATGATTCAGATAGAGCATGCAATTTTAAGTGACTTTCTAATTTACTCCTATTATCAATTTTTCTTCGTTCTCTTGCTATCTTTATTTTGAAAGGAGGAATATAAATCTTAGCAGGCAGCCCATTTTAGGTTCAGCGCCATGGATAGCGCTTGCTTATTGGAGGCTTACATTTACCCACCAATAAGCAAGTATAACCCAGGTTCTATCAGACCAACAGATTTTAACTCACCTGAGGCATTCGCTTAAGCGATAACTTTTTGCTTTCAACTTATGATATGAGCACAAGAATAACAGCACTATTTATTTAACTTGAGCAGTGTTAGTGCTCAATAGTGCTAATATTTCTATATTCCACTTGTAATCTAGTCCTTTGTGTATCAGAAATGAAACACTGGATTGCAAGAGCAATGCTTTTAAAATAATTTAACAAGTCCAATTTACAATGTTTTGCATATCAAGAGAAGTTCAGGTATACTACCCCTAAAATACATGGTGGAATCCATGTTCCTGGTCTCCTTTTTTGTAGCCAATCGAGAAAAGCCACCAATCAAGAAAAAGCCATAAAGGAGCATTTGATCTGAGCTACCCAAAAACTGTGAAAACACTCCAATCTCATGTAAATTATCCTTTACATAAGTATGAAGGAGATACTTCACCTATCTGGGAGCAAGAGGAAAATCACACTTCAAGGGACAGTCTAGGCCAAAATAAACTTTCATGATTCAGATAGAGCATGTAATTTTAAACAAGTTTCCAATTTACTTTTATCACCAATTTTGCTTTGTTCTTTTGGTATTCTTAGTTGAAAGCTTAACCTAGGAGGCTCATATGCTAATTTCTTAGACCTTGAAGCCAACCTCTTTTCAGATTGCATTTTAACAGTTTTTCACCACTAGAGGGTGTTAGTTCACGTATTTCATATAGATAACACTGTGCTCGTGCACGTGAAGTTATCTGGGAGCAGGCACTGATTGGCTAGACTGCAAGTCTGTCAAAAGAACTGAAAAAAGGGGCAGTTTGCAGAGGCTTAGATACAAGATAATCACAGAGGTTAAAAGTATATTATTATAACTGTGTTGGTTATGCAAAACTGGGGAATGGGTAATAAAGGGATTATCTATCTTTTAAAATAAAAATTCTGGTGTAGACTGTCCCTTTCAGAACTTGCCAAAATAAAAATAAATGTATGTTACAATTAGGGATGGGCGAATGTTTCGCAACATTTGAAAAATGAAATGAATTGTAACACATTTGTTTGTTTCGAATTTCAAATGTTTATACAACATTCTAACATTTGTTTAATAGTATTTCTAATGGTTTCTTTCAATAAAATAAATATTTGATTCAATGTTTTCTAATAATTTGATTCAAATTATGCAATATTCGAAAAATTTGAATTTATATATTTGTAATAGTATTTCTAATGCTTTCTTTAAATTTAAAGGGACATGAAACCCAAAAATGTTCTTTCATAATTCAGATAGAGAATACAATTTTTAACAACTTTCCTATTTACTCATCTAATTTGCTTCATTCTTTAGATATTCCTCATTGAAGAAATAGCAATGCACATGGGTGAGCCAATCACACGAGCCATCTATGTGCAGCCACCAATCAGCAGCTACTGAGCCTATCTAGATATGCTTTTAAACAGAGGATATCAAGAGAATTAAGCAAATTAGATAATTAAAGTAAATTGGAAAGTTGTTTAAAATGGCATGCTCTTTCTAAATCATGAAAGAAAAAATGTGGGTTTCATTTTCATGCCCCTTTAATATTAGAATTATGCAATATTCGAAATAGAAAAAATCAAATTGATATATTTGTATCTATTATGTTCCAATTTACTAAATTTCCTACCACATGAACTATTGAACTTCTGAATAGTACAGGTAGCCTTCAGTTTACGCCGGGGTTAGGTTCCAGAAGGAATGGTTGTAAATCAAAACCGTTGTAAATTGAAACCCAGTTTATAATGTAAGTCATGGGGAAGTGAGGGAGTTAGGTTCCAGGCCCCTCTCAAAATTGACATAAGTAACACCTAATACATTATTTTTAAAGCTTTGAAATGAAGACTTTAAATGCTAAACAGCATTATAAACAAGGTCAAATAATCACACAACACAGAATATATAATTAAACTAAGTTAAATGAACAAAAACATTTGCTAAAACAGTATTATAACCTAATACAATAATCACACCACACAGAAAATATAATCAAGCTAAGTTTAATGAACAAAAACATTTGCTAACAGCACCTAATAAAATAATTACACAACAGACTGCATCATCATCAAACTAAGTTTAATGAACAAAAACGTTTTTTACTTGCATTTTTCTGCAAATAGTTCTCTGCATTGTTAGCATGTTAGATAATATTGGGTCTGCACCTATTCTATACATTTCAATCTGCAGTGATTAATAGGCAGTTAGGCACTCTCACCTTAAGCTGCTGGACAGGAAGATAATAGGGAAGTGGCTGCTAGATCTTGTTCGCTCAATAGCTCTGGTCTGCTCTGTACACACAGATTCATTTCAGGCTGTAAAGCTTGCTTAATTTTGCTGCAACACAAGCGGACAGCTCCACTTACTGGCTATTTTAATTAGTGCACTGCTTTTCAATGCATTTCAATAGCAGTCACATGACTGAAAAAAAAGGTTGTTATTCTGAAACGGCGCAAATTGAACCGGCGTAAACCGAGGGCCACCTGTATTTGTTAAATCGAATGTTATGTTCGAAATTTCGAAAGTGGACATTTGATCTAATTATGAAAATTCAAATTCGAAAGTGACATTCGAAAGCTGTAAATAGCATTTGATTATAGAATTTTTAAGAATATTCGTTCTTGTCAACATTCGATTATGTAAATGCAGTTTCTACAATAACATTTGTTCTAAGATTCAAATTCGTATATAAACACATTCGCCCATCCCTAGTTACAATGTTTTATTTTTCTTAATTAAACATTTGACAGGTGAATTAAATGTTGAGTTTAATGTCCCTTTAATTGTGGATGGACTTTTAAATTTTTATAAACAAATCCAAATTCTAGAAATTACATTTACCCCTAATGACTTATATAAAAGTTATTAAAGAGAGTTATACCCAGTTCACATTTTAAAGAAAAAAAAATATTAGTTTGTTCTTAAAGTTTAAATTTATCGTATGATCTTATTAAACTTTAATATATGTTTCATATTCTTTATAAAATACAACATTCAATAATAAACGTTTTCTTTTAATGTATTTCATGATCTGTTAGAGAATGAATGTGTTGAGCATCACATCTTGCAATGCAGATGCTGTGTACATCAATATATCAATACACAGAGGAAAATGAAGCAGTGAGATTGAAATTTGTTTTATATAGGTTAAATAATGTATTAATTTGTAATGGTGTACCGCTTTGTCATTGATTTATTGAGGAGTGTTATAATGTAAGATAAAACGCAAAAAAAAATACACTTTGTTTTTAAAATAGGCTTAAACTTAAAGGGATAAAAAGGTCAAAATTGAAATGTGTATGTGTGCATTTCATTTTTAAATAGAATAATGTTTGCAATATATTTTCATTAGCAAAAATGCCTATAGTAAATTGTATTACTGTTTTTCAGTGGCATATGCACATATCCAGCGCTACGGAATTTGGCAGCGCTATACAAATAAATAATAATAATATGCTCTGGGCCTGTGCAACAGTATTCAAACACTAGACCATCTCAGAGAGTCAGCAGTGGCTTGTATGACACAAGTTACATCTTCACATGCCCTATATATGCAACCTCTAGCTCTCTGAGCATAAAGTGATAATAAACCCCAACATTTTCTTTTATGATCCAGATAGAACATACAATTTTAAACAACTTTCCAATTTAATTCTATTATCAAATTTTCTTCATTCTCTTGTTATCCATTGCTGAAGGGACAGCATTGCTCTGCTGACAGGAAGCTGAAAATATCTATTTAGCCAATCACAAGAGATAAATGTGTGCAGGCACCAATTAGCAGCAGCTCCCACTAGTGTATGATATGTGTGTATTCATTTTTTATCAAGGGATACTAAGAGAACGAAGCACTTTTGAAAACAGAAGTGAATTTAAAAGTGTCTTAAAATGACATGCGCTATCTGAATTATGCAAGTTTAATTTTGACTTTCCTAACCCTTTAAAGAAACATTAAACACCTGCTAAAATGCCTAAAACTGTGCTGCAGTGTTAGGAGATTTTTTTTTATTTTTGACTGATATAGTAATAAAATACATTTTCAACATTGTATTATATAAGTTAGTGAGTGCACGATTCAGACACTATCACTGAAAATAGTAGGCTCTGGGGAGGGAGACCAGTCCTAGAAATAAAGGGTAATGCTTGTATATGGAAATCCGAACTCCGGGATCTGGTTATATCCAATGGTTTCTGAGGACTTTTGACCCTGCATTGCATAATACTGCACCGGGAGATCCTTACTCTACCAGCCCGAACGTTACATCCAATCTTGGGCTCAAAGCATGACTCCTAAAGCAGCCCAGCCTGTCACTCCCAGGAAGCATGTGCAAACTCTGCAACTGCAGCTCGTCATCAACAAGGAACTGTCTGGCAACTCTACAAACTGGGGAGCATCCTCAAACTACTATCTATGTCAAGCACTTAGCCGGCAGTAGGAGACACACTTTGAGCCCATGGTGTAATCTAACGTTTGAGCTGAAAGAGTAAGGATGTCGCGGTGCAGTATTATGCACTGCAGGGTCAAAAGTCCTCAGGAACCATTGGATATAACCAGATCCGAGAGTTCGGATTTCCCTATGCAAGGCGTACCCTTTATTTCCAGGACTGGTCCCCCCCTCTTCCCCAGAGCTTGCTATTTTCAATTATGGTGTCTGAAGCCATGCAAATATCTCTTCAAACTTGGGGTCACACTTGACTCAGATCTTTCTTTCACTCCTCACATTCAGTCCTTGGCTAAAGCCTGCCACTTGCACCTTAAAAACATTGCTAAAATTAGACATTTCCTTACACAAGACACAACAAAGATTTTAATCCACTCTCTCATCCTTTCCCGCCTCGACTACTGCAACTCCATCCTCTCTGGTCTCCCTAGCTGCCGCCTAGCTCCTTTACAATCCATAATGAATGCCTCTGCCAGGCTCATCTTCATTACACATCGCTCTTCATCTGCTGCACCTCTCTGCCAATCTCTTCACTGGCTTCCTCTTGCCTCCAGGATTAAACACAAAATTCTCACTCTTACACACAAAGCCCTCAATTGCATTGCTCCCCCCTACATCTCAGACCTTGTCTCCAGATACTCTCCCTCCCGCCCCCTTCGCTTCGCTCATGATCTCCTACTCTCCTCCTCACATTCCCGTTTACAAGATTTCTCAAGACTGGCTCCCATCTTATGGAATTCTTTGCCTCGCTCCACAAGACTCTCCCCTAGTTTTAAACGCTTCAAGTGCTCCCTGAAGACTCTACTATTCAGGGACACTTACAACCTACACTAACCTTCCTATCTCCACTGCTATCCCCTTAAACCCCATAGCATATAAGCCTATGAGCCCAGCTGCTTGTAGTCCACCTTCATAAGAGCCGACTACAACAGTGCAACTCTCGGCAGGACTTGTAATTGTTTTTTTATATACCACCCATGTTCATAGCACTGCGGAACCTGTGGGCGCTCTACAAATACCTGATAATAATAATAACCACAGTGAGCGAGTGCTGCAGATGTGATTCCTCTCTAAGCAGCATACATAATAAAACAATGTGCCGTGTGTGTCATGTGACAGCTTTGCCCATGTGTAACGTATGTTACAATATGGCAGCATGTGTAGGAGTATCAAGGGCAGGTACAACATTGTAATTGAAAACACATTTTTTGAACAATTTGAGGTAAACTGACAAGATGGCATAGACATCCATGCTGATTTTGATTAATCAGAAGGAGTTAGGTTTAAGGATTTTAGCAGGAGGGGTTGTGCAGGGGCCACACAGCATATGTGTGTATACATCTGAAAAACAGAAATAACTTGTACTAGAAACATTTTTGATAATGGAACTATAATGCAAAAATGCTTCTATTTAAAAATGAAATGAGCCCATGCACATTTCTATTCTGTCTGTCTTAGTCATAAAGTGGCCTTTGCTAATATAAATTAAAACTTGGTTTAAACAGAACAAAAAAATCAACCCCATGTATCTATAGTGTATGTGCAATCAAATATGTGTATGTTCTAAATACAAATGCATTAATTTTAATTAGGCTGTGTGTTAGTGTATATGTACGTCTGTGTATGTACATAGTGTGTGCATTTGTGTGTGTAAGTGAGTGAGTGTTTATCTGTGTGTGTGTGTGTGTGTGAGAGAGAGAGAGTGAATCTGTGTGAAAGAGTATATCTGTGAGAGAGTATATCTCTGTGTTTGAGAGAGAATGTATATCTGTGTGACTGTGTGTGTGACAGCGTGTATCTGTGTGAGTGAGAGAGTGGCTGTGTGTGTGTGTGAGTCAGTGTCTGTGTGTGTGTGTGACAGCGTGTATCTGTGTGAGTGAGAGTGTTTGTGAGTGTGTGTGTGTGTTTGTGACAGCATGTATCTGTGTGAGTGAGAGTCTGTGTGTGTGTGTGACAGTGTATCTGTGTGAGTGAGAGAGTGTCTGTATGTGACAGATTG
This sequence comes from Bombina bombina, assembly GCF_027579735.1. Classification (NCBI taxonomy): domain Eukaryota; kingdom Metazoa; phylum Chordata; class Amphibia; order Anura; family Bombinatoridae; genus Bombina; species Bombina bombina. The sequence goes on from NC_069505.1 coordinate 336,753,406, forward strand.
TATCTATGTGAGTGAGAGTGTCTGTGAGTGTGTGTGTGTGTGTGTGTGTTTGTGACAGCATGTATCTGTGTGTGTGTGTGACAGTGTATCTGTGTGAGTGAGAGAGTGTCTGTGTGTGACAGCGTGTATCTGTGTGAGTGAGAGAGTGTCTGTGTGTGACAGCGTGTATCTGTGTGAGTGAGAGAGTGTGTTTGTGTAGGACAGCGTGTATCTGTGTGTGTGAGTGAGTGTGCGTGTGTGACAGAGTATGTGTGTGCAAGAGAGTGTGTGTATCTGTGTATTAGAGGGCAAATTGGCTGGCTACACACATTTGTCTCTTGTTATTGCTTCACCAGATGATCAGCTAGCTTCCAGTAGTGCATTGTTGCTCTGGAGATGACTTTAACTATGTGCTTTATCCCTTTGCATGGGTTAAACACAGTTTTATGCAAGAAATAGTGCAATAATAAAATGATCTACTATATTATAGAATTTTCTTTTTGCACTTTTATGTTCTTTTATAGGGACATGAAACACAATTTTTACTTTCATAATTCAGATAGACTATATAAGTTTAAATAACATTCCAATTTACCTCTAATATATAAGTTGCTTAGTTCTCTTGCTATCCTTTTTGAAAAGTATTCCCAGGTAGGCTAAGGAACTGGAATCTAGCTGTTGATTGATGGCTGCAAAAATATACCTCTTGCTATCCGCTTACGAATGTGTTCAGCAAGCTCCCAGCAGTGCATTGCTGGTCTTTCAATAAAGGATACCAAGAGAATGAAGCAAAATTGATGATAGGAGTAAATTGGAAATCGGTTTAAAATTGCATGCTCTAAATCATTAAAGAAGAACTTTCGGTTTCATGTCCTTTTAACTTTAAGAAACAATCCATTCCACACCTTTTTTTTTAAACTAAATGTCAGTGGTCAATCAGTTCCTGATGCTGGAGTAGGCTCCTTACATGTGCATTATTTGTGTTTATGCACACTGAACTAGTAACTACTGACATAACAGCAGCATGTAAAGTCTGTGTTAAATACCAGCCTTAAAATATAAATGCACATACAAAAACAGAAATACAAAGTGCTCAACCAGGAATGAAAAACAGCTAAGTCGTTTGTTCTATGGCGACTTACCAGTTGGGAGCAGCCTCTTTTAGTCCAATTGTGCTTTTCACAGAGGAGAACTTTCCTAAAATATAGGAGTCTGATCCCTCCTAACAAGATCAGTCCATCCACAAAATACAAGGCAATCCTCCTCTGAACAAGGAACATGGCAACACTAGACAATCGTTTCAGCCTTCTTTGGGCCTCGTCAGTGAGGTTTAGCCATATTAAGCACATTGAGCAAGGAGTCCATGTCTAGTTTCCCCATCACCCTTAGGAAGACTTCCCTAGGGTGTATATAAGTCTGTAATTGGATGACGGCTGTCACATGATACAGGGGGTGGGTTATGGGGAAAAAAATACATTTTATTATGCATTTGTTGGTTATGCAATTCTGCTGTATTTAATGGTGCTTTAAATGAAAAGTGAGAAACATATTGAAAGCACATTTCATACTAAACAGATTTATACTAATATAATTAAAATTATTTTTTACATAATTAAACATTTTGTAGGAAATTAAATTTGGAATGCTCCTTTACAAACAAAATTTGGTGGACTATTAATTGGTTAGCATATACTGCTATTAGTAAAGTTACACTCTCTGTTTAATTATTTTGTAGTTTGTTATTTTAATATAAAACAGTACAGTTGGTTTCTTATGCTTTGTAGGGATCTTAGTTCCTTATCTCTGGAGTTCAATGCTTCTTTCTTTAGACTGAAGCAGCCACCATACATTTATATTCCAATGGGCAACCATATTGAAATGCCAGTGTTAACTACCTAGGAGCATTAAAGGAACAGTCAAGTTACTTTTATCATCAAATTTGCTTTATGTAAATATGTATTACCCTTCAGCATACTGAAAAAAAAGAAAATTGCTGTTGCTCCATGACATCACCACAACTGGAAGTTTGGTATGTCAGTGATGAAGTCTCCAAATTAAGAATTGGACCCACCACCCACAATCTATCCAGTGAAGAAAAATAGGCCCTAAAAGCGATCAAAAACTGGGATGATGTGATCATAAGAGAAGCCGATAAGGGTGGCAATATAGTGATATGGCCCATCCCTATGTATACCAAACAAGTAGAGAAACAACTTAAAAACAAGTAGTGTTACCAAAAATTATTTAATAATCCCAGCGAAATCTATAATAAAATCTTTAAAGATGCCCAGAGTAAGGGAATTATAAATCCAGATGAAATAAAGTTCCTCTCATTCAAGGATCTGAAAGTTGTGACCGTTTACCTTATTCCAAAGATTCATAAGAACATTGATATTCCCCCAGGTAGACCTATCGTATCAGGGAATGAAAGCCTATCAGAACATGCAAATAAATATATCGATAACAGACTCAGGGAATTTGTGAAGGCTCTTCAGTCTTTTGTTAAAGATACCATGGATGTACTACATAGACTTGATAATATCATAGTAGGGGAGAACACATGGCTAGTAACAGCAGACGTAGAGTCCCTATATACCTCAATAGAACATTATAGGGGACTCAAAGCTGTCCAGTTCTAAAGAGGAACCAACACATGAAAATGTTATTCTCAAATTGCTTGAGTTTGTTTTGAGATACAATTTTTTCACGTTTGCCAACCAATTTTACCTGCAAATACAAGGAACTGCAAAGGGCACAGTGTGTGCCCCCACCTTCGCTAACCTATTCTTAGGATGGTGGGAGAGGCAAATTGTATTTTCTGATGTTCACACCTTAGAGACTGACCAAATACCATTATGGATTTGTTATATCGACGATATTCTATTCCTATGGGAAGGAACTAGGGAGGACCTCAAAGCATTCTTAGAAAAGCTGAATAAGAACACACTTAATATCAAGTTAACTTATACAATGAGTCAAACCCAACTTAACTTCCTGGACCTTTCCATACTTAAGAATCATGATGGAAAAATCAAAACCAACTTATATAGGAAGGAGACTGCAACAAACAGCCTATTGCACAAAAGTAGTGCACATGCTTCAGGAACTATAAAATCACTACCTGTGGGTGAGTTCCTCAGACTATGTAAAAATTGCAGTGATATTCCATTTTTCAATCAACAAGCTCAAGACTTGGAAAACAGACTACTAGACAGATGTTATAGTAAAAGGAGTATCAAAAAAGCGAAATCCAGAGCTCTCAACACCAATAGATCGCATCATTTAAAGAAAAAAAACTAAAGAGAGCGATACTCAAACTCGCCTAATATTAACCTACAACCCATAAACACATTTGGTAGCTGAAATAATGAATAAACAATGGGACATACTCAAGATGGATCAAGATCTTAAACCTATAGGGGGTGATAAAGTTCAAATATGGTACAAAAGAACTAGAAATATCAAAATATGATTTCCAGTAGTCATTTTTTTTTTTTTTATATGATTTTTATTGAGGATGAAATCAAATAACATACAGGAAATCCAGTATACAATAACATGAACACATCGGGCATCCAGTGCCACAACAAAATGTAATATATGATTAACGTAATACAAAAGCGTAAAAGTAATGGAGTACCAAATTACAGTCAATAATCTGGAATATACCTGCATGAGAGTGTGAAAGGAATAGAGAATATCAACTTTTCATCCCTGATTTTCCACCTCCCTAAGAGAAATGAGGCCATTTTAAGTCCTCCTATATAATTATTATAGAGAATAACAGGAGGGTTTTTACATTATAAGATCCCATTTAGGACCTTCATGAAGCTTATCAAGTCATAGTACTCCCTCTCCTAGTACATACCTCCAGGACAGGGAGCACATATTATGAACAAACATAAAGGAGGGGCAGTGGCGTCGCTACAGGGGGGCAAGGGGGGGCATTTGCCCCCCCTAGAAAATGGCTTGCCCTACCATTTGCCCCCCCGCCAGCCCCAGGCTGCAGTATTGTTGATTTAAAAAAAAAAAGTGTTTTAATTCCTATTGTGTCCTCCACCAAATGGTCATCATGTGACCACAATTTCACCCAATACCGGCACAGTCAGTCAGTGCAGTTATTGGCGCATGTGACTACATGTGCTGTGTAAACTGGCCTGACTCTCTCAGTGCGGACAGCGAGGCATGCGGCTGGGGAACAGCTGTGGCAAAGTGTCCCTGAGGACGCTTTCATGACGACAGTGATCTAGGTCTCTAGTCCAGGAGGTGGGTATCTGACATAGAGTGACTGTGTGAGTGTGTATTTACGAAGCAGTGAGCACCATAACATTATGTAAATAGTTTAAAAAAAAATGCATAACATTTGAGGTACATTTAATATTATTAAATCCGGTGTTAGCAATGTGATTGTATTACAATCACACTGCTAATACCGGATTTAATAATAACTCTTTCTATGTAGATTGAATTTGTCACTGACTCACTGATAATCATGGTAATTGTCCTGCTGCCCCCTCCCTTCATTGAAGTTTACATGTGTGCGTTTATTTTAATTTGTGACATATTTGTATAATTTCACCAGCATTTTATAATAAAGTGTGTTTATAACAATATTTTAAAATATCGCAGTGCTGACATTGGGTGATACACAGTGACAGTGTCAATTTACATACATTTTGTCCTGTAATATATATGCAAACTTTTTTTTTATTTAGCTATAAAATGTGTTCTATTTGGATCAACTGTCTAAATTTCTTTGCAAAGTTCAAGAACAAAAATGAACAGCTCAGTAACTTAGAGAAGTCTGGAATTGTTTTGTAGGCTGTGGGGGCGCATGTCTGAGCCGGCACCATAGATAAAAAATGTACATCAAAACAAACGGCCTGAGTGTCAAGAGCTTTACGTGCAGGCAGCAGGGTCCTGTAAGGGGAGAAGTCAGGAATTGTTTTGCAGGCTGTGGGGGCGTGTGTCTGAGCCGGCACCATAGATAAAAAATGTACATCAAAACAAACAGCCTGAGTGTCAAGAGCGGTACGTGCAGGGTCCTGTAAGGGGATACAGCTCAAGTCTCCCACACAAAGATCGTTTAAAGGTACATATGCCAGCACTCATTAATTGTTATACAAAGAAGGCAGAGCACAACTAGTTCACAATGAGTGAGACTGGGAGCTCTTCAAGACAGTGCAGCACATTGTTAGGAATGGAAAACCTGTATGTTATGCAGTGCTATAAGGGCAGTGACCTACATTAACACCCTTATGGTGGGTCCAGCAGCCATAAAACTGCAATCTCATTACATGCAGTTCAGTGGGTTGCTAATGTATATGTAAGTAGTGATGCTCCTGGGGTCACTAAATTGGATTAGGTGACTGTACTGCTTGATTTATTCCTCATATTGTTTCTCACTCAAGCTTTTCATAAAGTTTTTATTGTTTTCCATGTTTTTATTTGTAAACAGTCAGTGTCTGTGTGTCTATATGTGTGTGTCTGTTATGTGTGGCTATGTTTGTATGTCTTAGTTTTATGTGTGCCTATGTATATGTGTGTGCACCTCTGTTTGTGTGTCTGTGTGCTTCTGCACATCTGTGTTTATGTATTAGTGTGTGCTTATCTGTGTTTATCTATGTGTATGTTGTGTAGTGTGTGTGTACATGTATATGTGTATGCTGTGTGTGTATATGTAGTGTGTGTGGAATGCTGTGTAGTGTGTGAATGTGTATGTTGTGTAGTGTGTGAACGTGTGTATGTGTATGCGATGTAGTGTCTGTGTGTATATGTGTATGCTCTGTAGTGTGTGAATGTGTATGCTGTGCAGTGTGATTGTGTGCGTGTGTATGCTATATAGTGTGTGTGAATATGTGTGTGCTGTGTAGTGTGTGAATGTGTGTATATGTGTGTGTATGCTATGTAGTGTGTGAATGTGTGTATATGTGTGTGTATATGGAATTTGTGTAATTTAGGATATTTTTGTTAAATGTGAATGTATGTTCTAGAAAATAAATACACACACACACACACATTCACACAGCATACACATATATACATACACACACTACACATATATACACACATATTCACACACACACTACACAGCATACACATATGCACACACATATTCACACACACTACACAGTATACACATATTCACACACACTACACAGCATACACATTCACACACTACACAGCATACACATATACACACACACACATTGTGTAGTGTGTGAATGTGTGTGTGTGTGTATATGGGTATGCTATGTAGTGTGTGAATGTGTGTGTGTATATGTGTATGCTGTGTAGTGTGTGAATGTGTGTGTGTGTATGCTATGTAGTGTGTGAATGTGTGTGTGTATGCTATGTAGTGTGTGAATGTGTGTGTGTGTATATGTGTATGCTGTGTAGTGTGTAAATGTGTATGCTGTGTAGTGTGTGTGACTATGTGTATGCTGTGTAGTGTGTGTGTGAATGTGTGTGTGTATATGTGTATGCTGTGTAGTGTGTGTGAATGTGTGTGTGTATGCTGTGTAGTGTATGTATATATGTGTATGCTGTGTGAATGTGTGTGTGTATTTATTTATTTTCTAGTACATACATTCACATTTAACAAAAATATCCTAAATTACACCTACAGTAGAGAATATCTTTTTTTACACTGACTACTAATTAAAGGGACAGGAAACCCCAACATTTTCTTTCATAATTCAGAGCATGGGATGTGATTTTAAACAACTTTCTAACTTCTGTTATCTAATTTTCTTTGTATCCTTTGTTGAAAGTCATACCTAGGTAGGCTCAGGAATATCAATGCCCTACTGGCAGTAGCCTGTGGTTTAAAGGGCTCCACTAAATGTGAGCAATTTTTCTTCCAGTCCTCAGTATTACCCAACTGTCTTATACACACACATAAACACTGGCATATACACTAGAATTGACACCTTTTCTTCAAGCCCAACCAGAACACTAAAGGGCAATCATAAAAAAAAAACTGAATAAAATGGCTAAATCTGGATCACAACTTCATCATAAACCTGGGCACATAATTCAAAACCCAAACTGTCCGGGTCAATCCTGGACAGGTGGCAACTCTTATATATACACACATAAAGACTGACATATACACAGACACATAAAGACTGACATATATACACACACACATAAACACTGACATATTTACACACACATAACACTGACATATATATACACATACACACACACAAAACATAAAGACTGACATATACACACACACACACACACATAAACACTGACATATACACACACACACTGACATATATATACACATACACACACACTGACATATATATACACATACACACACACACACACACTGACATATATATACACATACACATAAACACTGACATATATACACACACACCACATAAACACTGACATATATACACATAAACACTGACATTTATATACACACACATATACATAAACACTGACATATATATATATACACACACAAATACTGACATATATACACACACACACACAAAACATAAAGACTGACATATATACACACACATAAACACTGACAGACATACATACACTGACTTATACACACACACACACACACACACTGACATACACACATATACCAAAAATTGCAGCGTGGCGCTAATGTTCGGGTTTGGCTTGAAGAAAAGGTGGTAACCCTACACGAGGCAGCCGCCTAATTATTAGTGCCCCCCCAGTTTTGACTGTTATATCTATGTGGCCCCCCTATATTTTGTTCCTAGAGTCGCCACTGAGGAGGGGTAATATCAAAAACAAGAAGCCTATCAATGTTAAAACATACAATGGTCTGATCAAATGAGAGCTTAAGAAATAACATACACTAGATAAAGTTATCTTCGTATCTGATGGTGACAATACACAACCTGTGCTGAAACAATGATCTAGGTTAAATGCTGCTAAATTGTCTCAGCTTATCCAAACTGCTCAGTACAAATATCTGCTTCTGATAGATAGAATGCTATATTTTGATTATAGATGGGGAGTTTCTTTGGGAATCTGCGTTCCTATGTTTACAAGGTAAACAGAAAGTTTAGGGGGGAGGTGGAATGATAGTTATATAAATCACGTTTGCAAGTCTGCTAGGATTAGTCAAATAAGGTATAGATGGGCATATATAGTGGACAATAACCTTATGTAAAAGCATAAAATAAATTATATAAGTACCTCCTTCAGAGTAGAAATCTACTAGTCATGGGCACATGGGGGTAAATATGCATAACTAATATAGATCAGAATTATACCCTGTATACTTTCTCATGCAACATATGGGAATGGATGCAGGCAGGACCAGAGTGAAGCTGCATGGATTATAGAAAAATAGTCTTATTTAAGACCAGTGCACTTCAGGGTAAATCTTATGCCAATGTTAACAAAATAATTTTCTACAGGACTATAACCCTACAGACAAGTTTGTAACTAGCATGTCATGGATAGGCATTTCCGTTGAGGCCTGTAGGGTTCTAATATAATAGCGGTACTGTAAACATGGGTGGTGTCCCTATTACACTATACATTTCGAGATCAACAAATAGGCTAGAAATATATATTCCCTATTGGAGAACATTACTACGTGTAAATAGTGTCACTTTAAATACAGCATATAACAGGTCCGCAAACCAACACATCGCACACACATACAGTCATAAATTTTAAGAGCTCCTATCAAAAACAATATATCTCTAAGGAGAAAAGTAATAGTGTTAAACATTAAAGCGTGTCAAGGCAATGTTTTATGCCAAGTAGTGACACATGTAATATATAAGCCTTAGTTTTGAATTATCTATGAGGCCAATATGTCAGACATAGTATACTATATAGTCAGCAGTATATATCCTTCATGAGCAAACAATAAGCTATTGTATAACCTAGTGAAGGTCTTCACAAAGTAACTAGCAAGTAAATTTCAACTGGATTATAACTTCAGAAACAAACCTATATAAAACGATATCACATGTAATATGAATCAAACGTATAAACATTGCAAAGAATTAACTACTGGGATATATTTTAGCTGCAGCAGTAAACCAGTTAGCAGCACGACTTATCACAAAATAGTCATCCTTATCCCACTCCAGATCGCCAGGCTGAGCAGTGTTCCATAGACCCCAATTCAGTTCTAGTCCCCATGTTCACATGTTGCACAAACCAACCATTTAAGGCGATATATGGCGGAACTGAATCATCTTTGGTCGCTCGTGAGCCCACCCCGCCAGTTCTGATCAGCTTGCTACATACTAGATGCCGCTTGCCGCAGCCCCGAGGGCGCCTTCCCAGGGCCCGACCCGCAGCATCCGCCAAAATGGACGAGGTCAGCACAATACAATACCGGGTTCGCTCTCCGGACAGTTCCTCATCTGCGCCAAATAATCCTTGAGGCCTCTTACACATATCTCTATCCACACACTGGGGCGATTCCTCCAGAGTTCCACGTGGCCGTCCTGAGTAATCTTTGACCGTGGGTCCTAAAACTTTAACCCGGTTGCATACACTAATAGTAGCGATCTCTCTCCAAAACAATCCTGTTGTCACCCGGGAACTCTCACCATCAGTGCTCCGTGCCTCATTGAAAATATCTCTGTGGGGGCTCCGGTTCTGAGAGCATTGTTGTGCGTCGTCGATAAGTACACTGCTGTATGCAGATTGCAATGTCACAATTAGGTCTTTTTCAAACTGCCCACATAGGTTGCGTATGAGCTGTATGATGTTCTCCTCCCAGCTAGGAACTACATCCATACTGTCTTCAGTATATAATGTCGGTATTTCCATTATATACCCCAGCTGCGTTGGTAGAGGCGATATCTGCGCCATCACTCACTGTGTCATATTCCTGTAGCTTTAAGAACTAAGACCAACCCACTCCTTCACCTCCCTTTAAAGGTGTGATCAGTACACCTGTGCTTTGCTTGATAATTGAAGTTTGTAGTTCCCACTCTGCTTCAAGCTCTAAAGCTAAAATCTACAGATCCTGCTTTTGTACCTGTTAAAGGAAATCCTTGTTGTCATTTCTCCAGCTTCTAAACCTAAGAAGCATTTCCTGCCGCTTTACATTTCAGGAAACAGACTTTGGCAGCAACTCTTGCAAGTCTGTGTTAACTCTGCAGTCTGATTTTCCAGCCAGCTCCGTTACTGAGTGTTTACCTCTACCAGGAAATAAGAACAGCTTCCCTGCTGTGATCCATTTTGACTCAGTGCCAACTTCGCTCTCTGCAGTTCTAAACTCACTCGCAAGTATCATTAATTTTATATACAATTGTCTCTAGCTGTATATATTCTTATCCAAAGATCTGCTGACATACAAACTGTTAAAGTGCACACAACTGGTTAAATCTGTCTCTCTCCTTCTCTCTGTATCACACACTCTGCCTGCTGTAACCTGATACCTCTTGATATATGGACATTGCAGACTGCAAATCAGTTTCTCACTTCTTAGCTTAACTAAAAAGAGACTTTGCTATAAAATTCTGCTTTTCTCAGACAAGTACCAATTAGCTGCTTGTTTGCTGCCTTCTATCTTTAAAGAACACAACTCTTTACAAGTGTGTAAAATATACAAAGGCTTCATTTCATCTGTTTTATTCACTTTATTTTGATTTTGTAAAGTGTTATAAAAAGAACTTGTACTAAGTAAAACAGCTATCTCCCTTGGTAATAACCTTTTGTATAAGCCTGTTTTACTTAAGGTTCTCTGGGAATAGCCACATTATACAAGCTTATAACAGAATTATCAAGCCATAAAGAAATTTACTAACATATATACATTATAGTTTAAAGCTTGTATATAGAAAAATCATGGATCCTGCCTCAATGGCAATTGAAATAGCTTCCTTAAACCAGAAAGTTGAAATTTTAGCACAAGGTTTGACTGAAGTTAAAAATGAAAACCACACCCTGAAGAGGTTAATGAATGATTTCTTTTCAAGGAAAGAGGCTGATCACCCTGAACCACAGGTTAACCCTCCACGTATTTTTTCTGGTGAAAGAACACGCTTTCGTGAATTCAGAAATGCATGCATGCTGATGTTTTCCATGAAGCCCAGGACATATTATACTGACAAGATCAAGGTTTGTACTACCATCTCTTATCTAACTGGAGATCCCCGTTCGTGGGCTGATAAGTTTTATGAAACTGATGATCCTATTTTGAATTCTATCAGTGAATTTTTTAAGGAGATGGCTGTCTTATATGAGGATTGCAACACCCAGTTAACCGCAGAAACAAATTTGCGCACCCTGAAGCAAGGCAAACGTCCAGTTGAGGACTATGTGGCAGATTTTCAGCTCTGGGCTACAGATTCACAGTGGAATACTGTAAGTCTAAAAAACCAATTTCGTTTAGGTCTCTCTGAACATCTTAAGGATGAGATCTCTCGCATTGAACCTCCAGACACCATGGAATCCCTCATAAAGATATGCATAGCCATGGACAGACGATACAGAGAGAGGAGAGCCGAAAAACAACACCCAGAGACTTACCTCAAAAGGTTTACACCCTCTCATTCTGAAAAGACCTCCACACAGACCTTATGATTGCCCCATTGATACCAAACCTGGGTCTATCATACCGTTCGGCCGAATTTTTCCACTCTCTCAAAAAGAATTAAAATTTCTCAGAGAGTACCTAGACGATAATCTAAGGAAAGGTTTTATTTCTACCTCAACCTCTCCTGCAGCAGCGGGCATATTCTTTGTCACAAATAAAGATGGGACCTTATGCCCAATCATTGACTACAGAGCATTAAACTCTATTACGATTAAAAATAGGTATCCACTTCCTTTAATACCTGAATTACTTGAACGGTTAACAGATGCAACCATTTTTACCAAACTAGATTTGAAGGGAGCATACAATTTAATCAGGATAAAAAGCGGTGACGAATGGAAAAGAGCATTTAGAACCCGTTATGGTCTCTTTCAATATAATGTTATGCCATTCGGCTTAACTAATGCTCCGGCCACATTTCAATTTTTCATAAACGATATTTTCAAAGACTTAATGGATGTGTGTGTTGTAATATATCTAGACGATATTTTGATATACTCCAAAAATCTAACTGATCATGTAAAACATGTAAGATGGGTTTTGTCTAGATTAAGAGAACATCAGCTATACGCCAAGGCTGAGAAATGTGTATTCCATGTAAAGACAATAAAATTTTTGGGTTACATAATTTCCCCTAACGGTGTAAACATGGATCCAGAGAAGGTTACATCCATACTCAAATGGCCTGTACCTACCTCTGTGAAATCACTTCAGAGGTTTCTAGGCTTCTCTAATTTTTATAGGAGATTCATCAAAGGATTTTCATCCATTGTCCAACCTCTAACTAAGTTAACCGGTAAGAATCGACTCGTTTGGACTGTAGAAGCCCAACAAGCTTTTGAGCATTTAAAAGAATGTTTTACTTCAGCTCCTATCCTACAGCTTCCTAATCCAGAATTTCAATTTGTGTTAGAGGTTGATGCTTCTACTGTTGGTATTGGTGCTATTCTCTCCCAACAACAAACCGATACTTCAGTCCTACATCCTGTAGCTTTTTACTCTCGACTCCTGTCTATAGCTGAAAGGAATTACTCCGTGGGGGACCTGGAACTTCTAGCTATCAAATGTGCCCTGGAACACTGGAGACACCTACTGGAAGGGACACTCAAACCTTTTACAGTTCTTACAGATCATAAGAATTTACAATATCTTAGAAAAAACAAGACCTTGTCATCAAGACAAGTCCGATGGTCTTTATTCCTGGACCGATTTAACTTTCAGATCACATATAGACCAGGTTCAAGGAACATCCAAGCTGATGCTCTTTCCCGTTCTTTCATTAAACATAATGAAAAGGAAAAACAACAAACAGTTATACCGTCGACCAAGTTTATAGCTGTAACTTCTAGCCTACAAAAAGACATTTTATTAGCTTTACTAAAATATTCTACCATTCCATCATGCTGCGTAAAGGACACCACTTCAGGTTTATACTTCTACAACAATTTGTTATACGTTCCTCCTTCTGTAAGGAAGGAGATCCTACATCTACATCATACGAACCCTATGTCCGGTCATCCTGGAATCACTAAAACCCAGGATTTATTAACAAGGAATTACTGGTGGCCTGGTTTAAGACAAGATGTAGTTACCTTTGTGTCAGATTGTCATGTATGTGCAGCTTGCAAAAAAGAACACCACAGACCTTTTGGTTTACTAAAACCATTACCTATACCTGAAGTCCCTTGGACCATGATTGGAATGGACTTCATAGTCGAATTACCACCATCTAATTCATTCACAACCATATTAGTGGTTATAGATCATCTAACTAAACTCTCTCATTTCATTCCTCTTAAGAGAATTCCAAATGCTCTCACAACAGCTAAAACATTCTTTGATCACATCGTGAAACTCCATGGTTTACCGACCTCTATAGTCACGGATCGAGGGACTCAGTTTACATCCAGGTTTTGGAAGGCACTATGTAAATTGTTAAGAATCTCCTCAAGAATGACAACAGCATTTCATCCCCAATCTAATGGCCTTACTGAAAGACTGAATCAGACTTTGGAGCAATACTTAAGGTGTTATATCTCACAGAACCAGGATGACTGGGTTGAATGGTTACTGCTTGCAGAGTTCGCATACAACAATTCCATCAACTCTTCTACTAAAGTTTCACCCTTCTTTGCCACTTATGGTTACCATCCAACCACTGTACCCAACTCCATCTCCACCTCAAAATCACCTTATGCTCTGGATTATGTCTCTAATTTGAAACAAACTATGACTTCCCTAAAGATTCACTTAGAGAAATCTAAATGTACCCAAAAGAGTTATTTTGATAAAAAACATCTAACTCCACCTCAATACTCAGTTGGCGATAGAGTTTGGCTCTCAACAAAAAACCTCAAATTAAAGGTACCAAGCAAAAAACTGGCTAACCAGTTCATAGGTCCGTTCAAGATAAAAAGAATGATCAACCCTAATGCAGCGATTCTTGATCTACCTGTATCTTACAGGATACACCCATCCTTCCATGTTTCTCTATTTAAACCCTATCAAGGATCTGATGTTTATATTCCTCAAGTCATCAAGGACTCTCCTCAGCTGATAGAAGATCAAACGGAATTCGAAGTGGAATCAATTCTTTATTCGCGCCGCCGGGGTAGAACGATTGAGTATCTGGTACATTGGAAAGGGTATGGTCATGAGGAGGATTCTTGGATACCCCTTAGGGACTTACATGCTCCCCAATTGCTCACATCCTTCCATCGTCTACATCCTGGCAAACCAGGTTTGGATCCGGGAAGGGGGCGCCCCTGAAAGGGGGGATCTGTCATATTCCTGTAGCTTTAAGAACTAAGACCAACCCACTCCTTCACCTCCCTTTAAAGGTGTGATCAGTACACCTGTGCTTTGCTTGATAATTGAAGTTTGTAGTTCCCACTCTGCTTCAAGCTCTAAAGCTAAAATCTACAGATCCTGCTTTTGTACCTGTTAAAGGAAACCCTTGTTGTCATTTCTCCAGCTTCTAAACCTAAGAAGCATTTCCTGCCGCTTTACATTTCAGGAAACAGACTTTGGCAGCAACTCTTGCAAGTCTGTGTTAACTCTGCAGTCTGATTTTCCAGCCAGCTCCGTTACTGAGTGTTTACCTCTACCAGGAAATAAGAACAGCTTCCCTGCTGTGATCCATTTTGACTCAGTGCCAACTTCGCTCTCTGCAGTTCTAAACTCACTCGCAAGTATCATTAATTTTATATACAATTGTCTCTAGCTGTATATATTCTATCCAAAGTTCTGCTGACATACAAACTGTTAAAGTGCACACAACTGATTAAATCTGGCTCTCTCCTTCTCTCTGTATCACACACTCTGCCTGCTGTAACCTGATACCTCTTGATATATGGACATTGCAGACTGCAAATCAGTTTCTCACTTCTTAGCTTAACTAAAAAGAGACTTTGCTATAAAATTCTGCTTTTCTCAGACAAGTACCAATTAGCTGCTTGTTTGCTGCCTTCTATCTTTAAAGAACACAACTCTTTACAAGTGTGTAAAATATACAAAGGCTTCATTTCATCTGTTTTATTCACTTTATTTTGATTTTGTAAAGTGTTATAAAAAGAACTTGTACTAAGTAAAACAGCTATCTCCCTTGGTAATAACCTTTTGTATAAGCCTGTTTTACTTAAGGTTCTCTGGGAATAGCCACATTATACAAGCTTATAACACACTGCTACCTCGAGGTCAACCAGAGTGTCCTTGATTCCTGTGATTAGTATACGAAATGTTCCCAGCCTCATTCAAACTGTTGTAAAGGGAAGTTTCTCTCTAGGGTCTTGGTCATAGATCATAAATGTCCAGATAATCCAAGTATTAACCCTAATATCCATCAATTTGGCAGGAGCTCATAAGATGTGCGACTTGGCTGCTCAAAGGCTAGCTCCGCCTCCCCTCCATTAGTCATTTTTACCCTGGAAAAACTAAAACTTCAATTGCTCCTGGTTCCTTTCCCTGTGGCACATGCTCAACTTGCAATCACATTAAGAAAACCAACACTATTCAAGATGCATTTGGGCAAACACACAAAATTAAAAATGATATCAGCTGCTCAACAGAAGACGTGATAAACATACTATGAATGAAATAAATGAAAAGTGAGAAACATATTGAAAGCACATTTTATACTAGATTTGATGCAGGATTTAATTTTTAAACTGTTTACTGCTAACTTCGCTCTAACCAGCAAATTTTCTCTTTCCAGCGAGATCCATTACTTTTCATAGGAGACATATCAACACTCGCAGGAGCTGACCCTTTTTTAAGATAATTTCTTAAGGGTAATCCCTGTGAGGGTCTGTGTGAAAAGCCACGTCTGATCTGGTAATGTTTAGATAATCTGTCCATTAGACTTGACATGTCATAGCACAACTATATACCTCATAGGGTGAAAGGAAATGTCTTGCAGTGACCCTTGTGTACTCAGTTCTGTTTAGAAAGGGAGATGTGATTGGGTGTGCTGTTTTATTGGATAAATGGTTATGATTTTATTAAACTGAAGGTTAAGTACAGTTGCCTTTTTTTTTTTTAAATAAAAATGACATTAAACCCTACATTTTTATTTTGTTATTCCTACAAAGCATACAATTGTATAATCTAAAACATAGTTATAAAATGGCTGCCATATATTTCTCTAGTCACGTGCACACCCATCCACCTTCCTACCTGCTTTTCAACAAAGGATACAAAAATAACAAGGTAAATTTAATAATAGAAGTAAATTAGAATTTTTTTTTTTTTATTGTACGCTCTATCTAAATCATAATATTTGGAGGGGGTTTTAGGCCCCTTTAATGGAAAAAAGGAGATTAAACACCTACTTTTGTGTAAAGAATGGTTCTTGCCACAAATGCTCCCTAAAGATGCTAAAAAGCAAAGTAATCTAGGTTTTCTAAATGATTCAAACATCAAGTTACAGAATTTTCTTTTTTCACAAAAGCAAGAGGTTTTTCTAATGACCATTTAATATTATATAATATTTACAAGCAATATAAATAATTGACAATGTTTTTAATCCTGTTTTGTACTTCATTTTTGAGTGTTGCAGACATTTTAACTCTTCCTATTAAAGGGCTTTGATACTAAAAACAATCTTCTGTGTACCCTCAGGAGAAAAATGGGTTCATTGCAGTGCTTTTTCATTTGAAAAATTGATAGTCCTGTACAGCATAAACTAATTTTTATCTGTGGGAGTTATCCCTATTAGCCATTGAGTATTTGAGTCTCACGAATGAGTTGTACACAATCATGCACTTCCTATGAATTTCAACCTAAATTTAAACAGCTTTTACTTAAAGGGACAGTCAACACCAGAATAGATAATCCCTTAATTACCCATTCCCCAGTTATGCATAACCAACACAGTTATAATAATACAATGTTTACCTCTGTAATTACCTTGCATCTAAGCCGCTGCAGACTGCCCCCTTATTTCAGTTCTTTTGACAGGCTTGCATTTTAGCCAATCAGTGCTCACTCCTCGGTAAATTCACGTGCACTAGCTCAATGTTATCTATATGAAACATGTGAACTAATGCCCTCTAGTGGTGAAAAAGTGTCAAAATGCATTTAGATTAGAGGCTGCCTTCAAGGTCTAAGAAATTAGCATATGAACCTCCTAGGTTTAGCTTTCAACTAAGAATACCAAGAGAACAAAGCAAAATTGGTGATAAAAGTAAATTGGAAAGTTGTTTAAAATGACATGCCCTATTTTAATCATGAACATTTTTTTGGACTTGGCTGTCCCTTTAATCTTCTTCATGTAAAAAAAATTATTTCATATATATGATTACATTTTCTGAGTTATATGTCATTTTAACTTATATTAAATGGACAGTCTAGCCAAAATTAAGCTTTCATGATTCAGATAGGGCATGCCATTTTAAACAACTTCCCAATTTACTTTTTATCATCAAATTTGCTTTGTTCTCTTGGTATTCTTTGCTGAAAGCTAAACCTAGGTAGGCTCATATGCTAATTTCTAAGCCCTTGAAGGCCGCCTCTTATTTCAGTGCATTTTTACAATTTTTCACAGCTACACAGCACTAGTTCATGTGTGCCATATAGATAACACTGTGCTCACTCCTGTGGAGTTATTTATGAGTCAGCACTGATTGGCTAAAATGCAAGTCTGTTAAAATAACTGAAATAAGGGACAGTCTGCAGAGGCTTAGATACAAGGTAATCACAAAGGTCAAAAGTGTATTAAGATAAAGTGTTGGTTATACAATACTGGGTAAAGAGTAGTAAAGGGGTTATCTATCTTTTTAAACAATAACAATTCTGTAGTAGACTGTCCCTTTAAGACTGCGAGTAATGAACCTCATAGCTAGAAAGATTTGACCGGGATGATTGACTAGCCCTGGTTGAACAAGAACAAACTTTAAAAAGAGACGTTAAACACTAGATATATTTTATAAGCATAGTAGAAGTTATTCCCCACCTCCCTCTAGTCATGGGCGCCGCCATGTTGAAATTTAGCTTTCACTGCCTTCCAGTGCTGACCTGTTTCACATCTGCAGTAACTCTCCTTTCATATTCCTGCAGTGTAACTTAGGTTCCAAAATGGCAGCACCATGATTAGAGGGGGGTGCATGAAATGTATTTAATGTCCCTTTAAGAAAGCCTGAGGAGATTTAAAGAAGCATGGAAATAACTTATACCATTCACTCCTTGCGTGGAATCTAGGAGGAGATTTGGCTCCCTGTACATGCACTATGAACCTGGCTGAGCATTCTGTTTAAAACAGCCCAGGTCTTCTAAAGATCTTTGCATTATGCTATTTGGAATTTATGGCAAATATTTGCTGAGCTACTGTAATGGCTTCCCCTGTGTCTCCTTAGAGCTAATAAAGTGCAATTGTTATTATCTAAACAATAATATACACTCACAGTACAATATCCTATTGTGTGTGTATATATATATATATATACACACAGTATATATATATATATATATATATATATATATATATATATATATATATATATATATATATATATATATATATAAAATGATAGTTGTGGGATAAGCACTCTCACCTCCTCCTCAGTAAACGGCCAGGGTGACAGGAACAGTGGTTATTTATAGTATAAAGTAGATCTGCACTCACTGGACATTGAAAAAACAAAACGTGGTTTATTGTTGTGATGTTTCGGAGATCAAACCGTCCCCTTCATCTGATGAAGGGGACATTTTGATCTCCGAAACGTCACAACAATAAACCACGTTTTGTGTTTTCAATGTCCAGTGAGTGCAGATCTACTTTATACTATATATATATATATATATATATATAAACAAAGATTGGTGTAAGTGCACTCTCACCAACTCTTGCAGCTTGTCAGGGTGCTATAAGGATAATAATACAATGTAGCAAAGAAGCACTCACTGAACTGTTCCAACTGTGACAAAAAGTTTTAATTCAAAATTGTGACGTTTCGGGACAGCAACAGTCCGAAACGTCACAATTTTGAATTAAAACTTTTTGTCACAGTTGGAACAGTTCAGTGAGTGCTTCTTTGCTACATTATATATATATATATATATATATATATATATATATATATATATATATATATATATATATATATATATATGAAGCCACTGGTGTGTATGCACTCTCACTATCCTTGGACAACTGCCAGGGTGCTATGTATGTTAAATAAAGTTTGTGAAAAAAGCACTCACTGGTCTGGCGACATCTGTGACAACAAGAAAAACTTTAATTCAAGCGTGACGTTTGGGGACAGAAACAGTCCCTTCCTCTGACAGAGGAATGGACTGTTTCTGTCCTGAAACGTCATGCTTGAATAAAAGTTTTCCTTGAGTGCTTTTTTCACGAACTTATATATATATATTTAGAAATGGGGAAGAGGAAAAAATAATGTATAATAGTATTAAATTCTAGAATTTGTATAAGGTGCAGACCCTGAATAAACACATTTTAAGATTAGAAACAAGAAAGAAAATAGAGAATATATATACTCTCATAAACAGACAGGGATTTCAGAAAAAAGAGGTATCACACCAATTTAATTCAAAAATTATATATAGTTTATTTATGGCTATGTCCACACTTGTGCATAAACTCTGCTGACAAATCTCCCAACAAGGATATGTCCATCTGTATATTGTATAACATACCATAAATACAGTAGTAACATATGTATTATATGTAACAACTGAATTTAAAAAGCATTGCCAGCTTAAACCAATGTATATGGATATATGTGCATATAACCAACACCAAATGCAACACCCCTTCCTGAGTGTAGCCTTGTACTCCGACAGGAATCTGCTACCTTGGATAATCAATGAGGATCCATGCAAATGCGTTACTACACCTATAATAATGTGGAAAAATCAAAGGCAACACCTCACTCAGAGGGTGACCCAGTTAAACATAACTGGAAACTGTCAGCATGAGATAAAACCTGAGGATCTATGCCAAAGATAAGAGGAACATATAGATGCTTAAATGCATAACGTTACATAGAAATGTATTGTAGTAGTGCTTGCTGGATGAACAACACCAGTACTAGAGGGTAGCACCACTCATATAAAGAAGGTCTCAGCTACTATAGTAATTAACAAAATATATGGGATAAACACAGTACAGCTCCTGTATGTCCCAAAAACCAGAGGTGCGCCAATCCACTATAACACAAACTGTGTATATTATAAAAAATAATAAAAACCTGTATATATTGTATAATAAGTTGTGGTAACACGCAAATACAATGGTAATGATAATAAGATGTATACAATGTATACATTTTTTGGAAAAAGTCCCAACACTTGTGGAAAGTCCTATACCGAGGACTCTCACTAATAATGTCCAGTAGCATAAAGGTGCGTCAACCGAGTGACAGGCAGCTCTCTCCAAGGTGTGTACGAAAAATCTGGATGTCCTAGAAGACAAGAAAAAAGAGAGGCGCCCTTATAGTAATTAATAAGGATCTATGTTCATCCTAAAGTAAGCACACAGTGTAAGTAAATAGTCGCACCATTCATATAGAAAATACAAGTGGTAAAGTTGAAAGCATACAACTTATGCAATGCCTTTAGACGAATATTCAAATTGCTATAACCAATACTGAGTTCACATTAAATCAGAGGCTGTGCTGATATAATTGCAAGTCCAGTAGTAATCAACACTTGAAAGCAAATGTGGTACGTATATTTCTTTGCACCACCATCTCAGTATAGCCGTTTTTCCATAGCAACAAATTTACACCGCAATACTTTACTGTAAATGATGATCACCAAAGGAGTCCTCTGGTCTAAGAGTCACAAACAAAACATGTTCCTCTGAAGAGCTGCACATTTGTAATCCATGTGTATTGGAAAGCCAGTCCAGGCACAACAAAGATGACATCACATGCTGACGGCTGTTTCACCCCCCCACGTGACTAAGCGTCATAGGGGCTTCCTCAGGCCGTACATCTTAGGACACAATGTACCAGTATTTAAACACTGCCCAATAATTGGATAGGTGAACTTTTTCATACGAAATTCTTTAAAGGAGCAGTACTCAAATTGAAATTTGTGCACAAACTACTAAATATTTATTTACATTATTTTGTATAATGATGTGAAAAAACTTTTTTACAATAAGTCTAAATATATATTTATATTTTTATAATGGTAATCAAACCATATTAGTATTAAACCAACAATTTTTTTTTACTGGGAGGATAGCGCCAACACAAAATACTTCCAAACTAGCAATTGACAAGCTACAAAAAAGGAGCAAAATCTAATGTTTCATTTAGTCCTTTTGGTGATAGGGTTTTAAGATAATATATCCAAGCTGCTTCTTTTCTAAGGAGCAAATTATCAATGTGTCCACCCCACCATATAGGGAACATTTCTCAATCCCAATAACCTTCAGACTATCAGTATAACAATTATGGCATAACTTAAAATGTAACGCTATGTTGCTATTTATAGCTCCTTCTCTTGCATTAATAATATCATTACAATGTTCAGTTTTGGTAGTTCCCTATATGGTAGGGGTGGAGACATTGATAATTTGCACCTTAGAAAAGAAGCAGCTTGGATATATTGTCTTAAAACCCTATCACCAAAAGGGCTAAATGAAAAATTAGATTTTGCTCCTTTTTTTGTAGATGGTTAATTGCTAGTTGGTGTTTGGAAGTATTTTGTGTTGGCGCTATCCTCCCAGTAAAACAAAAAATAATTTGTTGGTTTAATACTAATATGGTTTGATTACCATTCTTTTCCGTTTTCACAAAGGCCACAATATACATTTAGACTAATTGTAAAAAAAGATTTTTCACATCATTATATGAAATAATGTAAATAAATATTTAGTAGTTTGTGCACAAATTTCAATTTGAGTACTGCTCCTTTAAAGAATTTTGTATGAAAAAGTTCACCTATCCAAAATATTGGGCAGTGTTTAAATAACACACACTTGTGGAGGCTTGTTTTTTGCATGACATTTGACACAGGTGTTGAACTACACCGAAACGTTATGTCGTTTTACTGATGACCTGAAATAAAAGTCACTTTTTATGAAGACCAGTGAGTGCTTTTTTGATGGGACTTTGAATTTTGGATAACGTGCACCCTGGCAGTTGCATGAATTTGTAAGACTGTGCATATCCTTCTTTGGGGATTTATATATATATATATATAGAAATACAAATAACATTTTCTTCTAAGTGACAAACAAAGGTACTGTATATGAAGTATTTCTATTAAAAAGAAAAAAAAGCTATTTTAAAATTTGTTTCAAATGGATACAGGAAGCCCTCAGTTTACGACGGGGTTAGGTTCCAGGAGGAATGGTTGTAAATCGAAACTGTTGTAAATTGAAACCCAGTTTATAATGTAAGTCAATGGAAAGTGAGGGAGATAGGTTCCAGGCCCCTCTCAAAATTGTCATAAGTAACATCTAATACATTATTTTAAAACTTTGGAATGAAGACTTTAAATGCTAGACAGCATTATAAACCTAATAAAATAATCACACAACACAGAATATATAATTAAACTAAGTTAAATGAACAAAAACATTTGCTAAACAGCATTATAAACCTAATAAAATAATCACAAAACACAGACTTCACTTGCATTTTTCTGCAAACAGTTCTTTCTATGCATTCCAATCTGGACTGAGTTATAGACAGGAAGATCTTGTTCCTTGGAAATCTGCTTGATAGCTCAGGTCTGGTTAAACTGATTAATTTCAGCTTGCTTGGCTTTGCTGTAACACAATCAGACAGCTCCACCTACTGGCTATTTTAATAAATGCACTGCTTCTCAATGCTTTTCAATAGCAGTCACATGACTGGAAAAAAGGTTGTTATTCTGAAACGATGTAAATTGAACAGTTGTAAAACTAGGGCCACCTGTATTTTGTATGTAAAGTTTTTTGATTGGAAGGGCAGATATTGGGTAATCCTAGGATTACCGGGGTAAAAAGGACATTACCGAAGCGGCTGTGGGTAATGTCTGATGTATGATCATAAATCTCCTCAGAGTGTGGAGTCACTGCATCAAACATATATAGCATGCACTGTAATTCCTCCATCTTCACTATCTTTTTTTGCCTCCGCCTGGGGGATTCAATCCCCAAGGTTCACTTGGGGTGGATGCCAGAGGATCGGTGGGGTGCCCTCCTTGAACCCCCCAAACAGAGGCAAAAGAAATAGTGTAGATAGGGGAATTACAGCACATCAGGCTTTACCCACAGACACTTGGGTAATGTCCGTTTTACCCGGATTTCTTACTTTACCCATAACATATATCTGTTTGGGAATGGCGGCTTGAAACGTTGAAATATTTAAAAGATTGTTTTGAGAACGGCTCACTGTACGAGCTCAAACGTCGACTTTTGTGATGCTACATTGTTAATAGAAATATAATTTTAATTCAACAAAGACCTGTGAGTGCCCTCTATACTACATTTGAATATATAAAAGTGTAATACTTTATTTTAATATATTTAACATGTTTTGTTCAACTTTCCTTCATGTCTCAAGATCGTATTCTATTAGCGACTTAACTTTCAATATGATCGATATTTATCATGGTCGCGATATCCATTGAAAGTATAGATAAAGGGATGTTGGCTGACTTGTAATATCCATTGACGCGCTAATCCTTTTGCGGCCCAGCAATATTGATAGTGCACCCTGCATTATCAATAGCTCTCCATTTGTAATCTGGACCAAAGAGTATCTAGGATTACTTTCTAACAAAGGCTACCAAGAGACCTAAGCATAATTGACAAACAGAGTAAATTGAAAAATGAAATGTTCTGTCTAAACAATGGAAGCTTTATTTTGACTTAAAGGGGCAGTCTAGTTCAAAATAAACTTTCATGAATTCCAATTTACTTTTATCACCAATTTTTCTTTGTTCTCTTGGTATTCTTAGTTGAAAGCTAAACCTAGAAGGTTCATATGCTAATTTCTAAGCCCTTGAAGGCCGCCTCTTCTCTCAGGGCATTTTGACAGTTTTTTTATCACTAGAGGGTGTTAGTTCATGTGTGTCATATAGATAACACTGTGCTCATGCACGTGGAGTTCCTAGGAGCCAGTACTGATTGACTAAAATGCAAGTCTGTCAAAAGAACTGAAATAAGGGGGCAGTTTGCAGAGGCTTAGATACAAGGTGATCACAGAGGTCAAAGTGTATTTGAACCTGTGTGCAGCCCTCCATTTGTGTGTATTGCTTCGGGCGGATGGTTCCCGCACCCCTGGGCTTGGCACCTTGCCGTAATTGAGTTCAGCGGATGACGTCATCTATTCAGGACACTACATCGTCTGAGGGACCATGAGCTGTAGCGGCTGTGATCGCACTTCATGTCAAAGTGTATTTATATAACAGTGTTGGTTATGCAGAACTAGGGAATGGGTAATAAAGGGATTATCTATCTTATAAAACAATAACAATTCTGGAGTAGACTGTCCCTTTAAATAGTCTGAAGAAACACAAATTGAACGTTAACCTTGCATTTACTTTGCTGTTCATTCAGTACCTTTTTTTTTGCAAATGTTTAATTTTTCCCAGCTTTCATTCTATTGTCATTTTGTGCTTCTTATCGTTAGTGATAAATGCATTTGTTCAGTAACAAAAAAAAGTACTGAAGTCAACATATTTAGCCTCTAATATCTGACATTTTTACTGAGCTTGCTATTTCTGCATGTACAAAGAACAAGGTTGCTGGCAATAACAGTAATTCACCAGTTGCAGTTTCTTTATAAGATAAGCAATCGCTCTAATAGCCATTCTATTTCAAGGGATATGAAGCCTAAAAAGATTATTTTGTGATTCAGGCAGAGCATACAATTTTAAAAGTTTCCAATTTACTTCTATCATCAAATTTGCTTTTTTTTTAACCACAATATTCTGTGTTGAAGTGATACCTAGGTAGGCATCTGGAGCACTACATGGTAGGAAATAGTGCTGCCGTCTAGTGCTCTTGCAAATGGATAATATTCTCGCAAAACTGCTGCCATATAGTGCTCTTGCAAATGGATAATATTCTCACAAAACTGCTGCTATCTAGTGCTCTTGTAAATGGATAATATTCTCACAAAACTGCTGCTATCTAGTGCTCTTGTAAATGGATAATATTCTCACAAAACTGCTGCTATCTAGTGCTCTTGTAAATGGATAATATTCTCGTAAAACTGCTGCTATCTAGTGCTCTTGTAAATGGATAATATTCTCACAAAACTGCTGCTATCTAGTGCTCTTGTAAATGGATAATATTCTCGTAAAACTGCTGCCATCTAGTGCTCTTGTAAATGGATAATATTCTCACAAAACTGCTGCTATCTAGTGCTCTTGTAAATGGATAATATTCTCACAAAACTGCTGCTATCTAGTGCTCTTGCAAATGGTAATATTCTCACAAAACTGCTGCTATCTAGTGCTCTTGCAAATGGTAATATTCTCACAAAACTGCTGCCATCTAGTGCTCTTGTAAATGGATAATATTCTCACAAAACTGCTGCTATCTAGTGCTCTTGCAAATGGTAATATTCTCACAAAACTGCTGCTATCTAGTGCTCTTGCAAATGGTAATATTCTCACAAAACTGCTGCCATCTAGTGCTCTTGTAAATGGTAAAATTCTCACAAAACTGCTGCCATATAGTGCTCTTGCAAATGGTAATATTCTCACAAAACTGCTGCTATCTAGTGCTCTTGCAAATGGTAATATTCTCACAAAACTGCTGCTATCTAGTGCTCTTGCAAATGGTAATATTCTCACAAAACTGCTGCTATCTAGTGCTCTTGCAAATGGTAATATTCTCACAAAACTGCTGCTATCTAGTGCTCTTGTAAATGGATAATATTCTCACAAAACTGCTGCCATCTAGTGCTCTTGCAAATGGATAATATTCTCGCAAAACTGCTGCCATCTAGTGCTCTTGCAAATGGATAATATTCTCGCAAAACTGCTGCCATCTAGTGCTCTTGCAAATGGTAATATTCTCACAAAACTGCTGCCATCTAGTGCTCTTGCAAATGGTAATATTCTCACAAAACTGCTACCCTCTAGTGCTCTTGCAAATGGTAATATTCTCACAAAACTGCTGCCATCTAGTGCTCTTGCAAATGGTAATATTCTCACAAAACTGCTGCTATCTAGTGCTCTTGCAAATGGTAATATTCTCACAAAACTGCTGCCATCTAGTGCTCTTGCAAATGGATAATATTCTCGCAAAACTGCTGCCATCTAGTGCTCTTGCAAATGGATAATATTCTCGCAAAACTGCTGCCATATAGTGCTCTTGCAAATGGTAATATTCTCACAAAACTGCTGCTATCTAGTGCTCTTGCAAATGGTAATATTCTCGCAAAACTGCTGCTATCTAGTGCTCTTGCAAATGGTAATATTCTCGCAAAACTGCTACCCTCTAGTGCTCTTGCAAATGGATAACATTCTCGCAAAACTGTGCCATATAGTGTTCCAGAAATGGGCTCTACCCTAAGCATATGTCTAGGCTTTTCAACAAAAAATAAATAAATACCAAAAGTGCGAAGAAAAATTGATAATAAGTAAATTGATAACTAAGTAAAAAAAGTAAATTAGAAAGTTATTTAAAATGACCTGCTCTATCATGAAAAGGTTTCATATGCATTTAAGATGACAAGTCTCTAAATGTATCTTTAGATACACTGTCTATTTTATTCAAAATCCAGACATAAATAAAAGGTAACATTTTATACATTACATTTGAGAAATTTGACTGCTCTGCTGCATAATTTAACCGTACAATTTATTCCTGTATGCAAATTAATGTAGACAGTTCACAATATCATAATTTTCTCAGTGTAATGTTTGTGCATATCACACTTAACCTCTTAATATTTTTCATGTTTTTTAATTGTGAGATAGTTTTTAAAATTTTACTCTTTTTAAAAATGTAATGTGCTGCAATTATTATTAAAATATACATATATATATATACCTATATATATATATATATATATATATATATATATATATATATATATACGCACTAAGGAATATATATGTAAAAAATATGCTATGTGCAGAACATTGGAATGTGAAATATTTACAGTAAGTGAACAGTATAACACTTTATTAAATAGGAATATTGCATAAATATGTTTTAACATGTTTTCATCTACTTAACTGCAAAGGGCTCTAATGCACACACACACACACACACACACACACACATATATATATATATATATATATATATATATATATATATATATATACAGTACATACATAACATATATATATACACATACATATATATACGTGTACATATGTAATTATGTGTTTATATGTGTATATTTGTATGTTTATACATATATACACATATAAATACATCTTCACACATATAAACATAAATAGCCAAAACGTCATTTGTTTAATTTTTCTCTAATTTACCAATAGACGCTATACTTTAATCTGTAGCTAAGCTAATCAGCAGAGGGCCCTGGCGCAATTAATTTTTTGGGCCCCCCAAAGGTAACTCAGTAGTAAGCAATAGAAAAAAATATATACAGTATGCTACTCTGTATAATGATTTGATGAGATCTAGCTAGCTAAGTTGCATTCTGCCTTTTCTGAGCATGGGCAAAACAAACTTCCAGTCTATCTAGCTTTGACTGAATAGTAAACCAGCTCATGTTACTTTAGACAATTTTTGACACCAAGCTAGATAAGCCTTCCTGTAGAAATCCCTGCCCCTTTATAGGGCTGTATCAGGAAGTAATTTAAACCTATTTTTTTAAATGAATAAAAAAAATAAAAAGGTAAAATCCTTTTAAAATTATGAATAATAAATATTGCAAAGATATCTATTAAAGGGACAATTTACCCCCCCCCCCTTAATTTGTTCCCAATGATCCACTTTACCTGCTGGAGTGTATTCAATTGTTTACAAGTATTTCCATTACCCTTATATTGTCATTTGAAATAGTTTATTTAGTCTGTGGTATCCCATTCCCCACCTATCCTGAAAGTTTTTTGCCTCAAGGCCAAGCTGTGTTAACACAGTCAGTAGAAGAAAAATACATTTATAGAAGAGATAAGGTAAGAAAATGTTAATTTTCCATTGTTCTCTAGAAGTATTGGTGATTGGTTTATGGACAGATATAAGATAAAGAAGCAGGTATATTTATTTATAAAATATTTTACCAGGAAGGATACATTGAGATTTCTCTTGTTTTTAAGTATGTCCTGGGTTTCAAGTATGTCCTGGGTTTCAAGTATGTATACAATGTGATAAAGAAATGAGATCTGATCATACCTACAAGCTCAACCCATTTTATTAGGTTGTGGCTTCAAAACATAAAATCAGCTAATTCATATACATAAATAAGCCTTAAAAAAGCAAATCTCAAAAGTAAATAAACTTTCAAGATTCAGACAGAGTCATTGTACTTCTATTATCAAATGTATCTCTTAGTAGCCTTTGTTAAAACCGTGGCCGGACTGTTAGCCGATGGACATTTGGCAGACGGATAATAGTCTGACAAAGTGGCTGTCAGATAACAGTCCGGCCACAAGATAGATAGATTCGATAGATAGATTAGATAGATAAATAGATTTGATAGATAGATAGATAAATTTGATAGATACGTAGATAATTCCCAGACAGAGAATTACAAAACGTGCTGGCTGGGACCCATGGTTAGGTTCCCAGAGGCGGTTGCGGCGCCCAAGGCTCTGATTAGAACAGAGCATTCTGGAGCGTATCTGCCCTCGGACGAACTCAGAACATGCTTCGGTATTCTGTCCGTCGGCCAAATGTCCATTGGACAGAATGCTGTCAGCCAAATGTCCGTCAGCATTTTGTCAGAGCACCATTGAAACGTATATCCTTTCCATAATAGCATTGGGCTAGATTACAAGTGAGGTGCATAGTTTTAGGCCCTCAATTCTATTCTAGGTTACACTGCAGGTATCTGAAGGAGAGATACTGCACATAAAATGCAGTGAAAGTTAGATTTCAACATGGCGACATGTATGACTAGAGGAAATCACCTCAATACAGGTGGCCCTCTGTTTACGCCGTTTCAATTTGCGCCGTTTCAGAATAACAACCTTTTTTTTTCAGTCATGTGACTGCTATTGGAAAGCTTTGGAAAGCAAAGTGCACTAATTAAAATAGCCAGTAGGTGGAGCTCTCCACTTGTTTTGCAGCAAAGTTATGAAACTTAACAGCCTTAAATTGATCTGTGTACACAGATCAGACCAGATCTATCGAGCAACAAGTTTTAGCAGCCACTTCCCTATTCTCTTCCTGTCCAGCAGTTTAAGGTGAGGTTGCGAACTGCTTAATCAGTGCAGATAGAAATGCATAGAAAAGGTGCAGATCCAATATTATCTAACATGCCAACAATGCAGAGAATTGATTGCAGAAAAATGCAAGTAAAAAAACGTTTTTGTTTATTAAACTTAGTTTGATGATGATGCAGTCTGTTGTGTGATTATTTAATTAGGTGCTGCTAGAAAATGTTTTTGTTCATTACACTTAGTTTGATGATTATACAATCTATAGTTATAGGTTTATAATGCTAGTCTTCATTTCAAAGCTTTAAAAGTAGTGTATTAGGTGTTACTTATGACAATTTTGAGAGGGGCCTGGAACCTAACCCCCTCACTTCCCATTGACTTACATTATAAACTGGGTTTCAATTTACAACGGTTTTGATTTACAACCATTCCTCCTGGAACCTAACCCCGGCGTAAATGTCAATATCCCTTTAACTACAAGCAAAGTTTAAGCTTCCTGAACAGATTTTTTTGTGTGGCAAATACAGAGCTGCCCCATGACTAGAGGGGAATGACCTCAATATTGTGCTTTTAAAAATTGTTTGATGTTAAAGGGACACTGAAGTCAGTTTTATGTGTTAATTTTTTGTATAGATTTAATTGGCTCCACCTGCACAAACCAGATACATGATTGCGGCACTGATTGGTACATATGCTAAGTGCACAGGGCATACAGTGAGAGTGCCAGTTAGGACAACAATTAGCATTTCATGTGTGCATGTGGTGATATCTTGATATTAAAGCACCCTTTTTTGTAATGCTTCTTTGCAACAGCTTATTAATGGTAGTATGCTCCAAAATACTACCCAAGTTTTTGTCATTTCAAATGTCAGAAAGCTAAGGCCTAGTTTCCATTCAGGTGGTAAAGTTTGGAAACTGGTGGTAACATAAAATTCTCCATAGACTTTAATGGAGATAAATGTTTTACCAACAGTTTCCAGACTGTACCACCTCATTGGAAACTAGGCCTACATGTTTTTATAACAATTTACCACCTCAATGGAAATAAGGCCTAAGATGGTTTTAAAAAACAAAACTCCCTATATGTCATACAGTTCCATCTCTGGCCTACTTTCCATTGAGGTTGTAAATTGTGGAAACTGGTGATAAAAACTTTTATCTCCATTCAAATTTATAGAGATTTTTTTTATGTTCCCACCAGTTTCCACACTTTATCACCTCAAAGGAAACTTGCCCTCTGTCTGCAAACTTTTGTTAATCAAACTTGTTTTGTTTGTTTCGACAGCTTTTTGCAATCTTTGCATTTGCAACATGTGGAGGCTACTCAGGAGAACTGAAAGTCAGCGTGGAGTGTGGCAACAAATCAGAGAGCGACCTGAGCATTAAAATACCTATTGCTTATCCATTCAGGTACGTTTTGTCTTTTTAATCAACAATAGTTTCTATAAGGCATGTGTATTTGATTTGTTACGAATGCAAATTTGTTAACGAAACTCGAATATTCGTTTCGGTTTCACAAAACGAATATCCAAACGAATGCACCACAAAATTCAAAGAAAACTAATACAGATGAAATTCATCAGTATTCACTTGTTTCCTTTAAATTACCTTAAGGGTTCAAAATACTTATCTATAATGTGCACAAGATAAAAACCCTTTTTCACAGATCCCAGTGACGCACCAATAGGAGGCTCTGAGTAGAAGGGTCGGGTTTAGCTCCGCTCTTCAGCACACTATTGGTAAGTATAATGCTGTAGCAAAGGAACATTTATGTTCCAGAAATGTTCAGTATTATACCTAACAGCATGGCAGTCGAAAATTCAAAAAAATATTTTTTTCTGAATAATCGGCCCGAAAGATTAGGCCAAATCGAATTTTTCACCCGTGCACATATCTAGTTTCTATTATCTTTTCACAGAGTATTACATTGTTCGCTATCATTTTGTGTACTTGTTTCTTGACTAAACTTTTTCATCTGCAATTCCCAAGTAATTTTTTGTTTTCTCATTATACTGTGATGGGAATAGAATATGTAAATATCACAGAACTCACAACTGTCCCTATTTGAGAGGGACAGTCCCTAGTTCTAAGCTCTGTCCCGCTGTCCCTCTGAGGAAGCCACATGTCCCTATTAGCAGAACTGTTTTTAGCCTCCTGGTAGAAAATCCAGTAATACTGGTTTTTAACCATTTGCCAAAAGTACATAAATCCCTGGAGGGAGTCACAGGTAGACCCATTGTGAGTGGTATTGTATCACTTTTGGAAAGACTATCACAGTGGCTAGATGCCATTTTACAGCCTTTTGTATGTAGTTTAACAAGTTATCTACAGGACACTACACATGTGTTAAAATTGTTGCAGAATCTTGATTGGGAAGAAAATGATTGGTGGCTTACCATTGATGTTAAAGCATTGCACATGTCTATACCACATGATAAGGGACTGGAAGCCCATAGTTCTTTCTTTCAAGAAATACTGGATATCAGAAGGAATTTGTTGATTATGTGTTGAGAATTGCTAAATTTCTCTTAACACATAATCATTTTTCTTTTGAGGGGGTTTTCTTTCTCCAGAGATGCGGGACAGCCATGGGCGCAAAATTTGCGCCCTCTTTCGCCAACCTCTTCATGGGGTGGTGGGAGCTGTCCCGCATCTATGGAGTTGAAAACCCCTTCAAACAAAACATACAGATGTATAGACGGTACATTGATGACTTGCTCCTGGTGTGGAGAGGGACAAAGGAAAGAGCGATTGAGTTTGTGAATGATCTAAACAGTAATGATGTAGGTTTAGAGTTCACTTTTGAACTAAACCATTCCATAATCAATTTCCTGGATTTAACACTTATGGGGTTACCAGGAATTGGAGTAGAGACTGAGGTTTTCAAAAAACCCATCACTGGAAATACCATACTCCATGCCAGGAGCAGTCATCCGAGACAGGTCTTTAAATCAGTTGTGAAAGGACAGTTTGCCAGATTAAGGAGAAACTGCAGTTCAGATCATCTATATGAAATACACGCCAGTCAATTATCTGAACGTCTAATAAGCAGGGGCTATAAAAAATAAGAAATTGAACCATTAAAATTGGAAATAGCCAAGACAAACCGACAGGATTTTCTAAAAAAAATTCGCTAAAAGTTAATACAAGCGAACCAAAGGGACGTATTTTGTCACTGATTATAGCACACAATACCAGAAGATTTGTGATATTGTACAGAAGAATTTGAGATTAGTAGCAGCAGATGATGCACTAGCAGATACAATACGAAGGGGATGCAAATGTGCATTCAGGAGAGGTGTCTCCCTTGGAAATATTTTGGCTCCAACGCAACTAAAGGTCACACCAAGAGATGATCATAGCTCATGGCTTAGATTTAAGGGGGTTTACAGCTGCAGCAACTCCACCTGTAAGGCCTGTGACTATCTAACTGCAGGGGAAGGTTTCAAGAGTGAAGTCACACAAAAAGTATATAAACACAATAGTTGTTTAAACTGTAGGAATACTTATGTTGTATACTTAATAGGTTGCAACCTTTGCCATCTGCAATACGTAGGCATGACGACCAGGGAGGTACACTTGCGTATCAGAAAACACCTCTCAAATATCAAGACTAGTACCCTGACCACCCCTCTCGTCCAGCATTTCAAAAGGTTCCATAATAGAGAGAATACAAGCTTTAAAATGGACCATTATTGAATTGGTAGATGCTGGGAGGAGAGGGGGTGACAGAGATCTAGTACTAGCCAAAATAGAGGTGTTTTGGATTTTTCATTTACAGACGAGGTTCCCGAAAGGACTACATTCTTCCTATGATTTAATTAATCACTGGAATTGAAATATTTTTATTGTCTTTGACATTGTTCTTTACTGGGATTTGTAGTAATAGTTTGACATTTGGTCTTTAGGTAATTTCGTGGCCACATGGTGTCTATATGTATATGTGTATATATATATATATATATATATATATATATATATATATATACATATGTGTGTATATATATGAGTATTTGGGAATGTTTTTCTATATGAGGTCACGGTCCATTAAGTAATGGGCACTAATGCTAACACATCATACTCTGGACCATACTCTGGACAAGTTACATTTTTAACACATATGCACTATGAAAACTATGAGTGTAATGCATATGTATACTATTACAAACTTCCTGTGTGTTTCATAAGTGTACTTTATTAGATATGTGACAAAGGGGTGTGTTAGCACATGTCTAAAGGTTGAACTTATTTATTATTAATTTTGATAAAGGCTTATGTATAATGTACATGTTATCAATAGTAAATGGCCTTTTACAAAAAAGACATAAGGATAGGAAACAAGTTCAGAAAACATTTGAATATGTAAATGATTCCCTATAGATCAATGTGTATACAACTTATATTTAATTGATACACTCACTGTTCTACCATTTCCAGTTTATCTGTTTGGGTGATTGTATTAAAATTACACTGAATGAGTAAGGGTTCATTTAATGGTTTTTTTTTTAACAGGCTCTGGTGTGCAGTAATAATCATCATAGTGTATTGAGATATGCATTGTAGACAGTTTTTCTTTAAGTTAACTGCCTGATTGATGATTATTATACACCTGTCCATTAGCAAATATAATGTTTTTACTTCCTTTTTAAACTCAGAAGCATTAGAGGGCTATAAGTACTGCATCAATGCTGAAACGCGTAAGCCTTAGTTGAAAGGGCTGTTCTGCTACACCATTGTACCTGTTTTAAATGAAGCAAATAAAGACTGTTTTTAGCTGACAACTCTTCTGTATCATCGTTCTTTTTGGATTTTTTTAGCCCCTCCCACAAACCACCCAGATATAACCACAAACCACCGGACACATCCACCTACCAACTAGATATGTCCATAACCTCACCCACTATCAATAGTGACTCCACCCCTTCCAACATGGCATCACCCACAAAATGGTGACAAACTCCCTCAACTTCCTGAGTACCTAATACCTAGTCACAAATGTTGTGAGATCTGATAACAGAAGTTAAAAATTTAAAAAGCAAAACATTAGATAGCTCATTTAAAGGTACATAAAACCTAATTTTATTCTTTCATGATTCAGATAGAACATACAATTTTAACCAACTTTCTAATTTACTTCTATTATAAAATTTTCTTAATTTCCTTGTTATCCGTTATTGGAAAGCAAAAGGGCAAGTTCAGGAGTGTGCACTTGTCTGCAGCACTACATGGTAGAAGTTTTGCAATTATGTTATACATTAGCAAGAGCACTAGATGGCAGCACTATTTCCTGTCATGTGGTGCTCCAGACATGTGTACGCTACCTATCTAGATAGCTTTCCAAAGAATAATAAGAACAAAGCAAATTTGATAATAGAAGTAAATTGGAAACTTAATTTTAAATTGTATCCTCTATCTTAATGATGAAAGAAAAAAAAAAATAGGTGTTATGTTCCTTTAAGTTAAAGATTTTGTGAATGAAACCTAGGAAAGCCTTACCCTAATACCCTGCTCATACCAAGCAACACCCCTAGACAACACAGCTCTCTCCCAAGACAATTCAGATCCCTTCCATACCCACCTGGCCCTGGTATGGGAGTGGAGAATACAAGGGATTTGTATTTAATAATAGAGATTGTTCAGTCAGTTGCAATCAAAATTGTATGCAGTAGATTTAACTATAGCCGAGCTGTAGCGAATCATGTCCGCTCGACCTTGCTAAATGCCGACAGCATACACTGTCAGCATTTAACATTGCACAAGCATTTCTGATTAAATACTTGTGCAATGCCGCCCCCTGCGCTAGCAGGGGCCGTCAATCATCCCAATCGGATCGGGATGATTTCAGTCCTCTACCTAAAAGGCAGTGGACGAGTTAAGGAGCAGCGGTCTTACGACCGCTTCTTTTTAACTTATTTTTCAGTTGGACCTGAAACGATGGGCCTCAGAAGCATTATCCGCTGCTTA
This sequence comes from Bombina bombina, assembly GCF_027579735.1. Classification (NCBI taxonomy): domain Eukaryota; kingdom Metazoa; phylum Chordata; class Amphibia; order Anura; family Bombinatoridae; genus Bombina; species Bombina bombina. Next base: position 336,788,705 of record NC_069505.1, read on the forward strand.
ATAAATAGTCCCCTATGTGTTTAGTTACGTGTAATGACCATTTTATATGCTGATGTTTTCTCATATTATGCTATTTGTGCCAACTAAAGTTAATTTCTAAAAAGGTTTAGTCTTCTTAAAAAAATAAGGTATACATTTTGTGTGTGCCTTACAGGGGTGTAAAAATTAGCACAGGTGGTTAAAACATAATTTATGTAAGAACTTACCTGATAAATTAATTTCTTTCATATTGGCAAGAGTCCATGAGCTAGTGACGTATGGGATATACCAGTGTTTTTCAACCAGTGTGCCGTGGCACACTAGTGTGCCTTGAGAGATCCTCAGGTGTGCCACGGCAGACTGACAACAGTGTGACATATTTTTTAAACTTTGCTTGTTTTTACTCCCAGTGCAGGGGTAGTTTGTAGGAGGCATGGCATAACAGCACAATACATACAGTATGTGTGTGTTTGTGTGTATGTATATATATATATGCTGTATTAGGCTACAATGTGTGATTTTTTTTAAATTTTGGGATATTGGTGTGCCACGGGATTTTTTAATGTAAAAAAGTGTGCCACGGCAAAAAAAAGGTTAAAAATCACTGGGATATACAATCCTACTAGGAGGGGCAAAGTTTCCCAAACGTCAAAATGCCTATAAATACACCCCTCACCACACCCACAATTCAGTTTAACGAATAGCCAAGTAGTGGGGTGATAAAGAAAGGAGTAAAAAGCATCAACAAAGAAATTTGGAATAATTGTGCTTTATACAAAAAAATCATAACCACCATAAGAAAAAGGTGGGCCTCATGGACTCTTGCCAATATGAAAGAAATAAATTTATCAGGTAAGTTCTTACATAAATTATGTTTTCTTTCATGTAATTGGCAAGAGTCCATGAGCTATTGACGTATGGGATATCAAATACCCAAGATGTGGAACTCCACACAAGAGTCACTAGAGAGGGAGGGATAAAGATAAACAACAGCCATTTCTCGCTGAAAAAATAATCCACAACCCAAAATATAAGTTATTCTCATGAAGAAAAGCTTCATTCTTAAAAGCCCACGAAGTGGAGACTGATCTAGTAGAATGAGCTGTAATTCTCTGAGGCGGGGCTTGACCCGACTCCAAATAAGCTTGATGAATCAAAAGCTTTAACCAAGAAGCCAAGGAAATAGCAGAGGCTTTCTGACCTTTCCTAGGACCAGAAAATATAACAAATAGACTTGAAGTCTTCCTGAAATCTTTAGTAGCTTCAACATAATATTTCAAAGCTCTTACCACATCCAAAGAATGTAAGGATCTTTCCAAAGGATTCTTAGGATTAGGACACAAGGAAGGGACAACAATTTCTCTACTAATGTTGTTTGAATTCACAACCTTAGGTAAAAACTTAAATGAAGTCCGCAAAACTGCCTTATCCTGATGAAAAATCAGAAAAGAAACCTCACAAGAAAGAGCAGAAAGCTCAGAAACTCTTCTAGCAGAAGAGATAGCCAAAAGGAACAACACTTTCCAGTAAAGCAGTTTAATGTCCAAAGAGTGCATAGGCTCAAGTGGAGGAGCCTGTAACGCCCTCAAAACCAAATTAAGACTCCAAGGAGGAGAGATTGATTTAATTACAGGCTTAATATGAACTAAAGCCTGTACAAAACAGTGAATATTAGGAAGATTAGCAATCTTTCTGTGAAATAAAACAGAAAGAGCAGAGATTTGTCCCTTCAAAGAACTTGCAGACAAACCCCTATCCAAACCATCCTGGAGAAACTGTAAAATTCTAGGAATTCTAAAAGAATGCCAAGAGAATTTATGAGAAGAACACCATTATTATTATTATTATACTTTATTTATGAAGCGCCATCATATTCCGTAGCGCTGTCCATGGATACAGATCATTTAAATAAAACAATAGTATAAAACTTCTAAGACTAAGAGACAGGACAGAATTTACAAACACATACAGGAGAAATCGAGGTGCCTATTCCCGTGGGAACTTACAATCTAGAACACCATGAAATGTAAGTCTTCCAAACTCAATAATAAATCTTCCTAGAGACATATTTACGAGCTTGTGACATAGGTATTAATTACTGAGTCAGAGAAACCTCTATGACTTAGTACTAAGCGTTCAATTTCCATACCTTCAAATTTAATGATTTGAGATCCTGATGGAAAAACGGACCTTGAGACAGTAGGTCCGGCCTTAACGGAAGTGGCCAAGGTTGGCAACTGGACATCCGAACAAGATCTGCATACCAAAACCTGTGGGGCCATGCTGGAGCCACCAGCAACACAAATGATTGTTCCATAATGATCTTGGAGATCACTCTCGGAAGAAGAACTAGAGGCGGGAAGATATAAGCAGGTTGATAACACCAAGGAAGTTTCAGCGCATCCACTGCTTCTGCCTGAGAATCCCTGGACCTGGACAGGTATCTGGGAAGTTTCTTGTTTAGATGAGAGGCCATCAGATCTATTTCTGGAAGACCCCATATCTGAACAATCTGAGAAAACACAACCCGGATGGAGAGACCACTCCCCTGGATGTAAAGTCTGACGGCTGAGATAATCCGTCTCCCAATTGTCTACACCTGGGATATGAACCGCAGAAATTAGACAAGAGCTGGATTCCGCCCAAACAAGTATCCGAGATACTTCTTTCATAGCTAGGGGACTGTGAGTCCCAACCTGATGATTGACATATGCCACCATTGTGATATTGTCTGTCTGAAAACAAATGGTCGGTTCTCTCTTCAACAGAGGCCAAAACTGAAGAGCTCTGAAAATTGCACGGAGTTCTAAAATATTGATTGGTAATCTTGCCTATTGAGATTTCCAAACTCCTTGTGCTGTCAGAGATCCCCAGACAGCTCCCCAGCTGCTGCTTCTTAACTACCATTTCTGGTGAGCATTGATGCAGCATCCGCTGCTTAATAAATCGACCCCTAAGTGCTATTGCATTGTCTTTTTATCATTTGTTTATTATGCAAATATACTGTATTTATTGGTCCTTTAATTTTAAACAAAGCATGAAATAGATACTTCAGGAAAACATAATTTATGCTTACCAGATAAATTCCTTTCCTTCCTGGCAGGGAAAGTCCACAACTTCATTTCTTACTGTTGGGAAATACAACACCTAGCCACCAGGAGGAGACAAAGACACCCCAGCCAAAGGCTTAAATATCCCTCCCACTTCCCCTATCCCCCAGTCATTCTGCCGAGGGAACAAGGAAAATTAGGAGAAACATCAGGGTAGAAAAGGTGCCAGGCGAAATTATATTAAAAAGGGAGCCGCTCCATCGAAAAAATAAATTACGGGCGGGGTCGTGAACTCTCCCTGCCAGGAAGTAAAGGAATTTATATGGTAAGCATAAATTATGTTTTCCTTCCATAAGGCAGGGAGAGTCCACGACTTCATTCCTTACTGTTAGGAAAACTATACCCAAGCTCCAGAGGACACTGAATGAATAACAGGAGGGAACAGAAAAAAGATGCGGACGCTATTCTGAGGGCATCACAGCCTTCAAAACTTTTCTCCCGAAAGCTGCTTCAGCCGAAGCAAACACATCAAACTTGTAAAATTTAGAAAAGGTGTGTAAGGAAGACCAGGTAGCCACCTTACAAATCTGATCCATTGAGGCTTTGTTGTTAAAAGCATAAAGAGGAAGCCACTGCTCTAGTGGAATGAGCCGTTATCCTCTCAGGAGGCTGTCATCCTGATGTCTCATAAGCTAAGCAGATGACACTCCTCAACCAGAAAGATAGAGAAGTCATAGTAGCCTTCTGCCCCTTACGCTTCCCTGTATAGATGACAAACAAAGAGGAAGACTGTCTGAATTCCTTAGTACCCTGAATATAAAACTTCAAGGCACAAACCACACTAAGAACAAGATTGAGGCTCCAAGGCCGAGCCTCAGATCTAAACACGGGTCTGACCTTAGCCAGAGCCTTAACAAAGGACTGCACTCCTGGAAGCTCAGCCAATCTTTTGTGCAGTAACACCGACAGGGCCGATCTCTGTCCCTTCAGGGAACTAGCAGATAACCCTTCTCCAGTCCATCCTGGAGGAAAGCTAAAATTCTGACAACCTTAACCTTAAGTACAAATAAGTCCTCCACACTTTATGGTAGATATGACGAGTAACTGGCTTACGAGCTTGAACCAGTGTTGATAACACTCTTAGAAAACCCTCTCTTGGCTAAGACTAAGCGTTCAATCTCCACGCAGTAAGCCTTAGAGACTCTAGATTTTGATGAATGAAGGGACCCTGTATCAGCAGATCCATGCAACAAGGTAACCTCCACTGAGAAAATAAGGACATCCCCACCGGATACGCAAACCACGTCCTTCATGGCCAAGATGGAGCAATCAGATTTACAGATGCTCGCTCCTGCTTGATGCGAGCCATCACAAGAGGGAGAAGCGGTAATGGAAGAAAAAAATATATGAGTCTGAACCTCTATGGCACTGATAGGGCATCTATCAGTTCCGCCTGAGAATCCCTCAACCTCAAACAGTTCATGGGTAGCTTGGTATTGAGGCGGGATGCCATGAGATCTATCTCTGACATCCCCCACTCACTGCATATCTCTGCAAACACCTCAGGGTGAAAAGACCATTCCCCTGAGTGAAAGGATTGCCTGCTGATGAAGTCCGTTTCCTAGTTGTCCACACCCAGAATGTGGAATGCTGACAGCATACATTTATGAGTGTCCGCCCACTCTAGAATCTGAGATACTTCTCTTATCACCAAGGAACTTCTCGTTCCCCCCTGATGGTTTATATAGGCAACCGAACTTATATTGTCTGATTGGAATCTGATAAACTGGGATGATCCCAGAAGGGGCCAAGCCTGCAAGGCATTGAAGATTGCCCGGAGTTCCAAAATATTGATCGGAAGGGAGGACTCCTCCTAAGTCCACATACCTTGTGCCTTCTTGGCACCCCAAATGGAACCCCAGCTGGAAAGGCTTGCGTGCGTAGTCACAATCTCCCATGACGGTCTCAAAAAGCACGTGCCTTGGGACAGATGATCTGAACAGAGCCACCAGGAGAGTGAGTCCAGTACGATCTGTTGAGACAGATGTGAATTGTCGCTGTTCCATTGTCTCAGCATGCATAGTTGTAAGGGTCTGAGATGGAATCTGGTAAAAGGAATGAGGACCATGCAGGACACCATGAGTCCGATTACCTCCATACACTGAGCCACTGAGGGTCTCGAGAAGGCCTGGAGGGCAAGACATGCAGAAGTCAGCTTGCAACGTCTTTGATCTGTGAGGAATATGCTCATGGATATGGAGTCTATTATAGTTCCCAAAATATTCACCCTTTTACTTGGAGTAAGAGAACTCTTTACCAAGTTTATCTTCCATCCATGTGATCAAAATAAGATTGAGAAGAGACTCTGAATGTTTTTCTGCTAGACAAAAAGATGGTGCCTGTACCAAGATATTGTCCAGGTAAGGCGCTACTGCAATACCTTGTGTTCTGGCAACTGCTAGAAGAGCCCCCAGAACCTTTGTAAATATCCTTGGAGCAGTAACCAGGCAAAATGGAAGAGCTATGAACTGGAAGTGCTGGTCCAGAAAAGCAAACCTCAGGAACTGAAAATGTTCCCTGTGAATCGGGATGTGAAGGTATGCATCCTTCAGGTCTATTATGGTCATAAACTGTCCTTCCTGAACCAGAGGAAGGATTACCAGTATTGTCTCCATCTTGAAAGAGGGAATACTCAGAAACTTGTTTAGACACTTTAGGTCCAGAATTGGACGAAAAGTTCCTTCCTTCTTTGGAAACACGAAAAGGTTTGAATAAAATGCCAAACATCTTTCTGCTTTAGGTACCGGCACAATTACTCCTAGAGAGGAGAGATCCCATATGCAACCTAAGAAGGCAGTCCTCTTTTCTGGTCTTGCATACAGACTGAGGAGTAGGAATCTGCCCCTGGTTGGGTGAGATTTGAATCCTATCCTGTATTCCTGAGATATAACCTCCAGGACCCAAGGGTCCTGTACATCCTGGAACCAAGCATCTTAAAAAAGAGAAAGCCTGCCCCCTACTCTATCCAATTCTGGATCGGGGGCCGCCCTTCATGCCGATTTGTTCTTGGCAGACTTCTTAGTCTGTTTGGACTTTTTCCAGGAGTGAGCTGGTTTTCAAGTACTCTTTGGCTGCTCGGACTTGGAAGAGGACTGCTGTCGTCGTGACTTTTTAGCCTGAAAGGAATGAAAATTAGACATTTGCCATCCCTTAGGCCTACTCTTTTTATCCTGCGGTAGGAAGGCACCTTTCCCTCCAGTCACCGTAGAGATAGCCCTGGACCAAATAAGATCTTCTCCTTGAAGGGAAGAGAAAGGAGTCTGGATTTAGAAGTCATATCTGCAGACCAAGACTTCAACCAAAGAGCCCGGCGGGCTAGAACCGCAAAGTCAGCAGCCTTTGCATTTATGTGAATAATCTGCATAAAGGAGTTAGCAATTCTCAGTGCTTTAACCCCTTAATGACAACTGACGTACCAGGTACGTCATGCATTAACAAGCAGTTAATGACAATAGACGTACCTGGTACGTCAGTTGTCTAACAGAGTGCTGGAAGCGATCGTAATCGCTTTCAGCATCTCTGAGGTTATTGCAGTGACGCCTCAATATGGAGGCATCCTGCAATACCCCCTTACAAGCCTCCGATGCAGAGAGAGCCACTCTGTGGCCCTCTCTACACCGGAGCGTCGTTGGTGGGTGGGAGAAAAGCAGGGAGGCGGGTGGGCGGCCTGCAATGGGCCTGTGATCATGTGGAGGGGGGCAGGACCAGAGGCTGGAGTGCCCGGGGGCATGCACAGACGTGGGCGCGTGCACGGGGCGGCAGGTGGGCGCTTGCACGGGGCGGGAGCAGGTGGGAACCGCTACACTACCGAAAAATTGAATAAAAAATTGGGAGAAAAGGGGGGGGAATTTTAATTTATAAAGCAATTGAAGGGTTTCTGGGAGGAAGGGGGTGGGGGGGATAGCTACACTACAGAAAAGGGCAAAAAATTAAAGCATATTTTTTTTTTACTAAACTGGGTACTGGCAGATAGCTGCCAGTACCCAAGATGGTGCCCATTAGGCTAGAGGGGAAGGGTTAGAGAACTGTTTGATGGGGGATCCGTGATATTGGGGGCTAAGGGGGGATTCTACACAGCAGCATATGTAAATATGCTATATAAAAAAAAAACAAAAAAAAAACAAATATACCTTTTATTTTAGTACTGGCAGACTTTCTGCCAGTACTTAAGATGGTGGGAACAATTGTGGGGTGGGGGAGGGAAGAGAGGTGTTTGGGAGGGATCAGGGGGTCTGATGTTTCAGGTGGGAGGCTGATCTCTACACTAAAGCTAAAATTAAGCCTGCAAACTCCCTACAAGCTACCTAATTAACCCCTTTACTGTTAGCCACAATACACGTGTGATGCTCAGCGGCATTTAGCGGCCTTCTAATTATCAAAAAGCAACGCCAAAGCCATATAAGTCTGCTATTTCTGAACAAAGGGGATCCCAGAGAAGCATTTACAATCATTTGTGCCATAATTGCACAAGCTGTTTGTAAATAATTTCAGTGAGAAACCTAAAGTTTGTGAAAAAGGAAACATTTTTTTTTTTAATTTGATCGCATTTGGCGGTGAAATGGTGGCATGAAATATACCAAAATTGGCCTAGATCAATACTTTGGGTTGTCTACTACACTATACTAAAGCTAAAATTAACCCTACAAGCTCCCCAATTAACCCCTGCACTGCTTGGCATAATACACGTGTGGTGCGCAGCGGCATTTAGCAGCCTTCTAATTACCAAAGCAACGCCAAAGCCATATATGTCTGCTATTTCTGAACAAAGGGGATCCCAGAGAAGCATTAACAACCATTTGTGCCATAATTGCACAAGCTGTTTGTAAATGATTTCAGTAAGAAACCTAAAATTGTGAAAAATTTAAAGTTTTTTTTTTTATTTGAACGTATTTGGCGGTGAAATGGTGGCATGAAATATACCAAAATGGGCCTAGATCAATACTTTGGGTTGTTTACTACACTAAAGCTAAAATTACCCCAAAAAGCTCCCTACATGCTCCCTAATTAACCCCATTCACTGCTGGGCATAATACACGTATGTTCGCAGTGGCATTTAGCGGCCTTCTAATTACCAAAAAGCAACGCAAAAGCCATATATGTCTGCTATTTCTGAACAAAGGGGATCCCAGAGAATCATTTACAACCATTTATGCCATAATTGCATAAGCTGTTTGTAAATAATTTCAGTGAGAAACCGAAAGTTTGTGAAAAAAATTGTGAAAAAGTGAACCATTTTTTGTATTTGATCGCATTTGGCGGTGAAATGATGGCATGAAATATACCAAAATGGGCCTAGATCAATACTTTGGGATGTCTTCTAAAAAAAAATATATTCATGTCAAGGGATATTCAGGGATTCCTGAAAGATATCAGTGTCCCAATGTAACTAGCGCTAATTTTGAAAAAAAGTGGTTTGGAAAAGTGTTACTTGTATTTATGGTCCTATAACTTGCAAAAAAAACAAAGAACATGTAAACATTGGGTATTTCTAAACTCAGGACAAAATTTAGAAACTATTTAGCATGGGTGTTTTTTGGTGGTTGCAAATGTGTAACAGATTTTGGGGCTAAACGTTAGAAAAAGTGTTTTTTTTTTTTTCATTTTTTCCTCATATTTTATAATTTTTTTATAGTAAATTATAAGATATGATGAAAATAATGGTATCTTTAGAAAGTCCATTTAATGGTGAGAAAAACAGTATATAATATGTGTGGGTAAAATAAATGAGTAAGAGGAAAATTACAGCTAAACACAAACACCGCAAAAATGTAAAAATAGCCTTTGTCCCAAACGGACAGAAAATGGAAAAGTACTGTTATCATTAAGGGGTTAATTATCTTCTGAATATCCTCGAGGGGAGTCTCCACCTCAGTGAGCTGCACAGAGTATTGCACCAGTAGGTAGTTGCACCCGCAACCGTGGCTACAGCTGCCGCCGGTTGAAATAAAAACCCTGTATGTTGAAACATCATCCCCAGAAAAGTTTCCATTTTCTTATCCATAGGCTCTCTAAAAGAAGAACTATCCTCCAGAGGGATATTAGTATGCTTAGCCAGTGTAGAGAAGCACCATCCGCCTAAGGGATGGAACCCCATAAATCTAATTGAGAGTCAGGGACCAGGGATTCATTTTTTAAAAGTAGACGAGAGGGAAAAAGTTCCTACTCTTCGTTACTAATAATCCTATAGTGACGAAAGGCAAAGAATGACTGGGGGATAGAGGAAGTGGGAGGGATATTTAAACCTTTGGCTGGGGTGTCTTTGCCTCCTCCTGGTGGCCAGGTGTTGTATTTCCCAACAGCAAGAAATGAAGTTGTGGACTCTCCCTGCCTTATGGAAGGAAATAAGAATATTTTGTTTACTTTTTTTTTTTCTACTATTACCTCTTTCTCATACCCAGACTTGGTTTTGCAGTGAAGCAGAATATTTTCCATATGCTCTGCTATATCCCTGACTTTTAAAGCACTTACGCCTAGATTTAGAGTTTGGCGTTAGCCGTCAAAACCAGCGTTAGGGGCTCCTAACGCTGGTTTTGGGCTACCATTGGTATTTAGAGTCGTGTAGGTAAAGGTCTAACGCTCACTTTGCAGCCGGGACTTTTCCATACCGCAGATCCCCTTACGTCAATTGTGTATCCTATCTTTTCAATGGGATCTTTCTAACGCCGGTATTTAGAGTCTTGGCTGAAGTGAGCATTAGAAACGACAAGACTCCAGCCGCAGCAAAAAGCCAGGAGTTAAGAGCTTTCTGGGCTAAAGCCGGTTCATAAAGCTCTTAACTACTGTGCTCTAAAGTACACTAACACCCATAAACTACCTATGTACCCCTAAACCGAGGTCCCCCCACATCACCGCCACTCTATTAAAGTTTTTTAACCCCTAATCTGCCGACCGCACACCGCCGCACCCAACATTATCCCTATGTACCCCTAATCTGCTGCCCCTAACACCGCCGACCCCTTTATTATATTTATTAACCCTTAATCTGCCGCCCCCAACGTCGCTGCCACCTACCTACACTTATTAACCCCTAATCTGCCGACCGGACCTCACCGCTACTATAATAAAGTTATTAACCCCTAATCCGCCTCACTCCCACCTCAATAACCCTATAATAAATATTATTAACCCCTAATCTGCCCTCCCTAACATCGCCGACACCTAACTTCAAGTATTAACCCCTAATCTGCCGACCGGACCTCACCGCTACTCTAATAAATTTATTAACCCCTAAAGCTAAGTCTAACCCTAACACCCCCCTAAATTAAATATAATTTTTATCTAACTAAATAAATTAACTCTTATTAAATAAATTATTCCTATTTAAAGCTAAATACTTACCTGTAAAATAAACCCTAATATAGCTACAATATAAATTATAATTATATTGTAGCTATTTTAGGATTTATTTTTATTTTACAGGCAACTTTGTATTTATTTTAACAAGGTACAATAGCTATTAAATAGTTATTTACTATTTAATAGCTACCTAGTTAAAATAATTACAAAATTACCTGTAAAATAAATCCTAACCTAAGTTACAATTAAACCTAACACTACACTATCAATAAATTAATTAAATAAAATACCTACAATTATCTACAATTAAACCTAACACTACACTATCAATAAATTAATTACATAAAATACCTACAAATAAATACAATTAAATAAACTAACTAAAGTACAAAAAATAAAAAAGAACTAAGTTACAAAAAATAAAAAAATAATTTACAAACATTAGAAAAATATTACAACAATTTTAAGCTAATTACACCTACTCTAAGCCCCCTAATAAAATAACAAAGCCCCCCAAAATAAAAAAAATTCCCTACCCTATTCTAAAATAAAAATAGAAAAGCTCTTTTACCTTACCAGCCCTTAAAAGGGCCTTTTGCGGGGCATGCCCCAAAGAATTCTGCTCTTTTACCTGTAAAAAAAAACCCCATACAATACCCCCCCAACATTACAACCCACCACCCACATACCCCTAATCTAACCCAAACCCCCCTTAAATAAACCTAACACTAAGCCCCTGAAGATCTTCCTACCTTATCTTCATCACGCCGGGTATCACCGATCGGTCCAGAAGAGCCTCCGAAGTCTTCATCCAAGCCCAAGCAGGGGCTGAAGAAGTCCATCATCGGGCTGAAGTCTTGATCCAAGCAGGGGCTGAAGAAGTCCATCATCGGGCTGAAGTCTTGATCCAAGCGGGCGATGAAGAAGTCCATCATCGGGCTGAAGTCTTGATCCAAGCGGGCGCTGAAGAGGTCCATCATCAGGCTGAAGTCTTCTATCAATCGGCATCTTCAATCTTCTTTCTTCCAGAGCCATCTTCTTCCAGCCGACGCGGATCCCTCCTCTTCTACCGAGGCCTACTCGCCGAATGACGATTCCTTTAAATGACGTCATCCAAGATGGCGTCCCTCAAATTCCGATTGGCTGATAGAATCCTATCAGCCAATCGGAATTCGAGGGACGCCATCTTGGATGACATCATTTAAAGGAACCGTCATTCAGCGAGTAGGCGTCGGTATTAGAGGATGGATCCGCGTCGGCTGGAAAAAGGAAGATTGAAGATGCCGATTGATAGAAGACTTCAGCCCGATGATGGACTTCTTCAGCGCCCGCTTGGATCAAGACTTCAGCCCGATGATGGACTTCTTCAGCCCCCGCTTGGGCTTGGATGAAGACTTCGGAGGCTCTTCTGGACCGATCAGTGATACCCGGCGTGATGAAGATAAGGTAGGAAGATCTTCAGGGGCTTAGTGTTAGGTTTATTTAAGGGGGGTTTGGGGGCATGCCCCGCAAAAGGCCCTTTTAAGGGCTGGTAAGGTAAAAGAGCTTTTCTATTTTTATTTTAGAATAGGGTAGGGATTTCTTTTATTTTGGGGGGCTTTGTTATTTTATTAGGGGGCTTAGAGTAGGTGTAATTAGCTTAAAATTGTTGTAATATTTTTCTAATGTTTGTAAATTATTTTTTTATTTTTTGTAACTTAGTTCTTTTTTATTTTTTGTACTTTAGTTAGTTTATTTAATTGTATTTATTTGTAGGTATTTTATGTAATTAATTTATTAATAGTGTAGTGTTAGGTTTAATTGTAGATAATTGTAGGTATTTTATTTAATTAATTTATTGATAGTTTAGTGTTAGGTTTAATTGTAACTTAGGTTAGGATTTATTTTACAGGTAATTTTGTAATTATTTTAACTAGGTAGCTATTAAATAGTTCTTAACTATTTAATAGCTATTGTACCTAGTTAAAATAAATACAAAGTTACCTGTAAAATAAATATTAATCCTAAAATAGCTATAATATAATTATAATTTATATTGTAGCTATATTAGGGTTTATTTTACAGGTAATATTTAGCTTTAATTAGGATTAATTTATTTAATAAGAGTTAATTTATTTAGTTAGATAAAAATTATATTTAATTTAGGGGGTGTTAGGGTTAAGGTTAGACTTAGCTTTAGGGGTTAATACATTTATTAGAGTAGCAGCGAGGTCCGGTCGGCAGATTAGGGGTTAATACTTGAAGTTAGGTGTCGGTGATGTTAGGGAGGGCAGATTAGGGGTTAATACTATTTATTATAGGGTTAGTGAGGCGGATTAGGGGTTAATAACTTTATTATAGTAGCGGTGAGGTCCGGTCGGCAGATTAGGGGTTAATAAGTGTAGGTAGGTGGTGGCGACGTTGGGGGCGGCAGATTAGGGGTTAGTAAATATAATATAGGGGTCGGTGGTGTTAGGGGCAGCAGATTAGGGGTACATAGGGATAACGTAGGTTGCGGCGGTGTACGGAGCGGCAGATTAGGGGTTAAAAAAATGCAGGGGTCAGCGATAGCGGGGTCGGCAGATTAGGGGTTAATAAGTGTAAGGTTAGGGGTGTTTAGACTCGGGGTACATGTTAGGGTGTTAGGTGCAGACTTAGAAAGTTTTTCCCCATAGGAAACAATGGGGCTGCGTTAGGAGCTGAACGCTGCTTTTTTGCAGGTGTTAGGTTTTTTTTCAGCTCAAACTGCCCCATTGTTTCCTATGGGGGAATCGTACACGAGCACGTTTTTGAAGCTGGCCGCGTCCGTAAGCACCGCTGGTATTGAGAGTTGCAGTGGCGGTAAATATGCTATACGCTCCCTTTTTGAAGCCTAACGCAGCCCTTCTGTGAACTCTAAATACCAGCGGTATTTAAAAGGTGCGGGGGAAAAAAAGCCAGCGTTAGGTACGCGGGTCGTTACCGACAAAACTCTAAATCTAGCCGTTAGCTTACTACAAATGAACACCTTGTTTCTAAGCATATTTGAATGACACAGACTTTTACTAATAGAAACATTATACTTATCTTACAAGTGAAGTGCAATCATTACAGCGAAAGAATAGCAAACACAATCACAAGATCACAATACTATTACTGTTAGAACCTGTATTATATGTTGTACGTAAAAAAAAAAAACGCAACCACACTTGCACAAGCTTTGCAGTGACGTAAAGTGGAAACTCACATTACAAGTTTATAGTTAACCTTTGTACTTGAGCTATAATAACATTAAAAGGACATAAACCCCAACATTTTTCTTTCATGATTGGTTAAACAACTTTCCAATGTTCTTCATTTTCTTGTTATCCTTTGTTGAAAAGCAAGAATGCAAGCTCAGGAGTGTGCACGCCTCTGCAGAACTATATGGCAGCAGTTTTGCAATAATGTTATATATTAGCAAAAGCACTAGATGGCAGCACTATGTCCTGTCATGTAGTTCTTCAGACATGTGCACGCTACCTATCTAGATATCTCTTCAACATAGAATAACACCAGAACAACGCAGATTTGATAACTGAAGTTACTTGGGAACTTTTTAAAAATTGTATTCTCTATCTGAATCATGAAAGATAAAAATTGGGATTCATGTCAGCAGTGATTGGCTAAAATGCAAGTCTGTCAAAAGAACTGAAAATGTTAACCAAAGTGAAACGCTCCAGTAAAGTTATTGTTGCTGCTCATAAAGGACTTCATAAACCACAAATTTTCACACAATGTCAAGGCTTTTTAAAAAGAGCATTGCTTTTGTGCATAGGATAAGCACACTGATGCCATTTTAGATGTACTTACAGGGACAGTCAACACCAGAATTTTTGTTGTTTTAAAAAATAGATAATCCCTTAATTACCAATTTGCCAGTTTTGCATAACCAACACAGTTATAATTGTACAAGTTTTACCTCTGTAATTACCTTGTATCTAAACCTCAGCAGACTGCCCCCTTATTTCAGTTCTTTTGACAGACTTGCATTTTAGCCAATCAGAGCTGACTCCATGGTAAATTCACGTGCATGAGCTCAATGTTATCTATATGAAACACGTGAACTAATGCCCTCTAGTGGTGAAAAACTATCAAAATGCATTTAAATTAGAGGCGGCCTTCAAGGTCTAAGAAATTAGCATATGAACCTCCTAATTTTAGCTTTCAATTAAGAATACCAAGAGAACAAAGCAAAATTGGTGATACAAATAAATTGGAAAATTGTTTAAAATTACATGCCCTATTTGAATCATGAAAGTTTTTTTTGGACTTGACTGTCCCTTTAAAGGGACATGAAACCCAAATTTCTTCTTTCATGATTCAGATATAGAATACAATTTTAAACATTCCAATTTGCTTCTATTAACTAATTTGTTTCATTATCTTGGTATCATTTGTTGAAGGAGCAGCAATGCACTAATGGTTTCTAACTGAACACATGGGTGAGCCAATCACAATCAATATATATATTCAGCCACCAATCAACAGCTAGAACCTAGGTTCTCTGCTGCCTTGCCTAGATATAACTTTCAGCAAAGGATAACAAGAGAAGGAAGCAATTTAAATAATATAAGTAAATTGGAAAGTTGTTTAAAGTTGTATTTATCTGAATCACGAAAGAAAATGTTTGGGTTTCATGTCCCTTTAAAGGGACAGTCAACACCAGAATTTTTAAAGGGACACTGAACCCAAATTTGTTCTTTCATGATTCAGATAGAGCATGCAATTTAAAGCAACTTTCTAATTTACTCCTATTATCAATTTTTCTTCATTCTCTTGCTATCTTTATTTGAAAAAGAAGGCATCTAAGGTAAGGAGCCAGCCAAGTTTTTGGTTCAGGACCCAGGCAGCACTTGTTTATTGGTGGATGAATTTATCTACCAATCAGCAAGAACAACCCAGGTTGTTCACAAAAAATGGGCCGACATCTAAACTTACATTCTTGCTTTTTAAATAAAGATACCAAGAAAATTAAGAAAAATTTGATAATAGGAGTAAATTAGAAAGTTTGGGTTCAGTGCCCCTTTAATTACCCATTCCCCAGTTTTGCATAACCAACACAGTTATAATAATACATGTTCTACCTCTGTAATTACCTTGTATCTAAGCCTCCGCAAAATGCCCCATTATTTCAGTTCTTTTGACAGACTTGCATTTTAGCCAATCAGTGCTCACTCCTCGGTAAATTCACGTGCATGAGCTCAATATTATCTATATGAAACACATGAACAAATGCCCTTTAGTGGTGAAAAACTTTCAAAAGTTATGCAAACACCTTAATGCAATGCTTGTATATATTTAATATTTGCATTAGTGAACTTTTAATTTACACTATTCTCATTATTCAAATTAAATTTTTTAGATGTAAGATGCATTGTGGGTACTATATACTATATTGAAAGTACGGTATTCCGTGTTTTGATGTGGTCAATTATAAATATATTTAGAGGTTGTGAAATCAATGTCATTTGTTTTTTAAAAGAAAAAAATGACATTATTATTTATTTCATTGCAGCTTGGACATTACGGGTAAACAGTATGTTTGATTTGTTATGTATATGCATTATACTGTAAAATCGTTCAGTATAATTTATTTAAACTGGGGGTTTATGTCCCTTTAAAGGGACATTGAACCCAAATTTTTTCTTTCGTGATTTAGATAGAGCATGCGATTTTAAACAACTTTCTAATTTACTCCAATTATCATTTTTTCTTCGTTCTCTTGCTTTCTTTATTTGAAAAAGAAGGCATTTAAGCTATTTTTTTGGTTCAGACCATGGAAAGCACTTGTTTATTGATAGGTGAATTTACCCACCAATCAGCAAGAACAACACAGTCAGTAAATATTCTAATATCTCAACTATTTTAAAATTTATTTTAGAAAGTTAGAGTGCGCTTTTTAGATCCACGTTGAACAAGAGCTATTATCCCCATTAATGTGTGAGGCACGGAGACAAAGAATCGCAGTCATCACTATTTATGACTGTTAAATAGTCTGCATAATGTACATTTTTTAATTGTCAGTTTTTACCTTGTTTGGGTTTTAAATGATGTATTAAAAGTTGTTTTAAGTGTCATGCCTATTCCTGAGGGATAAGAATTGTTTGCAGGTGCTTGCAGAATACTATTTTTCTCTTCTTAAATAAATTATGCACTACTGAAAAGATAACTGTATGCATTCTAAGGGGTCGATTTAACAAGGGCCTTGTTCCCCTTGTTTCCGCATGAGCCCTCATGCTCACCGGAAACCGTAGTTATGAAGCAGTGGTCTAAAGACCGCTGCTCCATAACTTGTCCGCTGCCTCTGAGGCTGCGGTCTTCAATCCACCCAATCATATACGATCGGGCTGATTGACACCCCCTGGCCGTGAATCTGCAGGTTGCGGCATTGCACAAGCAGTTCACAAGAACTGCTTGTGTAATAATAAATGCAGACAGCGTATGTTGTCGGCATTTATCGATGTGCGGCGGACATGATACGCTACATCTTATGTCCACTCGCACATTAATAAAAAGGCCCCCAAGTCTCCAGTGACTCGCATTTTAGAGATTTACATTTAGTTGTAGTGAGTTGAATGATAAGCAATCGGTAGCATGTAACATATAGGTATACTGTAATATGGATAGACAGATTAGAATGTATTAATATTCTATTAATGTATTAATATGTCTATGAATATTTTTATCAAATAGTGTAACCCTTTATTTTAAATGTATTTTATGTTGTGATTCATGCTTTTATTTTAGCTCTAACCTTTTATGCAAAATCCTCAGTCGTTCAATTCAGGCCAGAGTGGTAGCGACCACACTAACGTTAGCGCACCACTGGTAATCTAGTCCTTTATGAGAAGATTTATTTAAAATTTGAGTTTAATATCTCTTTAACATCAGAGAATTCTCTTTCAGAATGAATGCAAGTGATGAGGCTTTAGTTGATCTTAACATACAACAAACTTCACAAAAATGTTGTCTACAAAAAATGATGCTCAAAAGTTGATGCACTCCAACTTATGTTACATTTTTTATCACACATTTTAAATTATTTAAAGGGGTAGTCTATTTTTAGTGTTTGTATAGATAAATAGATAATCCCTTTATTACCCATTCCCCAGTTTTGCAAAACCAATCCTGTTAATACATTAATATATTAATACATGTTTTACCTTGGTAAATACCTTGTGTCTAAGCCTCTGCAGACCGCCCCCCTTATTTCAGTTACTTTGACAGACTTGCATTTTAGCCAATCAGCGCTGACTTATAAATAACTCCACGGGAGTGAGCACAATGTTATCTATATGGCACTCATAAACTAGCAGTGTATAACTGTGGAAAAACTGCACTGAAATAAGAGGCGGCCTTTAATGGCTTAGAAATTAGTTTCAGCCTACTTAGGTTTAGCTTTCAACAAACAATACAAAGAGAACAAAGCAAATTTGATGATAAAAGTAAATTAGAAAGTTGTTTTAAATTGCATGCCCCATCTGAATTGTGAAAGTTTAATCTTGACTTGACTGTGCCATTAACCAGAATTTATAGTTTTAGATAATTGTCAAATACACAATGTTATTGTGCTCAACTCAATTTGCAGAGCTTTAAGACCTGTTACGACCTTTCAGACTGTGATAAATGAGACACATCGTCATGTACATTATTTAAATCCACTTTTCAATTAATATCTCCAAGAATCACTAGGTCATTCATACAAGTCATTCAGTAGAAAATATGTTCTCTGTTGTTAATCTCTCTCTCTCTCTGTTGTGCACTTTTATAGTAAAAATTATGGCTTAAAGGGGCAGTATACACCAATTTTCATATAACTGCATGTAATAGACACTACTATAAAGAATATTGTCACGGATACCAGACAGCTAAGGCTACCCCCAACCCCCCCCCCCCCCTACAACCTCACCCCTGTTGTTTCTCTGTGGTTTTGGGCTTTTGTTTGCTTGTTTTGTGAAGATCTTGTGTATGACCAGGAAAACCCTCCTAGGCTGGCCGGGTTCCTGGAACTCCCGGTCGGCCGCCTCACAACGGATACTTGCCTAACTCCTCTCAGGCTGGCCAGGCTCCTAGAACTCCCGGTCGGCCACAGGACAGCAGGACACCCGCTAACTTTACCCCTGGTCGCTCCAGCAGCCTTTTGCCCCAGAGCTCTGCTCTTTTGGGGATTGGTAGCCCCTAGGGAGGAGAAGAGCTGTAGCAATTATCAGAGGGGAGCTCCTTTGGGAAGTGGGTGTTTTGGACACCCCTAACCCCATAACTTCAACAGACTGTAACTCCTGTCCCCAGTAACAAATCATGCTGATTTTTAGACTGCGGCATCTGGGGACCGAGAGCTTTAAAATGACAGCATGGAAGTGCTCCACTGGGATCACCCCAAAACCGCCACCCCTAGGTATTGGGATTATGTGAGACTGTGGCTCCTATGGAGGTGCCGGGCTGTCTGGAGGGGCGGGAATGGCGGGAAAACTGCGGCATTGTCTTCTGTTCTTATCAAGATGAGCTGTCTGTATAAAAGGAGTGTGTGTTTTCAATAAAATCAGTTCTTGTTTAACCTGAATGCTAGTCTGTCTAGTTATTTGGGTGGGGTCCAGCTAAAATCACTTTTCTGGGCTACATAGCAGCCTGTTCCAGGCAGAGAAAGGATCCTCAGGCAGAGCTACCCAGTCTGGGTAGCCGGAGTCTGCCACAGGGTGGGACCCTTAGTACTGGTGCTGTCGGGCATCAGGGGTGGCTACAGGATGTGGTCACTTGCCAGCTACATAGCTGCAGTTGGCAGGGAGGAAGCAGGACCCATTTGGCGGAGCTACCCAATCTGGGTAGCCGGGGTATCCGTCACATTGGCTGGCAGCAGTGGGATCTGCTTCTTTTACAAGGTTCCTGCTGACAGAGGAGAAGTGCCACAGTAACCGGTAACCATGGAGGCCGAGTTCCGATGGAGAATGCCAGAGGCGCTGGCCCTGCAGTCGGTCTCTCTCCCCAGCAGCAGAGCCATCCCCTGGGAGCGGAGGTAGTCGTCCTCCCTCCCCGTAAGCAGAACCCCTTTCTGGGAGAGGAGACAGTCGGTCTCTCTCCCCAGCGGCAGAGCCAGGAGAAGGGAGAGGAGACAGTCGGTCTCTCTCCCCAGTGGCAGAGCCATCCCCTGGGAGCGGAGGTAGTCATCATCCCTCCCCATAAGCAGAACCCCTTCCTGGGAGAGGAGACAGTCGGTCTCTCTCCCCCAGCGGCAGAGCCAAGAGAAGGGAGAGGAGACAGGTGGTCTCTCTCCCCAGCGGCAGAGCCATCCCCTGGGAGTGGAGGTAGTCGTCCTCCCTCCCCTTACAGAGAACCCCTTGCAGGGAGAGATGGATGTCGATAACTCTCCCCAGCAGCAGAACCCCTTCCCGGGAGAGTAGACAGTCGGTCTCTCTCCCCCGTAGCAGAGCCAAGAGCAAGGAGAGGAGACAGGTGGTCTCTCTCCCCAGCGGCAGAGCCATCCCCTGGGAGCGGAGGTAGTCATCCTCCCTCCCCTTACAGAGAACCCCTTGCAGGGAGAGATGGATGTCGATAACTCTCCCCAGCAGCAGAACCCTTTCCCGGGAGAGGAGACAGTCGGTCTCTCTCCTCAGCGGCAGAGCAAGGAGCTGGGAGAGGAGACAATCGGTCTCTCTCCCCAGTGGCAGAGCCATCCCCTGGAAGTGAAGGTAGTCATCCTCCCTCCCCTTACAGAGAAACCCTTGCAGGGAGAGATGGATGTCGATAACTCTCCCCAGCAGCAGAACCCCTTCCTGGGAGAGGAGACAGTTGGTCTCTCTCCCTAGCGGCAGATCCATCCTTCGGGAGCGGAGGTAGTCATCCTCTCTCCCCTTACAGCAAAGCCCTTGCAGGGAGAGATGGGTATCGATATCTCTCCCCAGCGGCTGAATCCCTTTCTGGGAGAGGAGACAGTTAGTCTCTCTCCCCAGCGGCAGAACCCCGTACAGGGAACAGAGACAGCCGGTCTCCCTCCCCAGCAGCAGCACAGTTTCCCATGGAGCGGAGGTAGAAGACCTCCCTCCCCAGCGGTAGATCTCCTTCTCGGGAGAAGAGACAGATGGTCTCTCACCTCAGTAGCTTGGCAGGGTCTCTACCCTTTTCTTGTCCCAGAGTATTTCTCACCGGGGGCAGGCGTTGCATTGGGCAAGGAGGATAAAAGCTTATGCATTTGGTGCCACATGTTTGGGCACCCGAGCTTTGCCTTACCCACCAAGGAGCAACCTCCCCCTCTGGTCTGGGGTGGGAATACAGCATGGAAACCGGCACTGGCTTTGTTTGTGGGAGGGTCAGCCGGTACTCAACAGAGTATCACAGAGGGAGACAGTTTGGCCATGGAACTTAAGGACACTGGAACTTGTGGAACAGCAATTTTTTTGGAGCCGGCCTTAGCAAACTTGTTTGGGACTTTGCATTATGTGACTATCCCTATGCCCAGGGCGCAGGGTATAAACGCCAGCAGGAACCCCCCAAGATGCCCCAAGCTCAGGAGAGATGGGATAACCTCTCCCAGCAACCGCGAAGTCGAGGGCCACTGTCGGACAGCCCCAGGCTGACCCGTTAAAGGTTTTGGCCGGGTCTGCTGAACTGGAGGAAGGAAGATGTCCCGGATAACAGACAGCTAAGGCTACACCCAACCCCCCCCCCCTACAACCTCACCCCTGTTGTTTCTCAGTGGTTTTGGACTCCTCAGAGCAACCACAATCTCTGGAAGCTTTTGTTTGCTTGTTTTGTGAAGAGCTGGTGTATGACCAGGAAAACCCTCCTAGGCTGGCCGGGCTCCTGGAACTCCCGATCAGCCGCCTCACAATGGACACCCGCCTTACTCCTCTCAGGATGGCCGGGCTCCTAGAACTCCCGGTCAGCCACAGGACAGCAGGACACCCGCTAACTTTACCCCTGGTTGCTCCAGCAGCCCTTTGCCCCAGAGCTCCGCTCTTTTGGGGATTGGTAGCCCCTAGGGAGGACAAATGCTGTAGCAATTATCAGAGGAAAGCTCCTTTGGGAACTGGGTGTTTGGACACCCCTAACCCCATAACTTCAACAGACTGTAACTCCGGTCCCCAGTAACGAATCATGCTGATTTTAGGACTGTGGTATCTGGGGACCGAGAGCTTTAAAATGACTTGAATGCTAGCCTGTCTAGTTATTTGGGTGGGATCCAGCTAAAATCACTTTTCTGGGCTACATAGCAGCCTGTTCCAGGCAGAGAAAGGATCCTCAAGCAGAGCTACCCAGTCTGGGTACCCGGAGTCTGCCACAGGGTGGGACCCTGAGTACTGGTGCTATCGGGCATCAGGGGTGGCTACAGGCTGTGGTCACTTGCCAGCTACATAGCTGCAGTCAGCAGGGAGGAAGTAGTACCCGTTTTGCGGAGCTACCCAGTTGGGGTAGCCGGGGTATCCGTCACATATATTATGCAAAGATACTGATATAAAAATCTAGTATAAAACTGTTTAAAAACTTACTTAGAAGCCTCCAGTTTAGCTCTGTTAAAAAGGTTACTGGAACACCCACTGCAAGTGGGAAATATCAGACACTCCCCCCTCCCTTTGCATATGAAAAGACCCTTTACACAAACAGAAGCAAGCTGAAGTAGGTATACGTCGGTATTCTCCTAAAACTTTGGGGCTTGGTTAGGAGTTTGAAAATCAGAGCAATGTTATTTAAAAAATAAGCAAAACTATCCATTTAAAAGAAAAAAAAAGAAACTTTATGGGCTATATAAATAGATCATCTACAAAACATTTATGCAAAGAAAAAACAAGTGTATGCCTAGCGTCCTAGTCACTCCCCCCTGACCTGATCCCATCATTGAAATCACGCAATAACAATCCTGTGATTTCAATTTTCCCAGCAGGTAGGGGTTAAATGGGTGTGAAAGGTGAACAAAAATACACTGTTGACAGAGCAGTTTATTATTATTATTTTTTTTAAATCTATCAACAAAAAATGCAGAAAAAATCAAATGCAGAAGGATTTGTGGCTTCAGCATCTACCATAACGTCAGTGATCACTCTGTGAATGTGCAGCAGTTACCTGTATCTATAAGAGAAGACATATTTCATTTAAATAATTTACACATTTTCTTTAATATTTAGAGATTTATAAATCCATTTTTTCGGTGATGGTTGATCAAGAAGTACAATGTTACTTTAGTGGGTTTTTTGAGCTTTGGTAGCCAACAAGAAGTTCTGTAATGGTACATTAATGTTATCTTACTGTTTTCTGTGAGTCTGATCTACAGCCAACTGGACATTCTAGGCATATTGGTGATGGTAATGATTCTGGATGTACTGGACTTCCTGTTTTAGCAGGAAACTATGAACAATTCTATTGGAAATATTCTATCCATGCACAAAGGAGTTAAATTAAATGTAAAAGGACGAGAGTGGTTTTCATGTTGTTATGTATTTGTTTGCTACTTTGCTTATGCGCTTTCTAAATTCCATTTTTTAAAGATGTACTTTACATACCCTTGCCTAAAGAGAACTCACTTAAAGGAACAGTCTACACGAGAATTTTTTTTGTTTAAAAAAATAGATAATCCCTTTATTACCCATTGTCCAGTTTTGCATAACCAACACTGTTATAGAAATATAATTTTTCCATCTGTGATTACTTTGTATCTAAGCCTTTGCAGACTGCCCCCTTATTTCAGTTCTTTTGACAGACTTGCATTTAGCCAATCAGTGCCCTCTCATTTGTAACTCCAAGGGCGTGGTCACAATTATATCTATATGGCACACATAAAAGAACGCCCTCTAGCTGTGAAAAACTTCCAAATGCATTGAAATAAGGGGCGGCCTCAAGGGCTTAGAAATGAGTATATGAGGCTACCTAGGTTTAGCTTTCAACAAAGAATACAAAGAGAGCAAAGATAATTTGATGATAACAGTGAATTGGAAAGTTGTTTAAAATTGCATTCCCTATCTGAATAATTAAAGTTTAATTTTGACTAGACTGTCCCTTTAAGAAGAGAAAGTTAACTCCTCTTGGTTTTCTGCTGTCTTTTGCCCGGCCCCTACTAGCGGTTTGATTATTAAATGACCAATCACATATTTTTCTGTGAAATGTTACTAGTATATAAGATGTTACATGTAGCAAGAGCTTTGCTGTCCCTCTTTACTAACCTGTTTGTTTGTTTGTGAAGCTCTGTTAGCAGAATAAAGATCAGCCAGTAAAGGATTAGCCTTTTTGGTCCTGTCTCTGTTATTTCTCCACCTGGTAGACCACATGTTGGCTAAACAACAGTTACCTGGCACATGAGATGGGACAGCTCCACTTGTTATACATGCTGCAGAGTACTAAATGTATGTGATAGTGTTCCTTCATGTTTATTTTTGCATTTAAATTGCTGTTTTTGCGTAATACAAATGTCAAGTATTGTTTTCAAGGGCATACCCATTTAAGGCTAGATTACTGATGGAGCGCAATTGTTTGCACAAGAAGCGCAAACGCGTTTGCTAGATAGCGGTATTTTTTGTGCTCGACTTTGTACTACAAGTAGATAGGTGTTTAAATTACTGCGCTTAAAGCTTTCAAAACTAGGGGAGAGTCTTGTGGAGTGAAGCAGAGAGTTCCACAAGATGGGAGCCAGTCTGGAAAAGTCCTGTAAATGGGAATGTGAGGAGATAACAAGAGAGGAGAGTAGGAGATCGTGAGCAGAGTGAAGGGGATGGGAGGGAGAGTATCTGGAGACAAGGTCTGAGATATAGGAGGGAGTAGTGCAGTTGAGGGCTTTGTATGTCAGAGTCAGAATTTTGTGTTTAAACCTTGAGGCAAGAGGAAGCCAGTGAAGGGATTGGCAGAGAGGTGCAGGAGATGAAGAGCGACTATCCCCTAACCTATTACCCCCTTTACCACCACAATCCCCCATTTCAAACTACCACCAAACCTATTAATCCCCTAACCATCACAATTGCACCCCATTGCAAAATACCTCCTAACAGCTAACTCCCCAAGACCCACTAAGTTACAAAAAATAAAAAACACTAGCATTACCAACAAAGAAAAAAAAATTACATAAAAGAAAAAACAACCGGTACAAGCCCTATCCTAAAACTAAAGTTCCTTGTAATGAAATGCCCTAAAAAAAAACTATACTGAAACTAAAACCTACTCTAGAAATTGCCATGAAAAGGGCATTTGTGGGGCAGTGCCCTAGATGAAGTATTCAGCTCTTTTGCATAAAAAACCCCAATACTTAAACCAAAGTAAACCAACCAAAAAAAACACCTATATATATATATATAAAAAAAGGCAATGAGAAGAGCATGTGTCAGACATTGCCCTTAAGTAATCACAGCTCTTTTGCTGAGACAAAAAAACAACTATCTCTAAAAAATCCTCTAAAAATCCATTTCCTAAAAAAAACTAAGTTTAAAACAACTATTCTCTGTATATATAAGGCATGACTTCTATATGCTGTTTTATGTATAATTTAATATAACTAGTGAAAGAAATCTAAATATGACTAGCCTAAGGCACCACTGTGTATTGTGATCTATATGTAAATATTCTGACAGTAACTATATTATATTGATATATGTAACAATTTTGCTGCTAAAGCAAGTTACTATTCACTAACTTACAGAGGGAACCTATATTCACCGGATACTGTTTCCAGAGGGCACACCACACCCTAACCCTTTATAAGGGGATGTGTGAAACTGAAATAAATATAAGCCCAGATGAAGCCTACTTCAGGTGAAACGTACGTTGGCTACTTTCTGTTCCACTGAGGATCTACAGAGCTAACTGGAGGATTCCATTTAACTACCCTAGAGTGCTTATTTAATGTGAGTGTAACCCCGTCTCTGATCTCTATCACGTACCGAATACTGTGGCTGGTCTTGGGAGCAGACGTCAGGCAAGTCTTCCTGACTTCTCCGCAGTTAGGATTGGCTGAGGTTGCTTGACTGCCGACTGTGTAAAGAGAAAAGCACACTCCCCTTTGAACATCATCACTAGTGGGTACTAGATCAGTGTACGCGATCATCTCCAGCACTCGTTAGCGGTCTTGATTGATACGTAACGGCGGATCTACTCTCACTTCCTGACGGACATGCTATTGACTACACTTCAAGGATACTGGCAGCGATATCTGAAATACATGGACACAACCTATACCTCTTGATGTAGAGGAACTGTTGGATGACTTTTTATCGTCCGAATAAGTATTAAGCTTATGCATTATTGTCCGCTTACAGTACATGCTCTCCTTATTTGTGTCCTATTGATTGATATTCTGTATTTACCTGCATTCTCTGTTTTACCTTTCAGAATATAATATATATCCGTCTACTATTGCCACCACAAGATAGTGTTTGTGTTCACTTTATCAGGGGATACTACCCCTAGTGATTAAAATTGGTTTCAAATGACTAGAGTGCTGCTGTGGGGTCTCTTGTTTACTTTATGACATTGTCAGTGCGCTAGCCCCCTGCACTGGTACTTATTTGTACCTTTAGTTAAAACCTGAGTTGTCCTGAGCAAAGTTACATTTTAATATTAAAAATAAAATCTATCCTAAAAAAATACCCTGAAAATGCATTAGTGATTAAGTCATTGTGCTAATTTAAAAAATAAAACCTCTATACTAAAAAAACCCTATTATGAAAAAAAAGTTAAAAAAAACCCTATCCTAAAAAACACACTAAAAAGGGTATCGGTGATTAAGCTCTTTTGCTGTTTAAAAACCCCCAAAAAACTAAAATCTGTACTAAAAAAAAAGTTAAAAAAAGCTTCCCTAAAAAAATGCCCTGAAAAGGGTATCAGTGATTAAGCTATTTTGCTGTTTAAAAAACAAGACCCTATACTAAAACTAAGAAAAAACAACTCCCCAAAAAAACACACCTACATCTAAACCTTAAAATTTGGTACTCACCAACTTGTATCCGGCTCCTTATGGGGGCAGCGGTGGGTCAATGGTGGCACTCCTCTGGGGCTGTCCTCTTATTTCATCCAATACATCTTCTTCCATCCTCCATCTGATCCTGCTTCTTCATGCTGTCACGGCAGCACACTGAAGACTGGATGCAAGGTTCCTTATATAGGGGTGATCTTGCATTTCTATTGACTGATTTTCAAATCCAAATTTGAATCAGCCAATAGAAAAAGCTTTCATTCTGTTGGCTGATTGGAATTTGAAAATTAGCCAAATACAAATGCAAGGACACCCCTATATCAGGGAGAACCATGCATTCAATCTTCAGTGTGCTGTGGTGACAGCATGAAGAAGGAGGATCGGGTGGAAGATAGAAGAAGACATGGTATAGAAGACTGAAGATGGAAGAAGACATGGTATAGAAGACTGAAGATGGATGAAGACATGGTATAGAAGACTGAAGATGGATGAAGACATGGTATAGAAGACTGAAGATGGAAGAAGAGAACAGCCTAAGAGGAGCCCTGCCATGGACCTGCCACTGCCCCCCTAAGGAGTCAGATTCAAGTTGATGAGAACCAAGTGTTGGGGTTTAGCGCTAGGTTTTTTTGGGTGGATTTTCTTTTAATTTTAGTATATCACAGATGCCCTGGTCCAATTAAATCTCCAGAGCGTGTCCAGGTTCTGCTCCAATGTCACTTCCAGAAGCTTGTAGGATCCAAAATTCCTATTGCGTTTCATTTACCAGATCTGTATGTACACTTAAGTAATTAAAAAAAGTGCCTTCCTTTCCTGTTAAATCAACAACTTCTCTCTGTAATTACACAATAATAATACAATTCTTAGGACCACCAGCATTGAGATAAAGAAAATATGTATTTCATTTCTCATACTAAAAATATATCACAAAACACTTGGAAGGCACACTATTGAAGAGGCATCAGATGGTGCTTTGGATAGCCATGGATAATGTCTATGTCTGGTTCCATTTCTTTTAAAAAGTTAAATATACATTAAAGGACAATTTTCTTACATGTATAGTTCCTGTAATAATGGAGTACTGAAATGCAGAAGTCCTACACTCCAAATAAATGTTCTAAATACTGTAACATCCCTTTATTACAAATTTGTAAAAACTACCTGAAAACTCTAATGAGTATATATATGTCTCATCTTCCTTGATTGCAGCCAATTAGGGCCAGCTGTGACTAGTAGGTAGCTGGTTCAGTCAGCATTTTGGAGAAAACCTTATTTATAGAATTTGATTTTTAGTCTCTCTAGTGTGTGTGAGGCAAGATATTTTATTACAATAGATAGCAAACGAAATAAATGTATATTACATTTCTTTTATTGAGGTTTAAAATAGACTTGTGCGCGGCGAAAAAATTTGTTTCGGATCGATTCGGATGTTTCGAATTTCGTTTTCGGATCGATTCGAATTCGGATACATTAGAATGCATTCGTTTCGGATTCGTTCGGATTCGAATAAATTCGGATGTATTTGGATGTATTCGGTTCAGATTCGATTCGTAAATTCTGAAGTTCGGTATGTGGGATGTGCTGTGTATTAGACTAGTATTATGTACTGTAATATTAGGTGTAACCCATAGCAGAGTGATATAACCTAATATACAGTACAATACTAGTGTAATTGTGATTAGTCCATGGCCATCTGAATGTAACGAATAAATCCAAACTAATTCGGATTTATTCGTTAGATTCGGTGCTACGGTAATTCGGAAATTCGAATCGATCCGAATAGCCGAATTTGACAAATTCGTCAGAATTTAAATTTGGAACGAAACGCACATGTCTAGTTTAAAATGCATAAAGGAGAACTTCAACAGTATCTATCAACAAATATTGTATTTGAATATGACTATAAATTAAAAGGGATACTAAACCCATTTTTTTTTTTCTTTCATGATTCAGATAGAGCATGCCATTTTAAGCAACTTTCTAATTTACTCCTATTATCAATTTGTATTAGTTCTCTTGCTATCTTTATTTTAAAAGCAGGAATTGAAGCTTAGCCACCAATCAGCAAGCACTACCCAGAGTGTTGAACAAAAAATGGGCCAGCATTTCAGTTTGAAATAGAAGCATTTTTACAATACACTTCCCTTAGTAAAGTTATTACTGGGCTTTTTTTGCAGCATACACACATATCCTGTGAGGGCCTGTGCACCACTATTCAAGCTCAGATAGCTGAAAATGGTGTGTATTGCTTCTGTGAAATGTAATTTGTGCCATACAAGCCACTACTGACGCTATAAGAAAATGTGGTGTTTAAATGCAGGTGCACAGGCCATTACAGGAAAAACAGTAATAATTTTTACTATAAGCATGTTTGATAATGAAAGTATATTGCAAAAATGCTTCTATTGCACATTGAAATGCAGCCATGCACATTGCAATTTTGACCTTTCTATCCCTTTAAATTCCAAGATGGATGCCCCCAGTGTAACAGTACAGAGATTCACTTGTAAACTATTAACATAAAATAATTTATTTCAAAAGAGCTGCATACACATGATGAAATACATTAGCATGGTGAATAGTAACTGTACTACAGTAATTACACATAAAAGTTTAATGTCCCTTTAAAGGGACAGACTAGTGAAAACTTAAACTTTAATGATTCAGATAGGGCATGCAATTTTTAACAACTTTTCAATTTACTTTTAACTTCAAATATGCTTTGTTCTCTTGGTATTCTTAGTTTAAAACTAAACCTAGGTAGGCTCATATGCTAATTTCTAAACCCTTAAAGGCCGCCTCTTATCGCAATGCATTTGACCGTTTTTCACAGCCAGAGGGTGTTAGTTCATGTTTGCCATATCGATAACATTGTGCTCACGCCCCGTGGAGTTACTTATGAGAGGGCACTGATTGGCTAAATGGCAAGTCTGTCAAAAGAGCTGAAATAAGGGGGCAGTGGCTTAGATACAAGGTAATCACAGAGATAAAAAAGTTTATTAATATAACAGTGTTGGTTATGCAAAACTGGGGAATAGGTAATAAATGGATTATCTATCTTTTTAAACAAAAACATTCTGGAGTAGACTGTCCCTTTAAACATTGTATAGCACAATCTAATTTTGTTTATGATTCTAATCAGTTAAAAATGCTTAGTAAATCTCATTCATGGCCAAAATATAATTTTTTAGCTCTGCAATTTCTCTTGCATTTCTGAAACAGTAGGAAAATAGTCTGTATTGTTTATAGAATATTTATCACAAATTTTACATGTTAGCATTTTATAAGTTTCTTTTTAATCTTGTACATATTTTTGGCATTAAATTGCAGCATTGTTTTGTTCAGTGTGTTTCGTGACAGATCCTGTTAAACTTGATTTATGCAAATCGCATTATACATCTTCTATAGCATTTCCATTACTTCAAATCCAACGCATATTAAATGTAAAGAAATTTAAATTACCTTTTTTTTTTGCTAAATTAAAAAAAATGTCACCAAATCAAACCTTGTAAATATGAAATATATCTGGAATGTTAGATTTGCTTTATTTTTATGGAAATTAGTTTGTTTCTTGGTGTTTAACAAAGTAAGAGACGATTTATCAATGTCGTACATATATGAAAACAAGGATAGCTTATTTGTCATGTAAAAATATAATACAACTTTTAATTAAAGACTTACATTTGTTAAATCTGATATACATATTTTTTTTGTATGTGCAGTATATATAATTAATTAATGTGTATTTGGATTTGGACAAATGTAAACAAAAAATGAAATGAAAAAAGAAAAACATTTTTGTTGACTCGTTCATGTGGCAGGAAAGGCTTTTTTGCAAGTGGGAAAAGCTTCAAAAAGTTCCAATTTACAATATTTTGTCAGGAAAGGCTTTAAAAATTCAAATTTAGCATTGTCCGTTGTTTGATTCCAGTGTTAACCAATAAGTAAGTATTTAAGATTCATTTTTGTGGCCAATCCTGACATGATAGGTGTTATGATAATTTGAAGTCCTATAAAACACTGTGTCACAGCCGTGCCCAGGTTCGAACTTGCTGATGATTCTCTCTTAGCCTGTAAATTTGTCTCTGTGCCACTGGAGTGCTCTGGCTCAGGATGAGAGTTTCTTTGTGCTGCTACCTGCACTGGCTAGCTTTCTGGCTCCACCTGCTTGCCAGCAGCAGGTAGTTTCCCAATTAGCACTGCTATATAAGATAGCCTCACAGACCACTCCCTGCCCTGACATAGTAGTTGTAACTCTGTGCCTCTGACCTGTGCATATTTACATGATATTCTGGTGGATATTCTGGCGGATATTCTGGCTCCTGTACCCAGCTTTTCTTCTGACCTCTCTTTTGGATCTCCCCTGTGTTTAGACAAAGGATTGGACAACTTCTCTAGTAAATTGAACTTGGAAGAAAACACAATCTAATCCTATAGCTGTGTAAAAGAGGTGCAGCAGCAGGATAACTCCAATAACTATACCCCAAAATAATTAATTATAATAACTAAATATTAGGGGGTAGAATGGTGAACAAAATACAGTCAAATCTATATAGACAATAATATTAAGAATAATAGTGAAGATAAAATATATATATCTAAAAAAACAAAAATGTATATCTAATAAAATCAAAATATGAATAATAAAATCAAAATATGAAATGTGAAATGAAAAATTAAAAATAAAGCATAAAAATAATAATAATAAATCAGTGAAATATTCACAAAATGTCCAAAAATGAATTAAATGGTCTCTGGAGCATATTGTCTCAAAGGAATCCACAAGACGCTGTGTGACAATAGGCCGCTCTCTCAAAAGATGACGATAAAATCAGATACAATGTCCTAAGAGACAAGAAAATAAGAGGCGTCTGATGGTGTAATAACGTAAGGAACAAAAGGAGGATAAGTAATGTATACAGCTGGGTACTCACAAGATACGTTGCACATCCAGTGCAATATTAAATGAACCGAGGCTTCAGAGCCGGTTGGCTGACTCAAACAACCCAGTAGGACAACTGGGCTGTGGGAGAACTCCTCTCTGATGACGCATCCAAACCAAGGAAGGACTCGGCCAATCAGATAGTAGCACCTACAATAGGTCTACTACGAGCAGGTTTGCAAGGTGTCATCTGTAATCACAGCAACCATAGAGCAAGGTACAGAAGTGTGAAAGGATTTTACTTAAAACAAATTAAAAACATAGAGTTGCACAGCAACGCATTTCTCAGCGATCATGCCGTTTCATCAGGCTGTATAGTAGAATAGGTACCTTCCTCTACTTAAATATATAACAGACCAATAGGAATAATGGAATGTCACACACCCACCTAAGCGCCATAACCAATTGGGCCATCAAGCCAGCAAATTAAGCCAGTCGCATTGGGGCGTGTCAGTATATGGGACAATCCAAGTACAACAGTAGTGTTTAATGTTTAAAAGCATATTTACACATTCTAATATCTAAAAATGAACAAACCCAAATAGCTTTAATCAAATTGGAAATTGATGATATATCGCAAATTGAGTGTGAAACTTTTTAGGATGTCTTTGGCTTGTGGATGCTGCCCAGCATTTTATTTTATTAGTGGAGATTCTGAATTTATTTTGGTTAGGATTTGTTACCCAACATGGGTTCCTTTATTTATACTATACATCCTCTTACGGCATTTCTACACTTTTATTATATACTTTGGGTTTATAATGTAATTAGATTTTATACTCATTTTATATTAATTTGTTTTTGCATATTGTCATTTTTTGATATCCAATTGGGACTTGATGATTTCGATAAATATCAAATTATTGTAGTTCTATATATTATCTATGTATTTGAGGACAATATGCATTCTATATTATTTTAGTTTATGTTTTTATTTTACGATAATACATACCCTTCATCATGTACATTTCACTCTTTAACAGGTATTCATACTTATCTCACAACCCCTATCATCACTTTTTAGCATCACATAATATCTATACTTATTATGAGTTCCCCTAATATACCACATTTTGTATGACAATATCACTTCATTGTTAGGATCTTTTAACTTAGTGCTTATATCATAGGTCTTACTTTTCTTCACCTAAGATGCAGCACACACCTTCTTTTTAGACTCATCACAGATATGGAGGTCCTCACATAGTCAGACTTCCCAATCAGGTACTTGTATTTGCCTCACACCCCATGATTATCACTCTCAAGTATTATCCAACATTTTTCTTTTCTTAACCCTCATTCAATAAATTACCAGATGATTGATTATATTATTTTATGGTCAGTATCTTCTCAGTTAGTATTTATATGTTTTTCTTAGATTTCACAAATTATCAAATGATATGTTCTAGATTCAGTTCACACCGTTTTCATAGACATTGGTCATTCTACATACACAATTGGCACACTTATCTGGTTTATATCATTAACTATATACATACCACACACATCGTCCCAGAAGAAGCACTCGCCCCTTTTTAAGATTTGTCATTATCTTTATAGACATCGCGGTCTTCCCACATAAGTTGTTGGAGTTCCTATCTGGTTCACGTCACCGACCACACACATAGTTGCATTATTGAATCTATCAATGACATTTATTAGATTTATTAAATATCCTCCTACTAGTGGTCCTACTTGTTCCACTATTTGAGCAATTATTCCATATATTTATTGTGGCTGCACATATATTATATATCTCTTACCCTCACTTTTACGCAACGTTCATAATAGTCATAGTCCTTCACACTCAATTAGCGATATATCATCAATTCCAAATTTATTTAAGCTATTTAGGTTTGTTAATTTTTAGATATTAGAATGTGTGAATATGCTTTTTAAAAATTAAACCCTTCTGTTGGTTTTGGAATGTCCCATACGCTGATGCGCCCCAATGCGATTGGCTTAATTTGCTGGCTTGATGGCCTAATTGGGTATGGCGCTTAGGAGGGTGTGTGACATTCCACTATTCCTATTGGTCTGTTATATGTTTAAGTAGAGCAAGGTAACTATTCTGCTATACAGCCTAATGAAACG
This sequence comes from Bombina bombina, assembly GCF_027579735.1. NCBI lineage: Eukaryota > Metazoa > Chordata > Amphibia > Anura > Bombinatoridae > Bombina > Bombina bombina. Next base: position 336,822,006 of record NC_069505.1, read on the forward strand.
GCACGATCGCAGAGAAACGCGTTGTTGTGTAACTCCATGTTTTTAATTTGTTTTAAATAAATTCCTTTTTACACTTCTGTACTTTGCTCTATGGTTGCTGTGATTACAGATGACACATTGCAAACCTGCTCGTAGTAGACCTATTGTAGGTGCTACTATCTGATTAGCTGAGTCCTTCCTTGGTATGGATGCATCATCGGAGAGGAGTTCTCTCATGGCCTAGCTGTCCTTCCGGGTTTTTTAAGTCAGCCAAGTGGCTCTGAAGTCTTGGTTCGTTTAATATTGCACTGGATGTGCAACATATCTTGTGAGTACCCAGCTGTATACATCACTTATCCTCCTTTTGTTCCTTATGTTATTATACCATCAGGCACCTCTTGTTTTCTTGTTTCTTAGGACATTGTATCTAAATTGAGCTTGAGTTTTTTTCTGACTACTCTTCTAAATTCTCCCTGTGATTGGTGACTGGTCAGACTGCGTTCTGGTAGCTGACCCTCGGCTTGTCTTCAGACTATTCTCTCATTTCCAGCCTGTCACAGCTTCTGGTATATTCATGGTCACCACCCTGTAACTCCAGTACCCTGCTTCAGTACCTAGACTTGCAGAGTGCAACTGCCAAGCACCGGTATCCTGCTTCAGTGCCGAGCCATTCAGAGGATGCCCGTCAAGCACCGGTTTCCTGTTCCAGTACCCTAGCTCTGCAGAGGGCATCTGCCAAGCACCTCTATTCTTCTCCTGTACCCAAGCCCTGCAGAGGGCACATGCCAAGCACCGGTATCCTGCTTCAGTGCCTAGCCCTTCAAAAAAAGCCTGTCAAGCACCAGTATCCTGTTCCAGTACCCTAGCCCTGCAGAGGGCATCTGTCAAGCACCTTTATCTTGCTCCTGTAACCAAAACCTTGCCAGCCTACCGAAAAGCCTTTCCGAAAAGCACAAAAGTTATACCGCCTGCAGAAAAGACATACTGCATGCAGAAAAGACATACCGCCTGCAGAAGAGACATACTGCATAAGGAAAAGCCTTTGAAGGTAGCAGAAAAAATTAGATATGTGCATGGCAAAAAAATTCTGTTCGGTTCGGACCAATTCGGAATTTTTCGAATTTCGGTTCGGATCGATTCGAATTCAGAAATTTTGGAATCGATTCGGTTCGGATTCATTTCGGATTCATAGAAATTCGGCTGGATTCGGTTCGATTCGCTTCGGAAATTTGGAATTTCGGTAAGTGTTAGGTGGGATTAGATTAGTATTATGTACTGTATATTAGGTGTAACCCATAGCAGAGTGATATAACCTAATATACTGTACAATACTAGTGTAATCCATGGCCATCCAAATTTACCGAATAAATCCGAACTAATTCGGATTTATTCGGTAAATTCAGCAGTATTTTAATTCGGAAATTCGGTTTGATCCGAATCTCTGAATTTGCCGAATTAGCCGAATTTCCGAATCGATCCGAAACGAACTGCACATATCTAGAAAAAATATACCATCTTCAAAAAAGCCTTTCCCACAAACAGAAAATACATATAGAAAATACATACCACATGCAGAAAAGACATACTTTCCCACCAGCAGAAATAACGTACTGCTGGCAAAAAAGCTTTTCCTTTCAGTCGAAAATACATACCACAAAAGCCTTTCCCGCAAGCTGAAAATACATACAGTACTGCATGCAGAAAATACATATCGCCTGCAGAAAAGCCTTTCCTTCAAGCAGAAAACACATACCACATTCAGAAAATATATTCCGCCTGCAGAAAAGCCTTTTTTGCTAACAGCAAAAAAAGACATACTGCCTGCAGAAAAGATATACTGCCTGCAGAAAAGCCTTTCCAGGTGGTAAAAAGAATACACCGTCTTCAGAAAAGACTTTCCATTCCAGCAGAAAAGACACAGCGAAATAGACTACTGGCTGCAGAAAATAATTTCCCGCCCAAAAGTCAAAAGCTTTCCTTCCAGCAGAAAATACATACTGCCTGCAGAAAATACAGGAGGAAAGTAAAAAGATATTGGTGCGCAAATCTTACCCCTGCATATACACTACTCTGTTCCCAAAATACAGTGTGGATAAAAGATACAATTTTTAGAAAAAACGTGTAAATGCGCTATACAGCACGGGGATGATTATAAACAGGAAAAAATGACAATACCATGTATGTGCTTGCCTTAAATTTTGGATAATACTGATTCTGTTTTATGGATGGGGAGTTGCATACTATGTATGATTGAATGGTGATATAATCCCCTATTTCAAAGAATCTACCAACCCCTAATAGGAGTATGCAGAATATAATAAAAAAGAAATTGCTTAAATACTATAAGGTATTGGAGACTGATTGGAGGTTATGCGTACTTTCTTTCTTGTAGATATACAGGTTGCATACTATATATGAATAAAATGTTGACAAGATATAGAAAAAACAACAAATGTTCCACTATGACCCTAGATACAGATAAACATACTATGTATGAAATATTATGTATATTAGATATAAATGACAATGTTGGGTTATCCCCAATGTAAATATATATTGATTAGGAAATGAATACCCAGGTGCATTCAATAAAAATAACAGACATATACTAAAAATAAAATGTATTACATTTTAGTTTATCTTTAACTGGTTTATTAAATTGGCATAGAGTCTAAAAAACACATATATAGATCCTAGGTGACCGGTCACTATGATTATTGGCAGTATTAAAAAATTCCTTAAAAATATTAAAAATATATATTATCTAAAAAGTGTGAAAAAAGTTATTGGAGAATGTGCGTCTAATTTAGATGAACCTTATATGTATATTCCACCATAAACTAATGGTATTTTTCGATTCCCAATAGGATAGTATTAGGTTCGTAGGGAACAAGTTTTCATTAAAGCTGTTGCAAGCAATGATTCCTCTTTTTGGCCACAATTCTATAAGTGCCGTAATAAGACGTTCAAGTTCTTTGAATGTCCCGGGTAGTGTCAATAACAACCGTGTGAGTCTTATCCGCGCTGCCGGGCTGACACACTCTCAAGTGCTTACCTGTTCTTTGATGCAAACTTACTTCTGGTAGCACTAGTGTCTCTGCAGCTCACGGCCAGCCGGTGACGTCACACGCTAGATCCGGGAAATTGTGTAAAGTAGATCCGTCTGATATCCTTACTCCTTCACTCTGCGCAGAGTTTTTGGCTTGTAAAAGTAGTCCCAAATAGAATCTTCTGTAATCCTCCGTTCCCGTTTGTTTTACAAACTTGGAATTTCTTCTGTTTAATCTTCTATTGTACCATCAACGCGTTTCGCCACTCCTGGTGGCTTTATCAAGATGGTTTAATTGTGGTGGATTGCTCTCTTATAAATGTGTTGGAGGAATTTCATTGGTTAAGAAAAAAAGTCACAATTCCACCTTATCGGTAAATGTCCCTATAAGGTGGAATTCTTTTTTCACATTCTCCTCTTATTTTATGTATACCATCTATTTCTTAGTGAGAAAAAACAATATTGCACATCTTACTCATAGATTAAGCTTTCCTTTTTTATACATCTATTTCTAAAAATATATCTGTATATAAACCAAAAATATACATTATCTCCAATATAGGTGGATTATTAGATCTTTTAAAAGTCTTGTAGCATTATTTGCACGGATATTCTTAAATGTTAACATTGTTAAAATCTATAAATTCTTAAATGGACCAACTTTTTATTTGAACCTTCATATTACTAATATTCGGCTACGTTGTTCAATAAAATATCCTATATATATAAAAATAATGTGCCTATAAGTGAAATATATACATCTTGATGTGCTATATAAATGTAGATAATAAATATAAATATCTCAAACAGTCAGATTAATATAAATATCTCATACAATCAGATTAGAGCTAAAATGGTGTCTTCTAAAAATAAGGTATGTCTCCATATTTAAAGGGTCAAAAATGTCTGGTTGTTAAATCAATATTGGTCCTAAATAATATTCCTTATTATATCAAATAACAGGATGAGATTATGCAGATAATAAATATAAATCTCTCAAACAATCAGATTAATATAAATCTCTCAAACAATCAGATTAAAGAGCTAAAATGGGGTCTCCTTGAAATAAGGTGTGTCTACATATTTAAAGGATCAAAAATTATACAACTATGTCTGGTTGTTAAATCGATATTGGTCCTAAATAATATTCCTTATTTTATCAAATAATAGAATGAGATTATGATCCCAAATTTAAAAACAACAAAAATCCTCAGTCTAAAATGAATGGATTGAGGTCCAGCTCTGAGTTTAAACCTTTGGGGTACAAAGTTTGCATCTCATATATATATTCAGCTTCTTTTCTTAGGAGCAGACGTTCATAGTCCCCACCTCGCCATGGTTTCTTAATTTTGCAAATCCCCCAATATCTTAGGTCTTTGATGTTATTTTTATGTTTTAATCTGAAATGTTCATATAGTCTGGTGTCCTGATCTCCCTTTTCAATTAAATTTAGGTGTTCTCTAATCCTAGTTCGTAAGGTCCTTGTGGTCTCTCCTATGTATTGTTTCCCACAGGTACACTGGATTAAGTATATGACTCCCTTATCACTGCACCTAATGGTGTCCCTTATATTATGTTTCTTATTTGTATTGGTGGATGTATAGTCTTTGCATTTAGTGCTATGTTTGCACGCTTTACAACTATAGCATGGATAATAACCCCTTAATCTGTTGCCTGTTAGGTCTTGTTCCTTCATTTTCAGTTGTTGTATTTTCTTATTGAAGTCACTTGGAGCCAAGATATTCTTAATATTTGTTGTTTTTCTAAAAATAATTTCTGGATAATCTGGGATTGCTTCTCCTATAATCGGATCTGATCTAATCAAGTGCCAATATTTGTTTAATATTTTCCTCAAAAGATTGTGGTGACAGCTATAGTTTGTTACTAATGGTACTTTAAAAATATCATTATTATTTACTTTATTTATATTTTTCTTCGAGAGGAGATCTTGTCTCTCTATATTCCTAACATTGGAAATATCAGTCTCCAGAATCTCAGGGTCATAGCCTTTTTCTAAAAATCTACTTTCCAATATCTTAACCTGTTGGTCATAGTCTGAGATCTTAGAGCAGTTACGTCTAATTCTTAAAAACTGCCCTTTAGGGATATTCTTAATCCAACGTTTAAGGTGACAGCTGTGTGTGGGGATATAATTATTAGCGTCTATTGGCTTAAAGTGATTTTTAGTCGCTACTTCTCCATTCTCTACAAAGATGTCTAGGTCTAGGAAAGTAATCAATTCCCTACTTATATTGTGAGTAAATTTCAGATTAACATCGTTCTTGTTCATATCTTCTAAAAAAGAACTCAGACTATCCTCGGTTCCCCTCCATACTATCAAAATATCGTCGATGTATCTTTTATAGAGCACGAGGCTTGCTCCCAGCTCATGCCCCTGGATAAAGTGGTGTTCCCACTTACCCATAAAAAGGTTGGCATAGCTGGGAGCAAACCTCGTGCCCATGGCAGTTCCCTGTACCTGGATATAAATATTTTCATTGAATGCAAATACATTATTCCCCAAAATAAACTCAATGCATTCTAGAACGAAATTTTTTTGTTTCAACTGTTTCTCATTTCCACTCTTTAAAAACCAGTCTACTGCAGCCAAACCTTTGTCATGTTGGATGCTGGTATATAGTGAACTAACGTCACTTGTGGCCAAAATGTAATCATCTTGCCATTCTATGTCTTTTAAGAGATTCAAAACCTCTGTGGTGTCTTTTAAATAGGATGGTAGTTTTTGTACATACTCCTGAAGATGTGTATCTACATAAAGAGAAAATACATACTGCCTGCAGAAAATACATACTGCCTGCAAAAAACACATAACGCCTGCAGAAATCCCTTCCTTGCACCAGAAAACGCATAACGCCTGCAGAAAAGACTAGACTTGTGCACGGCGGAAAAATTTGTTTTAAATCGATTTGGATGTTTTCGAATTTCGGTTCGGATCGATTCGAATTCGGAAAAATTTGAATGAATTCGTTTTGGATTCATTCGGATTCGAATAAATTCGGCACGATTCGGAAATTCAGAATTTCGGTATGTGTTAGGTGGGATGTGCTGTGTATTAGACTAGTATTATGTACTGTATATTAGGTGTAACCCATAGCAGAGTGATATAACCTAATATACTGTACAATACTAGTGTAATCCATGGCCATCCGAATGTAACGAATAAATCCGAACTAATTCGGATTTATTCGGTAGATTCGGTACTACCGTAATTCGGAAATTCGAATCGATCCGAATCTCTGAATTTAACAAATTCATCCGAATTTCGATTCGGAACGAATCGAACCGCACATGTCTAGAAAAGACATATCGCCTGCAGAACTGCCTTCCTTCCAGCACAAATCACATATCGCCTGCAGAAAGCTTCTTCTACCTTTAGTTTAATGCTTTTAAACGCATTCATAAATCAATTAACTTTATTTGTTGCATGCATTTGTTTGTTTATTAAAGAGGGCCGTTCATATTGCATTTTCAAACAAATGCAAAGAATACCGCAAAATGAGTGATTTGTTTTGCATTCATACATATTCGAAAACCATGTATACTAATAAGCCAGAAAAGAAAATACAGGACTGTGTATAACAGCAGCAAAAACTCTCAGTACGTCCTATACTGATGCTTCTATTAGGATGCACGTTTACACTCACCGTTTATAAAATTACTGTAATCCATTTGTTATACATCTCAGACATTCTATGCTTGACTTGTTGGGTTTGTTTATGATTTCTAGTTTCTAATGCAACGCTTAAAGGGACATGAAACCCAAACATTTTCTTTCATGATTCAAACAGAGAATACAATTTTAACAAATATTCCAATTTACTTCTTTTATCTAATTTGCTTAATTCTTTAGACATCCTTTGTTAAAGAAATAGCAATGCACATGGGTGAGCCAATCACACAAGACATCTATGTGCAGCCACCAATCAGAAGCTACTGAGCCTATCTAGATATGCTTTTCAGGAAGGACTATCAAGAAAATGAAGCAAATTAGATAACAGGAGTAAATTAGAAAGTTGTTTAAAATGGTATTCTCTATCTGAATCGTGAAAGAAAAAAATTGGGTTTAATGTCCCTTTAAGGGAGTTAATGAAAACTAAACAGCTGCCTTTTGTTAGGCTCTGATAAAAACATGTTTGCATTGTATTTTCACTTGCAAAAATGCTTCCTTTAAAAATTCAGTAATAAAAGTGATCAGATGGACCATTTTTCTCATTAGTCAAAGTAGGCAATTGCCTATGGGTGTTCACTCTCACATGGGCACGATCTTGATACTCACTAATCCCTTGATTTGGTGTTGTCCATTCATAGTCAATCAGATAGGTGTGATGCAGTTTATAAAAAATAAGTTTGCTTTGTGAGCAGGGAATTACAAGTGAACATGCTAGTGGTGTGACTTTCTGCAGGCTCAAGTGGATTTAAAGGGACATTAAACACTAAATACATTGTATAAGCATAGTATTGGTAATCTAGCTTTCACTGCATTCTGGGGCTGACATGTTTGCAGCTATACAGAAGCTCTCCTTTAGATACCTGCAGTAAAACCTAGGTTCCAAAATGGAATTAAAGGTATATAAGCTGCAATGATAAAATATCCTATGTGTTTAACCAAAATAAAGGTGGTGAAGTTTGAGCTGAATTCTGACAGTCAGTCAATAACAAGCAAAACATGGGCTTAGCTTCAACTTTATTCAGCTTAGGAGCAGAAACGCATTGCCACTCTGGAGCTAACATTAACCATGTGTTTAAACCCATTGCAAAGGTTAAACACATAGTAATAGACAAACAATGTAAAATTTGTTGAAAAGCATACCTAGGTATAGGTTGGCATATTAGATAATATAAGTAAATTGTAATGTTGTTTAAAATTCTATATCTGAATCATTAAAGACATGTTTTGGGTTTAATGTCCCTTTAAGGTCTGATTTAAGTGAGGAATTATTTTAAATATTAGTTTGGTTTTTATGTTAGACAAAGGTGTGGACATTTTCATTCTATACCCATACATTTAATAGTAAGATGTAAAAGCTGAGGTATTTTTTGTTTTTTTGCAACAAAACATAATAAAGACCTGTATACTTCAGAAATCTAGAAAGCATTTCCACATGATGGAAGAATATTTTTTTTAAGTATTTTTTTAACTGACAAACTTCAACTACTGGTATAAATCTAGTGGTATATTTCTATCCAGACGGACTGGAGCCTGGCCGAAAATGGAAAGCTTTTGTGGTAGAAGGCGGCTTTGTGGTATACAGCTTTACCTCTCTACCTTTAAGGGGTTTTTTCTTTCTATTAATGGAGTGGTTTTCCTTTCCTCAGCTCTTATGATTCAGATAGAGCAGTGAAGGTGAACCCTGGCACTCCAGATGTTTCAGAACTACATTTCCCATGATGCTGGACTGGACTTCAGAGTGCCCAAACATCATGGAAAACGTAGTTCTAAAAAGTCTGAAGTGTTGAGGTTCGCCTTCACTGCTCTATCTGAATCATAGCAGAAACATAGCGCATACAATTTTAAACAACTTTTTCTGCTATTATCAAATTTGCTTCATTCTCTTGGCATGAGCTACTGTGAGCTAGCTGCACATATCAGGGCAGCCATTTAAAAGCGGCATATATATGTGTAGCAACCAATCAGCAGCTATCTCCCAGCAGTGCATTGCTGCTGCTTAGCCTACCTAGGTATGCTGTTCAACAAAGGATGACAAGAGAATGAAGCAAATTAGACAATAGAAGTAAAAATTGAGAAGTTTGATAAAAGGACATGCTTTATTGAAATCATGAAAGTTTATTTTTGACTTCACTGTCCTTTTAATCATTGCTCTTTAATAGGTGTGTATGGAATTAAAAGTTGAAATACTCTTCTACAAGTAACTGACAGGAAGAGATTATTCACTGCTCTAAACTTGCCTGGACGTAGGAGCTAATTATTGTTTTGTTTGTTTTTTTGTTAGTTTTTTTGTTTGTTTTTTAATGGTGCATTGTTGTTCATTGAAAAATCACTTGTGTTTAATATGGAAAAAAAAATATTAATGCTAAAGTATTTTTACTAAACTATAATTGCAATAATTAGACTTTACTATCCACAAGCTTATCAACTAGCCACAAACCATGGGGATGAGTACAAAGTGTAAGCATTACTTCAAAAATTAAATCAAACATTGATATCACAGGCATACAGGGCCAGAGGCCAAGTGGAGTGCTATTTAACGCTTCCGCTCGAGCGCTAGTTGCACTAGAAGTAACTATTTTTGTGCTTTCACTAGTGCTCAAATTAAAAGTTGCAAGTAAACTATTTTTGCTCACGTGCTTACTCGATCAGCATAAAAATCTGAACTTAGAATATTGCGCAACAACGAATTCCCCAAAAGAAATCAATGGACCAAAAAAGTGCTAAAAACCCTACTCATGCGTAAACACGATTGCATATTCTCAAGTGCAATAAACCTGACATGAAAATATTAATATTTCACATTCCAATGTTCTTCACATAGAAGAATATGTTCTATTTATTCATAAATATATATTTCTACATATATCCAATGTGTTTTTTGTACAATATATACCAATACCTATATCTATATATGATTATATATGAGTATAGATGTATACAGATATATATAGGAATATCTATTTCAAAACTATAGAACATATTCTGCTATGTGCAAAACATTGGAATGTGAAACATTTACAGTAAATACACAGTATAACACTTTATTAAATATGAGTATTGCATAAATATGCTTTTTCATGGTTTCATCTAATAAACTGCAAAGGGCTCCAATGCACTTTATATATACAGGTGAAATTAGAATATCGTGCAAAAGTTAATTTATTTCACTAATGCAACTTAAAAGGTGAAACTAATATATGAGATAGACTCATTACATGCAAAGCAAGATAGTTCAAGCTGTGATTTGTCATAATTGTGATGATTATGGCTTACAGCTAATGAAAACCCCAAATCCACAATCTCAGAAAATTAGAATATTGTGAAAAGGTGCAATATTCTAGTCTCAAAGTGTTCCACTCTAATCAGCTAATTAAGCCATAACACCTGCAAAGGGTTCCTGAGCCTTTAAATGGTCTCTCAGTCTGGTTCAGTAGGAATCACAATCATGGGAAAGACTGCTGACCTGACAGTTGTGTAGAAAACCATCATTGACACCCTCCATAAGGAGGGAAAGCCTCAAATGGTAATTGCAAAAGAAGTTGGATGTTCCCAAAGTGCTGTATCAAAGCACATTAATAGAAAGTTATGTGGAAGGGAAAAGTATGGAAGAAAAGGGTGCACAAGCAGCAGGGATGACCGCAGCCTGGAGAGGATTGTCAGGAAAAGGCCATTCAAAAGTGTTGGGGACTTTCACAAGAGCCACCACACACAGACGGATCCTGGACATGGGCTTCAAATGTCGTATTCCTCTTGTCAAGCCACTCCTGAACAAACAACGTCAGAAGCGTCTTACCTGGGCTAAAGAAAAACAGACCTGGTCTGTTGCTCAGTAGTCCAAAGTCCTCTTTTCTGATGAGAGCAAATTTTGCATCTCATTTGGAAACCAAGGACCCAGAGTATGGAGGAAGAATGGAGAGGCACACACTGCAAGATGCTTGAAGTCCAGTGTGAAGTTTCCACAGTCTGTGTTGATTTGGGGAGCCATTTCATCTGCTGGTGTTGGTCCACTGTGCTTCATTAAGTCCAGGGTCAACACATCCGTCTACCAGGAGATTTTGGAGCACTTAATGCTTCCTTCAGCAGATGAGCTCTATGGGGATGCTGACTTCATTTTCCAGCCGGACTTGGCACCTGCCCACACTGCCAAAAGCTCCAAAACCTGGTTCAATGACCGTGGGATTACTGTGCTTGATTGGCCAGCAAACTTGCCTGACCTGAACCCCATAGAGAATCTATGGGGCATTGCCAAGAGAAAGAAGAGAGACATGAGACCGAACAATGCAGAAGAGCTGAAGGCCGCTATTGAAGCATCCTATTCTTCCATAACACCTCAGCAGTGCCACAGGCTGATAGCTTCCATGCCATGCCGCATTGAGGCAGTAATTGCTGCAAAAGGGGCCCAAACCAAGTACTGAGTATATACAGTATGCATGCTTATACTTTTCAGAGGTCCTATATTGTTCTACAGGTATGTACAATCCTTGTTTTATTGATTGTATGTAATATTCTAATTTTCTGAGATTGTGGATTTGGGGTTTTCATTAGCTGTAAGCCATAATCATCACAATTATGACAAATCACGGCTTGAACTATCTTGCTTTGCATGTAATGCATATTAGTTTCACCTTTTAAGTTGCATTAGTGAAATAAATGAACTTTTGCACGATATTCTAATTTTTCGAGTTTCACCTGTATATATATATATATATATATATATATATATATATATATATATATATATATATATATATATATATATATATACATACACACACACATAGGTGTTCATGTGTTTATATGTGTTAATATGTCTGTAAATACATATATACACATATAAATACATAAATACATCTGTACACACATATAAACATGTATACACACATACATAAATATATATCCATCTTTATATATGTATATGTATGAATCACTATGTTAAAACCCTTTGCCTACCTTTTTTTCTCTAACATCTGAGACCTCATATATTTGAACCCTTATATCTTTGTGAGCTAATTTTTTAAAATATTTAATTAGTGTTATTATGAGTAACTGTACTTTGTGATGTATTTTTAATGTGTTTTGTGACACTGTTTTACGAACCAGAGCTCTAAGGTTGCGCTAAACCGCTGCCCGTTAACTATAAATATAGGTTACGTACAGTATAGATTTGTAGAAACTATACATTTTGACACTTTTTAACCATTTTATTAACAAGAGCAGAAAAAATTTAGGGATAAGAAAAGAATACACTTTTTTAAAATAAATTTATATTTGGCCGTTACAAATACAATTATTTCCTCTGTAGAGCTTTTTTAATAAATATGATATAAATGACATAATTTTCATGTCAATCAAACCCTTAAAAAACAAAAAAACAACCCCTTGAAGCAGGTAATGCAGAAAATTTAGATTTAGCAGAGCTAAAAAAAAGACTGATAACTGCAAACTCATCGAACTAGAACTAGAAATCAATTTCCCCCATTCAGTAAATGAGTGGACCTAATACTTCAGCATCTTTTGATCTTTTCTAACTTAACACAAATTGACTTGTTCATTGGTATTTAAAACCAACTTTCAATTAATTAACCTACTTCTTCAATCTCCTGTAATTTAGAAGAATCTAACACTAACTGACTAGTCCATTGGTATTTAACGCCACTATATTTTTAGTAAATGTTCTCTAGGACATTAGGAAGTTTACTGTTTATAATGGCATTTTCTTTTTACTCAATCTTTTTAGATTTCAATTTTCAATCCAATAGAATATGTAACTGGTTCTATAAGATCCAAGTATACCCAATCATCCCACAAATATAATATAAATATATATTATAGTTTCTTACTACAAATCAGTGATAAAGGGACAGTCAACACCATAATTTTTGTTGTTTAAAAAGAAAGAATCCATTTATTACCCATTCCCCAGCACTGTTATAGAAATACACTTTTTACCTCTGTAATTACCTTGTATCTAAGCCTCTGCAAACTGCCCCCTTATTTCAGTTCTTTTGACAGACTTGCATTTTAGCCAACCAGTGCTCACTCCAGGGTAACTTCGCGTGCATGAGCTCAATGTTATCTATATGAAACACATGAACTAATGCCCTCTAGTGGTCAAAATGCATTCAGATTAGAGGCAGTCTTCAAAGTCTAAGAAATTAGAATATGAACCTCCTAGAATTAGCTTTCAACTAAGAATATGAAAAGAACAAAGCAAATTTGGTGATAAAAGTAAATTGGAAATTGTTTAAAATGACATGCCCTATTTAAATAATGAAAGTTTTTTTTGGACTTGACTGTCCCTTTAAAAAAGAAAGCTTAATAAGGAAGACACTGATTTTCAATAGTAAATATCAATGGACCTCTATAGTTATTTGCAACCTCTCTAAATCCAACTAGTTATTTAGTTAGACTTTGTAAAAGTTTGTGTACATTTGTTTGCTTTACTTCTCTTACACCTAGATTACGAGTTGTGCATTAGGGTTAAAAAGCAGCGTTAAGAGGTCCTAACGCTGCTTTTTTCCTAATGCTGGTATTACGAGTCTTGAAATGACAGGCTCACCGCTCACTTTTTTGGTCAAACGCGAAAATACAGCAAATCCACTTACTTTAATTGCGTATCCTATATTTTCAATGGGACTTGCATAACGCCGGTATTACGAGTCTGCAAAAAAGTGAGCGGTACAGCCTCTCCTGTCAAGACTGGTACCGCATTTAAAAGTCAGTAGTTAAGAGTTTTATGGGCTAACGCCGTAGTATAAAGCTCTTAACTAAAATGCTAAAAAGTACACTAACACCCATAAACTACCTATTAACCCCTAAACTGAGACCCCCCACATTGTAAACACTTAAAAAATATTTTTAACCCATAATCTGCCGAACCGGACATCTAGTTAAATAGTATAGTAATAGTAATAGTAATTAACTAGTTTAATTTTATTAACCCCTAATCTGCTGCCCCAGATATATATACTAACACTACACTATAATTAAATTAATTACCTAAACTAACTACAATTAAATACAATTGAAAAAAAAGTACGAAAAAACAAACACTAAATTACAGAAAATAATAAAATAATTACAAGTTTTTTTAAACTAATTACACCTAATCTAATCCCCCTAATAAAATAAAAAAGCCCCCCAAAATAATAAAAAGTCCTACCCTATACTTAATTACAAATAGCCCTTAAAAGGGCCTTTTGTGGGGCATTGCCCCAAAGTAATCAGCTCTATTACCTGTAAAAAAAATACAATACCCCCAACATTAAAACCCACCACCCACACACCCAACCCTACTCTAAAACCCACCCAATCCCCCCTTAATAAAACCTAACACTAACCCCGTGAAGATCACCCTACATTGAGAAGTCTTCAGCCAGCCGGGCCGAAGTCCTCAACTAAGCCGGGTGAAGTGGTCCTACAGACGGGCAGAAGTCTTCATCGAAGCCGGCCAGAAGAGGTCCTCCAGACGGGCAGAAGTCTTCATCCAGGCGGCATCTTCTATCTTCATCCATCCGGCGTGGAGCGGGTCCATCTTCAAGACATCCGACGCGGAGCATCCTCTTCCATCGACGTCCAACTGAAGGATGAAGGTTCCTTTAAATGACATCATCCAAAATCATATTGGCTGATTGGATCAAACAATAGGATTGAATTTCAATCCTATTGGCTGATTGGTTCAGCCAATAGGATTTTTTCTACCTTAATTCCGATTGGTTGATAGAATTCTATCAGCCAATCGGAATTCAAGGGACGCCATCTTGGATGATGTCATTTAAAGGAACCTTCATACTTCAATTGGACTTCTTTGGAAGAGGATGCCTGCGTCGGATGTCTTGAAGATGGACCCGCTCCGCGTCAGATGGATGAAGATAGAAGATGCCGCCTGGATGAAGACTTCTGCCCGTCTGGAGGACCTCGTCTGGCCAGCTTCGATGAAGACTTCTGCCCGTCTGGAGGACCACTTCGCCCGGCTTCGTTGAGGACTTCGGCCCGGCTGGCTGAAGACTTCTCAAGGTAGGGTGATCGTCAAGGGGTTAGTGTTAGGTTTTATTAAGGGGGATTGGATGGGTTTTAGAGTATGGTTGGGTGTGTGGGTGGTGGGTTTTAATGTTGGGGTGGGGTATTGTATTTTTTTTTACAGGTAATAGAGCTGATTACTTTAGGGCAATGCCTTTTAAGGGCTATTTGTAATTTAGTATAGGGTAGGGCTTTTTATTATTTTGGGGGGCTTTTTTATTTTATTAGGGGGATTAGATTAGGGGTAATTAGTTTAAAAAACTTGTAATTATTTTATTATTTTCTGTAATTTAGTGGTGGGGGGTTCGTACTTTAGATAATTTTTTTAAATTGTATTTAATTGTAGTTAGTTTAGGTAATTCATTTAATTATAGTGTAGTGTTAGGTGTAATTGTAACTTAGGTTAGGATTTATTTTACAGGTAAATTTGAATTTATTTTAACTAGGTAACTATTAAATAGTTAATAACTAATAACTATTGTACCTAGTTAAAATAAATACAAAGTTGCCTGTAAAATAAAAATAAATCCTAAGCTAGCTACAATGTAACTATTAGTTATATTGTAGCTATCTTATGGTTTATTTTATAGGTAAGTATTTAGTTTTAAATAGGAATAATTTAGTTAATGATAGGAATATTTATTTAGATTTATTTAAAATATATTTAAGTTATGGGGGGGTTAGGGTTAGACTTAGGTTTAGGGGATAATAACTTTAATATAGTGGTGGCGATGTTGGGGGCGGCAGATTAGGGGTTTATAAATGTAGTTAGGTTGCGGCAACATTGGGGGTGGCAGATTAGGGGTTAATAAATATAATGTAGGTGGCGGTGGTGTCCGGAGCAGCATATTAGGGGTTAATAATATAATGCAGGTGTCGGCGATGTCGGGGGTGGCAGAGTAGGGGTTAATAAGTGTAAGATTAGGGGTTTTTAGACTCGGGGTTCATATTAGGGTGTTAGGTGTAGACATAAAAAGTATTTCCCCATAGGAATCAATGGGGCTGTGTTAGGAGCTTTACGCTGCTTTTTTGCAGGTGTTAAGCTATTTTTCAGCCAGCTCTCCCCCATTGATTCCTATGGGGAAATCGTGCACGAGCACGTTTTACCTGCTTACCGCTAACGTAAGCAGCGCTGGTATTGAGGTGAGATGTGGAGCTAAATTTTGCTCTCCGCTCACTTTTCTGTAGCTAACGCCGGGTTTGTAAAAGCCCATAATACCAGCGTTGTCTGTAGGTGAGCAGTGAGGGAAAACTGCTTGTTAACACCGCACAGCCTTACCGACAAAACTCGTAATCTAGGCGTTAGGTTGATAGATTATACAAGAACAGAACATTGCTGCTGAACGGAACTTCTCAGGTTCTGGGCCCCATGTAATAAAGTGAATCTATTAATCTTCTATCTGGGTTCAGACTAAAATGTTTCAAACTTACAGAGAGATTTGGAGAAGTGAAGGAGTTAAAAGACCAGTAAATACAGCAGATTTGCATAATCAACAAATGCATGATAAAAAGACAATGGAATAGCACTTAGGGCTAGATTTATCAAGCTGAGGTGGACAGGGGCGCATACACACACCCCTGTCTGCCGCAGCTCACCTCTGGGGGAGTGAATTTCCCTGGAGGAATTTACCATTGCACACGAGCGCTATTTTGCGCTTGCGTGCAATCCCGCCCCCTGCCCATGCACAGCCAATCACGCGCAGGCAGTAGCTGTGAATTTCCCCCGGTCGGCCTAGACCGCAGAGATTGAATTTCGCCACCTTAGAGGTGGAGAAAGGTTAGGACTGCTGCTTGTTAAATACGGCGAGCAGGTTCTCTTGTGAGAACCTGCAGCCGTAGGGGCTCATAGGCTGGCGAAAGCAATCTACTCCTATAGTTTCAGGTCAAGTCAAAAAGCAGCTGTTGTAAGGCTGCTGCTCCTTAACTTCTTTGCCACCTTTTAGGTGGCGGACTGAAATCATTCCGATCCAATACAATCCAGATGATTGACACCCCCTGCTAGCGGCCGATTGAGCGGGAGCAGCATTGCACAAGCATTTCACTAGAAATGCTTGTGCAATGATAAATGCTGACAGCCTATGCTGTCAGCATTTAGTGATGTCGAGCAGACATGATTCGCTATAGCGCTGTGATTACCTCTGATGCTTACCTTGTATCTAAGCCTCTGCAGACTGCCCCCTTAGCTCTATTTTGAGGGCATTTGTGGCACTTTTAGAAAATTAACCAGAGATCGGATCTATGGTTAATTTTCTGAGCACTAATTGCTCACGGTAGCAATAACCAGCCACTTGTAAAGTCTGGTTAATTATCGGGGGCCCAAAAAACGGTCACATTTTCCCGGTTTGCAGGAGCGCGATAATTTAACGTGCCACATGTAATCTAGCCCAAAGTGTTTACTGTCCCTTTAAATGTGTAACACTATAATGTGAGCAACTGTAATCACATAGGCCTATGTTACAAGTGAAGCTTTACAGATAGCACAAGGTGCGGTTTCAATATCACTGGCCCATGCTCATTGGAGTCTAAGGAAGCGCTCTCTCGTGAGCGCAATGCTTGCTAGCAATGTGAACGCGAGCATGTGTTCATATTGTGCTTTACTTTTAATTCCAGCACATATTAGCATGCAAGTGATATTTATCGCTCCACTTGTATTCTGGCCCATTGTAATTACAAGACATTTCTGTTGTGTTGCTATAGAATAATATATCAGCCAAGTTTTAACATTTAAAAAAAAAAAAAAAAAAATTCACATCCTTTATACTGCAATAATGTTTTAGTAGCCAAATTCCATCCTCCATTTGCATTATTTGGAGGAGCCAGGCTAGACTTTAGTCCACAGACAAGGCTGGTCACTGTCATAAAGTTAGTATAAAGTATATTTTGCAGTTGTTATCTGATAAAGCCAATTAGGGATATGTATGTAGCAGAGTTAGCCTTGAAAAGTCAGCAGGGTGCATTTCAAGTTCTGAAATGTTCAATTTTCAGAACTAAAAATTACATACAAAGTGGGCAAAATAAATAATGAAAGTATAATGCAAAACTGTTTCATTACACATAAAATTGTATTTGAAAATCTCAAGTTGTTTATTGTCCTTTCAAATTAACATGGAATGAAAAGCTGGATATTTCCTCTTCTTTGCATTGGAAATAGTTGAATGAATTTTTTTTAAAGGGAACTAGTTAAAGGGACAGTCTAGTCAAAATTAACCTTTCATGATACAGCAAATTTGTTTTGTTCTCTTGGTATTCTTTTTTAAAAGCTTAGTCTCTAACTGATTTTTTTAAACCATTGAAGGCTGCCTCTTATCTCAGTGCATTTTTACGGGTTTTAACAGACAATGCTAGTTCATGCATGTCGTATAGATAGCATTGTGCTCACTCCCGTGGAGTTATTTAGGAGTCAGAACTGATTGGCTAAAATGTAAGTCTGTCAAAAGCACTGGGCTAAGGGGGCAGTCTGCAGAGGCTTAGATACAAGGTAATCACAGAGGTAATATGTGTATTAATAACACAGTGTTGGCTATGCAAAACTGGGGAATAATAAAGGGATTATCTATCTTTTTAAACAACAAAAATTTTGGAGTAGACTGTCCCTTTAAATAAAATTCAGACTATTGAAAAAGTGACAGCTGTGTCTAGAAGACAGACAGAAATAGATAAAGAAAGACAGGATGGCAAAAAGAAGCACAAAGAAAAAGAAAAACACACAGGAGGATATAGAGAGAAAGGAAGAAACACGGAAAGAGGCAAAAGATGCAGAAACAGAGATGGGGTAAAGAGAAGGAAGGGTGAAATGGACTTGGGAAATATAGGAATAGGGAGTAAAATAGAGACACAGATAGAGAGAGGGAGACACTCATGAGAAGAGAAAAAACAGAAGAGATACAAAGAAACAAAGCAAGAGAGAAATATACATGTAAGGACACTAGGACAGTTACACTTAAAGAGAGGGAAAGAGAAACACAATAGGAAAAGACAGAGAGAGAGAGAGGGTTCCAGGCTACAAGTATGTAAAGAGCAGTCAGATAATCACTTCATTGAAGTGACAGGATCACAGATATGAAGGCAAGATAAATGTGCCCAGACAGGCACACAGTTCTGAATAAAAGTTCTTGTTCTTGCTGCTGGTAAGATTAGGAAGAAGGTTGCAGGCTGCTGGGACAGCCTGGGCAGCTGCTTTCCCTTTCAATCAGTTTGCTTTATGACTGTAACAGGCCCATTTATCAAGCTCCGTACGGAGCTTGAAGGGCCGTGTTTCTGGCGAGTCTTCAGACTCGCCAGAAACACAACTTATGAAGCAGCGGTCTAAAGACCGCTGCTCCATAACCCTGTCCGCCTGCTCTGAACAGGCGGACAGGAATCGCCGGACATCAACCCGATCGAATACGATCGGGTTGATTGACAGCTCCCTGCTGGCGGCCGATTGGCCGCGAGTCAGCAGGGGGCGGCGTTGCACCAGCAGCTCTTGTGAGCTGCTGGTGCAATGTTAAATGCGGAGAGCGTATTGCAGTGTCGGATCAGGTCCGCAAGCCCTTTGATAAATGGGCCTGTAAGACTTCCTGTATGAAATCTAGTCAGGTAAATGTAACAATCTGAGTGTAAAAACAATCTTCATTAAAAAAAACTTATGTAGACAAAACAATGTTGTTATCATGACAAAACAAGTTGTTATGTTGACAAAACATTTTTATGATCACAAACCAAGTTGTTATGTTGACAAAACAACTTTTTATGTCGACAATTCAAGTTAAAAAAATATTTAAAGTGCATGGCCTCTCTGGGCTCCCGTACATACCTTCCTATTTTTACATTTTTTTTCCAGGGGCAGAAGTGCTGGGATAGATTCTCGGTGGTCCGGGGGCTTGTAGAGACAATCTAGAGTCTGTTTAGTCCAGAAAATTGGCAGATATGGTGTGTCAGGGGAATGGTGCAGATGTGGGGGTTATGCTAAGTGAAACTAGGATATATAAAGAAAAGCAAAAAATTGGGACAGTGGGACGGAGATAGAACAGGGTAATGCCACAGCGCTAAAAAACAAATTTACATACAACACAAGTGCATATAATTAAGCAAACCCTCACTCCTTAATAGAAATACTATGTAGGAAAAAAAGAATCTCAATACCTGAAACAGGTATAGAGAAAAATGCCCTTGCGCTATAGAAAGCTAAATGTATGTGTAGTAGCTGGATGAAAATACCCTATATGGGCTAAAAAAATACATTATATAAGAATTTTAGTATGATTTTAATAATATATTCCTTGATATTTTTAAAAGGTCAGATTTGGGGCGCGATCCGATATAGATCGCAGTTTGCGGCGCAAGCGAGGGAACCGGCGTCGCCCGCAGTTTCAGCTCGCAACTCGAGCTATCCCATATAAGTCGCCGTCAGATGCTAACGTGCTGTAAGTCTGACAAACCAGCGATGTCCAGAAATCTGCGCAAGTACAAATTTCTGGCGTCGCCAGTGACTTGCGGCACGTTAGAAACTGCCGGCGCCTATAAAACCTGACTAAAGTCTAAAACACCCGCACTGTCTAACATGCCTCCCTAACATAGCCCGACAAGTCTAACACGCCTCCCTAACATAGCCCGACACGTCTAACCCTCTATCCGCTATCCCCCCTCACTAGCCTAACAATAAAAAAGCTATTAAACCCTAAACCGCCGCTCCCGTACCCCGCCGCAACCTAATAACGTTATTAACCCCTAAACCGCCGCTCCCGTACCCCGCCGCCAGCTATATTATATCTATAACCCCCTAAAGTGAGCCCCTAACACCGCCGCCATCTATATTAAAATTATTAACCCCTAATGTAAGCCCCTTACACCGCCGCCATCTCTATTAAAATGATTAACCCCTAATTTAATCTACCTACCCCGCCGCCAGCTATATTATCTATATTAACCCTAAGTATATTATAGTTAATATAGGTATTACATTATATATATTAACTAATTATATTAGGGTTAATATAGTTAATATAGTTACTATAGTATTTATATTAACTATATTAACTCTATCTAACCCTAACTAAATTTATGTTAAATTAATCTAATTCATTTATAAACTAAAATATTCCTATTTAAATCTAAATACTTACCTATAAAATAAACCCTAAGATAGCTACAATATAATTAATAATTACATTGTAGCTATGTTAGGGTTAATATTTATTTTACAGGTAAATTGTTAATTATTTTAACTAGGTATAATAGCTATTAAATAGTTATTAACTATTTAATATCTACCTAGTTAAAATAATTACCCAATTACCTGTAAAATAAATCCTAACCTAAGTTACAAATACACCTACACTATCAATAAATTTAATAAACTACAAACATCTATCTAAAAATACAATTAAATTAACTAAACTACAAAAAAAAAAAAACTAAATTACAAAAAATAAAAAAAAGATTACAAGATTTTTAAGCTAATTACACCTATTCTAAGCCCCCTAAGAAAATAATAAACCCCCAAAATAAAAAAAATTCCCTGCCCTATTCTAAATTAAACAAATTTCAAAGCTCTTTACCTTACCAGCCCTTAAAAGGGCCTTTTGTGGGGCATGCCCCAAAGAATTCAGCTCTTTTGCATACAAATACAATACCCCCCCCCCAATACAACCCACCACCCACAAACCCCTATTCTAAAACCACCCAAACCCCCCTTAAAAAAGCCTAACACTACCCCCCTGAAGATCTCCCTACCTTGTCTTCACCACACCGGGCCGAACTCCTGATCCGATCCGGGCGATGTCTTCCTCCAAGCGGCAAAGAAGAATTCTTCCTCCGGCGATGTCTTCCTCCAAGCGGCAAAGAAGAATTCTTCCTCCGGCGACGTCTTCCTCCAAGCGGCAGCAAAGTCTTCATTCTTCCGGCGGCATCTTCAATCTTCTTTCTTCGCTCCGCCGCCGCGGAGCATCCATCCCGGCCGACTGCTGAACTATGAATGAGGTACCTTTAAATGACGTCATCCAAGATGGCGTCCGCCGAATTCCGATTGGCTGATAGGATTCTATCAGCCAATCGGAATTAAGTTAGAAAAATCTGATTGGCTGATTGAATCAGCCAATCAGATTCAAGTTCAATCCGATTGGCTGATCCGAACAGCCAATCAGATTGAGCTCGCATTCTATTGGCTGTTCCAATCAGCCAATAGAATGCGAGCTCAATCTGATTGGCTGTTCGGATCAGCCAATCGGATTGAACTTGAATCTGATTGGCTGATTCAATCAGCCAATCAGATTTTTCTAACTTAATTCCGATTGGCTGATAGAATCCTATCAGCCAATCGGAATTCGGCGGACGCCATCTTGGATGACGTCATTTAAAGGTACCTCATTCGTAGTTCAGCAGTCGGCCGGGATGGATGCTCCGCGGCGGCGGAGCGAAGAAAGAAGATTGAAGATGCCGCCGGAAGAATGAAGACTTTTCTGCCGCTTGGAGGAAGACGTCGCCGGAGGAAGAATTCTTCTTTGCCGCTTGGAGGAAGACATCGCCCGGATCGGATCAGGAGTTCGGCCCGGTGTGGTGAAGACAAGGTAGGGAGATCTTCAGGGGGGTAGTGTTAGGCTTTTTTAAGGGGGGTTTGGGTGGTTTTAGAATAGGGGTATGTGGGTGGTGGGTTGTAATGGGGGGGGGGTATTGTATTTGTATGCAAAAGAGCTGAATTCTTTGGGGCATGCCCCACAAAAGGCCCTTTTAAGGGCTGGTAAGGTAAAGAGCTTTGAAATTTGTTTAATTTAGAATAGGGCAGGGAATTTTTTTTATTTTGGGGGTTTATTATTTTCTTAGGGGGCTTAGAATAGGTGTAATTAGCTTAAAAATCTTGTAATCTTTTTTTTATTTTTTGTAATTTAGTTTTTTTTTTTTTTTGTAGTTTAGTTAATTTAATTGTATTTTTAGATAGATGTTTGTAGTTTATTAAATTTATTGATAGTGTAGGTGTATTTGTAACTTAGGTTAGGATTTATTTTACAGGTAATTGGGTAATTATTTTAACTAGGTAGATATTAAATAGTTAATAACTATTTAATAGCTATTATACCTAGTTAAAATAATTAACAATTTACCTGTAGAATAAATATTAACCCTAACATAGCTACAATGTAATTATTAATTATATTGTAGCTATCTTAGGGTTTATTTTATAGGTAAGTATTTAGATTTAAATAGGAATATTTTAGTTTATAAATGAATTAGATTAATTTAATATAAATTTAGTTAGGGGTGTTAGGGTTAGATAGAGTTAATATAGTTAATATAAATACTATAGTAACTATATTAACTATATTAACCCTAATATAATTAGGGCTAATATAGTTAATATATATAATGTAATACCTATATTAACTATAATATACTTAGGGTTAATATAGATAATATAGCTGGCGGCGGGGTAGGTAGATTAAATAAGGGATTAATCATTTTAATAGAGATGGCGGCGGTGTAAGTGGCTTACATTAGGGGTTAATAATATTAATATAGCTGGCGGCGGTATAGGGGGATTAGATTAGGGGTTAATAATTTTTATATAGGTGGCGGCGGTGTAAGGGGTCAGATTAGGGGATAGATAAGGTAGATGACAGCGGTGTAAGGGGTTCTAATTAGGGGATAGATAAGGTAGATGGCGGCGGTTTTAGGGGCTCACAGTAGGGGTTAGTTTATGTAGATGGCGGCGGGGTCCGGGAGCGGCGGTTTAGGGGTTAATAACTTTATTAGGGATTTCGGGGGGGGGGGGATCGCGGTTGACAGGGAGATAGACATTGCGCATGCGTTAGGTGTTAGGTTTATTTTAGAAGATCGCGGTTGATAGGGAGATAGACATTGCGCATGCGTTAGGTGTTAGGTTTATTTTAGCAGCCAGTTTAGGAAGTTACGGGGCTCCAATAGTCAGCGTAAGGCTTCTTACGGCTGCTTTTTGTGGCGAGGTGAAAATGGAGTAAGTTTTCTCCATTTTCGCCACGTAAGTCCTTACGCTGCATATTGGATACCAAACTGAGCGGGTTTGGTATACCTGCCTATAGCCCAAAAAACTACGGGCGACGGCAGAAATATACGCGCGTAACTTCTAGGTTACGCCGTATATGTGATACCAAACCCACGCAAATATTGGCGTCGCCGGCTTTTGCGGGCGACGATTTTTATCGGATGGACCCCTTGGTATCAATGGTTAATATAAAACAAAACACAGCACACACAGAAAAAAAATAAAATAAAATTCACAAATCAAATCATATATGCATGAAACACATACAGTACATTCAAGATAAAATTAGGGTTAAAAGGCCATTAATAGTCCGTAAAAGCACGAATAAGCTGGTTAATAAAGATGCAATAAGCGTGAAATTTTTGCAGGTGTTTGCTGTTGTTAGATAGCTGCAGACAGATAAACAACAGACAGAAAAAATAAAAAAAAAATAAAGTGGGACGGAGATTCCAAATAGGGACTGTCCCAAAAAATGGGATGAAACTCTGTATAGTGTATTGAGCCTTTTCTCTTTAGTAGTAATATTGATTTACATGTTTTTCTAGTAATGACGTTGGCAAAATGGTACTTTATTTTCTAGAACATATATTTTGCATATTGCTTTCTATGTAGACAACTGAATATTTCAGATAAAATATTTCTTTAAAAAAAGAAAATATTTACATTGTTCCGCATTTTCTATTTAAAGGGATTTTTTTCTATCAAGTATATGAAAGATCAGCAGTTATACATGTGAACATATTTGTTTGGATGAAAAAGGTTAAGTAAAGCTGTTTAAGTGTAACTAGCAAGTAATGTAACAGATACCTATATATACATATATATATATATATATATATATATACCTTGTATATACTGTGTAAATATATATATATATATATATATATATATATATATACACACACACACACACGCTGTCGCCTAGATTATGAGTCTTGCGTTAGCCTTAAAAAGCAGCGTTGAGAGGTCCCAATGCTGCTTTTTAACGCCCGCTGGTATTACGAGTCTTGAAATGACAGGCTCACGGCTCACTTTTTTGGCCAGACTCGAAAATACCGCAAATCCACTTACGTCAATTGCGTATCCTATTTTTTCAATGGGATCTGCCTAACGCCGGTATTACGAGTCTTCCAAAAAGTGAGCGGTAGACCCTCTCCTGTCAAGCCTGGTACCACATTTTAAAGTCAGTAGTTAAGAGTTTTATGGGCTAACGCCGTAGTATAAAACTCTTAACTAAAGTGCTAAAAAGTACACTAACACCCATAAACTACCTATTAACCCCTAAACCGAGGCCCTCCCACATCGCAAACACTATAATAAAAATTTTAACCCCTAATCTGACGAACCGGACATCGCCGCCACTATAAAAAATATATTAACCCCTAAACCGCCACACTCCTGCATCGCAAACACTAGTTAAATTTTATTAACCCTAATCTTCCGTCCCTAACATCGCCGACACCTACCTACATTTATTAACCCCTAATCTGCTGCCCCCAACATCGCCACAACTATATTAAATGTATTAACCCCTAAATCTACGTCTAACCCTAACACCCCCCTAATTTAAATATAATTTAAATAAATCTAAATAAAATTACTACAATTAACTAAATTATTCCTATTTAAAACTAAATACGTACCTATAAAATAAATCCTAAACTAGCTACAATATAACTAAAAGTTACATTGTATCTAGCTTAGGGTTTATTTTTATTTTACAGGCAACTTTGTATTTATTTTAACTAGGTAGAATAGTTATTAAATAGTTATTAACTATTTAATAATTACCTAGCTAAAATAAAGACAAATTTACCTGTAAAATAAAACCTAACCTAAGTTACAATTACACCTAACACTACACTATAATTAAATTAATTCCCTAAATTAACTACAATTAAATACAATTAAATACAATTATCTAAAGTACGAAAAAAAAAAACCCAATAAATTACAGAAAATAATAAAATGATTACAAGTTTTTTTAAACTAATTACACCTAATCTAATCCCCCTAATAAAATAAAAAAGCCCCCCAAAATAATAAAAATAACTACCCTATACTAAATTACAAATAGCCTTTAAAAGGGCCTTTTGCGGGTCATTGCCCCAAAGTAATCAGCTCTTTTACCTGTAAAAAAAAAGTACAATACCCCCCCAACATTAAAACCCACCACCCACACACCCAACCCTACTCTAAAGCCCACCCAATCCCCCTTAATAAAACCTAACACTAACCCCTTGAAGATCCCCCTACCTTGAGAAGTCTTCACCCAACCGGGCCGAAGTCCTCAACGAAGCCGGACGAAGTGGTCCTCCAGACAGGCAGAAGTCTTTATCCAAGCCGGGAAGAAGAGGTCCTCCAGACGGGCAGAAGTCTTCATCCAGATGGCATCTTCTATCTTCATCCATCCAGTGCGGAGCGGGTCCATCTTCAAGACATCCGGCACGGAGCATCCTCTTCTTTCAACGTTTTTCCCCGCAAAAGGCCCTTTTAAGGGCTATTTGTAATTTAGTATAGGGTAGGGCTTTTTATTATTTTGGGGGGCTTTTTTATTTTATTAGGGGGATTAGATTAGGTGTAATTAGTTTAAAAATCTTGTAATTATTTTATTATTTTCTGTAATTTAGTGTTTGTTTTTTTCGTACTTTAGATAATTGTATTTAATTGCATTTAATTGAAGTTAATTTAGGGAATTAATTTAATTATAGTGTAGTGTTAGGTGTAATTGTAACTTAGGTTAGGTTTTATTTTACAGGTAAATTTGTCTTTATTTTAGCAAGGTAGTTATTAAATAGTTAATAACTATTTAATAACTATTGTACCTAGTTAAAATAAATACAAAGTTGCCTGTAAAATAAATATAAATCCTAAAATAGCTACAATGTAACTATTAGTTATATTGTAGCTAGCTTAGGATTTATTTTATAGGTAAGTATTTAGTTTTAAATAGGAATAATTGTATTTAATTGTAGTTATTTTATTTAGATTTATTTAAATTATATTTAAGTTAGGGGGGGGTTAGGGTTAGACTTAGGTTTAGGGGTTAATATCTTTATTATAGTGGCGGCGACGTTGGGGGCGGCAGATTAGGGGTTAATAAGTGTAGGTAAGTTGCGGCGACATTGGGGGCGGCAGATTAGGGGTTAATAAATATAATGTAGGTGTCGGCGATGTTGGGGGCAGCAGATTAGGGGTTCATAACTATAATGTATGTGGCGGTGGTGTCCGGAACGACAGATTAGGGGATTAGGAAATGTATGTAACTATTTATATTATGTCTGTTTTATTGCAATACGTTGACTCCTTTAATCAAATACATCAGTATAATAATATTCAATATACTGAATAAAAGAACAAGAACATATTGCCTTTTTTTATAACTGATATTTTCATGTCCCCAGCTAGTGCCAAAATTGTGGACGGTGTTCTGTAATATTTGCCGACTGCGGTAGTGGGCGCATGCGTGCGCAGAGTATTTGCAAGTTTTATGTAGGTGTGACAGTAGGTAGGCAAACGTAACGCGGTAGGCAAACGTAACAAAACACCGGCAAAGTGTAGGGAAGAGATCCAGAAGGCGGTAGATCAAAGGCAGTTGCGATGCAGGCAGGACACAAATACAGATCAGGAGGAATGATCAGATAATAACACAGGTAATCCTGGAAGAATCCTGAGAATACTCTGAGAAGTATGTATCACAACGATACTAGCTAGGTTAATATCAAGCAAAGAGTAATGTAGGAAGTAGTAATTTATAGGCTGGTTCACATAGACACATCCAGAAGAGGAGGGGAACGTGTCAAATATATATATGTGAAATCTAGAGTTGCCAACTGTGCTCCATAAAAATACTGGACAACCTATAGGTGATGGGGTACAGATGGTAGGTATGGTCCATCCAAAAGCTCAACCTTAGGCCCCACCCTTGATCCTAACAACTGAGCAGCCATTGTATCCTCTTGGTTGCGAGTAACATGCACTTCAATAATTTTTGATTACCAGTAACACACATACACAGTAGTGATTTGACCCCTTGACTACCAGGAGCACACACACAACGACTTAACATATAATAGAAAATGCACTGTGTCATAAGCACAAAGGCATTGGAGGCCTTTTGCATTTAGCAGACACTTAGGGGACTTTAAAAATTCTGGACATTTAAGTATCCTGCTAAAATACCGGACTGTCCGGTTGAATACTGAACACCTGGCAACCCTAGTTTTATCTTGTACAGCTAACGTTATTTATAAAAACCGAGAGAACCAGAAATGTTTGTGCACAGTTAATATCAAGGGACTGGTTGCGCAGTGTTAACTAGCTGCTAAAAGTGACTCCCATTCTCTGCTGTTGGACTATGACAACTCTACATACAGAAAAATAAAAAGTACATTTTAAGCACAGAAGCATCCATTAAAACAAATAAATACATATTTATATGTTACGGGTAAAGTAAGAAATTGGGTAATCCTAGCATTACCTGGGTAAACCTGACATTACCCAAGTGACTGTGGGTAAAGCCCGTTGTAACATGATAAATCTTCTCAGAGTGCATCGAGTCACCGCATCTCAAACACATATATGATGCACTGTAATTCACACATCTTCACTATGTTTTTTGCCTCAGCCTGTGGGCAAAAAAGCCCCCCTTGTAAACCTCATTAACCAAGGTTCACTTGGGGTGGATGCAGAGGATCGACGGGGTGCCTTCCTTGAACCCTCCAGGCAGAGGCAAAAAAAATAGTGTAGATGTGGGAATTACATTACATTGGGCGTTACCCACAGCAGCAGCTTGGGTAATGTCAAGTTTTACCCGGGTAATCTAGGATTAGAAAAAATATGTATTTTATATATGAAATGTATAAAATATAAATAAGGTGCGCCAAAAAAATGTTGCAAAAATAATACAATTTGTGTAATGTGAAATGCTAATATGTGTGTACCTGAAAATAGGTTGAAACAAGAGAATAGCACCGTATCACAATATAATTAGTGCCAATCTCTAAGTGTGTCCCACATTCTATGTGGAGAACTTATAAAAGTGTGATAGTAATATAGGCAAAAGATAATGTGTTATTCAACATATGTGAAAAAATATATAATAAATAATGATGTGAGACAAACTATCAAAAATACACAGTGAACATAAAAAACTGTGAATGTAACCAATAAATACGTGTAACAATATCTGGTGATGAGAAATAAAATAGCAAGGGAAAAAAGTAAATACATGTATTGCAAATGCAAACCAGAAAAGTTTGTTGTTTAGAAAGGATCTTCAAAGAATACAGAGATCTCGTGTTGTCAGGCTGCTACTCTTGATGCTGGTGGTGAATCAGGTATCTAAAAAGTGAAAGAAGAAAGAGAGCGCCTCATAGTGCAAATATTTCTGTACAGTTAGAGAATGTAGTATTATACGATAGAAAGGTACTCACAAGTGGAGTGGCACTTTTCGTTAAAAAAGTGCAGGCAAGCAGGCTGACATTCACAGCAGTCAGTACGCTGGCAAGGATAGTATAGTGCCGTTCCGTGAGCGTCTCGCTGTTGAAGTCTCCACCGGCAGGACCCAGGTGATGATAGGAGCCGTGCTCCGCAAGAAACCTCTTAGCCCCAACAGGGATCGGATCCTTTATATGAGATAACCGGTATGGGCTGATAAAAAACGTGATAATTCGCAATTCCGCTAAAGGTGGTAATGTGGTAATCTGGCCTATCAACAAATACAGAGAAGAAGCACAAAAACAACTCAGGGACAAGAAATGTTATCGGAAATTAAATTACAATCCATCATATGAGTATCTACAGGAATATGCCAATATTATAACTATGGCTAAACATAATGGATTGTTAACTCCCAAAGAGTTTAAATTTCTGAAAGTTACAAATCCAACTGTCTCTACATTCTATTTGATACCGAAGATCCACAAAGATCAATTTCATCCACCAGGACGCCCAATAGTATCGGGGATCAACTGCCTTACTGAAAAAGCGAGCCAATTTATCGATTTTAGATTGAGACAATACCTCACTCAATTACCGTCCTTTGTGAAGGACACCACCGATGTCCTAAAACAACTAGAAAATATTCATGTCAACAAGGACATCTGGTTAGTAACAGCAGATGTGGAGTCCTTATATACGAGCATCTATCATCAATTAGGACTCAGAGCAGTTAGAAGTTTTCTGGAAAGGGCTCAGAGGAAGAGAAAGAACATAATGAGTTCATCTTAAATCTGTTACAATTCATTCTAAATCACAATTTCTTTACTTTTGACCATGCGTTCTATCTCCAAATCAGGGGGACTGCCATGGGCACTGCATGTGCCCCTACATACGCCAACCTTTTCCTAGGTTGGTGGGAACAACACATTGTCTTCTCTGATTCGAATGATAAACATACTGACCGAATACCTCTATGGCTACGTTACATAGATGACGTGCTTTTTCTTTGGGAAGGCACAAAAGACGAACTTGATCTTTTCCTGCAGGATATTAACTCAAACGATCTCAACATAAAATTAACCCATGAAGCGAGTCAAAATTCAATATCATTCCTAGATCTGACAATTACTAAGAACTTGGATGGTACCCTGAGCACTGATGTATTCAGGAAAAAGACAGCTACCAACAGTATATTGCACAGCTCCAGCGCGCATGCCCCAAATACCATAAGATCTCTCCCGATTGGAGAATTCCTTAGAATGAAGAGGAATTGCTCTACTAATGAACAATTTGAAGTCAGAGCAAAGGAATTGAGAATCAGACTCCTACAAAGAGGATACAGTAGGAGATCAATAAAGAAAGCGGAGTATCGGGCTAAATGCACTCCCAGACATGAACTGTTGAAACCCAAAAACCCAAATACTAACCAACAAGATAAAGTCAGGTTTATTACCACCTATAATACCAAAACAACTCAAATGCTAAATAACCTTAAAGAATCATGGTATATTTTACAATCTGACCAAACTCTGAGTGAAATAGTGGGAGAAAAATTACAAGTAGGGTACCGGAGGGCACCAAATCTAAAAGAAATGATTAGCCCAAGCCACTTAAAAGGCAACAGAACCAGAACTCCACTTAGACATGGTTCCTATAAATGTGGCACGTGCAGCACATGTAGCTTCATGAAGAAAACAAATCAAATAGGAGATCGTTTTGGTAAAATCCATCAAATTAAATCCCACATCAACTGTACTACAGAAGGAGTGATTTATGTACTCCAATGTACATGTTTAAAATACTATGTTGGTATGCGACTAGGAAAATCAGAACCCGACTGCAGGAACATCTTAGAAACATCAAAAACGCAGCCAATGACAGCAAAGCAGGGAAAACTATCACCTCAGTTGCAAGACACTTTCTAAAGAAGCACAAATCCAGGCAATCAGACCTCCAATGTTGGGGGATACAGAAGATTGACCTTGGTATACGGGGGGGCAATACTGAACAGGCCCTTTTGAAAGCTGAAAGTAGATGGATTTATTTATTGAATACCATCCAACCGTATGGACTTAACGAAAATAATAACTTCGTGGCATTCCTTTAATTTCCACACTTTAGTTCCACATACAGCTACCTGGCTAACATTAACTTCCTTTGTTTTGTCTTTCTTTTTTGTGTTCCTGACATCCATAAAATATTAAACCTATGTGTTAATATAGTAATCCCAATGTTTAAGACCATGGGATGTTTAAGATCCAAATGTGTGTATATTTGTATATGTATATATGTATATGTATTCATTTACATATATGTGTGTGTTTTGTACATGTATATATGTGCACAAACACACTCACTTTGGTAATCTCAACTTGTCTGCTGACTGCTTGTACTTAATAAGAAGAAGCACAGAATAACAAGTGCCTTCCCAACACAGAAGTATGCACATAACCTAATTTGGTATAAAATTTGTTTTTAATAATGTTTCTCTAACACCCACTATTATCACACATCAGTATTTAGAACTGAGATAAAAACACAAGAGAACTCGTTCTCAAAAAAATTTCCCTAGTATTTTTATATTTATTAATTGGTTATAAGCTTTATTTGTTTTTATTATTATTATTCTATGTACACAATTTTTACATTTTTCATTTTATTTAATAATGCTATTACAGCACTTCACCAAGTGCACTAATGTATTTTTCGCACAATGCACAGTATCAAGTACCACTACTATTATTATTTGTATATGACACTCAAAAATCTTAATGTTGAATTTCACCTCTGTTCTATATTAATATGTCAACAGTTGTTTGGTAAATTAGAATCACTTTCACCAGCACCTTATGCAGCTAACAAGCAGCTGTGTATTCCAACAATATTTATCTTTGTATTACCAACACCTAGTATTTATTATAAACACATAATATCCCCTTTTCGTTTTATTTAAACAATACTAATCGCGATATGGATGCAGGACACAAGTACCTGTTTAAGATGAACATACATAACAATGTTTAGGACCCAGAGAGTTCCTAGATACGGGTCCGTATGACGTCATCCAGGAGGCGGTAGACCATGGAACCAACAGTATTTAAAGCCAGTTTCGCGCGCCGCGCGCGCACCCTTTGAAAAAGCCGACAAGCGGCGAAACATGTTAGGGAATTGGTGAGGGGCCCAGTGAGCTCCTGTGTTTTAGGAAGCGCTTAGTGGGGAACGACCAGCGTGTCCCAGCAGCTTATACTCCGCATATCACCGCTATATTTTCAACAGCTTGGTTATGCCAGTGAACTTATAACTTAGTTATTTAGTGTGCATCTATGCATATGGTGTTATATTGAAGTATCGATAACATGCAGTACTCTGAGTATAGATACTTTATATAAATTTTATTCACATTACTGGTCTGATCCAGAGCATACTTTGAATCATTAACCCTTAAGATATTTCATGCAGCGTGTTGACTGCAGACACTAGTTCACTTGATATATGATAATCTTTACCGGTATTTAACTTTCAAATCTTTATAACTTCAGTAACGGTGCTACCTGTGATCTAGTACGGTAATTAAAACACTAGGATATATATACAGTGTCTATGTACAACCACTACTAACGGTGGCAACAATTCAGTTACAAAGTGAATCAGAGACACACAGCTGCAACTTACATATGTGAAGCACAAACATAACAAAGGATCTATGCCAACTTTTGTCAACATTTTGGTTATGCCAGTGAACTTATAACTCAGTTATTTAGTGTGCAGCACATTTATGCATATGGTGTTATATTGAGGTATCGATAACATGCAGCACTCTGATTATAGATACTTTAAATAAATTTTATTCACATTACTGATTCTGATCCTGAGCAGACTTTGAATCATTAACCCTTAAGATATTTCAAGCAGCGTGTTGATTGCAGACACCAATTCACTTGAGATATGATAATTTCTACCGGTATTTAACTTTCAAATCTTTATAACTCCAGTAATGGTGCTACCTGTGATCCAGTACGGTAATTAAAACACTAGTATATATATACAGTGTCTATATACAACCATTACTAACGGTGGCAACAATTCAGTTACAAAGTGAATCAGAGACACACAGCTGCAAATTACATTTGTGAAGCACAAACATAACAAAGGATCTATCCCAACCACTTCGTACTAAGCTAGCATATAAATCAATTGTATGATATTACATATGATAAGCTAGCAATTCTATCATCCCACTTAAAATAATTAAAAGCTACTTTAATTATATGGAGGTTTTCAAATTGTGCAGAAGGCTGGTTGCAGAATGTACATATAGAACCGGCCCCAATTAAAATTTGTAACTTTTTCAGATTATGCAGCACACTGACTGCAAATACTATGAGTAGATTGAGCACACAAATTGTAGATGTGATATTTGCTGATATTTGAACCTATAACCTCCAATATTTAACCCATGTGGCTACTATTGATCTAGTGGGATAAAGTACACATATATACATATAGTGGCTATGGGCAACCTATCTCATTTTTTAAGTTGGTAACAATTGTAGCTATATAACCAAGTATAGATACTGAGCGGCAGCATACAAATGTGAATTATTAATATTAAAGGGTTTGAACAGACCACTTGTATCCATCTGATATTTGGTATATTCAACCAATCAGAAGACACCGCATGTCAACGCATGAATGTGAATTGCTAATATTAAAGCACTTGAATAAACTACTTGTATCCAACTGACATTTGGCATAACTCTAATAATAGTCGGTGGAGTTAGACAGTATATCCGCCGAATCTAATTAATGTGGTGACTAACTGCATTAAGTTACCAATTTAACTTCTATAGATCCTTAAAAAACACATATATATCGAGTAATACCTAATCCTCAAGTTTATGCTCACTAATATCCTAGTTTCACTCTGAGCTGTTGAATCATACTGATAAGTACCGAGGAGTAAGAGCTGTATAGTTGCATATATAGCAGCATCCTTAACAAATATCTCTGTTGAGATTTGGATATTTAGCTTGCTATATTACCGGTACCATGTACTATTACTACTATTAGTTATCTAACTAACACGCTGATCTATATCCCCCCTATTCGTAGTTTTAATTGTGTGTTTTGTATATGTTTATGTACATTTTAATGTAGTAGCAATAAAAGTTAAATTTTAATGTGCATTTTTGCAATTTTTTCACTTCTATCTTGACCCATTTGCAAGTAACATCCACCACTGTGGACAGTAGTTCTTTGCAATTAATCATACCTTTAGGTAACATTTTTGAGAACTCAGGAGTGCTATTCATGTATTCTTTCTGAGGGGAGTTTACCCCCCTCTAGTTCAGTCACTGATAAAAAAACGTATCTGCAACGTCTCTAGGGTTAAAAAGCTGGCACAGATTGAAGCACAGTCCAGACTAAGTGGTTAAAAACGGATTTAATGGAGCTGATAACACGTTTCTCGGCCGTTAGCTCCTGGACGTTTCATCAGATCAATTACATACATGGTTACAGAGTACATTTAAAAAGGTGTGCATATCACCTGATTGGATAAATGAGAACCAATAGAGACGTTTGTAACATTGTTGCAAAGAAACAATTTGTAAGACATTTTTCTAAGTGGTTGGGAACAAAATAACTAATACCAAAGAATTTCTTTGTTTTACAATACAACATTTGAATAGTGATTTTGAAGAATTACAGATTGTAAGCCATGAATATAACAATTTAAAAAACAGTAAAAACCAATATTTATATGATTTAAAATGAATAGGCATATAGTAATGGCAACCTCTCACAGGGAATCCGTGTACAGAACCCGCAATCTATAAGACTTAAAATGTACTTGGAATAGCAGTATGGTAATACACCAAATTATTTTATTCTCGTTTGTTGAAAAAAATAATAATGAAATGCCGTATAGGCATCAACAATGTTCGTCTATGGGACATTAAAAATATTTGAATTACGGGCAGTCGCGTAAGACCTAGTTCCTATGTTGTCGTTTGTTGAAAAACTGATAACTGTATAAGGACTGATAGTTTCTATTTAAAAAATATATATAATAATATATAAATGACACTTTGCAGTTTTTTTGCAGGGTCTATCTAGAAAATAATAATTACTAGAACTGGTAATACTAAGCTGAAAAAAGATGAATATTAAATATCAGAACTGTAATAATTACCAGAGGTTTTGTATATGACTGGGAAAAAACCTATTATTTGTATTTAGAAAATTGCAAAGTTCGTTTCATGCTGTAGTAATGGTTGAGAAATTGGAGTAAGGATATCAAAAATGGAGCATAAAGGCATGATGTATCGTGAATGTAAAAATGAGTGTGTGTATGTGGAAAAGAAGAAATGAAGAGGAGAAATTTGTTTGGTGAGCTATACGCAAAAAACTCATAAATATAGATGAAAAGGAAAAAAGAAAGGCATCTAAAAGAAATCTGAAAGAAATCTATACGAGTGTATATGTATATTAGTGTGTTGGCAGGGAAACTGAGTGGTATGTATCAGTTAATTAAAGGCAGCTAAGTCCAAATTGGAATTGAGACCTGCTGGATGCAGGGTTTTGAGTTTATGTATCCAGAATGTCTCACGTTGTCTAAGTGAAATAAGTCTATTGTAATCTGTAGAGGGGGGAATGAAGTCAATAGGATAGAACTTGAAAATGAAAGGATTTCCTCCATGTTTCTGGAGGCAATGTTCGGGTACACTATGTTTGATGGTTATCTTTTTACAATTTTTACAGTTACGCCAATGTTGCCCCCAACATGTTCTTGCTTTTCTGGAGGTGCGGCCCATGTACTGAACCCCACAAATACATTCCAGAACGTATATGACGAAACTGGAATTACAGTTAAAGAATCTGGTTATTTCAAAGGTTTCCCCTGTTGTAAATGATTTAAAAGTTTTCTTTCCAGATGTGATGTGTTTGCATGTTAGACATCTTTTTATGCCGCATTTGTATACTCCCACTTGTCTAAGGAATGAGTTTGGTTTTTTGGAATTAATATTTGTAGTTTTATGTTTGACGTTTTTACTAGGGGCCAGTCTGCCTCTTAATGTGGGAGCTCTAGTGTATACAATGTGGGGATGATCTGCTAAAAGTGGTTTTAGAATGGGGTCTTTACAAACTATATGCCAGTGTTAAAATGTGATAAATTTGTAGATAATTATTGTTATATTGGGTTATAAATAAGGGGTCTGAATGCAATGTTTTGTTTTTATTAGGGTTTTTATTTTGGTTTGGTCCAGAGTTTTTTTCTAGAAGAGAATTTCTATCTAGTAGTCTAACTTTATTTAAACAGTCATCTAAGAGTTTTTTTGGATATCCTTATCAACGAATCTCTCGTAGATAATACTACTCTGTTGTTCAAAAATTTCTGAATGTGTGCAATTTTGTTTAATCCTTTCAAATTGGCTGTAAGGGATATTTGCTAACCATTTTTTGTGATGGTTGCTGGTGAAGTTTAGATAGCTGTTGCTGTCGACTTGTTTAAAAAATGTTTTAGAGCAAAAAGAACCCTCATTGTCCCAATTTAATGTTAAATCTAGAAAATCTATTGATTTTTCATGTAAAGTTGATGTAAAACTTAGCCCCATTTCATTCTCATTCAGGGATGTAACAAAAGCTGTTGCTGATAATTGATCTCCTCTCCATAGAAAAATAAGGTTGTCTATATAACGGCCATAGAACACCAGACTCGCCCCCATTGAGGATTTGTAGATGTAATTCTCCTCAAACATGCCCATAAAAAGATTGGCAAAGCTGGGGGCGAAGCTGGTGCCCATGGCCGTCCCCTTAATTTGTAAGAAAAAAGAGTCTTGGTACATAAAATAATTATGTTGAAGGATGTATTCAATACATTCTAAAATATATTCCTTTTGTATATCAGGCATGTATTGATCCCTATTCAGAAAAAGAGAAATAGCTTTGAGACCTAAGTGATGTGCTATGTTGGAGTAGAGAGCTCCAACATCACAGGAGATC
The DNA here is from genome assembly GCF_027579735.1 of Bombina bombina. Classification (NCBI taxonomy): domain Eukaryota; kingdom Metazoa; phylum Chordata; class Amphibia; order Anura; family Bombinatoridae; genus Bombina; species Bombina bombina. The sequence goes on from NC_069505.1 coordinate 336,859,185, forward strand.
CAAAGAAGGTCTCCTGTGTTGGTATAATGTTTCAATTTGTTCAAGAGATCAGTACCATCTTTGATGTAGGATGGTAAACTAAGGACATATTTCTGCAACAAAAGATCAATATAATAGGATAAATTATAAGTAAGATTGTCAATACCTGCAATGATGGGGCGTCCAGGGGGATTTACTAAACTCTTGTGTACTTTTGTCAGATGGTAGTAGTGAGCTATACTAGGATTTGTTACTTTGAGAAAAAGTTTTTCATCTTTGTTTAGAATTTTTTGATCTATTCCTTTTTGTATTAGTTTTTGGTAAGTTTTAAGAAACTGGTCAGTAGGGTCTTGTTTAAGAATTTTATAGTAATTAGCATCTTTAAGGATTCTATCAGCTTCTCCTAGGTAGTCTGTGAGATTTTGTATAATGATGCCTCCTCCCTTATCCGCATCGCGTATAATAATGTTGGGATTATTAGATAGAGAGTGTATAGCTTGTTTTTTCCTGGAGATTGATATATAAATTTATTTTTGTATTTTTAGTTGTTAGTTTCTCAAAGTCTTCTAAGACCTTGTTCTGATAGATTTCTATGTACTGGTTGGATCCTGATGCAGGTGAAAAGGACGATTTTGTTTTAACGTTGGTATGTATGATACCTTCGTATAAATGTGTAGTGAGGTTATCTATTGAACTAGTAATGATAGGTGTGTTGTTCTTACAATCCATATTGTCTGTAAGTATGCAAAGTGTATCTGTATTCTGCAGATTTTGTTTTTTGAGATTCTTTTGTGAAAAATATTTTTGTAATGATAGTTTTCTAGTGAACCGGTTCAAATCTACAAAAAGATTGAATAGTTGTGTGGATTGGGTGGACAGAAGGATAATCCTTTTTGAAGTACTCTTTTCTCATTGATTGTGAGTGTGTGAGAGGACAAGTTAAAAATGCCTTTTTCTAGTTTTTGTAGTTTCTTTTTCTTGGAGGTAAGGCCTCTGCCTCTTGTGCCTCGTGATCTGTGTAGAGGGGTCTTTTTTGGGGATTTTGGTCTTCTAGAGGAATTCTGCAGTGTTGCGGAGCATTCTCTAAAAAAGATGTTGATGCCTATTCATTTTAAATCATATAAATATTGGTTTTTAACTGTTTTTTAAATTGTTATATTCATGGCTTACAATCTGTAATTCTTCAAAATCACTATTCAAATGTTGTATTGTAAAACAAAGAAATTCTTTGGTATTAGTTATTTTGTTCCCAACCACTTAGAAAAATGTCTTACAAATTGTTTCTTTGCAACAATGTTACAAACGTCTCTATTGGTTCTCATTTATCCAATCAGGTGATATGCACACCTTTTTAAATGTACTCTGTAACCATGTATGTAATTGATCTGATGAAACGGCCAGGAGCTAACGGCCGAGAAACGCATTATCAGCTCCATTAAATCTGTTTTTAACCACTTAGTCTGGACTGTGCTTCAATCTGTGCCAGCTTTTTAACCCTAGAGACGTTGCAGATATGTTTTTTATCAGCCCATACCGGTTATCTCATATAAAGGATCCGATCCCTGTTGGGGCTAAGAGGTTTCTTGCGGAGCACGGCTCCTATCATCACCTGGGTCCTGCCGGTGGAGACTTCGACAGCGAGACGCTCACGGAACGGCACTATACTATCCTTGCCAGCGTACTGACTGCTGTGAATGTCAGCCTGCTTGCCTGCACTTTTTTAACGAAAAGTGCCACTCCACTTGTGAGTACCTTTCTATCGGATAATACTACATTCTCTAACTGTACAGAGATATTTGCACTATGAGGCGCTCTCTTTCTTCTTTCACAAATCCTAGGATTACCCTAATTTCTTACTTAACCCGTAAAAAAAAAATATATATATATATATATATATACACACACACATACACAGGGCTCAAAATTTCCACTCTTTACTAGTCATTGGCGACTGGAAATTTAATGGTGGCGAGTGAAAATTAGTGAGTGAATGTTGTATCAACATTTCCAAAATGTGCACTCCTATTGCAGCATGGACAAACACACATTTTAAGCTATGTGCTAAAAATATTATCTGAAACGATATTATATATGCTAAAATAGGGCTCGACAAATCCAGGAGCCTAGGAGCCAGTGGCTCCTATAATTTTACCCCTGGCTCCTAACTTTTTAGGTTATTCTCCAAATATCTATATACGAATGCCACTGTCTGGCTAATAAATGTGTGCCTGGCTCCTAAGTATTCTTACTTTTTCCTAAATTTTAATCAGGTGTGTTGGCCCCAGGACCTAGAAAATTCAAGGATATGTTATTCCTCTAGGGCTGTAGGAACACCATTAGTGCTTAGACTATTACTTCTGAGAGGGTAAATGGGGGCAGAGAAAGAGAAAGATTGGGGAGGAAAATTGGAGAAGAAGATCGCTTTACGAGCGTCAAGAGAGTAATAAGATATGAAAAGAGGGAAAGAAAGACTGTAAAGAGAAGATATGGCCTGAGAGATAAGGGAGAGGGTAAAAAGAAAGATTGAAGAGAGGAGGAAAGGGAGAAAGATAGTTAAGAGAGAGAAGGGAGAGATGATAATTATTAAAAGAAAATTTCCAGTTCTGCTATGACCTTCCATGACTGTCAGCACTCTCTTTCTCCACTCTCTCCCTTCAACAACTTCCTGTTTCTATCCAGCTGTTATCTTACCCAGAACCACCAAGTTGATGTTGCTAACTGCTATGCACTTATTTTTGTTAATCTATTACTGTATGTAGCATTATTTAATTTGTTATGGTATAAAATAAAAAAATATTAAAAATGACTGCACAATAATGTGTTTCACAATGGCTAAACATAGACAAAGAGGGGGTGGAGTAGTTGGTGTGGTGTGGGCAGGATCAGAAGTGTCGCGTAACATTTTGGCCTGGCTAGTAGCTTACAACCTGAAATTTTACACATACACTCTCTTTTAGATCGAAGGTGGATTATATTGACTTTTAGATCTGTATTTGATTATGTTGGTCAGGGTGGGTAGCTCTCATTAGTTTGTGATTGGTTACATTTTACTATATAAAGACCACGTTGCCGATTTATTATATGGCGGGCGGACATGATTCGCTGTAGTAAATCATGTCTGCCCGACATCGATAAATGCCGACAGCATACGCTGTCTGCATTTATCATTGCACAAGCATTTCTTGTGAAATGCTTGTGCAATGCCGCCCCCTGCACATTCGCGGCCAATCGGCCGCTAGTAGGGGGTGTCAATTATCCTGATCATTTCTGGTCAGGATGATTGCAGTCCGCCATCTCACCTTACGACCACTGCTTTTTAACTGCTGATTCTGGCGAGCCAGAAGGCTGGCGCAGATTGAGCAGCATACTCTGCTTAGTAAATCGGCCCCCATGAGTGTAACAAGTAGCTTATGTCTGATGAAACAGCGTAACGGCTGAGAAACACGTTGCTTTGCTACATTGTAGAGGGTAATGTTACGTTCCCTCTAAGTTTTTATTATATTGATGGTTTTTAATAAATTCTGTTTTAATAACATTTTGAGATTGTGGGAGTGAAATCCATTTGAAGACAGTATCCATACACCATGGTACAGTAAGCTGGGACACCGAGATTCACCAGCCTGCTTCTAAAAGCACGAGTGTGCTGCTCCATTTGTGAGTATATTGGCAAATGTAATTGATCACAGATGCTTTCAAGTAAACTACTGATTTGCACTTGGAGGTACCTGCTATGGTTTTTGAATTATAAAGCTGGCATTTTGGATGGATGATATTTTTGAAATGCTTTTGCTATGAAAGTGCTATAAAGATATAGGTCTCTCTCGTTGAAACCTGTGTCTGTTAATACCCAGACTGTAGGTTGTAAGTAGATACACTTAATATTGGTACGCATTGATTGTGATTATACAAAGTCTCCCCGTTTTTTGGGGGCTTGTTTAATCAATGTATTCTTTGTAAACAAACTATTAAGACACTGCAATCTTGCCAAACTGTATGTTCTCACTGTACAGAACAGGGGTTAACTTGCAGGGTCCTGTTCCCAATGTAATGTAAAGGTTCCTGCAAGGAACCCAGGTTTCATTCATAAAAAAGGTTCTGGGGTAATAATTTGCAAAGTGTTGTCTGGGGCTTATCAAGCCCTTTAGCAGTGGAATTATAACTGAAACAATGGCCCTATTGATTTGTCATTAATTATCAAGAAATTTGGTTATGATCAGTCGAACAGGAATGGCACATGTTAAATAGACATGAAACCAATTTTTTTTTTCATTCAGGTAGAGCATGCAATTTTAAATAACATTCTAATTTAATTCTATTATCAAAATGTTCTTCCTTGTTCTCTTGTTATCTTTTTTTAAAAAGCAGGGACGTAAACTAAGAAGCATGCACTTGTCTGTAGCACTATATGGCAGCAGTTTTGCAAGAATGTTATCCATTTGCAAGGGTACTAGGTAGCAGCACTATTTACTGTTATTTAGCATTTTGACAGTTTTTCACAGCTAGACAGCGCTAGCTCGTGTGTGCCACAAAGATAATCCTGTGCTCACTCCTGTGGAGTTATTTTATGAGTCTGCACTGATTGGCTAAAATGCAAGTCTGTCAAAAGAATTGAAATTACAGAGGCATAGATACAAGGTAATCACAGAGGTAAAAGGTATATTATTATAACTGTGTCGGTTATGCAAAGCCGAGGAATTGGCAATAACGGGATTATCTTTTAAACAAATAAAATGGAGTAGACTGTAGCTTTTTTTTTAGCATACCAATAATGAAAAAGTGCTGCCCATAAACAATGAAAATTAATGTGATTGTGTTTACACTAAGAAGGTTGAATCTTAGCCTTTACCATGCCACTAATAATCAAGCAATGGATTGCGATAGACTCCTAAAAGGTCTTTCTTGATTCAGATAGAGCATGAAATTTTAAGCAACTTTCTAATTTACTCCTATTATCAAATTTTCTTCATTCTCTTGGTATCTTTATTTGAAATGCCAGAATGTAAGTTAAGATGCCGGCCCATTTTTGGTGAACAATCTTGTCCTTGCTGATTGGTGGATAAATTCATCCACCAATAAAAAAGAGCTGTCCAGAGCTCTGAACCAAAAAAAAGCTTAAATGTCTTTTTCAAATAAAGATAGCAAGAGAACAAAGAAAAATTGATAATAGTTGTAAATTAGAAAGTTGCTTAAAATTCCATGCTCTATCTGAATTACGAAATAATAAATTTGGGTTCAGTGTCCCTTTAATCTGCAATTGGGCTGAAAGTAGTATCCTCTCTTAATTTAACAATTACCAACCCAGATCTTTCAAAGTAATGTTGATACTATGGCCTCTAGTTATGAAAGTCTGCCAGACTTCGCTGAATACGGCGAGCAATACGCTCGCCGTATTCATCATTGCACCAGCAGCTCAAAAGAGCTGCTGCTGAAATGCCGCCCCCTGCAGACTCGCGGCCAATAGGCCACCAGCAGGGGGGTGTCAATCAACCCAATCGTACTCAATCGGGTTGTATTGTTGCAATGTCTGTCCGCCAGCTCAGAGCAGGTGGAAAGGTTATGGAGCAGCGGTCTTTGTGACCGCTGCTTCATAACTGCTGTTTCTGGCGAGTCTCATGACTCGCCAGAAACACGGGGCATCAAGCTCCATACGGAGCTTGATAAATATGCCCCTAAATCTCTGTTTACCTGCATTTTGATCCTTTAGGTAGTAAAACTTAAAGGGATAGTAAAGTCCTAATTAAACTTTTATGATTCAGATGGAGCATGCAGTTTTAAACAACTTTCCAATTTACTTTTATTATCAAATTTGCTTTGTTCTCTTGTTATTCTTAGTTAAAAGGTAAACCTAGGTAGGCTCATGTGCTAATTTCTAAGCCCTTGAAGACTGCCTCTTATCTGAATGCATTTGACAGTTTTTTACAGCTAGAGGATGTTAATTCACGGGTGCCATATAAATAACATTGTGCTCACTCGAGTAGAGTTATTTATGAGTCAGCACTAACTGCCTAAAATACAAGTCTGTCAAAAGATCTGAGATAAGGAGGCAGTTAGCAGAAGCTTAGATACAAGGTAATCACAAGGGTTTGCAACAAACTCACTTCTATACATGACCTCTTTATCTCCCACTCCCTCAACCTTCTGGCCCTAACAGAAACCTGGCTCTCTCCCCTTGACACAGCATCCACTGCTGCTCTGTTACATGGGGTCTCCACATCAGCCACACTCCTAGGTCTGGTAATAAACAAGGAGGTGGTGTAGATATTTTACTTTCCTCTCGTTGCACCTTTCAACAAATACATCCCATCTCTTCCCTGACATTTTCCTTATTTGAAACCCACATGATTCACTTATTCTCTCCTCTTTCTATACGTGTTGCAGTCATATACCGACCCCCTGGCTCCTCAACTCAATTTCTAGTTCACTTGGCTGCCTGGCTACCTTATTTCCTTTCCTCAGACACCCCTTCCCTCATTCTTGGTGACTTCAACATCCCTCTTGACAATCCCACTACCTCCTCTGCAAAACAACTTCTGCAACTCACTTCCTCTTTCGGTTTGTCACAATGGACTGATTCTCCCACTCACAAAGATGGTCACTCCCTTGACCTGATCTTTAGCTATCGATGCACTATCTCAAACTTCACAAACTCACCCTTTCCTCTTTCTGACCACCATCTCCTTACTTGCAACATATCATCCCTCCCTACAACTCTCCCTCCTTCTGCTCCTCACACTAAATTTCACAGAAGCATTATGTCATTAGATCAACAACAGCTTTCTAATTCCCTCAAACCTCTCCTCTCATCCTTCTCCTCCTTTTCCTGCCCTGACCAATCTATCTGCCACCATAACTCCACCCTTACATCCGTTCTTGACAATCTCGCCCCTCTTACCATAGCTCGGAAATCAAACACTCATCCTAAGCCCTGGCATACTCCTCTGACACGATACCTACGCAGATGTTCCCATACTGCTGAGCGGCACTGGAGAAAATCTAGGAATTCAGCTGATTTTCAACATTACAAATTTATATTGAACTCCTACTATTCTGCCCTTAATTTCCATAAGCAACATTACTTCTCTACTCTTATCTCTAATCTTTCTTCAAACCCAAAACGTTTGTTCTCCACTTTCAATACCCTTCTCCGCCCTCCCCCACATCCTAATACAACTTCTCTGTCAGCTCAAGACTTTGCCAGCCACTTCAATAACAAAATCGACTTAATCAGAAATGAAATCAGCTCTCAACATAATTCCTTTCTCTCACCCCCTCAAATGCTCTCAATCACCCACATAACCTTAAACTTAGCTCATTTTCCCCTGTCACTGAGGAAGAAGTCTCGGCACTTATACTGCGCTCTTACCTCACTACCTGTCCCCTTGACCCTATACCCTCACAGCTACTCCCCTCCCTCTCTGCTACCCTCACCCCTATACTCACACACACTTTCAACCTCTCCCTCAGCACCGGTATATTTCCCTCATCGATGAAACATGCACTGGTCACATCTATCCTCAAAAAACATTCCCTTGATCCTACCTCCCCATCCAACTACCGCCCTATTTCCCTCCTCCCTCTTGCATTAGAGCTTCTCGAAAAACTAGTTTATGCACGCCTATCCCATTTCCTTATAATAAACTCCCTCCTTGACCCACTGCAATCTGGATTTCGTCCCCATCACTCCACAGAGACAGCAATTGTTAAGGTTACCAACGACCTACTTACAGCAAAATCAAAAGGCCACTTCTCTCTGCTTATCCTCCTTGATCTGTCCGAAGCCTTTGACACTGTTGACCACCCTCTTTTGCTCCAAACCCTCCAATCCTTTGGCATCTGTGACCCAGCCCTCTCTTGGCTCTCTTCCTACCTGTCAAGTAGTACCTTTAGTGTAGTCTTCTCTGGGGCCTCCTCTGCCCCGTCACCACTTTCTGTTTGAGTACCGCAAGGCTCTGTCCTCAGTCCCCTTCTCTTCTCAATCTACACGTTATCACTAGGTTCCCTAATAAAGTCCCACGGTTTACAATATCATTTATATGCCGACAACACCCAAATCTACTTCTCTGCACCAGACCGTTCTCCTTCCTTGCTAACCCGTGTCACTAACTGTCTTTCTCACATCTCTAACTGGATGTCCTCTCACTACCTCAAGCTATGTCTCTCCAAAACTGAGCTCCTTATTTCCCCCCCTTCCTCAAAACTCTCCACCCCCAATCTCTCTATAACTGTCGACAACTCCCCTATCCTGCACGCCTGATGTCTCGGGGTCACATTTGACTCAGATCTTTCTTTCACTCCTCACATTCAGTCCTTGGCTAAAGCCTGCCGCTTTCACCTTTAAAACATCTCTAAAATTAGACACTTCCTTACACAAGACACAAGTAAGATTTTAATCCACTCTCTCATTCTTTCCTGCCTTGATTACTGCAACTCTGTCCTCTCTGGTCTCCCCACCTGCCGCCTAGCTCCTTTACAATCCATAATGAATGCCTCTGCCAGACTCATCTTCCTTACACGTCGCTCTTCATCTGCTGCACCTCTCTGCCAATCCCTTCACTGGCTTCCTCTTGCCTCTAGGATCAAACACAAAATTCTCATTCTGACATACAAAGCCCTCAACTGCACTGCTCCCCCCTACATCTCAGACCTTGTCTCCAGATACTCTCCCTCCCGCCCCCTTCGCTCTGCTCATGACCTCCTACCCTCCTCCTCTCTTTTCACCTTATCACACTCCCGTTTACAGGACTTCTCCAGACTGGCTCCGATCTTGTAGAACTCTCTGCCTCGCTCCACAAGACTCTCTTCTAGTTTTGAAAGCTTCAAGTACTCCCTAAAGACTCTACTGTTCAGGGAAACATACAACCTATACTAACCTTTCCTAATACCAGTTCCTCTCCTCCATTGCTATCCCCTGAACCCTCTTAGCATGTAAGCCTAAGAGTCCAGCTGTTTGTAGATCACCTTCTTAAGAGCTGACTACAACAGTGCAACTCTTGGCAGGGCCCTCTACCCATTTGATCCCTATAATTGTTTTGTTGTACTCCCCCTTTGTTTATAGCGCTGCGGAATCTGTTGGCGCTCTACAAATAACCGATAATAATAATAATAATAATCACAGAGGTAAAAAGTATATTAATATAACAGTGTTGGTTATGCAAAACTGGGAAATGGTAAATAAAGGGATTATTTATAATTTTAAACAATAACATATTTGGTGTTTACTATCCCTTTAACACTTAAAACTTGAATAAGAATGATTGTAAATATACAATCAGTTCTGTAATAAGCTAGAAATGTATGTATACACATATTTTTAAATATAGTACAATAAAATGCTAATTAATTTTCTGCTATTTTTCACACATTCACGCACATTTTAAGATTAGCTTGTGATGATTTAGCCGTCAATGACCAGGGGGCTGTTTATATAATCTAATTAAAAATAATGTGCAGTAACATCTAAGTGGTCCGCTTTAGAGAGATGTTTTGCTTGGGACTGAATTAAGTTTCTGCATGAATAATACATGCACATCCCTATTAGCTTAAATATTTTGATATTTTAGTTTGCAGTTGATGAGCTTTTTTGAAATATGAGAAGATTTTAAGAGAATTTTAATAAAATTGAAACCTAAAGGCAAAGTCTCCTCAATTTTTTTACTTACATTTAAATAATGAACAGTGGGTTTTTCAAATTGTTTCAAGTTATCTGAGTCAGTATATAATATAAATATACACTATTTAAATTCTGATTACTGTGCTAAGGCTGTTCTTAGAGTTTTAAAAGGACATGAAACATTTTTTATTCATGATTTAGAGAGGGAATGCAATTTTAAAGGGACAGTCTACTTCCGAATTTTTATTGTATAAAAAGATAGATAATCCCTATATTCCCCAGTTCTGCATAACCAAACTGTTTATATTGATGTACTTTTTACTTCTGCAATTTCCTTGTATCTAAGACTCTGCAGACTGCTGCCTTATTTCAGTTCTTTTGACAGACTTGCATTTTAGCCAATAAGTGCCATCTCATAAGTAACTCCACAGGAGTGTGCATAATGTTGTTATCTATATGGCACACATGAACTATTGCTGTCTAGCTGTGAACAACTGTCAAATTATAAGAGGCGGCCTTTAAGAGCTCAGAAATTAGCATATGAGCCTACCTAGATTTAGCTTTCAACCAAGAATACCAAGAGAACAAAGCAAATTTGATGATAAAAGTAAACTGGAAAGTTGTTTAAAATTGTATGCCCTATCTGAATCATGAACGTTTAATTTTGACTATCCTGTCCCTTTAAGTAATGTTCCAATTAACTTTTTTTTTTTTTTTTAAATAGTTTTTTATTGAGGTTTTGACATCAATACACAACAAAAAGAATTGAACAACATGTTAGTTCATAAACATAATGCATATAAGTGTAACATTAGTATAATAAAATAAAGCTTTAGATATCCATTACAATATTGTTACATGCTGACAACTAACAATTTGAAACCTCGTTTTTACATATAACATATAGTATAGAAATAGCTATTATGCTATCCACTATTGGAATAACTAACATGTGGACCTTTGGTATTTTTAGGTTGACATGTCTGGTATAGGGGATTCATTTTTCAGCTGTGTAGGTGAGATATCTCAATATAGTGGCGATCGTGGAAGAAGAAGAAAAAAAAAGAGGAAGGAGGGAATATATTTTTTAGGTAGTATGTTTTGAAGAGGGTGTTCCAGGGTTGCCAAATTTCGTAATATAATTTGATATTGTTTGTAGCTTTTAAAGTATACTGTTCCATGCTTTTAATGTATTCCATGATATTACGAATATGGGTAAAAGACGTTATTATTATTATTATATTATTATACTTTATTTATTAAGCGCCAACATATTCCGCAGCGCTGTCCATGGATACAATTCATTTAAATAAAACAATACAAGACTTGTAAGATACAGGACAAAATTTACAAACACATACAGGAGGGATTGAGGGCCCTATTCCCGTGGGAACTTACAATCTAGAAGTTGGAGAAGTCTGCTTCCAATCCTTTGCAATTGCTAACTTCGTGGCCATAAATAAGTATATCATTAGAAATGTATCTGGATTTCTAAATTTGGGGGATCTATGATGGAGACCCAAGGCTGGTTCCACAGATACAGGTACAATATATTTAGATTGTTTAAAATACCAAAAACACTTCTCCATACTCCCTTGATCTTAGGGCACTCCCACCAGACGTGCACTACTGTGCCAAAGTTTCCGCATTCTCTCCAACACAAGGAAGAAGATGTTTTGTAATATTTATGTAGTGTTATAGGTACTAAGTGCCAGCGTACTGTAATTATAATATAGCTCACATAATGTTGCACAATGTAGTATCTTTTTTGCAATCACCACTTCCCTGAACCATTCCTCTGCTTCTGTCTCAACATATAGGTCTCTCTCCCAAGCTATATTGTATATTGGTTATGTTTGACGTGATCATTGCATGTAATTAGGATATGATAGTGGAAGGAAAGGGAACCTTTAAGAATTTTACCTAATGCCCATCTTTGTTCCCACACCGTATTAGCTCTGGATATTTGTCCTGCCAGCCCCCATGATTTAAGAAGACTCGCTAACCTAATGTACTCAAAATGGAGAGAGGAAGTATTTCTGTTCCATTTGAATCATATAGGTTTGAGGTAAACATATTTGCTATTTGCCCCATTTAGTTATATCGCTTCCTGGTAAGGAAATTAAAATGTTTCTAAATTTATACATGGGGGATGGGTTTGATGATATGTTTAAGGTGTATCTTTTCATACCCCAGTGTTTCAGTGAGTCTAGGATATATTGGATGGGAAATACTTAAAGATTTAGGCAGGTGCGTCGGGATCCAAGGAAGGTCCGAAAGTAAGATGCCTTTCGGAATAAGTGATTGTTCTACCTCCTGCACATAAGTTGGGATAAATTAGCAGCGTCATGATGGAGTAATATACTAGGATAGGTAAGTCCTCCCATTTAAATAGGTTATAGCAGCTGTTCTGGGATGTTTTTCCCTTCCAAATATATGTTGAAATTAAACTCTGAAATGTATTTAAAAGTGTTCCAGGCACTGTTAATGGGATGTGTTTAAATAAATAAGTGATTTTAGGCAGAAACGCCATTTTAATAGCAGAAATTCATCCTGTCCAGGAAAATTCTTTGAACTCCCAGCCATCTAATAGTTTTTTTAATTCTGTTAATCGATCTGTGTAATTTTTTGTAATTACTACTTTGAGATCGGGACTTAAATTTACTCCCAAATGCCTAATTGAATGGGGGGACCATTGGAATGGATATCTAGCTTTTAACCTGGTAAGTATCACTGGAGGAATATTAAAGTGGAGTAGCTCTTTTTTCGTAAGATTGAGCTTATAAAAACTGCAAGACCCGAACTTCTCAATACTATCGAATACTGCTGACATGGATTGCATGGGGGACGTAAGGAGTAAGGTGACGTCATCTGCAAACAATGCTATTTTGTGTTGGGATTTGCCAAAGGGTACCCCAGAGATGTCTGGATTTAGTCTAATCACTTGCGCAAAGGGTTCAACAGAAAGGGCAAACAGGAGTGGAGATAGAGGACAACCTTGCCTAGTACCATTTTTTATATCAAAGGAGGTAGAATTGAACCCTACTCCATGTACCCTAGCTGTTGCGCAGGAATAGAATGCCTGAGTGGCTAAAATGAGATGAGGTGGGATATTGAATATTTTCAAAACCTCTCAAAATAGTCCCACCTGACCCTATCAAAGGGCTTATCGGCATTCAATGTCAGGGCCAGGAAGGGAATTCCCCTTCTTTGAACTTCGAATAAAATGGATAGGACGCATCAGGTATTATCCGGGCCCTCTCTACTAGGAACAAATCCAACCTGATCTCCGTGGACTATTGTTGCTATGACTCCCGCTAAGCGATTAGCTAAGACTTTAGAAAGCTTAATTTCTGCATTAATGAGTGAAATGGGCCTGTAGTTTTGGCATAGTTGGGGGTCTATATCCAGTTTGAGTATGGTTATGATTTCAGCTTCAAGGATATCCTTTAGACAGTTTCCTGTCTGGGCAAAATCATTAAAAGTTCTTACCAGTAAAGGGCTTATAAGGTCTGCAAAGGTTTTGTAGAACTGTCCCGTAAAACCATCTGGCCCTGGAGCTTTACCTCACCTAAGTTGGGAAATCACTTTTTGAAGCTCCTCTATTGTGATTGGGGTCTGCAAGTGTTTAATCTGATCGTCTTTAAGGGGGGGGGGGCAAACAAAGGGAGTTTAGATAAGTGCAAATCTCCTCAATTGGAGCTATCCAAGATGTTTGAGAGCTGTTTAAATTAGAAATTGATGCATAGAATTATCAGAATGAGTCCCCTACCTCTGTAGGAGACATCACCACTCTACCCTCATGCTTAATTGAAGTGATTGTTCGTTGTGTCTGTCTATGTCTAAGCTTAGTTGCTAGCATGGCATTTGCTTTATTGCTATGATAGTAGAAGATTTGTTTAAATTTGCTATGAGTGTTTTGTGTTCTAGTAAATTCCATGTTTCTAAGTTATCCCCGTATATATTTTCTAGGTGTTTTGCTCCTTGAAGAGTAGGCTTGAGCTTTTGTATGGAACACAGTGTTCTAAATAAGCATGTTAGTTCAGCTAAGGTTTTACCTTGTTTCCTACATGCTGAGGCAGCTTGTTTAATACACAGACCCCTGACAAAGGCTTTAAAAGAGGCCCATATATACTGTACGGATGTTTGATCTTCATTAAAAGACAAAAATTTCTTAATTTCTTTTCTTATTTTATGGGATGTTGCAGGGTTTGTTATGTACCATTCTTCATATCTCCATCTCTTATCTGCTCTATTTGGAGAGTGTGCAAATGTCATTAGAACAGGATCATGATCTGACAATGAGGTGAGAGTTAGTGAAGAGATTTGTATAGAATTTAAGATCCATGGGTCGATGAAAAAATAATCTAGCCTCGAAAAGGTCTTGTGTGGGCAAGAGCAGAATGTGTAATCCTTATCTTCAGGATGCATAGCTCTCCAGATATTGTATAGCCCATGTTGAGAGTGAGACATCAGAGATCTGAAGGCACTGACCAGGGAGCTGGTTAAGCTGTGTAATATTGAGGATTTTAGTCCAAACCAAACTAATGTCCCCACCTACCACTAATGTTCCTTATTTTACACTAACTACTAGCTTGAGTATACGCTTTAGGAAAGGGATTTTGTGAGTTTTTGGTGCATATGAATTAGCTAAAGTAAATATGTGATCATTTAGCTTGCAGACAACTATGAGATACCTTGTTTCTAGGTCTTTTACAATATGGAGTGTTTATACCTTTACCTCATCTCTAATAAGAATGGCCACTTCTCTAGTTTTAGTAGTAAAGGAGGCATCATAGGTGTTGGAGAAATGCTTAAAATAGTAAGCCCTACCTGTGTTCCAAAGCCAATGAGTCTCCTTAAAGCATACCACATTAGATCTGGTCCTTCTGTGATTATTATGGAGGAGATTTCTCTTAGTGGGAGAATTCAGTCCTTGAACATTACGTGTGAGGAATTGTAAATCCATATTGCAAGATATCTGTTACGAGAAAAAAAGGGGGGGGAGGGGAAGGAGGAGAGATCACCACCAATACTAGACTGTCTTTAATGAATTAGCTTGAGTTTACTTTATTCTTATGAACACTTAGGTCTGTGATCTGGTGTTAATATATGGGGATAATTCAGTGGGTAAACATAGCTTCAATATTGTAAGGGGGGGGAGGAGGAAGGATAAATGCTTGATTGGGGAAGTCTAAATAAGTATCATATATCTAAATAGTAATTGGGTAAAAATTTGAGTTGCCTTTTATCACCAGATAGGGAATGTATTGGTAATACTTAATCAGGGTTATGAAGAAATAAATAAATGGAAGTTATGGGCAAGGGGATAGTTGTACTTTCCCCCAGATGTTATACATATCAGCTAAAGATTTGGAGACCTTCAGTTAAGGTTTAGACCAGAAAGATGAGATCTGCTGTAAATATTGAAACCTAAGTGTCAAGCATCTAAGATGCTTAGTGCTACTACATTTATGTTTGCTATTACACCATGCATCAATACAAGTAGTATATTGTGATCTACCCTAATTAGTAAATGTCTAATGAAAAGGAGAACTTATCAGTATAATAAACATATTAACATATTAAAAGGTAAAGTACAAACATTATATTATCTCTTTTATTGTGGATACCACATCAAACTACAAAACTATCAAATTTTGTATCTTTTTTAAGCCGGCTTTATTTAACAAATACAAAATATACAAAAGATTGGAAGACGCAGCTTCCATTTGAAATGACAAAGTCAGTTTATTTTCCCCAAGTCCATACATCAATCTGATTATATATAACAAAATACAAGTTCTTGAAATACACTAAATAATTTTTCTGTTCCTTTTCCAATGTTAATAATCATTACTTGAAATAACAAATAAATATTCTTACAAACCAAAAAAAAAAAGAAAAAGAAATTATATATATATATATATATATATATACACATACACACATACACATATGAATCGATAGATCTTAAGACCTAGAAAGATAGAGATACGTTAAACTGAAGAGTCTGATGGTTATAGTGCTAAGTACTACATTAAAGTCCCATAAATTCACACAAAATAGTGGTCAAAATTTGTTTGAAACATTTGCCTGAAAAAAGAAGATAAGAGCAAGAGAACACAACAATAGTATACATCAAACGACATTTAAGTCTAGTTCCTTCAGTCCAGATTCAATAGGAGTAATAGTCAAAACCATACAGAGTGAAAAATATAAAAAGGATATGTATAGCTTGATGTTCCTTGTGTGAGACTCTTCCGTTTGGCTGCAGGCGATAGTCTTCTTGGCTGCGGACTCCATTCTGGAGCTACTGCCCTGAGGGCTTGAGAGTCAGGTTGTTGATGTGACTTTTTATGTCTGCATTAAGTTCAAAGTGTCCAGGAGTTCTAGGCCTTGTTTGAATGTGGATATCACATATGATTGTCCATTATGTTGGAAGAAGAGCTTGACAGGAAAACCCCATCTATATTTTATTGCTTGAGTTCAAAG
The DNA here is from genome assembly GCF_027579735.1 of Bombina bombina. Lineage (NCBI taxonomy): Eukaryota > Metazoa > Chordata > Amphibia > Anura > Bombinatoridae > Bombina > Bombina bombina. Next base: position 336,875,269 of record NC_069505.1, read on the forward strand.
GCAATGGGTAATAGATTGGAAGTATATCCTCTTGGTCAGCATATGTAAGGACAAATCTGGAAATATTTGGATATCTTGGAAAGGTTCTGGAATGGTTTTGATTAGAAAAGCAGCTCTCAGGACTTTTTCTTTAAAGGTGTAATAATGTAGATGAATAATTACGTCTCTCGGTTGTTCAGTTTTGGTATTTCTGGGTCTGAGAGCCCTATGTGCTCTGTCTATCATTGGTGATCTTGTACTGTTCCAAGTAAGGCTTTAAAGAGATCTAGAAGATATTCTGTGAGGTCATTTGCTAGAACACTTTTGGTATGCCTCGTATGCGGAGGTTATTACGGCTCAACCTATCCTCTAGGTCTGCCAGCTTTGTCTCCAGGTCCAAGATCATCTCTGATAGCATTTGTGTATAGGACATTAAATTTGTGTGGTCATTAGTCACTAGATCTTTGTGCTTCCTTTATAGGTTGTCAGTCCTCTCCCCAAGGGAGGCTATATCTATTCTCAATTCTGCCACTGACGTTTTAATTTCCTGTTTGAGGGAAGAATGGTGAGAGTCCATTTTTGTGGATAGCGAGTTGATTAACTCAATGAGTGCTACATTATTTGATCTTGTGGGAGACTGGTCCTGTAGATCTTAAGTGCTGGACCTACCATGAATAATAGGCAATTCCATAGAGTCATCATCTGATAGATCTCTATGTGGAGTTTACTGTGGAAGTGATCTGCATCTGTTCTTTTTGGACCCTCCTGATGTTTCATTTTTTTCCTTTGAGAATGTACCATCTTTTGTTTTATAATCACTAGTTATGTGGATTCGATAGTTCGAGAATATGATTCTTTATTAATCTAGACGTGGAGTCTTCTCTGTTGGTACAGGTGTTAAGTACTGAAGTTTAATGAGTGGAAACTCTGCGTTCTTGTGCAATCTGGGGGAGTTCCTCTAGCCCGCCGCTGGTGTTTTTACTCCATCATCTCCTGTGTGTAATTTATTTGCAAAGATATATGAATACAGTTTATCCTTGTGAATCAATCACTTCCTAGATCCTTGCACCCGGGCCCTGTGGTTTCTAGTTACGCCTCTGTAACCTAGCTCTCCATTTCCTAAATTTTCCCTGTGATATATCTTTAGCCAGCTGGGATATACTTTCTAACTATCCCTTTATATGCAGATATAAATGTTGATGAAGTTCTGCAACTCCTTGTTACACTGGTGGGGAGACTGAAGAAGGCCTATATGCTGTTATATGGCCTACAGGCAGAGAGGTTTTTAGCACCGGTTAGTGTTCTGGTGAGAGCAGTCATGTAGTGACACTCCACTAACTGACCTTATATAATTGCAGTATGCTAGGTCTGTTTATATAGGCAGTATAGTGTTGATGCTTCCTCACCTCTGAGTCTAGACTGTTTCTTCTTCCCGGGAACACAGGACTCTTCACAGCGAGTTATACAAATATGGCGGCCGTTCCCGCCAAAACCTATATCCACTTCTCTGTCGTGTGATCGTGCTGTAGTTTTAATTGTCGCCTTCCTCGACTTGAGACTATGAGTGCAGATCCGCTTTCTTGGTAATGCTCACTCTGGCGTTTTGTCTCCTCAGTAACTCACGGGTTAGGTTAGGCTGCTTTTCTTCAGCTGTCAAACTTTACACGCTGCTTGTCTTCAACTGTCAGACTTTACTCGCTGCTTGTCTTCAACTGTCAGACTTTACTCGCTGCTTGTCTTCAACTGTCAGACTTTACTCGCTGCTTGTCTTCAACTGTCAGACTTTACTCGCTGCTTGTCTTCAACTGTCAGACTTTACACGCTGCTTGTCTTCAACTGTCAGACTTTACTCGCTGCTTGTCTTCAACTGTCAGACTTTACTCGCTGCTTGTCTTCAACTGTCAGACTTTACTCGCTGCTTGGAATCTGCCGCCCTTGATGTTCTGGACTGTGGGTACTCTGGGTGCAATTTATCCATTAATTTATATAGTTTAGCATGTTAGAAGAGGTGTATTAACGTTTTTTACTCAGGAGCTTCCGTGCGTCTTCACTCTACCCCAGTTAGCTCTGCCCCCCCCCACACACACACAAAATTAACTTTATTATCTAATTTGCTTTGTTCTCTTTTTTTCAATACTTAAAAAGTATACATAGCCAGACTCAGGAGCAGTAATGCCCTACAGTGAATTGTTGCTCCTTCAACAAAGGATACCAAAAGAATAAAGCACATTTACAGTTATTAAGTACATTTGAAATTTTAGAATTGTATGCCCTGTTTCATGAAAGAAAAAAATTGAGTTTCATGACCCTTTAAGCATTTAATTTAAAGATCGGATTTAGGTTGTATTGGTTTTTTTTTATTGATAGACTAACACAAATTACATTTTTGTTTTGTGATTTTTTTTACTGACATTGCACTTTAGTGTATGCCATGGATATCTGTAAAATAGAGAAGCAGAAAGTGATTTAAAATGTAATTTTTAGATATGGTTTTGTAATGGATTCATAGTTTGTTTATGGACTAATGTAAACAATTGCAAATATTCCTATTTGTGTTGCATTCATCTGAAAACAATAAATAAGTGGCTTTCTTAGTAAAAAAAAAAATCAAGCAAATAAAATTTGGTTCATTCGTTTGTGAAGTTAAAATTGTTACTGTTAATGCATAAAAATGGCTTTAAAAATTAGAAATATTTTTTTTTTTTTGGGGTGGGAAATGTATCAAAATATAAGTATGTAAGCTTATTTTTTGTTCTTGGATCATCCTGATCCAATTAAAAAAAAAAATCTGGCTTGTAGCAGTAGCACTAGCTACTACTTTCATATTATTTAAGTTTAACTGCTGTCCAGTTGCTCCTCCGCTGCCCTGAAAATGTCCCCCCTAGGAAATAGCAGATAAATTGATTTTTGTTTAATTCTAAACGAGCCCCTTAACGAATACTAGATAAAGCAAACTGAAAAAGTTTTTGTGATGAACCACTAGGGATGGGCGAATGTGTTTATATTTAAATTTGAATGTTAGAACAAATGTTATTGTAGAAATTTGATTTACATAATCGAATGTTGATAAGAATAAATATTCTTATAAATTCTGTAATTTAATGTTATTTCCGGTTTTGGAATGTCACTTTCAATTTCAGATGTTCACAATTAGATTGAATATCCACATTGAATGTAACATTTAATTTAACAATACTATTCAGAAGTTCAGTAGTTCATGTGGTAGGGAATTTAGTAAATTGATACATAACAGATACAAATATATCAATTTGAATGTTTCTATTTCAAATATTGTATAATTTGAATATTACATGTAAAGAAACCATTAGTAACACTATTACATTAAACGAATGTTCAAACGAACGAATGTGTTAAAATTTGTTTAATTTTTTAATGCTGCAAGAACATTCGCCCATCCCTATGAACAACTCACCAAAAACAAATTTTTGGATGTGCACATGTCTAATGGTAATATGTCCTTTACCTTGTATGGGGATAATTTAGCAGTGATATTCCAGGCCATCCAGAACACTTTTCTAGAGGCTTTTAAAATTCTACAACCTTAAACTCTAAACTTATTTTGACTGCTTAAACTTAAAGGGACACTGAACCCAATTTTTTTCTTTTGTGATTCAGATAGAGTATGCAATTTTAAACAACTTTCTAATTTACTCCTATTAGCAAATGTTCTTCATTCTCTTGGTATCTTTATTTGAAAAGCAAGAATGTAAGTTTAGATGCCGGCCCATTTTGGTGAACAACCTGGGTTGTTCTTGCTGATTGGTAGATACATTCATCCACCAATAAACAAGTGCTGTCCAAGGTTCTGGACTTTCTTTTTCAAATAAAGATAGCAAGAGAACAAAAAAATTGATAATAGGAGTAAATTAGAAAGTTGCTTAAAATTGCATGCTCTATCTGAATCACGAAAGAGAAAAATTGGGTTCAGTGTCCCTTTAAAAAAAAAAAGAGTTTTCACACATGCTCAGTTATGTTAAAAAAATAAAGAGCAATCTTTTTCTGGTTTAAACATATTGGTCAGATCCCACTTTTTAACTGATGTACTCAAATGTAAAACGATCACTAGAATGCTGTTATTTTTGCTATAATAATTATTAATAAACCAGAATGTTATGATTAATGCAATAATAATAATAATTAAAAGTTAATAATTTTGACAGACTTCCAGTGGGTAGCACACCATGATGCCAGCAAAGTTCTGAAGCTCCCAGGAGACTTCATTACTGCTGATATATTGGCAGCCAGAATCCATCGCCATCTGCATCTCCCTTGACAGCTCTTGTACCCGGGAATTACAGCGGACAGAAAATGCGCCATCCTGTCTACCTCGGAAGGCTTATTCATTTGTTAGTAGGACTATGACTTAATCTATCAGAAGCCTTGTATTTAATGAATTGACACTTGACACGACTTACAAGTAAAAAATAAATTAAAAAATGCCTAATTGCCTGGACTGTCATGGATGATCTGGCCATATTGCTTTTATCTCGCTTGGATGCACTGATGACCACTTTTTCAACTGTTTCTGATGAGGTGCGGAGTGTTCAATGAGCCACCCACATGGTTATGAAGCTGACACAGTTGCTTCTGGAATCTAGGGACCATCAATATTATCACCCCCCTGCACGATTGGGGTATGGATGGCACGCTGTCAGATTTGCATGTTGCTGACCTCAGGACCTGCAATTTCCTGGTTTGGTTTCCTGTTAGAGGGAGCTAGCAATGGGCTGGATCTGAAAACAGGGGCTCACTATACGATGGAGCGGAGTGAATCTCCGGAGTACTCTTTCACCCCCTTGACTTAACATGCAACCAAAACTGCTGATAGCAGCACAGTTTGTAATTGCACACCATAAAGAGGGGAAGACAAAACAGATTATGTTGTATTCAGAGTTGTGGGCCACCCAAGTATTCTACAGTTCCTACAGCTGAGTGTACAATTTCAGCTGGATCTTCACTGGTATTATGCTTCTTGCTGTTGGGGACTAGTGATCAATTTCAATTGGACATGGCTTTGTTACCCACCACCATACCGGGTGGGGGTCAGATAGCATGTGATTCTATGTCGGGCTGGCCTCTGTTTACTCCATGATACGGTGGCAACTAACATAGAATATTTCGACTTGGAGATCTTAACTGACAACTATTGAGCTGAACACTTGATACATTTAGCATAAAAGTTTTGGTGTATGGCAATATATCAGATTTTAATGTCTAAATTGAAATCTATAAAGTCAGAAACATATCTTAGCCAACTTTATATTCATAGCTTGCGTTATAATTTTGTTGAATATTAGGAATATACTGAAATAGCCCAGTTTCTTGCACTGAAAGCAGATATCTCATTCTAATAGTATAGTCTAGAAATTAGTTTGCACTTCTTGCATACTGAAAGCAGCTTCTTAGCATTTATAATATGCTGCTGTTAGGCAACTGCATGTTGCCTGGTTTACTCTCTTTATATGCATGTCATTGACATTCGCTTAGTCTTTTATGGAGCTGCATTTTTAGATATAATGATTGCAATTGAGGTTATTATATCTTAATGGGCATGCTGATAGTGTTAACTTTTTGATGTTTTGTTTTTCTTTATACATTGTCATTGTTTTGTACTTAGATGAGAGCAAATCTTTTATACCTATGAGCATTATTTCTCGTTGTTAAATCACTATGTAGTTATTATGCAAATCACCAAGACCCTCTGTAATACTTATGTGAACAGAAATAACCCACCTTTATTGTGTTAAGATGATCGCTATTGTTCCACATTTGATAGTATATGATTGTATAGCAAGTAGCAATTTATTTCCACGCTGCTAGGATCTGTCAGATTTGCATTATTTTAAAGTGATGGTAAACTTTAGTGAAGCAAATGCCATATATTTGAACTTTGCCTTTAAAAAGCATATGTGCACTTTTTAAAAAAATCTATCCATGCAAAGGGTTAAATCTGTGCCTATAGTAATGTTATACCGGCCCACTAGGATGAACTCTTTATTTTTATGACAATTCTAATGAACATCCAAACAGTGTGTGTGTCATATGACACGCTTGAAGTCCAGCCCTTTGAAAGCACTTAGGAAGCCTATGTAGAGAGTGACTGGGACTGCTCTTTATGTCACAGCCCAGTCAAAATAGAAAATGAAGGGGGGGCAGAGGAACAGAAGATACCAAGTAGGATTATAAATGTTATATTATACTATATCTATATATATATATATATATACACACACACTTTAAAAAAAATGTGGTTTTGCTAGTACACTAATATATTTTTCATTGCAACATTCTTAAAGTCTAAAATTTACCATCACTTTAAGGTCTATAATGTGGATTGTCATATCTTTGCAGGTTTTTTCTTTCACATGCTAACAAATATTTTTCTGTACCAGTGTTTCTTTAAAAAAATTATAATTTTGATGTTAAGTCATGTAACATAAAATGACACCACATTACATTAGTGCATTTCAGTTTTGAATAGAAGTATTTTTGCAATACACAGGTATTAGCAAAATGTTTCTACTAAACGTTGCCCCTGTTTTTAGTAAGATTTTATTTTATTATTTGTATTTTATTAAATCATCAGAGATTTATATTTGCTACTTCAAACTTAAGACAGGAGAGTAGCAGAAGGATAAAAAATAGGTGTAAAATAGAGTTGTTAGACCAATCTGCAGCTTTGAGAATGTCTTGAAAAGATTTGAGAAAAGCCTAAGAGGTTGTTGCTCCTTTTATAAGGCCTGATGATAAAACCTCGCCGGCATAAAAAGAAATCAAACAGGCAGAACCCTATATAGCTAGATAAACAACTCTCAGTCTAAAATTTGCCTTTCAAATTATTTGAGGGGACCTCGCTGTACTGATGAAAGGTCTTAGATGGTCTCGCCAGAGAGGAGAGCTTTAGATCATCGTGCCCATAGACTAAGCACCAAAAGAAAAATCAACTCCCGCTTTTCTCGTGATCCATTTGATTCTCCTAGAGTTAGTGGTGGAAGAAACTGGAGCGTGAGGAGGAACAAAATAAATAATGAATTGCTACAACACAAAATTTAGGGTGCTCTTGTGAAAAGGAAAAGAAAATGTTAGAAGTTAGAGATTTAGTATGCCTAAAGTGAAGACCACACCATGTGGAATAAACATTTTTGCACCATAGTTAGGGCTAGGTTACAAGTGGAGCGCTAAATTATTATATACACATATTAACACCTAAATATATATGTATATAATCATATACATATATATTTAAAATTGCTGCCATTGCTATGCTACTTACCCCCTTCACTGCGCTGAAGTTCTGATGCCGTCATAGGAGCCTATGGAGGCGCGCTCTAGTGAGCGCAATGCTTCCCAGCAATGCAAACATGAGGTCGCGTTCACATTGCTGTGAACTTGTAATAGCAGCGCACATTAGCGTGCACTGGTATTACAAAGTGAAAGCCATATTTAGAGCTCCACTTGTAATCTGTCCCAAAATGGTTTAACAGGTTATTGAGTTTCAAAGTAATTTGTTTCAACAAGAGGGAATCATAATAATGCCTTGATCTAATCAAATTAATTACAAAGTTGAAATCCCAAAGGGAGGAGTATTTAGACAAAGCAGGTTTCTTTAATCTAATGGCTTGCAAAATATTACAGATCCTGACCTACCAAAAAAATGGGACAGGAAACTGACCAGCAGAAATGGCTCATCTGGCACGATTAATATAGCGGTAAGCCAACCCAGATTCTAAAAGCAAAGAGAAATAATTGACAATCTGGTCTACAGTAGCTGAAAAACTTCCAGACAACAGCTATACCACCAGCCATATTTGTAACATTTACTATTTCCCAAGGACATTGATTCTTATAGCAAGGATCTAGCTCTCAATGTATGGTCCTCAAGCAAGAGAGATCCCAGGAGATGTTCTAAGCAAATTGTCAGAGACCCTTTAAAACCATTTGAGATTTCCTTCCAACAGGTGGTCTGAAGGGTTGGGTATGAGGACAGGAGGGAGGACAGGAGGGAGAAGAGAGTTCGAGAGGGCCTGGGTACCAAGGTTTAGTTGTCCAAAAAGGAAATGATGAGAAAAATGTTCAATTGGTTTTGTCTGACTTGAAAATACTTTACTTAACTAGAGCAAAAAGTGGAAACGCATTGTCCCCTTGAAGAGTTAAGATCTATAGTAAAGCATTTGATGTCTGGGCACCAACTGTTAAAGGGGCGCAATTGAAAAGTTAAGCATGAAGCAACAATATCTAACTTGAAGGGATCCCAAACAAAGAGAATTAGAATGAAAATAATGGGGTTTAATTTCCCCTTTCTGGAATTGTAAAAGTGACGCAAGTGCTGTCTTCAGAGGTATTGCTCACTTTAGGTAAATGTTCTGCTCTCATAGAGATATTAAGATCCAGACAACAGTGGAAAAAATCTTTTGCAATGTCTGAAAGGTGTTTGGATTTGGTTCCACCCAAATTATTTATGTATTGATCCTCTTCAAATGTTTTTGAAAAAGCCTGCCAACAGCTCTAAACAGTTGATATGCAGATCTTTTTACTGTAGGGGATCCTTTTCATCCTGTAAAAAGAACCGAATAAGCTGCACCACAGCTGAAGCCGCTGGCATCTGAGAGAAAAAAGTGGAGTGGAAATGAAAATGGCTCTCCCATTCTAAGATTCCATATATATATATATAAGTTACAATGAAATCTCTTCCCTGTTTCCTACAAAGTAGATATGGAATCAGAGTTACTATGTTCTTTTTGAGCCCCTGAATTTTTAACCAATAGTAAAGAGGAGCAAGGAAAATAGCCCGTTTTGAAGAGGATAAGAGGCCTGTGATTGAGATTGAGAACAGTGGGATGGTATTTTGTTTTAACGTCTTGGAAATTTCTTTTTCTTTTTTTTCTAAAGAGAGAGGAGGTAGATTTCATGGTGTTGAAATTGAAACCATGGAAAGATTGGCCGCTAGCAGGGGGTGTCAATTAACCCGATCGAATACGATTTCTTTAGACCGTTGCTTCATAACTTCTGCATCAAGCTCCATACGGAGCTTGATAAATATGCACCTTGGTCTTTGCCTACAAGAAAAAGTGTGTGTTTTTATATTTGAATACTTAAAGGGACACTGAACCCATTTTTTTTCTTTTGTGAGTCAGATAGAGCATGCAATTTTAAGCAAATTTCTAATTTACTCCTATTATAAATTTTTCTTCGTTCTTTTGCTATCTTTATTTGAAAAAAGAAGGCATCTAAACTTTTTTTTGGTTGAGAAATCTGGACAGCACTTTTTTTTATTGGTGGATGAACTTATCCACCAATCAGCAAGAACAACCCAGGTTGTTCACCAAAAATGGGCCGGCATCTAAACTTACATTCTTGCATTTCAAATAACGATACCAAGAGAATGAAGAAAATTTGATAATAGGAGTAAATTAGAAAGTTGCTTAAAATTTCATGCTCTATCTTAATCACTAAAGAAAAAAATTTGGGTTCAGTGTCCCTTTAAACTTGTTGAGGTGGCGCTTCATTTCCCAGGCTTCAACTTGTAACATGAATATTGGGAAGAAACAAATCACAAGAAATTGTTTTATTTCCTGCCTAATTTTCCACTAAATAGAAAGTGCTCACAGGGAAATAGGATCCAAAACAAAGTTTATTTTATTTTCATCAACACAAACTTCTGACGGATACAGCAAACTCTTGACAACGAGTGTATTAAAAACAATAACGTTTAATAAAAACCAAGTATACAAGCTATAATTAAAATGTTCCACCTGTTCCAGCAGATAAACTGCCATTTTCAAGAGCAATCAATGCATCAAAAAAGCTGGATCACTGTAATACTTGAAAACACAAACGGCTAGATTTAGAGTTGGGCGGTAGCCGTCAAAACCAGCGCTAGAGGCTCCTAACACTGGTTTTTACCGCCCTCTGGTATTTGGAGTCAGTCAGGAAAGGGTCTAACGCTCACTTTCCAGCCGCGACTTTTCCATACCGCAGATCCCCCTACGCCATTTGCGTATCCTATCTTTTCAATGGGATCTTTCTAACGCCGGTATTTAGAGTTGTGGCTGAAGTGAGCGTTAGAAATCTAACGACAAAACTCCAGCCGCAGAAAAAAAACAGGAGTTAAGAGCTTTTTGGGCTAACGCCGGTTCATAAAGCTCTTAACTACTGTGCTCTACAGTACACTAACAACCATAAACTACCTATGTACCCCTAAACCGAGGTCCCCCCACATCGCCGCCACTCGATTAAAATTTTTAACCCCTAATCTGCCGCTCCGTATACTGCCGCCATCTACGTTATCCCTATGAACCCCTAATCTGCTGCCCCTAACACCGCCGACCCCTATATTATATGTATTAACCCCTAATCTGCCCCCCCCCAACGTCGCCGCCACCTACCTACAATTATTAACCCCTAATCTGCTGACCGCACCTCACCGCTACTATAATAAAGTTATTAACCACTAATCCGCCTCACTCCCGCCTCACTAACCCTATAAGAAATAGTATTAACCCCTAATCTGCCCTCCCTAACATTGCCGACACCTAACTTTAATTATTAACCCCTAATCTGCCGACCGGATCTCGCCGCTACTATAATAAATGGATTAACCCCTAAAGCTAAGTCTAACCCTAACACTAACACCCCCCTAAGTTAAATATAATTTAAATCTAACGAAATAATTAACTCTTATTAAATAAATTATTCCTATTTAAAGCTAAATACTTACCTGTAAAATAAACCCTAATATAGCTACAATATAACGAATAATTATATTGTAGCTATTTTAGGATTAATATTTATTTTACAGGCAACTTTGTATTTATTTTAACCAGGTACAATAGCTATTAAATAGTTAAGAACTATTTAATAGCTAAAATAATTACAAAATTACCTGTAAAATAAATCCTAACCTAAGTTACAATTAAACCTAACACTACACTATCAATAAAATAATTAAATACAATACCTACAAATAACTACAATTAAATAAACTAACTAAAGTACAAAAAATAAAAAAGAACTAAGTTACAAAAAATAAAAAAATATTTACAAACATTAGAAAAATATTACAACAATTTTAAACTAATTACACCTACTCTAAGCCCCCTAATAAAATAACAAAGACCCCCAAAATAAAAAAATGCCCTACCCTATTCTAAATTAAAAAAGTTCAAAGCTCTTTTACCTTACCAGCCCTGAAAAGGGCCATTTGCGGGGCATGCCCCAAATAATTCAGCTCTTTTGCCTGTAAAAAAAGAAATACAATCCCTCCCCCCCAACATTACAACCCACCACCCACATACCCCTAATCTAACCCAAACCCCCCTTAAATAAACCTAACACTAAGCCCCTGAAGATCTTCCTACCTTATCTTCACCATACCAGGTTCACCGATCCGTCCTCCGAAGTCTTCATCCAAGCCCAAGCGGGGGCTGGCGATCCATAATCCGGCTGAAGTCTTCTATCAAGCGGCAGCTGAAGAGGTCCAGAAGAGGCTCCAAAGTCTTCATCCTATCCGGGAAGAAGAGTAGATCCGGACCGGCAACCATCTTGATCCAAGCGGCATCTTCTATCTTCATCTGATGACGAACGGCTCCATCTTGAAGACCTCCGACGCGGATCCGTCCTCTTCTTCCGACGTCCAACTGAAGAATGAAGGTTCCTTTAAGGGACGTCATCCAAGATGGCGTCCCTCGAATTCCGATTGGCTGATAGGATTCTATCAGCCAATCGGAATTAAGGTAGGAAAATTCTGATTGGCTGATGGAATCAGCCAATCAGATTCAAGTTCAATCCGATTGGCTGATTGGATCAGCCAATCAGATTGAGCTCGCATTCTATTGGCTGTTCCGATCAGCCAATAGAATGCAAGCTCAATCTGATTGGCTGATCCAATCAGCCAATCGGATTGAACTTGAATCTGATTGGCTGATTCCATCAGCCAATCAGAATTGTCCTACCTTAATTCCGATTAGCTGATATAATCCTATCAGCCAATCGGAATTCGAGGGACGCCATCTTGGATGACGTCCCTTAAAGGAACCTTCATTCTTCAGTTGGACGTCGGAAGAAGAGGATGGATCCGCGCTGGAGGTCTTCAAGATGGAGCCGTTCGTCATCGGATGAAGATAGAAGATACCGCTTGGATCAAGATGGTTGCCGGTCCGGATCTACTCTTCTTCCCGGATAGGATGAAGACTTTGGAGCCTCTTCTGGACCTCTTCAGCCGCCGCTTGATAGAAGACTTCAGCCGGATTATGGATCGCCAGCCCCCGCTTGGGCTTGGATGAAGACTTCGGAGGACGGATCGGTGAACCTGGTATGGTGAAGATAAGGTAGGAAGATCTTCAGGGGCTTAGTGTTAGGTTTATTTAAGGGGGGTTTGGGTTAGATTAGGGGTATGTGGGTGGTGGGTTGTAATGTTGGGGGGGGGATTGTATTTCTTTTTTTACAGGCAAAAGAGCTGAATTATTTGGGGCATGCCCCGCAAATGGCCCTTTTCAGGGCTGGTAAGGTAAAAGAGCTTTGAACTTTTTAATTTAGAATAGGGTAGGGCATTTTTTTATTTTGGGAGTCTTTGTTATTTTATTAGGGGGCTTAGAGTAGGTGTAATTAGTTTAAAATTGTTGTAATATTTTTCTAATGTTTGTAAATATTTTTTTATTTTTTGTAACTTAGTTCTTTTTTATTTTTTGTACTTTAGTTAGTTTATTTAATTGTAGTTATTTGTAGGTATTGTATTTAATTAATTTATTGATAGTGTAGTGTTAGGTTTAATTGTAACTTAGGTTAGGATTTATTTTACAGGTAATTTTGTAATTATTTTAACTATTTTAGCTATTAAATAGTTAATAACTATTTAATAGCTATTGTACCTGGTTAAAATAAATACAAAGTTGCCTGTAAAATAAATATTAATCCTAAAATAGCTACAATATAATTATTCGTTATATTGTAGCTATATTAGGGTTTATTTTACAGGTAAGTATTTAGCTTTAAATAGGAATAATTTATTTAATAAGAGTTAATTTTTTTCGTTAGATTTAAATTATATTTAACTTAGGGGGGTGTTAGTGTTAGGGTTAGACTTAGCTTTAGGGGTTAATCCATTTATTAGAGTAGCGGTGAGGTGCGATCGGCAGATTAGGGGTTAATAATTGAAGTTAGGTGTCGGCGATGTTAGGGAGGGCAGATTAGGGGTTAATACTATTTCTTATAGAAAATATAAAACAAAGACCTGCGCTACGTTACCAAACAACGTGTGTCCTGGAGTATTGTAGAAACACACTGAGGTATCAAACAGAAGAAGATTGAAGAGTCTCAACGGAGTGCAGCTGATCAGCAAACGATGGGTTTCCTGTCCACCGGAAGAAGAGCCAAACAGTACTGCAACAAGAAGAAGACAGCGCACCTCCGACTCAAGGTATTACTTTATTTCAAGTGAAATGACACACACTAGTAACGTAACTTACTAGATACAGGATAAAAACAGGCCTCAATAGAAGTCACATAGAGTTGTACTCCACAGTGGTAAGATGAAGCGGCGTTCACACAGTCCAAGCAATTCCCGGCCGGTATCCGGGGGATGTGGCTGAAAGATTACGTCACAAGCTGCTTCACAGAGACGCTCTCGCAACTGCTACTACGGATCCACACAAAGACCAAAAGACCTCAACGCGTTTCGCCGGTGACAACCCGGCTTTCTCACTGTGGAGTACAACTCTATGTGACTTCTATTGAGGCCTGTTTTTATCCTGTATCTAGTAAGTTACGTTACTAGTGTGTGTCATTTCACTTGAAATAAAGTAATACCTTGAGTCGGAGGTGCGCTGTCTTCTTCTTGTTGCAGTACTATTTCTTATAGGGTTATTGAGGCGGGAGTGAGGCGGATTAGGGGTTAATAACTATTATAATAGCGGTGAGGTGCGATCGGCAGATTAGGGGTTAATTATTGTAGATAGCTTGCGGCGACGTTGTGGGGGGCAGATTAGGGGTTAATAAATATAATATAGGGGTCGGCGGTGTTAGGGGCAGCAGATTAGGGGTACATAGGGATAATGTAGGTTGCGGCGGTGTCCGGAGCGGCAGATTAGGGGTTAATTGTGTAATGCAGGGGTCAGCGATAGCGGGGTCGGCAGATTAGGGGTTAATAAGTATAAGGTTAGGGGTGTTTAGACTCAGGGTTCATGTTAGGGTGTTAGGTGCAGACTTAGGAAGTGTTTCCCCATAGGAAACAATGGGGACGCGTTAGGAGCTGAACGCTGCTTTTTTGCAGGTGTTAGGTTTTTTTTCAGCTCAAAATGCCCCATTGTTTTCTATGGGGGAATCGTGCACGAGCACGTTTTTGAAGCTGGCCGCATCCGTAAGCACCGCTGGTATCGAGAGTTGCAGTTGCGGTAAATATGCTCTACTCTTCTTTTTTGGAGCCTAACGCAGCCATTCTGTGAACTCTAAATACCAGCGGTATTTAAAAGGTGCGGCCAGAAAAAAGCATGCGTAGCTAACGCACCCCTTTGGCCACAAAACTCTAAATCTAGGCCAAAGTGACAAGGTTTAAAATATTGCTAAAAGTTCCAAAACTCACTGTACAGAATAAGGTTTGTCTTTGACAAATATTTATAACTGTAAGAAAATGATATTAAAAGGGACAGTCAAGTCCAAAAAAACTTTCATGATTTAAATAGGGAATGTAATTTTAAACAACTTTCCAATTTACTTTTATCACCAATTTTGCTTTGTTCTCTTGGTATTCTAAGTTGAAAGATAAATCTAGGAGGTTCATATGCTAATTTCTTAGACCTTGAAGACTGCCTCTAATCTGAATGCATTTTGACCACTAGAGGGCATTAGTTCATGTGTTTCATATAGATAACATTGAGCTCATACAAGTGAAGTTACCCTGGAGTGAGCACTGATTGGCTAAAAAGCAAGTCTGTCAAAAGAACTGAACAGTTTGCAGAAGCTTAGATACAAGGTAATCACAGAGGTAAAAAGTGTATTTATATAACTGTGTTGGCTATGCAAAACTGGGAAATGTATAATAAAGGGATTATCTTTCTTTTTAAACAACAAAAATGCTGGTGTTGACTTTCCCTTTAAGTGGTTTTAGAAACAGTTTTTCAAAAGCTGTGGAATAGCAATGAAATGCACGTTGGATTCACATCACAGAGCAAAGATGCAAGGAGGGGTTGATTGTTTATAGAAACAATCTGGTAGTGTGGAAAAGACTGTGTGTCCAGAGACTCTTAGTAAACAGTGACTGAAAGAAGAATACACCCACCTCGGGTTTTAAAAATACCATATTTGACTAATTACCCCTGTATTTTTTTATGCTGTTTTAATACATTGGAATTTATAGAAGAGTTCTTGCATACCTGTGGTTTAATAACAAGTGCACTTATATCTAGAGCCGACATAGCTTAGGAAAGTGTGAGTACCATTTAATTCAGCTGGGGCACAATAAAGTGTTCAATTGAAATACACTATGAAGATGTTTTTATTTTATCTTTTTGAGGAAAAAGGAATTGGAAATACCCAATAAGTGTAAAGATTAGTGGAACATCACTATAAAGGACTTAATATAAGTATTCATTTCAACATATTAATATTTGTTGGGTACACGGAATTATATTCACATTTTTCTTTTTTCACTATTGTTTTTTGTTTGTGATATATTGTTCTGGTTTGTGATAATCAACTGTTTAGTTTTTTAATTTATAGACATAAGACAAACATTATCATTTTTCAGGTCCAAAAGTGGCCTGTGTTAACATTTTTTTGTTTTTACTTCTTTGTGACTTTTAATCTGAATCCTGATGTCCAAAAGTAACCTCTTAGGGGCATATTTATGATTGCGCAAGCTGACATGATCCGATATAGTGGATCATGTCCGCTGCACATCGATAAATGCCGACAGCATACGCTCTCGGCATTTATCATTGCACCAGCAGTTCTTGTGAAGTGCTGGTGCAATACCGCCCCCTGCAGATTCGAGGCTAATCGGCCTCTAGCAGAGGGTGTCAATCAACCCGATCTTATTCGATCGGGTTGATTTCTGTCCGCCGCCTCAGAGCAGGCGGACAGGTTATGGAGCACTGGTCTGAAGGCACGGGGCATAAATATGCCCCATAGTCTACATTAGAAAAACATATACTATGTGCTAATTACAGTTGGAGAGCAAATCTCTGTACGCTTGCGTTGGGGCAAAAATTAGTCTTTTTGGGCGCTTGTTAAATAACCCCAATATTACAAGTAGGAAGTACATGTGACCGCGAGAGTGCAATCACGTTTTACTCACAAGCATACACAGCGACCTCAATCCTCTGGTTAAATGCTTAAAACTGTCACAAAACACATAAAAAACACATGTAACAGTACAGTAACACTCATATTAACACTTTTTTTAATTAAAACATATTGCACAAAAAAGTTATAAGGGCTCAAAGTTTTCTTTCGTGATTCAGATAAAGTATGCAATTTTAAACAACTTTCCAATTTATTTCATTCTCTTGGTATCCTTTGTTCAAAATCATATTTAGATAGGCTCAGGGAGATTCTGATTGGTGACTGCACATGTATGCCTCATGTTATTGTCTCACTCATATGAATTGCTGTTTCTTCAACAAAAGATATTATTAGAAGGCTGGAATTAGATGATAGAAGAAAATTGTAAAGTTGTTTAAAATTGTATTCTCTATCTAAACTTTCAATATATATATACACATATAAAACACATAAATATATATGTAGACATTCATAAACATATATATTAATGTGTTGTTGTGATCGGGGTTGCTTAAGCTGTGGTTTTTAGTTTTTCGGCATGAAACTGAGGCTCCATTAAAGTCTATGGTGAAATGTCATTAAAGTCTATGGTGAAATGTGATAATTGCAATTTCACGTTGCGCCCTTTTGAGTGCAAGGATGAGACGGCAAAGTCACGTTCTTTTAACGGATGATTTTTTTAATGATTAAACTTACAAATTGAAAGAGGACCTCCCAATGGTCACAACATGGAAAGAAACAGTAACACATAACTTACAATTAGAGAAATATCACTACGGACATACTAACCGACAAGACGATTATTCTTTCATTAGCATTTTATGGGAAGAATACTTGAATGCTGGACTAACAGTGCCTCAGGTGACGTAAGAAGACAGACAAGGCCGAGACAGTACTATTAGTAGCCCTGATTTAGGTCAAGGACAAGGGGTCCATTAGGTTCTCCTACTCCTTAGATTAGATTTCTTAAATTTCAGTGAGGAATGCTAGATATCAAGGTAACCATTCTTTTATAGCGGCTGGTACACTGGTACATTACCTAATTGCTTAATCACTTAATTACTTAATTCCATAGTTATTTTATTATTTCATTTTTACCCTGAAAATAAGGGCACCATTTTCCGATTATTTGATTATTTGATTATTTGCTTCTTAAACTGTTTTCAAAAGTATTAGTTGTTCTTAAACTTATTGATATAATACCTTAGTCATGTATAATTACGAAACTGATGTATGCTTTTGCAATATCAAATAAAATTTATAAAAAAAAAAAAAAAAAAAACTTACAAATTGAAACCAATTAATGTTTCCAATGTTATTCAGTAATCTACTGTTCTAAGTATAGTTTGTAACTTCTAATAGGCATATTGTTAACTGATTATAGTTTGTAATGTCACTTACTATTTCTTTCTGCTTTATGGAACTACCTTACCTAATTCTGGGTTTATGTATACAGAGCTTACAAACTTCTCAGCAACCCTTGCCTGGACAAATGTCCTAGTTTTTGCCTTTGACATGACTTGACTTCGCCCATCATAATCACAGTTCGCCCAAACCCCCACCCATGAAAACACATGGTCCCCATCTCTCTTTATATATTAGCAATTAATTAATCACTGGATCTCAAAAAATCTGCATACAAGATAAATGTTTTAAAGTGTATAAAACTGCCCACTTTTACATTGTGTTTACATTCCTTTAAACTCATTGTGTATGTTTATCTTATTTTCTTTGCTGTAGCCTATTATGGTCAGATGTAAATGAATTCCTGCTCTGAAAATGCAATCACCATGTATAATTTTTGCAGGGTCAGGGTTCCGCAACCTGTGGGACACCTCTTGATTACAGTGGGGAGAAAAAACAGTTAAATATAAGATAATAATTAATGGTCATGCTTTATTTTTTTTTAATAAAGTATAAGTAAATATTGTACTTAGAATCCAATTAATCTAGGACAGAACGTTAAAGGGACATGAAACAAAAATTATTTTATTCAGATAGAGAATACAGATTTTAAAAAATGTACTATTTACTTCTATTATCAAATTTGTTTCATTCTCTTGGTATCTTATGTTGAAAGAGCAGCAGTGAGCTACTGGGAGCTAGCTGAATGCATCAGGTGATCCAATGACAAGAGGCATAAATGTGCAGCCACTAATCACAAGCTAGCTCCCAGTAGTGCATTGCTACACTTGAGTCAACCTAGCTATATTTTTCAACAAAGGATACCAAGAAACAAAGCAAATAAAATAAGAAATTAGAAAGTTGATTAAGATTGTATACTTTTTCTGGATCACAACAATTTAATTCTGTCTTCACTGTCCCTTTAAAATAAAATGTAAAAGGGACAATGAACCCAAATTTTTTCTTTCATGATTCGGATAGAGCATGACATTTTAAGCAACTTTCTAATTTACTCCTATAATCAATTTTTCTTTGTTCTCTTGGTATCTTCATTTGAATTGCAGGAATGTAAGCTTACGAGCAGGCCCATTTTTTATTCAGCACCTGGGTAGTGCTTGCTGATTGGTGGGTAAATGCAAGTGCTAAATTAGTAAATGCTAAATAAAATGCTTAATGCTAAATGCTTAATACTAAATGTATCATTTAGTATTAAGCATTTTAGTTAGCATTTACTATTTTAGCACTTACATTTACCCACCAATCAGCAAGCGCTACCCAGATGCTGAACCAAAAATGGGTCGGCTCCTAAGCTTACATTCCTGCTTTTCCAAATAAAGATACCAAGAGAACAAAGAAAAATGTATAATAGGAGTAAATTAGAAAGTTGCTTAAAGTTGTATGCTCTATCTGAATCATGAAAGAAAAAATGTGGGTTTCGTATCCCTTAAAACTAAATCTTAGTTCAGTTTTCAAGCTCTTATAGAAATGTCCAAATGTATTTCTCATTGTTGTATTTCAGACAAGCGCTCAAATGCCATTGCCTTTCATGCACAATGTTTTTTGACATCCCAGTTTTCCGCTGCACATTTACATAAAAAAATAATCCCTACAGCTGTATTCTCTTTTGTGTATATTTCAGGTTGCATCAAGCGATTTTCAACGCACCCAGATGTGAAGGCAAAGCCCGAGAAACCGTCTCATTAATCGGAGACTTCTCATCCTCTGCAGAGTTCTTTGTAACGATAGCAGTCTTTGCTTTCCTCTATTCTCTCGCTGCTACAATCGTCTATATATTCTTTCAAAACAAGTATCGAGAAAACAACAGAGGTCCACTAATTGTAAGTCTCTACATTTCATTCATTTTAAACATTGCTTCAGTCCTGTGTGCTCATTTGGATTAGATGCAGAAGACAAGTTCCACACTTGTATAATGTTATATTATGTGTAAGATTGACAGAATTCGTGTTGACAGCCCAGGGAGAATGTACACTCTCAAATTTGTCTTTAGATGATATTTTATTAAGAAGGATTTATTTTAACATAAACAGTGTTTATTCAAATGTTCCTTGTTTTGCCATATTAACCCTTTCATGCCGGGGTTAACATGTCTACATCGGAACAACTGTTCCGATGTAAACAATTTGAAATCTTGTGATTGTGCATGTGATCACGAGATTTCAATGATGGGATCGCGTTGGGGGGGGTGTCCCTATGATGCTAGGCATACCCCCCAGACCGCGATCCCATCAGGGAAGTGCCAGTGGCTTCAGGAAAGTCAAGCTATTAGGACGTTGTATTCCATCCATCGGCACTAAAGCCCAGCAAAATTCCGATGGAATACAACGTCGTAACGGCATTAAAGGGATAGTCTAGTCAAAATTAAACTTTCATGATTCAGATAGAGCTTGCAATTTTAAGCAACTTTCTAATTTACTCCTATTATCAATTTCTCTTTGTTTTCTTTAAATCTTTATTTGAAAAAGCAAGAATGTAAGCTTAGGAGCTGGCCCATTTTTGATTCAGCACCTGGGTAGCGCTTGTTGATTGGAGGCTACATTTAGACACCAATTAGCAAGCGCTACCCAGGTGCTGAACCAAAAATTGGCCGGCTCCTAAGCGTAGATTCCTGCTTATCAAATAAAGATAGCAAGAGAACGAAGAGAAATAGATAATAGGAGTAAATTAGAAAGTTGCTCAAAATTTCATGCTTTATCTGAATCATGAAAGTTTAATTTTGACTAGACTTTAAAGAGGCATTTAGTTACTACAAAATGCTTCTTCAGCCTTGCAATAAATTATAGCACTGGTCTAATGTGTAAATTTTCTGAATAGATTAACAAACTGTTTGCTGCAAATGTTTTTCTATGGCTAACCCCCAAACAAAGCTTGCCTGGACAACCTAGAGGTGTTACTGTCGTTGGCTTGTAACTGTCAATCTGTTTGCAATATCTTATCAACTGTAGTTATACCAATTAGAGACAGACTAGTCTGGATTAGTGCTTGTACTGTGTGCACTTCCAATTTTCAGAACTGGAGAATCCACAGGAAAAGAGAAAAGTAAATAGACTTGTGCAACAGCGAAACATTCATTTTGTTTGAATCTTTCAGAACCAATATTTAGAAAAATTTGTTTTTACGAATATTCGTTTGTTGCACTGTTCCGTTTTCATTGTTTAATGTACCTTGGATTGAAGTTTTTAATAGTTACTTTTTCTTTGAATACATTGAAGCACAATCTTATATTTTATGACATTCTGTCATGGGGATATTTGTTATGATGACAGTTAAAACCGTACACGTAATAAGACTCAGTAAGCCCTTTTCAAAATCTTGGATATCACACTAAAGGACCATTAAAGGGATAGGAAAGTCAAAATTAAACTTACATGGATCAGATAGAGCATGTAGTTTTAAGATACTTTCAAATTCACTTCTATTTTCAAATGTGCTTTGTTCTCCTAGTATCTCTTGTTGAAAAAGAATATACACATATCCTACACTAGTAGGAGTTAGCTGCTGATTGGTGCCTGCACACATTTGTCTCTTGTGATTGGCTAACTAGATGTGGTCAGCTTAGCTGCCAGTAGTGCAATGATGTTCCTTCATAATAGATGAGGTTGAGAAATGACAGAAGTCCATCGAGTTCAGCAAAGGATAACAAGAGAATGAAGCAAATATGATAATAGAAGTAAATAGGAAAATTGTTTAAAATTGTATGTTCTATCCAAAGCATGGAAGAAAGTGTTGGGGTTCCCTGTCCCTTTAAGAACAGTAGAATGTTATAATCAACAAAAAAGACAATGTATAATAAGAAGACAATGCAATAATTCAGCATGAATTAGAAATGAGTGGTAGAGTTCTTTTCTGACAAATTTCAGTTACTTCTATTTTTCTTGCCTGGTATCACATGACAGCCATCAGCCAATCACAAAACACATACATATATACTGTGAACTCTTGCACATGCTCAGTAGGAGCTGGTGCCTCAGAAAGTGTGGATATAAAAAGATTACGCACATTTTGAAAATGAAAGTTAATGCGGTTGCAATATCCTAAGTGCGCTAACGTTTTATTTTCAACTTGTTATACGCACTGACCACCTGCATTAAAAGTTGACTTTGAAACAAACTAAAGAAAACAGTGTGTCGTTTGTAATCTGGCCCTTTGACTTTAGTGTCCTTTTAATGGAATAACACCCTATTTTTAGCATTCGTTACTCTTGATTATTGTTTGGAGTGGTCCAGTGCTTCAGATAGAGCCGACCACCACATGCCCAGACTGACTGTGAGCAACCGTTCGTGTTTTACCTTGATACTTGGGAAGTATCCAGTAAGCTGACAACTGTTTGCACTCTGGCAACACAGGTGCCATCTCAAATTGTAAGTTATATTCTATTACCTTTCCACATAACCCACACGGAGTTCACTATGAGGCGCCCCATTTCTTAAGGATGCCCACACTTCATCCACAAGCCTATCGTAGTCTGCAAATTCATCACAGACACAAGTCGTTTGAACTGTTGCACCTTTTTTTAATATATTTTTTTTATATTTGATATATATTGTTCACGTATAATTTTTCACATTTTATTTTCACAGATTTTTTACTTTATTTTTTTCTCTTCATTAGTTGAAATTTATAAACAAGTTTCATACACTGTGAGCTACACTCGCCATACACATTATTAATTTTTGTATACTTTAAATAATTGATTTGCTGAAATTTCACACACTGCGAGACATATTCACTATACACATTTTTTCAGTGCGCCACCTTTTGTCTGGGAGATTTTCACCAGATTGCAAAACATTAAGTTTCCATTAACACATTCAGTCTCTTGAAAATGTCTTCTTTCTGAAGAAAAACCAGTAACAATAATGACGAATGAGGATTCTAGTATTAGCTCAACAGTGATGCTTCAGGGTGCAAAAACGCCGACAATCTTTCAGATGGCAATCCTGTTTGCTGAGGAGAAGGGACAGAATAGTGTCTCTCAGCCACACCCATAATGACCCAGTAATGCCCGCTGAGTGCCCAACCCCTCCTATGGAACACTCCAATGACTCCACAGACTACCAGCAGCTATGCTCATTGCCCATAATTTATATTGGAACTGCCACAGATGATAATATTGGGATCTAGAGAAAAGTGTCTGAAGATGTGAATTCAGCACCTAAATTGACTTTTATATTGTCATTTTGTAACAGTTTTGCTTTTGGTCTTAATTTAAAATCTTGAAAATAAAACAGTATTTGCACCATTTTTCACCCTTTTTGTATCTCTTACTAAAAGGGACAGTTTACACTGATTGAATAGAAGTGCGTGGGGCATATCTACATATGATCCATATATAGTAAAAGCTATCACAAAAACAGTCCTAATTTTTTGAAAAGCATTTGTTATAATACAAGCATATGTTGTTTTGACCTATGCAAATAAGGCATTAATATCATTGCACAAGGGTTGACAGACAAAGGAGTGCAGATACAGTCAGTGTCATCATTCAGTGGGGCACGCAGCAGATTTTACAGGTGCTAATGTCTGAGACTTTTGCCCAAAACTCTCCTTTCCCCCCTCTTAGCAATACTAACAATTAAAGTACAGTTTAGCAGGCGTGTCTAAGGTTAAGTTAATCATTTAGCGAACATTTAGCAAAAAATAAGAGTGTTCTCATAACAACTGAATATTCTCACACTAATGCAGTAGCCTTATCTCCTTTGGAATGTGACATCCCACTCTTTCTAGATAATAACACTGCTTGAGAACAGAACAGAAGAATGAGTGTAACATATTTCTTAAAGGCAAAACTTCTTAAAGGTATATACAGGGCCGGATTTACATCTCAGGTAAAAATAAATTTTAGATGTAAAACATTAAAGATTAAGGTAACAAGGTAAGCACAGTATTAATTTGAAACTTTTAACACAGCCTACTTGTTCAACCCTACAGCCTGATTCTAGGAAATATTCCATGTTTAAAAATGCAGTTAGGGTTTTATTATAATAACCACAGGACAACACAAACATTTTTTTCTTTATCCCAAAAATGAATGGGACATTCTAAACTGTCTAATTCCAAATATCCAAATAATAACAAATACCTTGCAATATAATACATTACTTTTCTTTGTACAATACATACATTTATAGCACCCAAATGAAATGACATTTATTTTGAACTCTTTTCATCAGATAACTGTGATATTTAGATGTAGAGTAAGCCATTTTTCTGTCTGTTTTCCACTTTATCCATTAAAAACACTACTACACAATACATTTGCCAGATGAGGTTTTGCTCTATTAAATATCCATACTATAACTAGTCTCAATTTCTCCCATTTTCCTTAAAGGGATATTAAACCCAATTTTTTTCTTTCATGATTCAGATAGAGCAGGCAATTTTAAGCAACTTTCTAATTGACTCCTATTATCAAATTTTCTTCGGTCTCTTGGTATCTTTATTTGAAAAGCAAGAATATAATCGTAGGAGTCGGCCCATTTTTGGTTCAGCACCTGGGTAGCGCTTGCTGATTGGTGGGTAAATGTAGCTCTAGTGCTATCCATGGTGCTGAACCAAAAATGGGCCATCTCCTAAGCTTAATTTCCTCCTTTTTAAAAAAAAATTAGCAAGAGAACAAAAAAAATGATAACAGGAGTAAATTAGACAGTTGCTTAATATTGCATGCTCTATCTGAATAATGTATGAACACATTTGGGTTTAGTATTCCTTTAATCTAATTACATTGTCTGGAATGAATTTGTGAATTTTAAATAATTAGAAAACTTAGCCAATAAAAACAAAAGAGAGCAACTTCCTTTTTTTCCAAAAATGATTCATGCAATTTTATATAAATTTGTTTAAAGCAAAATAGCCAGTAAATTAGATCAGCTTGTCTGATTCAACAAAACAAGTAATTTAATAAAGTTGACTTCCAATTTTAAACTCAATTTGTAGAAAAAAAAGGCAGAAAATGTAAATAAAATATGTTTGCAATAAAATGTAAACCACATGCCCTATTATGGAGATACACAAACACATACACCAAATGCAATATTTGTTTTAATGGAGTTACACCAAAAATCTAATGGCCATACAATTGAAAACCTATTAAACGGGGGGCGGAGCCAGCTATCATGGAGACCAGACGTGTTTTCTTGCAGCTCCTGGCTTGGGACTAAAAACTCATGCATAAACTAGCTAATATACGTCCTAACATTTATTTATTTTCCTTGTGAACCTACTAAAGACCCTGTGGACATGCCTGACATTTCACAAGAAATAGAAACCCCTCAACTCTGAAGATGGACGGATAACATATAATCTTTTGTGAAGCCACGTGGGGTAAAACACCATTATAAGCCAGTATAATCAGCCAAATCTCGTCAACACTAATACCCCGTCATGGAGGATTTCTTTAGTGAACTAGGAGCTCTCTTAGAGGACTTTGACCATCGGATGACAAGTCAATTCAATAACCTGAGATCTATCATCCGGAGTAGCTATGGGCATGGGGAGGTGTCCGCCACGGTAGCAGCCGATCGAGTGGAGCTTCAGGCTCAAATACAGGTACCTCCAAATCCCATTATTGCGCAGCACGATGCGGTACCAACACCACTAACCCAGACACAAAGCATCTCCACTTATTTAGCATCTCCTAACTCAGAAGCTAAGGATCGCTCAGGGGAGAGCATAGGTCATCAGCTAACTAGCACGAAGTTATCCGCTCATGAAAGTAACCCATCTACAGGAACCCCAGCTTTATCGGGTACTGAGCTGAATGTGGAATCTAATGGGAGCCTTAGCGACTACAGTTACATCCCCAGCCTTCCATGGTATTCCTGGTATACAGCCGGGTCCCTGCCTGTGATTGAGAGCCAGGAGGAGAATCTATACACATCTGGGTCACTGACGATTACCGGACCCGTCTTACTGATTCTGAAATCTCATTATCGATGTTACAATACAGCATATTGGCAGATCTCCCCAACACCCAGTGTACCGATGAAACTTAGATCTGGAGTGGGGTAAATTTGAGTTTGTAGCCCTGATATCGTAAGCACCCAACTTTTACTCATTTGTAGCAAGACATGCTATTACTGGTTGGAAACTTGCGAGACTCATGATATTTGTTTATGTGGGTCTTTTTCTTTTTTCTCCTTTTATTATTCAGCTGCTCTTTTAGATTATATGTCTGCCCGCAATGCTGCTTTTGACTGTGTGTTTTTTTTTTTTATGGCGGCCATTTTGTGTAATGCATAGCTCCTAGACAGATAAGAAGGATTGGACACCATCTGGCATATGTCGGCAGAGAGTAGGAGCGATCTAGAGAGTTAAATCCTTATACCTGCAAATGACCACTTCAGCTTCCCTTACAAAGAGAGACTGTTACTGCTGGTTTTTTTTTGTTTTTCTGTTTTTTTGTTTTTTTAATTTATTTTCCTGTTGAACAGCTGCAAGCCTTGTTATATGCACCCTTATGCTAGGCTGAGATCTTACTTATGTTTGACAAATTTGTCTCTCCCTGGTATACTTTAGTTGAGCCCATAGATGAGGGATTTTTACATGTTACCTTATAATCTAGAATGTTATATGAATCAAGATTTGTGCCCTTAGGAAACTCTGTACCATACTGGTCATTCTCTCCAGTGCGTTGTCACACTGCAAAAGGAACCTTATAAATTGTATGCTCATCCTGTTAACGTTCACAACAGATATAAGCTTCTGGGACAGCAACTCAATCATATATGCTTACAATATCCTTTTTCTCGTGGGCATGTGTTAGGTAACCTGTAGACTATTGCTCCAGTTTATGCCAGATCCATTACTGTTCTCATGTTATTGTCATGTATACTGGTATCATTGATTATTTGACTCAGCCTTAGACACATATACTATTATAGATCCATATGGTATAACTAGTCAGTTTAGCACAACCTCGGTTTGCAGACCGACTGTTACTTATACTACAAGCTATCTGTTGAGTTACAGGAGTTTCGCTAGATCATCAGGGTAAACTGACATCTAGGCTATATATTATTTTGGCCCGTGTAAGAGGAACCTATCTTTATGAGCTATTTACATTGGGGTTTCTAGATATAAATTATAATATGCATAATAGCACTTTTAAACCCTAATATGATTTTATCAAGCTATTGGTTGTAGGGGTCTTAAATGTTAACCTCTTTGAGAAATTACTATATTTAAAGGGACATTGGATGTTCATATATGTCTCCCCTGGGTCCCTGTTATGAGGATTAACTTAATATAAAACATGTTACCCTAGTGATAATTGCATATCCTAAGAGCAATATTAAAATACCCTCTGCTAGGACTTCCACTGAGTTAGGCGAACTCCCTACTGCTACATCTTTATACATATTATGTTGCAGACCTCAGCTATATGCTATTAATATCTATCAGACCCCCACATACTCATAATTAGGGAGCCTTCTGACTTAGTTTCCTTATTGAGACCATGTATTTTGAGCTTGTCAGAACATCACACGGATCCACTTTTCTGCATGAGCTTCTTGCGCCTTGCTCCACTTAGTTTCTTATTTGCAGACAATTTTGTATTGTTATATTATTTTTCCTCCTTTCATTTTATAAGCCAAAAAATGTTTCAAGTTATCTGTTCAAAATTATAAGTTAGATTGAATATATACTACAGCTTTATGACAATAGTAGAATGAGCTCTCCCATATTCTACTACATACTCTAGTACATTTTGATACTAGAGATACTAGACGGAAATGATACTAATCTGCAATCTTATTATATTTTTCTTAGGCTGTTTAAGCTGTTTTTGTTGCACTCAGAAATGTTAGGAATCTCTAATAGGTAGCTCTCTAGTGGAATACCTATAATGTTTCAGTACAGGTTATTACCCCCATCCTACGCTCTACAACATAGCTTCACTTAGGGGGTACATAGAATGTTCTGCTCTCCCCCCCTCCCCAGCTTCCAATGATATATGTACCCTCGCCCCATAGATACACATAGCATATAAGATGCCTCTCATAGTTCCCTATCTTAGCCATTATCTTGTACATATATGGCATACTTAGATTTATAAACAAACCCATACTGCAGCCTTACCAAAGTAGGCTCCGCCCCCCTGCTTTCTCCTTCCCTCCCCCTCCCACAACTCGAGTGGCTCTTGCCCACTGAAATCCCTCTTCCTTCCAGTGCTCTATGACCGTCTTAGGGTCATCCCCAAAGCTAACTCCCCACATTATCGCAGAAATTCTCATTTTATTCATCCCAGAGATGTGGAGTCTAGATTACAACTATTAAAATATAAAATGAAGTTTCATTTCAGTTTGCCCAGTCATATATCGGACACCTCCCTAGACACAACATAGGTTTTTACATGTTAAGGCTGGCCTTATTGTAGCATTACTGTTATGTTTATCTCTGTGAGCCCTAAAAATGTATGACTCAACTTTATATATAGTTCAGTTACTCCTCTACTGGCCTAACAGATATGATGGGTGTCACTATTCCTGTGTTGTACTCTAATGTTAATTTTATGATGGGGCAAATGCTGTATTTTGCATTCTTTGTGCTTTCTGAAACTTCAATAAAAACTCTTTAAAAAAAAAAAAAAAAAAAAAAGAAAACCTATTAAACGTATTGCAGATATTTTTTTGTGTATTTATTGACAGAGGCTCCACAGGACTTCTTCAGCCTCTTAGGGTTAAATTTTGTACCCTCGACCCTCACCCCCCTTTATGGCCCCTCCCTTGGAAAAATAATTCTGCATCAGGTAGATCAAAGAGGCTCACTGCAATTTGCAAATAAAACAAACACACTGACTTACTGTTACTGTTACAGTCAGTCAGGCTAAAGTCAGACAGTAATCTTCCTTTCAGCTCACTTTCCCGCTACTCTGAGGGCTGCTGGCAGTATCCATCACGTGACGTAGGCACCCCCCCCCCCAACCTTGTAAACTAAACGTGGACGTGGCGCTGCCTGCATGCGTCAAGATCAATCAGGGTTCAGGAACGGACCACTGTCTGACTAGAGTCAGGGAGGGTACCTGGGTACTTACTCGCTAGTTCGGACCCTCCCTCCCCGCCGCAAAACGGACGTCACGGGAGTCAACAGCCATTACCCATAATGTATTTTAATAGTTAAAAAAAAAGTTACTGACTGCATCTGCAATTTTTTTTTTTATTAAAATACACTGACTACAGGCAGACGCCCCTCGCTACAGTGCGAATGTAGGCACATGCCTACTGTGCCTACTGTGCCTAATTGGAAATCTGGCCCTGGATATATATGTGTTAAAGGCATATGATATATGTAGTGTATATATATATATATATATATATATATTTATTTTTATATAGAGTATATATATACTTGTGGATTCTTTTCACCACCCTGCTATTTTCGGAATCCACCTGGATGCAGCATTGGCAAACCCGAAGCCTAAAAAAAACAAACATGCAATTCCCCGCATGAAATATTGAAAAAACACGTAACCACCCGCAAGAAATACATAAAAAGCACGTAACCGCCAGCACGAAGTATAACAAAAAAAAACTAACCTCCCGCACAAAGTATTAACAAATACCTAAACCGCAAACCCCCACATTGCAAAATAATAAAGTAATTAACCCCTAATCCGCAAATAACATAATTAAAGGGACAGTCTAGACCAAAATAAACTTTCATGATTCAGATAGGGCATGTAATTTTCAAATTTACTTTTATCACCAATTTTGCTTTGTTCTCTTGGTATTCTTAGTTGAAATCTAAACCTAGGAGGTTCATATGCAAATTTCTAAGACCTTGAAGGCCGCCTCTTCTCTCAGGGCATTTTGAAAGATTTTCACCACTAGAGGGTGTTAGTTCACGTGTTTCATATAGATAACACTGTGCTCACGCACGTGGAGTTCCAGTGAGCCAGCACTGATTGGCTAAAATGGATGTCAGTCAAAAGATCTGAAATAAGGGGGCAGTTTACAGAGGCTTAGATACAAGGTAATAACAGAGGTAAAAAGTATATTAATATAACTATGTTGGTTGTGCAAAACTAGGGAATGGGTAATAAAGGGATTATCTATCTTTTTAAACAATAAAAATTCTGGTGTAGACTATCCTTAACCGCCAACCCCTCACATCGCAATAAACCTAATTAACCCATTAACCCCTAAACCGCCAACCCCCCACATCGCAATAAACCTAATTAACCTATTAACCCCTAAACCACCAAACCCCCACATCGCAATAAACCTAATTAACCTATTAACTCCTAAACCGCCAACAAAGTAAATAACTAATTTAATTTAATTACTAAGCCCCATAACACCCCCTAAATTAACCCCAATACTAAGTTACATTTAAATAAAACCTAACATTAAATTACAAAAAATAATGTAAAATTGCAAAAAATAAAAAAATAAATTTACAGATAAAAATAAACAAAATTATCAAAAATAAAAAAAATTAAACCTAATCACTATGAAAATAAAAAAGCCCCCCAAATAAAAACACCCCCTAAACTAAACTACCAATAGCCCTTAAAATGGCCTTTTGTAGGGCACTGCCCTAAGTTAAACAGCTCTTATACATTTAAAAAATACAAAATCCCCGCTAACAGTAAAACCCCTCACCCACCAAACCACCCAAAATAAAAAAAAATAACACAAAAAAACCTAAAGACGCATTGCACATAAAGGGGCATTGCCCTTAAAAGGGCATTTAGCTCTTTTACTGCCCTTAAAAGGGCAATCAGCTCTTTTCCAGCTCATTAAATCCCTAATCTTAAAAAAAACACTAAGCCCCAAATAAGTACTCACCATTCCTGAAGTCCGGCGGAGAAGGTCATCAAGGCGGCTCCATCATCTTCTATCTTCATCCAGAGAGAAGGCAGTGTGGATCCTCAGCGGCAGAGGTCTTCTGCTGCGTAGAGGCTCCTCTTCATGGAATCGTCTGTCACACACTGAAGATTGAATGCGAGGTAAACCGTATTTAATGGGGTACCTTGCATTACTATTGGCTGACATTTTGAAATCAGCCAATAGGATGAGAGCTACTGAAATTTTATTGGCTGATTTGAACAGCCAATAGGATTTCTGTAGCTCTAATCCTATTGGCTGATTTCAAAATTTCAGTCAATAGGAATGCAAGGTACCCCAAATTTATTGCGGTACCTTGCATTCAATCTTTAGTGTACGACGGACATCAGATGAAGAGGAGTCTCCATGCTGCCGAGGATCCACGCGTCGGGGTAGACAGCTCCGCACCGCCTTCACTCCAGATGAAGATAGAATATGGAGCCACCTGGAATTAGATCTTTTCCGCTGGAGGGCTTAGTGTTAGGATTTTTTTTTTTCCCCCAAGATTAGGGGTTTAATGGGCTGGAAAAGAGCTGAATGCCCTTTTAAGGGCAATGCCCATACAAATGCCCCTTTAGGGGAAATAGGTAGTTAAGTTTTTTTTTAGTGTTTTTTATTTTAGGGGGCTTGGTGTGTGTTTTTTTTTTACTGTTAGGAGGTAATTGGTTATTTGTTTAGGTAAAAGAGCTGTTTAACTTAGGGCAATGCAGCCCTTTTAAGGGCTACTGGTAGTTGAGTATTAGGTTAGGGAGTGTTTTTATTTTGGGGGGTATTTTTTTATTTTTATAGGGGTATTAATTTAGGCCTAAATTTTTTTATTTTGAATAGCTTTGTTTATATTTTTCAGTAATTTTACATTTATTTTGTTTGTAATGTTAGCTTTGGGGGTTGTAGTTTTTTTGTTTTTTTTTTAAATAGACTGCCCTCTGGGCAGGCTTATCGCCTAGTGTGGGTATATATATATATATATATATATATATATATATATATATATATATATTAGGCGATAAGCCTGCCCAGAGGTCTGTTTAAAAAAAAAAAAATTACAATCCCCAAAGCTAACATTACAAAAAATAAAAAAAGTAAAGTTACTGAAAAATATAAACAAAACTATCCAAAATAAAAAATGTAGACCTAAACTAATACCCCTATAAAAATAACTAATACCCCTATAAAAAAACTAAAAGCAAAGTTTGAATATAAACTGCAAATACATTAACTGTTTGATTACTTATTTGTGCATGGAATCATGAAAGTTTCCAATCCCTTAAAGGGGTGAATTGCAAAAATGCTATATTCAAAACTAAAATGAGATTGCAATCATTTTAATTATGAGTTTTAACTAAGTCCGCTAACCCCTTCACCCAATCATCACCTTTTAAGGGCAGTGAAAAAGAGCTGAATGCCCTTTTAAGGGTAATGCCCATACAAATGCCCTTTTCAGGGCAATGGGTAGATTAGGTTTATTACTGTTAGTTTTTTTTTATTTTGGGGGGTTTGGTGTTAGGGGGGACTTTGTTTATTTTTAATGTAAAAGAGTTGTTAAACTTTAGGCAATGCCCTACGAAAAGCCCTTTAAAGGGCTATTGGTAGTTTAGTATTAGATTAGGGGGTGTTTTTATTTTGGAGGGATTTTTATTTTTATTGGGGTATTAGTTTAGGTGTAATTTTATTATTTTTGATAGCTTTGTTTATTTTTTTCTGTATTTCTATTTTTTAATTTTTGTAGCTTGGGTCAGGTTTATCAACTATAATGTATTTGATTTTAGATATATTTTAATTTGAAAGTTACATTTAAAATTCAGATTTGGCTTTAACAAGCACAACTGTTATATAATGTTGCACATTCAGATCTTTAAAGGGACATTAAACACTAAATAAATGATAGATAGAATGATGCATTCAAAAAAAAGATTAGTCAGAGAATAACATGTAGATGCATTTTTTACATTTTCATTAGCTGTTTAAATAGTGAAAAAATAACTGTTAAGTTTTAGTGTCTATAAAACAATGGGAACTGCCATGTTGTAACTTAGGTTACCTTCTCTGCTGTGACCAATTAGTTATAAATAGGTCATTAAAATTTGCAACCAATGGCTGTGTGAAATATAACAGTGGTTTGCACTTCTATTTCTAACAGGAACTGTGAAGCTCACAATTTCAGAATGGAATTACAGGAAAAGGGGACAGAATAAATAATGAAAGTATATTGCAGAGTTTTGTGTGTGTGTATATATATATATATATATATATATATATATATATATATATATATATATATATATATATATATATATATATATATATATATATGATTTATCATTTTATATTACCATCTCAAAGTGTTTAATGTAAATGTCCCATTAAGGAGATAAGAGTGTTTTCTTTTTATACAAAATTATTTTCTTAATATTTTTCCTGGCACAGACATTTATATATATTTTCTTATATAATACTTGATAATTGGTAATTTCCGCTTGGGACCATCAGTGCTCTGCAACTCCCAAGCTGTACTTTAACTAAATATCTACCCCTTTGCAGTGGTTAAATACAGTTTTTATGCTCAGTATATATCAGCAATTAGGCACTAGCTAAAGGGCTGCCGAATATCCTCCTTAATATTTGTTTCCTTTCTCAATAGTTTCTACTATTCGATGGTTCATGTTAGAGTAACCTGTTCTAAAAGTAACATCTAATTTAAGGGAAACATGAAATCGAGAAATTAAAAATTTTCATAGACAAACTATGAGAAATAACATAAGAATATTACATTTAAAATGTTCTTAAACTGAAGTTTCACTCAAAAAATAGAGACGTAATATTTATTATTATAGAATTATATACATTGTTATAAACAAATGCATTGCTACATTCAACAATTTTGTAAAACAGGAGGTGATAAA
Organism: Bombina bombina; assembly: GCF_027579735.1. Taxonomy (NCBI): domain Eukaryota; kingdom Metazoa; phylum Chordata; class Amphibia; order Anura; family Bombinatoridae; genus Bombina; species Bombina bombina. The sequence goes on from NC_069505.1 coordinate 336,908,699, forward strand.
CTCTTAGTGGTCGATTTATGTAGCTGCGAATGCAGCCGGAAACATAAGTTAAGAAGCAGTGGTCTTAAAGGACCGGTCAACACAGTAGATTTGCATAATGAACAAATGCAAGATAACAAGACAATGCAATAGCACTTAGTCTGAACTTCAAATGAGTAGTAGATTTTTTTTTCTGACAATTTTAAAAGTTATGTCTTTTTCCTGTCCCCTTGTACCATGTGACAGTCATCAGCCAATCACAAATGCATACACGTACCATGTGACAGCCATCAGCCATTCACAAATGCATACACACTTATTCTTGCACATGCTCAGTAGGAGCTGGTGACTCAAAAAGTTTAAATATAAAAATACTGTGCACATTTTTTAATGGAAGTAAATTGGAAAGTTGTTTAAAATTGCATGCTCTATCTGAATAATGAAAGTTTAATTTTGATTGAGTGTCCCACCTCTGAGGCAGCGGACAGCAATCATCCCATTCGGATATGATCGGGATGACTGACACCCCCTGCTAGCGGCCGATTGGCTGCTAATCTGCAGGGGGCGACATTGCACATGCATTTCACAAAGAATGCTTGTGCAATGATAAATTCCGAATGTATGCTGTCGGCATTTAGCGATGTCGGGCGGACATGATCCGCTACAGTGGATCATCTCAGCCTGCATTGTAATAAATCAGGCCCTTAGTTTGAAGAAGCCTGTACAAGTAGAAAACCCTTTATCCAAACTGCTTGGGACCGGATTTTGTAATAGTTTGGATTTTGAAATATTTGAATGTTTAAAGGGATAGTAAAGTCCAAATTAAACTTTCATGATTCATTCAGGGCATGTAATTTTAAACAACGTTCTAATTTACTTTTATCGTCAAATTCTCTTTATTCTTTTGTTATTCTTAGTTGAAAGCTAAACATAGGTAGACTCATATGCTAATTTCTAAGCCCTTGAAAGCCGCCTCTGTATTTGAAAGTTTTTCACAGCTAGAGGGCATTAGTTCATGTGTTTCATATGGATAACACTGTGCTCATGCACATGAAGTTAGTTAAGAGTCAGCACTAATTGCCTGAAATGCAAGTCTGTCAAAAGACTGTCAATGTGGACAACCAAACCCTGCAACTCCCCTTAGAAGTAGCAAATGCCTTTAATAGTTATTTTATCGGATGCTCCACCACCCTGATTGACAAACTAATAAATGACACGCATCCTGATACTAAATCAGCAAAGACCCAATATAGAGAAGTTCAATTTTAGACCTGTACATATCAATGTCATTAAGAAACACCTTAATAATCTAAAAATGAAAAACGAGTCTGGACCTGATCAAATCCCAGCAATGCTGTTGAAGCTCAGTGCGCCGGCAATTGCTAAACCTGTCACAACCCTAATTAACGAATCTTTGGTGTCTGGATACATACCCAAACTTTGGAAAACTGCAAGAGTAGTGCCTATCCATAGAAGTGTGGAGTTAAACTTGGTTTCTAACTATCGCTTAATATCATTGCTCTCAGTATTGTCAAAAATATTAGAAAAATGTATCCATACGCAACTATGTGAGCATTACCAACAATCTAACCGCTAGATTTAGAGTTTTGCAGCCAAAAGGGTGCGTTAGCTACACGTGCTTTTTTTTCCCCGCACCTTTTAAATACCGCTAGTATTTAGAGTTCACAGAAGGGCTGCGTTAGGCTCCAAAAAGGGAGCGTAGAGCATAATTTACCGCCACTGCAACTCTAAATACCAGTGGTGCTTACGGACGCGGCCAGCTTCAAAAACGTGCTCGTGCACGATTTCCCCATAGGAAACAATGGGGCCATTTGAGCTGAAAAAAAGTTTAACACCTGCAAAAAAGCAGCGTTCAGCTCCTAACGCAGCCCCATTGTTACCTATGGGGAAACACTTCCTAAGTCTGCACCTAACACCCTAACATGTACCCCGAGTCTAAACACCCCTAACCTTACACTTATTAACCCCTAATCTGCCACCCCCGCTATCGCTGACCCCTGCATATTATAATTAACCCCTAATCTGCCGCTTCGTACACCGCCGCGACCTACATTATCCCTATGTACCCCTAATCTGCTGCCCCTAACACCGCCGACCCCTATATTATATTTATTAACCCCTAATCTGCCGCCCCCAACGTCGCCGCTACCTACAATTATTAACCCCTAATCTGCTGACCGGACCTCACCGCTACTATAATACAGTTATTAACCCCTAATCCACCTCACTCCCGCCTCAATAACCCTATAATAAATAGTATTAACCCCTAATCTGCCCTCCCTAACATGACCGACACCTAACTTCAAGTATTAACCCCTAATCTGCCGACCGGACCTCACTGCTACTCTAATAAATTTATTAACCCCTAAAGCTAAGTCTAACCCTAACACTAACACCCCCTAAATTAAATATAATTTTTATCTAACGAAATAAAATAACTCTTATTAAATAAATTATTCCTATTTAAAGCTAAATACTTACCTGTAAAATAAACCCTAATATAGCTACAATATAAATTATAATTATATTGTAGCTATTTTAGGAATAATATTTATTTTACAGGCAACTTTGTAATTATTTTAACCAGGTACAATAGCTATTAAATAGTTAATAACTATTTAATAGCTACCTAGTTAAAATAATTGCAAAATTACGTGTAAAATAAATCCTAACCTAAGTTACAATTAAACCTAACACTACACTATCAATAAATTAATTAAATTACCTACAATTATCTACAATTAAACCTAACACTACACTATCAAATTAAATTAAATTAATTACATACAAATACCTACAAATAAATACAATTAAATAAACTAACTAAAGTACAAAAAATAATAAAAGCTAAGTTACAAAAAATAAAAAAATAATTTACAAACATTAAAAAAATATTACACCTACTCTAAGCCCCCTACTAAAATAACAAAGCACCCCAAAATAAAAAAATGTCCTACCCTATTCTAAAATAAAAATAGAAAAGCTCTTTTACCTTACCAGCCCTTAAAGGGGCCTTTTGCGGGGCATGACCCAAAGAATTCTGCTCTTTTGCCTGTAAAAAAAAACCATACAATATCCCCCCCCAACATTACAACCCACCACCCACATACCCCTAATCTAACCCAAACCCCCTTAAATAAACCTAACACTAAGCCCCTGAAGATCTCCCTACCTTGTCTTCACCACGCCGGGTATCACCGATCCGTCCAGAGGAGGCTCCGAAGTCTTCATCCAAGCCCAAGCGGGGGCTGAAGAGATCCATCATTGGGCTGAAGAGGTCCATCATCGGGCTGAAGAGGTCCATCATCGGGCTGAAGTCTTGATCCAAGCGGGGGCTGAAGAGATCCATCATCCGGCTGAAGTCTTCTATCAAGCGGCATCTTCAATCTTCTTTCTTCCGGATCCATCTTCATCCCGCCGACGCGGAACATCCATCCTGGCCGACGACTTCCCGACGAATGACGGTTCCTTTAAATGACGTCATCCAAGATGGCGTCCCTCAAATTCCGATTGGCTGATAGGATTCTATCAGCCAATCGGAATTAAGGTAGGAAAATTCTGATTGGCTGATGGAATCAGCCAATCAGATTCAAGTTCAATCCAATTGGCTGATCCAATCAGCCAATCAGATTGAGCTTGCATTCTATTGGCTGATCGGAACTGCCAATAGAATGCGAGCTCAATCTGATTGGCTGATTCCATCAGCCAATCAGAATTTTCCTACCTTAATTCCGATTGGCTGATAGAATCCTATCAGCCAATCGGAATTCGAGGGACGCCATCTTGGATGACGTCATTTAAAGGAACCGTCATTCGTGAAGTCGTCGGCCAGGATGGATGTTCCGCGTCGGCGGGATAAAGATGGATCCGGAAGAAAGAAGATTGAAGATGCCGCTTGATAGAAGACTTCAGCCGGATGATGGATCTCTTCAGCCCCCGCTTGGATCAAGACATCAGCCCGATGATGGACCTCTTCAGCCCGATGATGGATCTCTTCAGCCCCCGCTTGGGCTTGGATGAAGACTTCGGAGCCTCCTCTGGATGGATCGGTGATACTCGGCGTGGTGAAGACAAGGTAGGAAGATCTTCAGGGGCTTAGTGTTAGCTTTATTTAAGGGGGGTTTGGGTTAGATTAGGGGTATATGGGTGGTGGGTTGTAATGTTGGGGGGGTATTGTATGTTTTTTTTACAGGCAAAAGAGCAGAATTCTTTGGGGCATGCCCCGCAAAAGGCCCTTTTAAGGGCTGGTAAGGTAAAAGCTTTTCTATTTTTATTTTAGAATAGGGTAGGGCATTTTTTTCATTTTGGGGGGCTTTGTTATTTTATTAGGGGGCTTAGAGTAGGTGTAATCAGCTTAAAATTGTTGTAATATTTTTCTAATGTTTGTAAATTATTTTTTTATTTTTTTAACTTAGTTCTTTTTTTATGTTTTGTACTTTAGTTAGTTTATTTAATTGTATTTATTTGTAGGTATTTGTATGTAATTAATTTATTGATAGTGTAGTGTTAGGTTTAATTGTAGATAATTGTATGTATTTTATTTAATTAATTTATTGATAGTGTAGTGTTAGGTTTAATTGTAACTTAGGTTAGGATTTATTTTACAGGTAATTTTTTAATTATTTTAACTAGGTAGCTATTAAATAGTTATTAACTATATAATAGCTATTGTACCTGGTTAAAAAAAATAAAAAGTTACCTGTAAAATAAATATTATTCCTAAAATAGCTACAATATAATTATAATTTATATTGTAGCTATATTAGGGTTTATTTTACAGGTAAGTATTTAGCTTTAAATAGGAATAATTTATTTAATAAGATTTATTTTATTTCGTTAGATTTAAATTATATTTAAGTTAGGGGGGTGTTAGTGTTAGGGTTAGATTTAGCTTTAGGGGTTAATACATTTATTAGAGTAGCGGCGAGGTCCGGTCGGCAGATTAGTGGTTAATACTTGAAGTTAGGTGTCGGTGATGTTAGGGAGGGCAGATTAGGGGTTAATACTATTTATTATAGGGTTATTGAGGTGGGAGTGAGGCGGATTAGGGGTTAATAACTTTATTAAAGTAGCGGTGAGGTCCGGTCGGCAGATTAGGGGATAATAATTGTAGGTAGGTGGCGGCAGATTAGGGGTTAATAAATATAATATAGGGGTCAGCGGTGTTAGGGGCAGCAGATTAGGGGTACATAGGGATAACGTAGGTTGCAGCGGTGTGCGGTCGGCAGATTAGGGGTTAAAAAAAATTATTAGAGTGGCGGCGATGTTGAGGGGCCTCAGTTTAGGGGTACATAGGTAGTTTATGGGTGTTAGTGTACTTTAGAGCACAGTAGTTAAGAGCTTTATGAACCGGCGTTAGCCCAGAAAGCTCTTAACTCCTGGCTTTTCTCTGCGGCTGGAGTCTTGTCGTTAGATTTATAACGCTCACTTCAGCCAAGACTCTAAATACCGGCGTTAGAAAGATCCCATTGAAAAGATAGGATACGCAATTGGCGTAGGGGGATCTGCGGTATGGAAAAGTTGCGGCTGCAAAGTGAGCGTTAGACCCTTTCCTGACTGACTCTAAATACCAGCGGGCGGCCAAAACCAGCGTTAGACCCCCTAACGCTGGTTTTTACGGCTAACGCAGAACTCTAAATCTAGGCGTATGTATCTGACCCCTGTTCAATCAGGTTTTCGCCCGAATCACTCCACTACAACTGCCCTCCTAAAAGTTTGCAACGACATCCAAACTGGCATGGAACAAGGAGACCTAACTGGAGCTATTTTCCTTGATTTTGCAAAGGCCTTTGACACAGTAGACCACGACATACTACTGCTCAAAGTAAAAAAACTCTGGTATTGCTGATTGTCCGTTAACCTGGTTTCGATCATATGTATCGGATCGATCACAATATGTCTCCATTTCTGACAGCAACTCCCTCCCTCTCCCAGTCCCATGTGGTGTTCCCCAAGGTTCCATTCTCGGCCCCCTACTATTCACATTATTTATAAATGATTTGCCTAATGTCTGCAAATCCTCAACTGTACACATGTACGCAGATGACACGGTAATCTATGCAAACAATTCCAATCTGCCGCAGCTTGAAGCACTGCTCCAAAACCAGTTCACAGAGGTAGAAAAGTGGATCTCAAAAAACAAACTCAATCCTAAACACTGACAAAACTGTCACAATGATCTTTGGAATGGAACCTAAATTACACAAATTATAAAATTCCCATCTACGCATCAAAACAAAATCCAATTGCACACTGACCGCAGTTCACTCTTTCAAATACTTGGGTATGTTGTTAGACCCCAATCTATCTTTTGGCCTCCACATAGAAAAACTTACATCTAAACTTTATCCAAATCTAGGTGCCCTGTACAGAAACAAATCCTGTCTCAGCCCTACAGTAAATGAAAAAATTGTACAGCAAATGCTGATGCCTATCATGGATTACAGGGACGTAGTATATGCACCTGCACCGCAAACTCACCTTAATAAACTTAATACATTGTATAACTCATTCTGCCGCTTTGTGCTACAATGTAACTACAGCACCAACCATTGTGACATGCTAAAAGAACTAAACTGGTTGTCGCTATAATCCAGACGCACCCTCCATCTTTCCTGCCATGTGTTTAAGAGCCTTTCTGGGAAGCTCCCACCCTACCTGAGCAGAATGCTCTCCCCGGCTGTTCCCATAACCTCCGATCCAGTACCAGCACATTATTTAGCTTGCCTCACTACAAAAAGAAAGCAGCTCGATCCTCCTTTTCCTACAGAGCACCACAATTATGGAACGACCTCCCGCACACTTTCAAACCTTCCTCAAGCCTAATATCCTTTAAGAGGTCCATCTCTACATATCTCAAAACAGAATGCACCTGTCATGGATGATTATATATTTCCTACCTGTTCTATGTTAAATTTTTGCATATATTGTGTATTATTGTTTTTGGATTTTATTGTAGCCTATTGTATCAATGCAATGTTTTGTGGACCTAGGACATACTTGAAAAAGAGAGAAATCTCAAAGTATCCTTCCTGGTAAAATATTTTATAAATAAATAAGGAGGCAGTCAGCAGAAGCTTAGATACAAGATAATCACAGAGGTAAAAGATATATTTCAAAAAGTGTTGGTTATGCAAAACTGGGGAATGGTAAATAAAGGGATTATCTATCTTTTTAAACAATAACATTTTTGATGTTTACTATCCCTTTAAAATGTGACAGTTTGGAGAGGGGATGGAACCAAGTGTAAACCACAATATCTTATGTCACTTAGGCTATATTTACGTCATAATACAGCTTAGACATGTATACATCAGAAAGGTACTATTTGTTGTTTAAATAGATATGGACTACTATTTGCGTTTTAGAACAAAAACAAAACAAAGACACAGATAGAGAAGATTGTGACTTGCAGGTGGTGGGAAATTGTCATTTTTTAATTTTAATTTTTTTTTCAAATAATTAAAAAGTTTGGATTTCAGAATAAGTTTGGATCTGAAAAACACATGTTCACATTTTAATTATAAATTATCAGCTAGATTATGCGTTTTTGTCGTTAAGACTTGCGGTGCTAACGAGCAGTTTCAGCTCACCGCTCACCTACAAACAACGCTGGTATTACAGGTTTTTACAACCTATACAGGTTTTTACAAACCCGGCGTTAGCCGCAGAAAAGTGTGCGGAGAGCAAAATTTTGCTCCACATCTCATCTCACCTCAATACCAGCGCTGCTTACGGTAGCGGTGAGCTGGCAAAATGTGCTTGTGCACAATTTCCCCATTGGAATCAATGGGAGAGAGCCGGCTGAAAAAACCTAACACCTGAAAAAAAGCAGCGTTCAGCTCCTAATGCAGCCCCATTGATTCCTATGGGCAAAATACTTTTAATGTCTACACCTAACAGACCACCAGACCACACAGAATATGTGTGTCTAAAAGAGAGGTGCGCCACAAATCAATTATTCTATGGTGAGTGAACAATGTGAAAATGAGGAATATTACATATAAGCAAACAGAGCTATAATAAACATATATATGTAAAACAATAAAGTCCGTTTAAATTTGTTATAACACTAACAGATGTTAGTTGTGATTCAACAAACCCTTAAACATATAATGTATAGGTGTATACTAATCCCAGATAGTCTTTCAACAAATTCCTTGGGCAACAGAGCAACGTGTAAACCGAAGGGCAGCTCTCTCCACAGGAAGAAGAAGAAATGACAGCGAGTCCTAAAAGACACAAAAACGAGAGGCGCCCTTGGTGCAGCAACTTCTAAACGAGCACAGTGAATAAAATTGTAACGTTCATGTACTCTACAAAAGGTTATACAGACTGCGCAAAGGTTAGGGTATATATGCTTTAAGATTTAAGGGGATATTTCTCCTAAATCCCCAGGGGAAAGGACAACAGAGAACAATTAAAATCTAAAGCGCCAGTACAGACAAAATATACCCAAGAAAAAGAGAGCATGCAATTTAGTGTTTATATAAAAAATAATTTATTCTTCAACAAATGTCACAAAAAGAACCTAAAAATTAAAATATGTATAACATGAAATGAAAATCTCCTAGGTATAAATTAAACCTTATACAAGAATTCAGACAATAAAATATGTGATTGGCCAATCTCTATTAAAATGTGAGCAATCTATAAAAGCATTTACACAAGGAAAATTACACATATATTGTAGGTTACTAATGTAAGCAACTAGAACTGTATGTATCAGAATATCAAGCAATTTGTAACACAATATCAAGCAATTTGTAACACAATATCTATCATCAAGTTATCTACTGATAATCTAAGAGTATGTGCGCTAAGTGCATAAACCAAATAGCTTCCGTTTAATATGGCTAAGTCAGCATATCAGTAAAATGTCCACAAAGGTGCAGATGAATATGAGTGATTTACTGGTATCCGTGATTTCTTTAGTATAGCACAGTGTTTTTTAGTGCTCTAATGGATCCACTAGAAACTACAGGTACCTGTTTAAGTGATCCTTTAAAGTTCAGCTCTTAGAATGGAATGAGCTGTCTTCTTTGTCCAATGTCACCTTTTAGAAGAAAATGCCTCCAAAATAAGACAAGCAGTGTAACTGTTTTTGCTGATCTTGAAGCTGCGCTGTAAACCCCAGCTGCAAACACTTCTGTCTCTTGCTCAGTTCTCGCCTATACTGGTTAGGGCGCTGATTAGCTTAGTATTATGGGAGTGTCTGGTTTGAGCTGTGGGGTGCCGGCTCTACAGCTGATCCTTTCTTTTCTTCCTCTTGATGCACACTAGGAGATCCGCAACGCGTTTCCGCTGAAATTACTTCAGCCTTTGTCAAGCTTGATCTCCTTTGAATCCTATGGCTTTAAATAGCCCTCCTTCCATTTCAATTGGTTAGGAATTTCCTAACCAATTGAAATGGAAGGACTGGTGATAAACACTATTTAATAAAATCCTAAAGTGTGCGAGAGGTGTCCTAATGTATCTAACAATGATCAGTGATAATAAAGGTTAATGACATGTGCTATATGTTCATGCTAATGCACTATGTGATTGGATATATTGATGGGGTGTTTATACAGAAATGAGTGACCTAAGCTGAATCATCTAATATGTACACAAGGTACCCTAGTGTGTCTGTTATGTAATAATAGTGGTAATATAAGTGTCTGATATGTAGATGTAGGGATAATAAGGGAATATTATAAGATCCATGTCATAGATAATGGCACTATGTTGCTAGTACTAGTATGATAAGGCGGAACTCTAATGTGTATATATAAATTTATGTTGGTGGTATATATGGAATAGATTCCAATAGTGTAACCCATATCAAGTGTTTTAAAGATTCATGATACTGGGAACACAATGATTTATCTTGTACATATGTCTAAAAAGCCGCTAGATCCACATTCATATTAAGCCCCAAAGGGTGTATTGTTTTAAATTTGTGGATCCAGTAGGTTTCTCTCTCTCACCTTTGTGAGTACATGAACGTTACAATTTTATTCACTGTGCTCGTTTAGAAGTTGCTGCACCAAGGGCGCCTCTCGTTTTTGTGTCTTTTAGGACTTGCTGACATTTCTACACCTAACACCCTAACACATCCAGGCAGCATCTTCTATCTTCATCCATCCGGCAAGGAGCGGGTCCATCTTCAAGACATCCGACGCGGAGCATCCTCTTCTGTCTTGATCCGACGACTAAATGACGGTACCTTTAAGTGACGTCATCCAAGATGGCGTCCCTTCAATTCCGATTGGCTGATAGAATTCTATCAGCCAATTGGAATTAAGGTAGAAAAAATCCTATTGGCTGATGCAATCAGCCAATAGGATTGAAGTTCAATCCTATTGGCTGATCCAATCAGCCGATAGGATTGAGCTTGCATTCTATTGGATGATTGGAACCGCCAATAGAATGCGAGCTCAATCCTATTGGCTGATTGGATTTTTATTAATAGGATTTTTTCTACCTTAATTCCGATTGGCTAATAAGATTCTATCAGCCAATCGGAATTGAAGGGACGCCATCTTGGATGACGTCACTTAAAGGTACCATCATTTAGTCGTCGGATCAAGACAGAAGAGGATGCTCCGCGTCGGATGTCTTGAAGATGGACCCGCTCCGCTCCGGATGGATGAAGATAGAAGATGCCGCCTGGATGAAGACTTCTGCCCGTCTGGAGGACCTCTTCTTCCTGGCTTGGATAAAGACTTCTGCCCTTTTAAGGGCTATTTGTAATTTAGTATAGGGTAGGGATTTTTATTATTTTGGGGGCTTTTTTATTTTATTAGGGGGATTAGATTAGGTGTAATTAGTTTAAAAAAAATGTAATTATTTTATTACTTTCTGTAATTTAGTGTTTGTTTTTCTTCGTAATTTAGATAATTGTAGTTAGTTTAGGGAATTAATTTAATTGTAGTGTAGTGTTAGGTGTAATTATAACTTAGGTTAGGATTTATTTTACAGGTAAATTTGTATTTATTTTAGCAAGGTAGTTATTAAATAGTTAATAACTATTTAATAACTATTCTACCAAGCTAAAATAAATACAAAGTTGCCTGTAAAATATGGTAAGTTAGCTACAATGTAACTATTAGTTATATTGTAGCTAGCTTATGGTTTATATTATAGGTAAGTATTTAGTTTTAAATATGAATAATGTAGTTAATGATAGTAATTTTATTTAGATTTATTTAAATTATATTTAAGTTAGTGGGTGTTAGGTTTAGGGTTAGACTTAGGTTTAGGGGTTAATATGTTTATTATAGTGGCGGCGACGTTGGGGGCGGCAGCTTAGGGGTTAATAAATGTAGGTAGGTTGCGGCGACATTGGGGAAGGCAGATTAGGGGTTAATACATATAATGTAGGTGGCCGCGATGTCCGGAGCGGCAGATTAGGGGTTAAAAAATGTATTATCGTGTTTGCGATGCAGGAGGGCCTCGGTTTAGGGGTTAATAGGTAGTTTATGGGTGTTAGTGTACTTTTTACCACTTTAGTTATGAGTTTTATGTTACGGCTTTGTACCATAAAACTCTTAACTACTGTCTTTTAAATGCGTTAGGACTCTTGACAGAAGAGGGTGTACCGCTCACTTTTTGGCTTCCCAGGACAGACTCATAATACCGGCGCTATGGAAGTCCCATAGAAAAAACATAATTTATGCTTACCTGATAAATTTATTTCTCTTGTAGTGTAGTCAGTCCACGGGTCATCCATTACTTATGGAATATATCTCTTCCTAACAGGAAGCTGCAAGAGGATCACCCAGCAGAGCTGCTATATAGATCCTCCCCTCACATGTCATATTCAGTCATTCGACCAAAGCAGACGAGAAAGGAGAAACCATAGGGTGCAGTGGTGACTGGAGTTTAATTAAAATTTAGGTCTGCCTTAAAGACAGGGCGGGCCGTGGACTTCCATTACTTATGGAATACCAATACCAAAGCTAAAGTACACGGATGAAGGGAGGGACAAGGCAGGAACATTAAACAGAAGGAACCACTGCCTGAAGTACCTTTCTCCCAAAAATAGCCTCCGAAGAAGCAAAAGTGTCAAATTTGTAAAATTTTGAAAAGGTGTGAAGCGAAGACCAAGTCGCAGCCTTGCAAATCTGTTCAACAGAGGCCTCATTTTTAAAGGCCCAGGTGGAAGCCACAGCTCTAGTAGAATGAGCTGTAATCCTTTCAGGAGGCTGCTGTCCAGCAGTCTCATAGGCTAAACGTATTATGCTACGAAGCCAAAAAGAGAGAGAGGTAGCCGAAGCCTTTTGACCTCTTCTCTGTCCAGAGTAAACGACAAACAGGGAAGAAGTTTGACGAAAATCTTTAGTTGCCTGCAAATAGAACTTCAGGGCACGGACTACGTCCAAATTATGCAAAAGTCGTTCCTTCTTTGAAGAAGGGTTAGGACACAGTGATGGAACAACAATCTCTTGATTGATATTCCTGTTAGTAACTACCTTAGGTAAGAACCCAGGTTTAGTACGCAGAACTACCTTGTCAATGAAAAATCAGATAAGGAGAATCACAATGTAAGGCAGATAACTCAGAGACTCTTCGAGCCGAGGAAATAGCCATCAAAAACAAAACCTTCCAGGATAACAGCTTGATATCAATGGAATGAAGGGGTTCAAATGGAACGCCTTGAAGAACATTAAGAACTAAGTTTAAGCTCCACGGCGGAGCAACAGTCTTAAACACAGGCTTAATCCTAGTTAAAGCCTGACAAAAAGCCTGAACGTCTGGAACTTCAAATTTAGGTATAGCTTTTCAGCACAACAGGCTTAGGTGCTGCACGTCACCCAGGGACCACTGCCTAGGTCCCCAGTTCACAAATCAAAGGAAAAGCAGGCAGGTGACAGCAGATAAAATATTCATTTATTAAGGAGGTAAAAAAGGCAACGTTTCGGGATTAGTCTCCCTAATTCATGCCATACCTGATACAAACCAACAAGTGACTTATATACATGTGTACCACTAGGTGGCGCTCAAGTGTATTTAACTCTTTCTTATCAAACACTTAACTTACTCATAACTAAGCTTACATTTATACATTTCTTATTCTGTATACATTGCAGTGTATCCATGATTAGTAAAATTACTAATTTCTTATCAAAATTTCACAACAAATATAATTTACATTTTATCAATAATAATCATAGAAATACTGTGAGGTCCCAGTCTCTATTTAAACCTTTAGGCTCCAGACTCCCTAATTCATATATCCAATATGCTTCTTTTTGTTTTAATAGAATTTCTCTATCCCCCCCTCTACGTGGAATATCAACTTTGTCAATTATTTGAAATTTCAATTGACTTATAGAGTGGTTTGCTTTTATAAAATGGGCAGCTAGAGGAGCTTTTACATTGCCAGTTCTAATATTGCTCTTATGTTCAATTATTCTTTCCTTAGCGGATCTGGTAGACTCCCCTATATAAACCCCCCCACATGGACATTTAATCATATATATTATGAAAGTGGTCAAACATGTAAAATAACCTTTTATGTTATACTTTTTGCCAGTGTGAGGGTGATAGAAAACTGACCCTTTACTCATGTTGCTACAACAGGAACACCCTAGACAGGGATAACAACCTGTATTTTTTGTAGTAATATACCTAGGTTTATTTTTGTTTTTAGTGCTGGGACCAATGTCAGCTTTGACCAATTTATTTTGGATATTACTACTTCTTTTAAAAGCAGACATAGGAGGGCTTTGAAATTCTATAATAGATGGATTACAATCAGACAAAATATTCCAGTGTTTCCTAATGATGCGCTGTATTTCATTACTCTGTACATTATATTCTGTTACAAGGATAAGTCTATCTTTCTGATTGTCTTCCTTCTTTGCTCTATCCTTAGGGTGCAATAAATCTATTCTTGGAATCAATTTTACAGTCTCAATTTCTTTCTTTATTAGACTATTGGGATAACCCCTTTCCAGAAATCTCTCACCCATCTCAGTCAATCTCTTATTTAATATTTTCTCATCTGAGACAATTTTGCGCACTCGCAACATTTGACTGTGGGGTAGAGATTTCAGGAGTGAAGGCGGATGAGCACTTTCAAAGCGCAAAAGACTGTTTCGGTCAGTTTTTTTCTTAAATAAATCAGTTTTAAACTGATTGCCAGATTTCATTACTCTCACGTCCAGGAAATCAACCACCTCTTCACTCCAAGTCAATTTCAATTTTATATATCTTGATGATGAATTTAAATCATTCACAAACCTTTCAAGGGTTCCAACGTCGCCCCACCAAATGCCGAAAATATCGTCAATATACCGCCACCAGGTGGCGCCATATTGAACAAATAATTTGTTACAAAAAACAAAGTCTAATAAAGAAAGAAATTGAGACTGTAAAATTGATTCCAAGAATAGATTTATTGCACCCTAAGGATAGAGCAAAGAAGGAAGACAATCAGAAAGATAGACTTATCCTTGTAACAGAATATAATGTACAGAGTAATGAAATACAGCGCATCATTAGGAAACACTGGAATATTTTGTCTGATTGTAATCCATCTATTATAGAATTTCAAAGCCCTCCTATGTCTGCTTTTAAAAGAAGTAGTAATATCCAAAATAAATTGGTCAAAGCTGACATTGGTCCCAGCACTAAAAACAAAAATAAACCTAGGTATATTACTACAAAAAATACAGGTTGTTATCCCTGTCTAGGGTGTTCCTGTTGTAGCAACATGAGTAAAGGGTAAGTTTTCTATCACCCTCACACTGGCAAAAAGTATAACATAAAAGGTTATTTTACATGTTTGACCACTTTCATAATATATATGATTAAATGTCCATGTGGGGGGGGGTTATATAGGGGAGTCTACCAGATCAGCTAAGGAAAGAATAATTGAACATAAGAGCAATATTAGAACTGGCAATGTAAAAGCTCCTCTAGCTGCCCATTTTATAAAAGCAAACCACTCTATAAGTCAATTGAAATTTCAAATAATTGACAAAGTTGATATTCCACGTAGAGGGGGGGATAGAGAAATTCTATTAAAACAAAAAGAAGCATATTGGATATATGAATTAGGGAGTCTGGAGCCTAAAGGTTTAAATAGAGACTGGGACCTCACAGTATTTCTATGATTATTATTGATAAGATGTAAATTATATTTGTTGTGAAATTTTGATAAGAAATTAGTAATTTTAATAATCATGGATACACTGCAATGTATACAGAATAGGAAATGTATAAATGTAAGCTTAGTTATGAGTAAGTTAAGTGTTTGATAAGAAAGAGTTAAATACACTTGAGCGCCACCTAGTGGTACACATGTATATGTCACTTGTTAGTTTGTATCAGGTATGGCATGAATAAGGGAGACTAATCCCGAAACGTTGCCTTTTTTACCTCCTTAATAAATGAATATTTTATCTGCTGTCACCTGCCTGCTTTTCCTTCGTCTGGAACTTCAGCCAGACGTTTGTGTAGGAGAATAGACAGAGCAGAAATCTGTCCCTTTAACGAACTAGCAGATAAGCCCTTTTCTAAACCCTCTTGTAGAAAGGACAATATCCTAGGAATCCTAACCTTACTCCATGAGTAACTCTTGGATTCGCACCAATATAAATATTTACGCCATATCTTATGGTAAATTTTTCTGGTAACAGGCTTCCTAGCCTGTATTAAGGTATCAATAACCGACTCCGAGAAGCCACGCTTTGATAGAATCAAGCGTTCAATCTCCATGCAGTCAGCCTCAGAGAAATTAGATTTGGATGTTTGAAAGGACCCTGAATTAGAAGGTCCTGTCTCAGAGGCAGAGACCACGGTGGACAGGACGACATGTCCACTAGGTCTGCATACCAGGTCCTGCGTGGCCACGCAGGCGCTATCAGAATCACCGAAGCTCTCTCCTGTTTGATCTTGGCAATCAAACGAGGAAGCATCGGGAATGGTGGAAACACATAAGCCATGTTGAAGACCCAAGGGGCTGTCAGAGCATCTATCAGCACCGCTCCCGGGTCCCTGGACCTGGATCCGTAACAAGGAAGCTTGGCGTTCTGGCGAGACGCCATGAGATCCAGATCTGGTTTGCCCCAACGAAGAATCATTTGAGCAAAGACCTCCGGATGAAGTTCCCACTCCCCCGGATGAAAAGTCTGGCGACTTAGAAAATCCGCCTCCCAGTTCTCTACGCCTGGGATGTAAATCGCTGACAGGTGGCAAGAGTGAGACTCTGCCCAGCGAATTATCTTTGAGACTTCCAGCATCGCTAGGGAACTTCTGGTTCCCCCTTGATGGTTGATGTAAGCCACAGTCGTGATGTTGTCCGACTGAAATCTGATGAACCTCAGAGTTGATAATTGAGGCCAAGCTAGGAGAGCATTGAATATTGCTCTTAATTCCAGAATATTTATTGGGAGGAGTTTCTCCTCCTGAGTCCATAGTCCCTGAGCCTTCAGGGAGTTCCAAACAGCGCCCCAGCCTAGAAGGCTGGTGTCTGTTGTTACAATCGTCCAATCTGGCCTGCGAAAGGTCATCCCCTTGGACAGATGTGGCCGAGAAAGCCACCATAGAAGAGAATCTCTGGTCTCTTGATCCAGATTTAGCAGGGGAGACAAATCTGAGTAATCCCCGTTCCACTGACTTAGCATGCACAATTGCAGCGGTCTGAGATGCAGGCGCGCAAATGGTACTATGTCCATTGCCGCTACCATTAAGCCGATTACTTCCATGCACTGAGCTACTGACGGGTGTGGAATGGAATGAAGGACACGGCAAGCATTTAGAAGTTTTGATAACCTGGCCTCTGTCAGGTAAATTTTCATCTCTACAGAATCTATAAGAGTCCCTAGAAAGGGAACTCTTGTAAGTGGTAATAGAGAACTCTTTTCCACGTTCACCTTCCACCCATGCGACCTCAGAAATGCCAGAACTATCTCTGTATGAGACTTGGCAGTTTGAAAACTTGACGCTTGTATCAGAATGTCGTCTAGGTTACGGTCTTAGTACCGCCAGAAGTGAGTCCAGAACTTTTGTAAAGATTCTTGGAGCCGTAGCTAATCCGAAGGGAAGAGCTACAAACTGGTAATGCCTGTCTAGGAAAGCAAATCTTAGGTACCGATAATGATCCTTGTGAATCGGTATTTGAAGGTAGGCATCCTTTAAATCCACTGTGGTCATGTACTGACCCTCTTGGATCATGGGAAGGATGGTTCGAATAATTTCCATTATGAATGATGGAACTCTTAGAAATTTGTTTAGGATTTTTAAGTCCAAGATTGGTCTGAAGGTTCCCTCTTTCTTGGGAACCACAAATAGATTTGAATAGAATCCCTGCCCGTGTTCCGTCCGCGGAACTGGGTGGATCACCCCCATTAGTAAAAGGTCTTGTACACAGCGTAGAAACGCCTCTTTCTTTATTTGGTTTGCTGATAACCTTGATAGATGAAATCTCCCTCGTGGAGGAGAAGTTTTGAAGTCCAGGAGATATCCCTGAGATATGATCTCCAACGCCCAGGGATCCTGGACATCTCTTGCCCAAGCCTGGGCGAAGAGAGAAAGTCTACCCCCCACTAGATCCGTTTCCGGATAGGGGGCCCTCTCTTCATGCTTTCTTGGAGGCAGCAGCAGGTTTCTTGGCCTGCTTGCCCTTGTTCCAGGACTGGTTAACTTTCCAGCCCTGCCTGTAACGAGCAACAGCTCCTTCCTGTTTTGGAGCGGAGGAAGTTGATGCTGCTCCAGCCTTGAAGTTACGAAAGGCACGAAAATTAGACTGTTTGGCCTTTGATTTGGCCCTGTCCTGAGGTAGAGCATGGCCCTTACCTCCCGTGATGTCAGCTATGATTTCTTTCAAGCCGGGCCCGAATAAGGTCTGCCCTTTGAAAGGAATATTAAGCAATTTAGATTTAGAAGTCACGTCAGCTGACCAGGATTTAAGCCATAGCGCTCTGCGCGCTTGGATGGCGAATCCGGAGTTCTTAGCCGTAAGTTTGGTTAAATGTACGACGGCATCAGAAACAAATGCGTTAGCTAGCTTAAGTGCTTTAAGCTTGTTCATAATTTCATCCAATGGAGCTGTGCGAATGGCCTCTTCCAGAGACTCAAACCAGAATGCCGCCGCAGCAGTGACAGGCGCAATGCATGCAAGGGGCTGTAAGATAAAACCTTGTTGAACAAACATTTTCTTAAGGTAACCCTCTAATTTCTTATCCATTGGATCTGAAAAGGCACAACTATCCTCCACCGGGATAGTGGTACGCTTAGCTAAAGTAGAAACTGCTCCCTCCACCTTAGGGACCGTCTGCCATAAGTCTTGTGTGGTGGCGTCTATAGGAAACATTTTCCTAAATATGAGAGGAGGGGAAAAGGGCACACCAGGTCTATCCCACTCCTTGCTAATAATCTCTGTAAGCCTTTTAGGTATAGGAAACACGTCAGTACACACCGGTACCACATAGTATCTATCCAACCTACATAATTTTTCTGGAATTGCAACCGTGTTACAATCATTCAGAGCCGCTAATACCTCCCCTAGCAATATGCGGAGGTTCTCAAGCTTAAATTTAAAATTAGAAATCTCTGAATCCAGTCTCTCTGGATCAGATCCGTCACCCACAGAATGAAGCTCTCCGTCTTCATGTTCTGCAAACTGTGACGCAGTATCTGACATGGCTCTCACCTCATCCGCGAGCTCTGTCCTTAACCCAGAGCTATCGCGCTTGCCTCTTAATTCTGGCAATTTAGATAATACTTCTGTCATAACAGTAGCCATGTCTTGCAAAGTGATTTGTAAGGGCCTCCCTGATGTACTTGGCGCCACAAAATCACGCACCTCCTGAGCGGGAGGCGAAGGTACTGACACGTGAGGAGAGTTAGTCGGCATAACTTCCCCCTCGTTGTCTGGTGATAATTTCTTTACATGTAAAGATTGACTTTTATTTAAAGTAGCATCAATGCAATTAGTACATAAAATTATATTGGGCTCCACATTGGCCTTTAAACATAGTGAACAAAGAGATTCATCTGTGTCAGACATGTTTAAACAGACTAGCAATGAGACTAGCAAGCTTGGAAATACTTTTCTAAATAAATTTACAAGCAATATAAAAAACGCTACTGTGCCTTTAAGAAGCACAAAAAGCTGTCACAGTTGAAATAACAATGAACCAAAATAGTTATAGCAACCAATTTTTCACAGTAAATGTATTAAGTTAGCAAAGGATTGCACCCACCAGCAAATGGATGATTAACCCCTTAATACCCAAAAACGGATTAACAATTTAATAATTAACGTTTTTCTCACAGTCAAAACACACTGTCACAGGTCTGCTGTGACTGATTACCTCCCTCAAAATGAATTTTGAAGACCCCTGAGCTCTCTAGAGACGATCTGGATCATGGAGGATGAAGTAGACAGATTGTGACTGAATTTTTACTGCGCAAAAAAAACGCTAAAATAGGCCCCTCCCACTCATATTACAACAGTGGGGAAGCTCAGAAAACTGTTTCTATGCAGAAAACAAAGATGGCCATGTGGTAAAAATCATGCCCCAATAAGTTTTATCACCAAGTACCTCACAAAAAACTATTAACATGCCAGTAAACGTTTTAAACATACATTTGAAAAGTTATGAATTGTTATTAATAAGCCTG
The DNA here is from genome assembly GCF_027579735.1 of Bombina bombina. NCBI lineage: Eukaryota > Metazoa > Chordata > Amphibia > Anura > Bombinatoridae > Bombina > Bombina bombina. Next base: position 336,928,316 of record NC_069505.1, read on the forward strand.
CTACCAGTCGCTTTTACTGCAGTTAAGGCTCATACATTATTTCAGTATTAACAGTATTTTCAGAGTCAATTCCATTCCTTAGAAAAATACATTCAGTGTACACACACTCATCAGCCTAATACCAGTCGCTATCACTGCATTTAAGGCTGAACTTACTTTACATTGGTATCAGCAGTATTTTCTCAGTCAATTCCATTCCTCAGAAAAATAATTACTGCACATACCTCATTTGCAGGGGGGCCCTGCATGCTATTCCCCTTCTCTGAAGTTACCTCACTCCTCAGATGAGAACAGCCAGTGGATCTTAGTTACGTCTGCTAAGATCATAGAAAACGCAGGCAGATTCTTCTTCTAATGCTGCCTGAGAATAAACAGCACACTCCGGTGCCATTTAAAATAACAAACTTTTGATTGTAGAAATAAACTAAGTTAAAAAACACCACAGACCTCTCACAGCGACCTATCTAGTTAGGCTGCAAGAGAATGACTGAATATGACATGTGAGGGGAGGAGCTATATAGCAGCTCTGCTGGGTGATCCTCTTGCAGCTTCCTGTTAGGAAGAGATATATTCCATAAGTAATGGATGACCCGTGGACTGACTACACTTAACAAGAGAAATAACTTTTAAATAAGTTTAATAAGTTTACGTAAGTCGTTTTGCGGTAAGGCCAAAGAAGTTTGTGGTACACCTAAACCTGCAAGACTCGTAATACCAGCGGGTGTAAAAAAGCGGCGTTAGGACCTCTTAACGCTGCTTTTTTACAATAACGCACATCTCATAATCTAGCCGTTAGATTTTTTACATTTTTCGTAGGATTTTTTTTTTTTTAAGTTGTAATTAAGATTTTTAATTTTTTTTCTTAGTGTTAGTTTTTTTTTAAATTTGTAATTTAGATATTTTAATTGGTAGGTAAGTTTTTATTTATTTAAATAGAGTTATATTGTAATTTTAATTTAAAGTTAGGGGGTGTTAGGTTTAGGGGTTAATAGTTTAATTTAGTGTTTTGCGATGTGGGGGGCCGGCGGTTTAAGGGTTCATAGCTTTATTTAGTGGTGGAGATGTGGGAGGCCGGAGGTTTAGGCGTTAATAAATGTATTTAGTGGCGGTGATGTTGGGGAGAGGTGGAATAGAGGTTAATAGCTTTATTTTAGAGACTGCTATGTCGGGGAGCAGCGGTTTAGGGGTTAATATATTTAAATAGTGTTGGCGATGTGGGTGGGCAGCAGATTAGGGGTTAATAGGTTTATTTAATAGCCGCAATCTGGGTGGTCAGCAGATTAGGGGTTAATAGTGTTTGCGATGCGGGAGGGTGGCGGTTTAAGGGTTAATAGGTAGTTTATGGGTGTTAGTGTACTTTGTAATACTTTAGTTATAAGTTTTGTGAAACTTTGTTACACAAAATCCATAACTATTGCTTTCAGATGGCGGTATGGATTGTGTCGGTATAAGCTGTAACACAAGCATTTTAGCCTCACCGCACAACCTGTAATACCGGCGCTATGAAAATCCCACGCAAAAACTTCATTTTTTTTGAGTGCGGGATTGACGTTGCGTTACAGGCTAAAATGCTTGCGGTATAGCTATAGCGACAACTCTCAATAGTGCGTTCCTGCTTTTATATTGAAATTGCCGTTTTGTCAGCGTTAAAAGCCGCAATGCAAAACTCGTAATATAGATGTTAGTTAGCTAGCAATGTATTTTCTAGTGATATCTATTCCAGGAGTTATCAGTTTGCACAGTTAACTTTATACAGTTAAATAAATTATAATATGCAAATCCCTGATATCGCTTTGGGAGTTCAAGGACTCTGATCCACATATAGCTTTGAAAGTGTTTAGCAGTAATTATGTTATGAATAAATCTCTTCATAATCTTCACAGAGGTAATTGTTAGACACTGTTCTGAAAAGACATGCTTTACATCAGGGATGGTGAACTGGCGGGCCCATTGTCTACATGTGGCCCTCTGCACTAGTGTTTGTGGAGGTGCAACTGTTGTGCTTGATAAGGATGTCTACATTAAAGAAATTAGAAATCAACTAAGCAATGGTTCAGTGTATACAAAACTTAATTATAACCCCATATTTAAATTACAAAAAGAAATTAATATGATTATTTCAAGAGCAGAAAGTAGAGGGTTAATAGGTAAGGATGTTGCATCTTTACTGAAAGTAGATAGTCCCTGCACACCAGTGATGTATGTTCTACCCAAAGTACACAAGGATGCAAAAAAAAAAACCTGGGCGCCCAATCGTTGCAAGTACCAACTCAGTGTTCACAAATATTTCAATATTTTTAGATAAAATCTTACGCCCTTATGGAGAGTGTTCCAGTTCCTTCATTAAAGACACAGGTAATTTTCTATCTAAATTAGACTCTTTAGACCTCCCTACTAGTAAATTTATTATGTTTAGTTTAGACGTGGAGAGTCTCTATACTGACATTAAACATTCAAGTGGGATTGATGCTGTAGATAATATATTGAGAACTGATAATCAATATACTCCAACGTCGCCCCAAACTATGCAAATATTTTTATGAACCTCTATGAGGAAAAATATGTTTTTTCTAACAATTTATTTGTTCAATATGGCGCCACCTGGTGGCGGTATATTGACGATATCTTTGGCATTTGGTTGGGCGACGTTGGAACCCTGGAAAAGTTTGTGAATGATTTAAATTCATCTTCAATGTATATAAAATTGAAATTAACATGGAGTGAGGAGGTTATTGATTTCCTGGACATGAGAGTAATTAAATCAGGTAACAATTTTAAAACTGATTTGTTTAAGAAAGAAACAGACCGAAATAGCCTGTTGCGCTTTGAAAGTGCACATCCACCTTCACTCCTTAAATCTCTCCCCCATAGTCAAATGTTGCGGGTATGCAAGATTGTATCAGATGATAAAATACTAGACAAAAGAATGACAGAGATGGGTGAGAGATTTTTAGAAAGGGGTTTTAGAAAGGGGTTTATTACTAAAGAAATTGAAACAGTGAAGTCAATCTCAAGGTTAAGTTTACTGAATCCCAAGGATAGGGAAAAGAAGGAGGATATAAATGACAGGCTGATTTTTATATCAGAATATAATGCACAAAGCAGGGAAATACAGCGTATTATCAGAAAACATTGGAGCATTTTATCTGATTGTAATCTCTCTGTGGTTGAGTTTCAAAGACCTCCTATGTCCGCCTTTAAAAGGGGTACCAATATTCAAAATAAATTAGTTAGAGCTGACATTGGCCCAAGTACTAAGATGGGGCCTGGTTACATTACTACAAAAAATAATGGTTGCTATCCCTGCTTAGGGTGCTCATGTTGTGGCAACATGACCAAAGGGTCAGCTTTTTATCACCCTCACACTGGAAAAAAAGTATAGCATTAAAGGTTTTTTACATGCTTTACCACTTTTGTAATATATATGATCAAATGTCCATGTGGGGGGGGGGGTTATATAGGGGAATCGACCAGGTCCGCCAAAGATAGAATTATTGAGCATAAGAGCAATATTCGGACTGGTAATGTTAAAGCTCCCCTGGCTGCCCACTTTGTGAAAGCTGGCCATTCTATAAGTCAGTTGAAATTTCAAATTATTGATAGCATTAATATCCCACATAGAGGAGGAGATAGAGAGGTTTTGTTTAAACAAAAAGAATCATATTGGATATATGAGTTAGAATGCCTGGAACCCAAGGGGTTAAACAGGGCTTGGGACCTCACTGTGTTTCTATGATGAATATTTATTCTGTATTTATATGATGATATTTTTCTATGATGAATTATAACTCTAGTTTAATTAAGAGTTTTTTCTGCTGCTGTATATACATAATAAGTATATTGTTGTAAGCTAAATTTATTGATAAGTAAATGTTTAGAATAGGAATGGGTTAATTGTACTTGAGCGCCACCTAGTGGTATACATGTATATAAGTCACTTTATTGTTTGTAGCAGGTATGGCATGAATAAGGGAGATTGATCCCGAAACGTTGCCTTCTTTTTTATCTCCACAATAAATTGTTATTGCATTTGCTGTCACCCGCCTGCTCTTTTTCTATTTATGAATCTAGGACCTAGGCAGTGGTCCTTGGGTGGCGTGCAACATAAGCCTGTAAGTGCTGAAATATCCTGTTTCAATATAACTAGTGTTTGTGGCCCAGGGGAAAAGCAAAACGAATAGTTTTGGGGCATAGGAAAAAAACATTAAAAGTATCAAGTGTGTGCTTTGGGGACTTCGGGTTGGTAGGCAAACTAGGTAGCAACAACTCAAAAGAACCCTCTTAAGGGGTTACTTTAGTTTTCGAATGTTCATAATTAAAACGAATATCCACATTCCAAATTTCGATTGTAACATTCGACTTAACAAATACTATTCAGAAGTTCAATAGTTCATGTGGTAGGGAATTTAGTAAATTGATACATAATAAATGCAAATATATCAATTTGAATGTTTCCATATCGAATATTGCATAATTTGAATATTACATTTAAAGAGAGCATTAGGAATACTATTACAAATATATAGATTCAAATTTTTCTAATTCAAAATTTCGGATCGAATTATTAGCAATATTCAAAATGAATAATTCATTTAAAGAAAGAATTAGAAATACTATTACATGAAACAAATGTTAGAACTTTGTGCAAACATTCGAAATTTAATAACAATTGTGTTAAAATTTGTTTCATTTTTCAAATGATATAAAATATTCGCCCATCCCTACTGGCCATCTCTGCTTTGCATAGAAACAGTAAACCCCTCCAATACTCAGCTAGCCACTTAAGAAAATACATAACACAATATATCATACATCATGCGGATGCTGGTTTCTATGCCCATCGTTTCAGGTTTATCTAAAATGTAAGTTAAAGTGACACTAAACCCATAATAACAGTAATCTCCAATTGCAATATCGATATACTTTCAATATCTGTGTAATTTGTTTCTTAGCAACCGATTGCGAAAATAGAAGGATTTCCCAGCTCACCGACGGCAATTCTTTTCCATCATCCAAACCTGAAGGATAACCAAGGTTATGAAAATTGCTGCATTTTGACGCTATGCGCATGAGCGATATTCCGTCCACGTCATACTTGACGTCACTCACAGCAAACCAGCAGCCCCGCTAATACCATTGTATGGGTAAGTGTGGTATCAGGAATCGGATATGTGTTTGCGTGAGTCAACGGATTGCAATGTGCATGCGCCTAGTGAAGACATCGTCACTTAATGATATGCACAAAATCAGAATACAATTGGCAATGGAGTTTAATAGTGCACGGCCCATATTAGAGGGTTGGCTGTAATGACGTCAACTTTGAAAGAAAAATTTAATTTTATAGTGTTCAGAAAGATCGTTGGACTGTAAAAGTAGGTAAGTTATGAAAAATAAACATTTGTGATTTGAAATTGATGGTCATGTTGTGCGTAAAAAAGTAAAGTTTTGGAATCCTTTAAGAATGATTGACAACCCCTGCTAGCGGCTGTTTGTCCGCCGGTGAGCAGGGGGCAGCATTGCACAAGTATTTCACTAGAAATGCTTGTGCAATGTTAAATGCAGACAGCCTATGCTGTCAGCATTTAGCGAGTTCGAGAGGACATGATTCGATACAGCGATTCATGTCCGCTCAACCTTTAATAAATCTACTCCCATATCTGTATTTGAAGGGAAGTTTTGGGAAAACCAAGAACTTGTCATTTATTTGTATTCTAACCAAAATCTTATTCCCCATCCAAAGCTTATACAATCCCACACTCAAACATGCAATCTATATAGAGAATATAAAAAGCTAAAAGGAGAGAAGTGTGGAGAGATAAGTGTGCACTCTAACTCAGTTCCCCAGTATTCTAGTTTGTGGCAACACATTACTATATATTCTGTGATAAACTTCTTATTAGTGCACCTTAGCCCTGCCAATAACTATAAAGTTCAGCACTTTTTCCTCTCATTTTGATATTAGCGCATTTATCAGAATCCTTTAGAAAAATGTATCTAATGATTATCAACAGAACACCACCATTAACGACCGAGGACGTGCCATGAACGTCCTACAAAAAAATAACCTTAATGACCAAGGACGTTCCTGGCACGTCCTCTGGTGTTTCAAGAGGTGGAAGCGATCCTGATCGCTTCCAGACGCTTTTATGGTATTGCAGTGAGGCCTCGATATTGAGGCATCCTGCAATACCATTTTTTTTACACACTGAAGCAGAGAGAGTCACTCTGTGGCCTTCTCTGCACCGGTAGCGATGATGCCAATCGCTGGTGGGTGGGAGCATTAGCAGGGATGCGGGTGAGCGGCCCATCGCCAGATGCCGGGAGCGTGCGGGGGTGGGTCTGCATGGGGCGCATGTGTGCACGTACGCGTAGCAACCAAAGAATGGGAAGGAGGGAGGGGGGAAAAATAAAGAACGTAGGATTTTGGAGGGGAAGAGGGAGGGTTTTTTTGAAGGGGGGCAGCTACACTACAGAAAAATGATATTTAAAAAAACAAAACAAAAAAAAACAACTTATTTTGGGGGGCAAAATGGGTACTGGCAGACAGCTGCCAGTACCCAAGATGGTGGCAAATAGGTAACAGGGGAGGGTTAGAGAGCTGTTTGGGGGAGATCAGGGAGGTTGGGGGCTAAGGGGGGATCCATCAGAGCTACATAATTTAAAAAAAAAAAAAAGCCTTTTATTTTAGTACTGGCAGACCTTCTGATGGCGCGGACAATTGTGGGGTGGGGGAAAGAAGAGAGCTGTTTGGGAGGGATCAGGGGGTGGGATGTGTCAGGTGGGAGGCTGATCTCTACACTAAAGCTAAAATTAACCCTGCAAGCTCCCTACAAGCTACCTAATTAAGCCCTTCACTGCTGGGCATAATACAAGTGTGGTGCGCAGCGCCATTTTGCGGCCTTCTAATTGCCAAAAAGCAACGCCAAAGCCATATATGTCTGCTATTTCTGAACAAAGCGGATCCCAGAGAAGCATTTACAACCATTTGTGCCATAATTGCACAAGTTGTTTGTAAATAATTTCAGTGAGAAACCTAAAGTTTGTGAAAAAGTGAACGATTTTTTTTATTTGATCGCATTTGGCGGTACAATGGTGGCATGAAATTTGATCGCATTTGGCGGTACAATGGTGGCATGAAATATAGCAAAATGGGCCTAGATCAATACTTTGGATTGTCTACTACACTACAGCTAAAATTAACCCTACGAGCTCCCTAATTAACCCCTTCTCTGCTGGGCATAATACACGTGTGGTGCGCAGCGGCATTTAGAGGCCTTCTAATTACCAAAAAGCAACGCCAAAGCCATATATGTCTGCTATTTCTGCACAAAAGGGATCCCAGAGAAGCATTTACAACCATTTGTGCTATAATTGCACAATCTGTTTGAAAATAATTTCAGTGAGAAACCTAAACTTGTGAAAAATTTAACGATTTTTTATTTTGATCGCATTTGGTGGTGAAATGGTGGCATGAAATATACCAAAATGGGCCTAGATCAATACTTGGGGGTGTCTACTACACTACACTAAAGATAAAATTAACCCTACATGATCCCTACAAGCTTCCTAATTAACCCCTTCACTGATGGGCATAATACATGTGTGGTGCGCAGCATCATTTAACGGCCTTCTAATTACCAAAAAGCAACGCCAAAGCCATAAATGTCTGCTATTTCTGAACAAAGGGGATCCCAGAGAAGCATTTACAATCATTTATGCCATAATTGTACAAGCTATATGTAAATAATTTCAGTGAGAAACCTAAAGTTTGGGAAAAAGTGAAAGTTTTTTTTTTTATTTGATCGCATTTGGCGGTGAAATGGTTTCATGAATTATACCAAAATGGGCCTAGATCAAAACTTTGGGTTGTCTACTACAAAAAATAATATATACATGTCAAGGGATATTTAGGGATTTCTGACAGATATCAGTGTTACAATGTAACTATCGCTAATTTTGAAAAAAAAAATGGTTTGGAAATAGCAAAGTGCTACTTGTACTTATTGCCCTATAACTTGCAAAAAAAGGAAAGAACAAGGAAAAATTGGGTATTTCTAAACTCAGGACAAAATTTAGAAACTATTTAGCATAGGATTTTTTTTGGTGGATGTAGATGCGTAAGAGATTTTGGGGGTCAAAGTTAGAAAAAGGGTTTTTTTTTCCATTTTTTTACTGGCGAGATAAACGGTATATAATATGTATCGGTACAGTAAATGAGTAAGTGGAAAATTACAGCTAAACACAAACACAGCAGAAATGCAAAAATAGCCTTGGTCCCAGACGGTCAACAAATGGAAAAGTGATCTGGTCACTAAGGGCTTAAAAGGACATGAAACCCGATTTTTCCTTTCATTATTCAGAGCATACAATTTTAAACAAAATTCCAATTCTACTATCTAATATGTTTTGATCTCTTGGTATCCTTTGCTAAAAAGCACACCTTGGTAGGCTCAGGAGCAGCAATGCACGACTGGGCGCAAGCTGCTGATTGGTGGCTGTGCCATATACGGCTCTTTGTCATTGGCCCACCTGATGTGTTCAGTTTACAGTAGTGCATTGCTGTTCCTTCAACAAAGGATACTAAGAGAATAAAGCACATTTGATAATAGAAGTAAACTGAAAAGTTGTTTGAAATTGTAAGTTTTATGTGAATTATGAAAGAAAAATATTTGAGTTTCATGTCCCTTTAAGTCTATGGGGATTTTTGTTGTAGATAAACCATGTGGTAAGTTTTTCTAAACAATTGTGATCAGGGCCGCCACTAGAATTTTTGGGGCCCCTGACTCAACCATTGATCAGGGCCCCCCCCCCTCCTTTGACATGTGCAATTTTTGACCAAGTGACTAAAATGTATTTGCACTTTATTCTTAATTGTCTATTTAAACTTGGAAATGTTGTAAAGGTAGTAACATACACACAGACACACTCATACACTGAAACACACAAACACACTCATACACTGAAACACACAGACACACTCATACACTGAAACACACAAACACACTCACACATAAGGATTCACATATAGACACTCTAGCAGACACGCAAAGAAACTCAGACACAGACACCCAAACAGAAACTCAGCACTTGTTTACATTGACCTGACAAGTAATGAAGTAAACTACAGTTTTGTAAAAAAAGGAGATTTAGAAAACAAAATATGGAGTTCTGATTATCTTTTTGTAAAGGAAGATGACAACTAAATTATGACAACAGCATGCAGTGGCTGAAAGGAAGGGCCCTGAACTGCCTAAACAATAATTTAAAGGTTAAATGGTGGAGTGGTTACTTCCGGAAAGGTCTTGTAAGTCTCAAAGTCTGTAGAAAGATGTGAATAATTAGTAGTAAGGTCAAAATGTCCTAAAAAGGAACAGACAATGGACACACACACACACAAACTCAAACTTGCACATACACCCAAGGAAACACCGACAGAGACAGCCTCAGAAAACACACAAAGACATATACACACACAGAGACACCCACAGAAAACACACAAAGACATACACACACACACACAGAGAGACAACCACATGAAAAACACAGAAAGACATACATACACACACCCTCACTGAGACATCCACAGAAAACACACAAAGACATACACACACCCTCACAGAGACACCCACAGAAAACACAGACATACCTACATACATACACACAAACACCCTCACAGAAACACCCATAGAAAAAGCACAAAGACATATGCACACACCCTCACAGACATCCACAGAAAATGCACAAAGACATACACACCCACCCTCACAGAGAGACCCACAGATAAAAAATACATACACATAGACACACAAACCAAAGCACAAAGACATAAACACATACACCCACAGAAACACTCACAGGAGGAAACATTTATGCACCTTGCATCCCCTAAATCAACAGTGTGTGACATGCATGATAAAAATAAATGTAGAAATTAAGAGATCACTTTTTAAAGAGTCATATTTGTAAATGTGCAAACAAAAATAATTCTGTGAATTCAAAATTGTACATTAATAAGCTGGGTAGATGGCTAGATGAAGAAAAGTACCTTTAAAAGGTTGACATATGTTTGTTTCTTTTTTTCCCATTTTCCCCAACCAAGAGCACCACTTCAAATATAGTGTACAAATGTTCCCATCTGTCAGCTGTACTTATGGATTTTGAAAATGCTGTACTCTATATGGTCTTGGTGGGACCATAAGCTGTGGTACTCATACCATTAGATCTGGTTAAATGCAGGATTTAGGCTTGTTGGTATGCATTTCAAAATTAAGCCAGCGGTAGTGTAAACTGAACAGTTTTAAGTTAACCTGTCTCATTTCAAACACTGAGCAATCTTAGTCTGAGAGTATAAAATTTTATGCAGATGTAAAAATCTTAGATAAAATGCCTCCTTGCATCTGGAAAACTGGAATGTAATATATATATATATATATATATATATATATATATATATATATATATAAAATGCATATCTGCCAAAAGGGCATCTACCATTTGTGTATTGAAGAGGAAACATTTCTGCATGGTTTTAAATATAGAATTTCTACAGCATTGTCAAATAATCATAAATACACTGCTGCTAAAAAAATGTGTTTTTATGGACCCCTGGCCCCACCATACAACTACTACCACACTGAAGTTACAATCCAAAATTGCACAAAGAAATAAAAAACATTTGCTAAGTAAGTCCTACTTCTCTTCAAATGAAAGTGATCTGCCGTCTGACTCAGGCACACACTGTACAAAGTGCCAAGTCTGTCTCACACTGAGCATAGTGGTTTAGTGCACACTAAGAAATCCTCTCAAATGCTAATACTTTACTCCTTGTAATAACATTTCCCATGCTCAATTAGCACTCTGCTGTAGTACCCACTGGTGGCTGCCAACATTTTTTTTTTTTTTTTTTTTTAATTTTTTTTTAAGTTCTTGCCTCATGGGGCCCCCCTGGCTCATTGGGACCCTGACAGGAGTCACCCCTGTCACCCTCTGATGGCGGCCCTGATTGTGATTTACCCCTAGGTCAGATAGTTTTTATATAGAATGTCACTTTCAGAAGTTTGTCAGACTGCTGAGATCATTTATAAGTCACAGATTGTAGTTCAAGACATTACAAAGTTATATTTTTAGCAATGAGATATGTGTCTAGCACTTTGCTTAAGCGCTAATTACCAGATTTTTGAACTGTGAGTTTTATTATTATTAATATAATATTCATTTTCATACAATAAACTTGCACAAAAACAAAATGTGACTATACTTAGAAAATATATTTTGTTAGTTTCTTTAGAAATCTACCCTGAAATGAACTATTATTAATAAAAACCAAAATGAGAAATCAAGCACAATTCTATGGGCTCTATGTACGATGAAGCGAGAGCTGCTCTGGAGCCCTTTGCGGGGCAGGTTCGCATATGCGAGCCTGCTTCCCGCAATGTAAGAAGCAGCAGTCATTAGAACACTGCTTCTTACACCCTACACCACCTCTGAGGTGGCGAGGGAAAATCACAGAGAGCTCTTTCGCTTGCTGTGATTGACAGCCCTTTCAGTCGCGCGAATGATGGGACTGTCATTACACACTACAATGAGTGTAATCATACATACAGGCCAGTGGACGAACAGATCCGCTGCCCATATGTAGTGAAGGCAGGCGGACAGCTTTGCAAATTGAGAAGCTGTCCGCCCGCCTCTTAGTATATGGGGCCCAATGAACTGTGTATGTGCACTTAAACTGAGCGCATTTTATATTTTATTATTTTATAGTATAATTATGATGTTGCCAAAGCAGTGGTAGTGCAAAACTGTGTATTTCAAATGTCTTAAAAGCAAAATAATTGATTTTCTGGCCTTTATGCAGTGGAGTCAGGGGTCTGGAAGAAAAAAGAAGCACATGCGTAATTGTTTCAAAGGGACGTACTTTGTAATATACAGTATTGTGCTACCCATGGACTTTAACTGAGCATTTTTATAAAAAAAGATGTTAATAAACTCGTCAAGTAGACTGTTGCGTCTTTCTCTCTTTCTCTCTCTTTGAAACCACCCAAAATCATCTAGGATGGGTTGAACACTTCATTGTGATGTTGATGGTGGTATCTGACTGCCATCAATACCATGACCCCTGTCCTGACTACTGCTAGAAGTGTTGTTCCTAGCAGGTAGTGTTGTCAGCTGTGATAAGGAGATTGTTGAGTTGTTGCTGCTGGCCCCACCTTCTTCCCTCACTAATCATTGTGGTGAATGCAGAGATGTTGGTTCATCCCGGAGCCTACTCCTAGGCTTGGAGCTAAACAATGTAAATTCAGCACTTTTACCTTCAGTTACTCTCACTGTCTTCTTTTGTATTACGGGTGGGTTTAGATGACCCTTAGTGTTACTGATGCTGCAGCTAGATGACCTTGCTGCTGATGATGCTGTGTGATGATTGTACCACTGTATTGTACATTATTGTACCACAGTATTGTACATACTCCTAGACAAATATTAGCTGAAGATGACCTTGCTGCTGCTTCCGCGACTCTCGCAATTTCCACTTCTCCTCTAGATGCTTAATTCGGAGGAGAAGACAATGGCTTAGAAGATTATATTTTACTCAAACCAGTGTTTGCCCCACATCTGCTGATGAGACAAGTATATGCTGAAATTGACTGGTGGTGACGGTGCTGGTGACAGTGGTACTACTAGTGGTGTTGGCAACCAAAAACAGTACACTGACTGATTAACAATTTTCTGACAGAATAATATAATGATATATTTTTGTTGGTGCTCCCCCAGCAATAACATATAGGGTTTCAATTAAATGAGGGGTGCACTGTATTAGAATATATGTAATACTGATAGTATACTAGTAACAGTATAGAAAACAGGCATGCACTGTGTGCAATATAGCCAGCCATAGTAAAATTAATATAATTATTGTTGTTATATTTTACACCCAAATGAAAAGGTATGCTACTTATCTTCTATGGTGTTGTAGAGGGTCTATAGTAAACTGCCAGGTACCCATGGTACCCCCCCCCTGCCAAAAAATATGGCTTCAGTTAGATGAGGGGTACACCATATTATGATATATGCAATACCGACAGAATACTAGATACATAATATACTGTACATGCACTGTGTAGGCAACAGACAGTATAGGCAACAGACATGTACTGAGAAATTATTTTTCTTCCATAAGGCAGGGAGAGTTCACAACTTAATTCCTTACTGTTGGGAAATTCAAAACCTGGCCACCAGGAGGAGGCAAAGACACCCCAGCCAAAGGCTTAAATATCCCTCCCACTTCCCCTATCCCCCAGTCATTCTTTGCCTTTTGTCACTATAGGAGGTGGCAGAGAAGTGTCAGAAGATTTGGATAGTCCTGTAATGGATATGTTCCCTTCAAGAAAGGACTGGAGTTTTAAGTAATCATGTCAACCTCTTAGTGAGAGTATTGATGACAGTTAGAGTCTGGAGATGCAGAGAAAGTTTTTCTGTGAACCCATCCAGACTGCTGCCTAACATCTTACACACTCAAGTCCATTTCAGAGGCGTCGCAGGAAGACTGTCACACTTAAGAGGCTGTGTCTGTTCCACAGCATGGATTCTGAAGGTAAGATCATTTTATATATACTCTTTGCTATACAGGGTCACAGTGTGGCTCCTTTATGCCTCAATAGGATCAAGGATTAATATCTTCTTCAGGGAGATTATTTGAACAGCAAGGGGTCTTGCTGCGGACATCGCTCCTAAGGAGAGTGTTTTCTCTGTTAGCTGTCTGGGTCTAGGAGGTGGTGAGTGCCCCAGCCATTGGGATTATAAAGGTGCCACTTTTTTAATAAAGTGTTTTTGTCTGTCCTTCTGTGAATATATCCTAGCTATGGAGGACTCTGATATTACATGAGAAGGTTCCGCTCCTTCTGTACTGTATTGTGAGGAGGCAGTGGTTTGCCCACCTGCTCAATTTTGTTCCATTTGACTAAGCACTGTTCTAAAGACTAAGAAGGGAGACAAGCCTGCTAATACTCATAGCGCTATAAGCCCCTCTGAACCGTCTACCTCTCAGGAATCTGGGTCCCGAGAGATTACTACCCTTTCTAAACTACCCACTCCACATTTAGTTCCCCGCAGCTCATCTAATCCTCCATCTGGAGGGGGCCATTTTCCCGCACAGTTACAATCGGCGGTGTCTGCGGCCCTGAGTGTCTTACCTCGCTCTAACAAACACAAGAGAAAGGTTAAACATAGTTCTCCTGACTTAAAGTCATCTAAATATTTGTCGGATTTAGCTACTATGTCCCAGCTATCCAAGGATGAGTTAACCTCTGTAGCTTCAGAGGGTGAACTTTCTGAGTTGGAGACTTCAGTTTCTAAACCTCCTTCAGCGTAGGAACCCTCCTTTAGATTTAAAATTGAGCATCTGTGTTTTTTATTAAAGGAGGTTCTGTCTATGCTAGAGGTTCCAGAGGCTACACTCCCTGAGGAACCTAAGATCCCTACATAAAACAGGGTTTATGAAGACAGGAAGGTCCCTCTGACTTTTCCTGTGTCAGTTAAGATGGTGAACATTATTAGTAACTAATGGGAAAGAATAGGAACTTCTTTTTCCCTACTTTTAAATAAAAATTATTCCCGTCCCTGACTCTCAATTAGACTTATGGGGTTCCATCCCTAAGGTGGATGGTGCTATTCCTAAGATGTTTCAACATACTGGGTTTTTATTTCAACCGGCGGCAGCTGTAGCCGCAGTTGCTGGAGCAGCTTCCTACTGGTGCAACTTTGTCGGAGCTCATTGAGGTGGAGACTCCCTTTGAGGATATTCAGGAGAATATTAAGGCTCTGAGAATTGCTAACTCCTTTATCTGTGACATGAATATGCAGATTATTGGCTATAGGCTTCTGGCTTTGCGGTCCTAGCCGGGCTCTCTGGTTGAAGTCTTGGATTTTTTTTTCTTTGATCGCATTTGGCGGTACAGTGGTGGCATGAAATATACCAAAATGGGCCTAGATCAGTACTTTGGGTTGTCTACTACACTACAGCTAAAATTAACCCTACAAGCTCCCTAATTAACTCCTTCTCTGCTGGGCATAATACACGTGTGGTGCGCAGCGGCATTTAGAGGCCTTCTAATTACCAAAAAGCAACGCCAAAGCCATATATGTCTGCTATTTCTGAACAAAGGGGATCCCAGAGAAGCATTTACAACCATTTGTGCTATAATTGCACAAGCTGTTTGAAAATAATTTCAGAGAGAAACCTAAACTTGTGAAAAATTTAAAAAAATTTTTGATTTGATCGCATTTGGTGGTGAAATGGTGGCATGAAATATAACAAAATGGGCCTAGATCAATACTTGGGGGTGTCTACTACACTACACTAAAGCTAAAATTAACCCTACATGATCCCTACAAGCTTCCTAATTAACCCCTTCACTGCTGGGCATAATACATGTGTGGTGCGCAGCATCATTTAAAGGCCTTCTAATTACCAAAAAGCAACGCCAAAGCCATATATGTCTGCTATTTCTGAACAAAGGGGATGATCCTAGAGAAGCATTTACAACCATTTATGCCATAATTGTACAAGCTATTTGTAAATAATTTCAGTGAGAAACCTAAAGTTTGGGAAAAAGTGAAAGTTTTTTTTATTTGATCGCATTTGGTGGTGAAATGTTGCATGAATTATACCAAAATGGGCCTAGATCAATACTTTGGGTTGTCTACTAAAAAAATAATATATACATGTAAAGGGATATTTAGGGATTCCTGACAGATATCAGTGTTACAATGTAACTATCGCTAATTTTGAGAAAAAAAAAATGGTTTGGAAATAGCAAAGTGCTACTTGTATTTATTGCCCTATAACTTGCAAAAAAAGCAAAGAACATGTAAACATTGGGTATTTCTAAACTCAGGACAAAATTTAGAAACTATTTAGCATAGGAGTTTTTTTGGTGGATGTAGATGCGTAAGAGATTTTGGGGGTCAAATTTAGAAAAAGGGTGTTTTTTTCCATTTTTTTATTGGGGGGAAAATGGTATATAATATGTATAGGTACAGTAAATGAGTAAGTGGAAAATTACAGCTATACACAAACACAGCAGAAATGCAAAAATAGCCTTGGTCCCAGACGGTCAACAAATGGAAAAGTGATCTGGTCACTAAGGGGTTAAAAGGACATGAAACCCGATTTTTCCTTTCATTATTCAGAGCATACAATTTTAAACAACATTCCAATTCTACTATCTAATATGTTTTGTTCTCTTGGTATCCTTTGTTAAAAAGCACACCTTGGTAGGCTCAGGAGCAGCAATGCACGACTGGGAGCAAGCTGCTGATTGGTGGCTGTGCCATATACGGCTCTTTGTCATTGGCCCACCTGATGTGTTCAGCTTACAGTAGTGCATTGCTGTTCTTCAACAAAGGATACTAGCAAATGAAGCACATTTGATAATAGAAGTAAATTAAAAAGTTGTTTGAAATTGTAAGTTTTATGTGAATTATGAAAGAAAAATATTTGAGTTTCATGTCCCTTTAAGTCTATGGAGATTTTTGTTGTAGATAAACCATCTGGTAAGTTTTTCGAAACCATTGTGATTTACCCCTAGGTCAGATAGTTTTTATTTAGAATGTCACTTTCAGAAGTTTGTCAGACTGCTGAGATCATTTATAAGTCACAGATTGTAGTTCAAGACATTACAAAGTTATATTTTTAGCAATGAGATATGTGTCTAGCACTTTGTTTAAGTGCTAATTACTAGATTTTTTAACTGTGAGTTTTATTATTATTAATATAATATTCATTTTCATACAATAAACTTGCACAAAAACAAAATGTCATTATACTTAGAAAATATATTTTGTTAGATTCTTTAGAAATCTACCCTAAAGGAACTATTATTAATAAAATGAGAAATCAAGCACAATTCTATGGGCTCCATGTACGATGAAGCGAGAGCTGCTCTGGAGCCCTTTGCGGGGCAGGTTCGCATATGCGAGCCTGCTTCCCGCAATGTAAGAAGCAGCAGTCATTAGAACACTGTTTCTTACACCCTACACCACCTCTGAGGTGGCGAGGGAAAATCAGAGAGCTAGCTAGCTCGCTCGCTTGCTTGCTTGCTTGCTTGCTTGCTTGCTGTGATTGACAGCCCATTCAGTCGCGCGAATGATGGGACTGTCATTACACAATACAATGAGTGTAATCATACATACAGGCCAGCGGACGAACAGATCCGCTGCCCATATGTAGTGAAGGCGGGCGGACAGCTTTGCAAATTGAGAAGCTGTCCGCCCGCCTCTTAGTATATGGGGCCCAATGAACTATGTATGTGCACTTAAACTGAACACATTTTATATTTTATTATTTTATAGTATAATTATGATGTTGCCAAAGCAGTGGTAGTGCAAAACTGTGTATTTCAAATGTCTTAAAAGCAAAATAATTGATTTTATGGCCTTTATGCAGCGGAGTCAGGGATCTGGAAGAAAAAAGAAGCACATGCGTAATTGTTTTAAAGGGACGTACTTTGTAATATACAGTATTGCGCTACCCATGGACTTTAACTGAGCATTTTTATTAAAAAAGATGTTAATAAACTCGTCAAGTAGACTGTTGCATCTCTCTCTCTTTGAAACCCCCAAAATCATCTAGGATGGGTTGAACACTTCATTGTGATGATGATGGTGGTATCTGACTGCCATCAATACCATGTCCCCTGTCCTGACTACTGCTAGAAGTGTTGTTCCTAGTAGGTAGTATTGTCAGCTGTGATAAGGAGATTGTTGAGTTGTTGCTGCTGGCCCCACCTTCTTCCCTCACTAATCATTGTGGTGAATGCAGAGATGTTGGTTCATCCCGGAGCCTACTCCTAGGCTTGGAGCTAAACAATGTAAATTCAGCACCTTTACCTTCAGTTTCTCTCACTGTCTTCTTTTGTATTACGGGTGGGTTTAGATGACCCTTAGTGTTGCTGATGCTGCTGCTGCTACTATTCCTGTTAGTGGTGGGCACTGCATATCTCCTACTTCTGGTGGACATGGGATTGCATGCTACAGAAGATGCTGAAGATGACCTTGCTTCTGCTTTTGTGACTCCCGCAATTGCCGCTTCTCCTCTAGATGCTTGATTCAGAGGAGAAGACAATGGCTTAGAAGATTATATTTTACTCAAACCAGTGCTTGCTCCACATCTGCTGATGAGACAAGTATATGCTGATATTGACTGGTGGTGACGGTGCTGGTGACAGTGGTACTACTGGTGGTGTTGGCAACCAAAAACAGTACACTGACTGATTAACAATTTTCTGACAGAATAATATAATGATATATTTTTGTTGGTGCTCCCCAGCAATAACATATAGGGTTTCAATTAGATGAGGGGTGCACTGTATTAGAATATATGTAATACAGATAGTATACTAGTAACAGTATAGAAAACAGGCATGCACTGTGTGAAATATAGCCAGCCATAGTAAAAATAATATAATTATTGTTATATTTTACACCCAAATGAAAAGGTATGCTACTTATCTACTATGGTGTTGTAGAGGGTCTATAGTAAACTGCCAGGTACCCATGGTGCCCCCCCTGCCAAAAAATATGGCTTCAGTTAGATGAGGGGTACACCATATTATGTTATATGCAATACCGATAGAATACTAGATACGTGATATACTGTACATGCACTGTGTAGGCAACAGACAGTATAGGCAACAGACATGTACTGAGAAATTATTTTTCTTCCATAAGGCAGGGAGAGTTCACAACTTAATTCCTTACTGTTGGGAAATTCAACACCTGGCCACCAGGAGGCGGCAAAGACACCCCAGCCAAAGGCTTAAATATCCCTCCCACTTCCCCTATCCCCCAGTCATTCTTTGCCTTTTGTCACTATAGGAGGTGGCAGAGAAGTGTCAGAAGATTTGGAAAGTCCTGTAATGTGTATGTTCCCTTCAAGAAAGGACTGGAGTTTTAAGTAATCATGTCAACCTCTTAGTGAGAGTATTGATGAAAGTTAGAGTCTGGAGATGCAGGGAAAGTTTTTCTGTGAACCCATCCAGACTTAGACAGCCTAACATCTTACACACTCAAGTCCATTTCAGAGGCGTCGCAGCAAGACTGTCACACTTAAGAGGCTGTGTCTGTTCCACACAATGGATTCTGAAGGTAAGATCATTTTATATATACTCTTTGCTATACAGGGTCACAGTGTGGCTCCTTTATGCCTCAATAGGATCAAGGGTTAATATCTCCTTCAGGGAGATTATTTCACCAGCAAGGGGTTATTTATAACTGCGTTTATGTAAGAGTTTTTTGGGCTCATAGACTGGAACAGGTTTCACTTTCGTTTTTGTGTGTTGCGCAGCTAATAATAGCTTGGCGCCTTTTTCATAGCAGGGGAATTCCTGTCCTACGCACTACATGACCGGGTGTGGTCTTTTCATTTTTCCTACGATCTTGCTGCGGACATCTCTCCTAAGGAGAGCGTTTTCTATGTTAGCTGTCTGGGTCTAGGAGGTGGTTAGTGCCCCAGCCATTGGGACCATAAAGGTGCCATTTTTTTTAATAAAGTGTTTTTGTCTGTCCTTCTGTGAATATTTCCTAGCTATGGAGGACTCTGATATTACATGAGAATGTTCCGCTCCTTCTGTACTGTATTGTGAGGAGGCAGTGGTTTGCCCACCTGCCCAATTTTGTTCCATTTGACTAAGCACTGTTCTAAAGACTAAGAAGGGAGACAAGCCTTCTAATACTCATAGTGCTATAAGCCCCTCTGAACCATCTACCTCTCAGGAATCTGGGTCCCGAGAGATTACTGCCCTTTCTAAACTACCCACTCCACATTTAGTTCCCCGCGGTTCATCTAATCCTCCATCTGGAGGGGGCCTTTTTCCCGTGCAGTTACAAACGTCGGTGTCTGCGGCCCTTACCTTACTCTAACAAACGCAAGAGAAAGGTTAAACATAGTTCTCCTGACTTAGAGTCATCTAAATATTTGTCGGATTTTACTACTATGTCCCAGCTATCCAATGATAAGTTAACCTCTGTAGCTTCAGAGGGTGAACTTTCTGAGTTGGAGACTTCAGTTTCTAAACCTCCTTCAGCGGAGGAACCCTCCTTTAGATTTAAAATTGAGCATCTGCAATTTTTATTAAAGGAGGTTCTGTCTATGCTAGAGGTTCCAGAGGCTACACTCCCTGAGGAACCTAAGATCTGTCATGAGCGCTTCCGTTCATCGCCGTGTCGCCGCGGCTCCCGGAACTCCTCTGTGTCTCTGACGTCATGTTGCTTAGCAACATGACGCTTTCTCTCACACCCCTCTGATGACGGTTACGCTCCTGCCCTTTAAATCTCGGCGGGAGATCTGAATCTGGGCCCGTTTGTTTGTTTCCCTGGATTGTGAGTACCATATCAGTTTTATTCTTCTGTGTACCGACTTCTGCCTGCCTGACCAAGCCTCTTGCCTAATCCCTACTTGCTGATATTTGGACATTGACTTCTGCCTGCCTGACCTTGCCTGTAGCTATTACCCTTTTGCTGACACTTGGATGCCGACTTCTGCTTGCCTGACCCTGTCTTTTGCCTATACCTTTTGCTGATATTTGGATGCCGACTTCTGCCTGCCTGACCTTGCTTTGGCCTTTACCTTTAAACCTATTCTTTGTTAAACAAGACCTGCTTAAAGGGACATTTTACTTTTACAAGCTGCAAAAGAGAACTTTGCCTTTCTGTTTGTTATACACCTGCTTAAAAGGGACATTTACTTTTACAAGCTGCAAAAGAGAACTTTGCCTTTCTGTTTGTTATACACCTGCTTAAAAGGGACATTTACTTTTACAAGCTGCAAAAGAGAACTTTGCCTTTCTGTTTGTTATAAACCTGCTTAAAGGGACATTATACTTTTACAAGCTGCAAAAGAGAACTTTGCCTTTCTGTTTGTTATACACCTGCTTAAAAGGGACATTTACTTTTACAAGCTGCAAAAGAGAACTTTGCCTTTCTGTTTGTTATAAACCTGCTTAAAGGGACATTATACTTTTACAAGCTGCAAAAGAGAACTTTTCCTTTGTTTTACAAGCCTGCTAAAGAGGACCTTTTTCAGAAGCTTCAAAGTAAGAGCATTTCCTTTTTGTTCTTTGTACTACTTAAAGGGACGTTTTATCCTTTGTGGCTTTCCTGCATTCTGAAACAATATTCATTTTTGTTATCTTCTAATCTGCTTCCTGAGTGGGTCACGTCCTGGATATTTCTCAGTGTGCTAGCGTGTGCTTTCAATTCACGCTAGCAGTTGGGTTACATCCCGGATTGATTCCAGAGCGGCTGACATTACAAACGGGCCATAAAAATGGACCCCACTGAATTATCTATGGCCGTGGCTCACCAGGGACAGCTCTTGGGTTCTCATGCCACTCACTTGCAGTCTCTGGACACTAAACTTGATCAAATTACTGCTCTATTACAAAATTTGGTTGCTACCGCACCTCCCAATCCTAATCCCAATCCAAATCCGATTGAGGCATTACCTCCTCCGATTCCTAACAATCAGTCTCAGGTACAACTAAGTCCCAGGATTCCTCTTCCGGATAAATATGATGGGAATCCTGAAGAATGTAGAGGCTTTTTGAATCAATGCCGTCTTCATTTCCGAAATAGCCCTACTCTCTTTGCTACTGCCTCTTCTAGAATCACGTTTCTTATTTCCTTAATGAAAGGAAAAGCCTTGGCTTGGGTGTCACCTTTGCTAGAAAAGAATGATCCTATACTGTTGGATGTTGATACATTTCTATCTACATTCTCAAACGTATTCGATAAACCTGGAAGGTCATCCGCTGCTGAAGCAACTCTCCTGGATTTACGTCAAGGAAATCAACCAGTCTCTCAATATGCAATTGAGTTCCGCACCCTTGCCTCTGAAACCACTTGGAATCAGGGAGCACTCAGAGCCGCTTTCCGTAAAGGACTTTCTGAGCGTCTCAAGGATGAATTGGTGTATCGTGAACTTCCAGAGTCCTTAGAAGCCTTAATAAATCTCTGTATCTGTCTCGACGCCAGGTTTCGTGAACGCCAACAAGAAAAGGATAGAACACAGAGGACTGCCACTCGAACTCCTTTTCGTTTAGCTCCTCGTTTTTCTAGTCCAGTCACTCCAGCCTCTCCTACTACTGATCAGGCTGAACCCATGGAAGTAGGAAGTATAAAATTAACTGAGACTGAACGCTTAAGAAGACGGACTCTTGGCTTATGTCTGTACTGTGGCCTTAAAGGACATTTATTAAGGGATTGTCCTACTAGGCCAGTAAAAGCCAGGGCTTAACTCTAGTCCAGGGAACTGAGTTAAGCCAAAATAGTGGTCATTCCCTATACAAGAAACTCTTTGTTCCAGTAACTCTTCTAATTGGACAAAAGAAGATCTATACCCAAGCCCTAATTGATTCTGGTGCTGGAGGTGTGTTCATTGACTCTACATTTGTTTCTACTCATTCTATACCCTTACTAAAGAAGGAGTATTCCATTTCAGTCTCTACGGTCAGTGGAGATCCTTTGGGTTCTGGATACATTCAGTTTTCTACTCAACCCTTAATCCTCACCGTAGGAATACTTCATTCTGAGACAATTTGTTTCGATGTCATTCCCACTCCGCAATTTCCCATTATCTTGGGATTACCCTGGCTCCAGATTCACAATCCCATTTTTTCTTGGACTTTCGGTGAACTCACTTCCTGGGGATCTACATGCCAGACTAAATGTCTTCAAGAGATTACTAAGTTACCACTCACTATTGCTCTCACAGTTGAAACTCCGGAATCCTTACCTATGCATTACCATGACTTTGTGGATGTCTTCTCCAAAAAAGAAGCGGAACGTCTTCCTCCTCATCGCCCTTTTGATTGTCCCATTGACCTCCTTCCTGGGGCTGCCTATCCTCGAGGCAAAACATATCCACTTTCTAAACCAGAAAACATGGCTCTGGAAGAATATATAAAAGACAATCTGGCTAGAGGATTTATTCGACCCTCCTCTTCCCCTGTAGGGGCTGGTTTCTTTTTTGTGGGAAAAAAGGATGGCGGATTAAGACCCTGTATTGATTATCGTGGATTGAATCAGATTACCATCAAGAACAGTTATCCTCTGCCCCTTATTCCTGAACTTTTTACTTATCTTCAGGGAGCCACCATTTTCACCAAACTCGACCTACGTGGTGCATACAACTTGATCCGTATACGCAAAGGAGATGAGTGGAAGACTGCCTTTAACACTCGATTTGGGCATTATGAATATTTGGTCATGCCCTTTGGGCTATGCAATGCTCCGGCGGTTTTCCAGCATTTTGTAAATGAGATCTTTCGTGATTTTTTGAATATTTTTGTTATCATATACCTGGACGACATCTTAATTTTTTCTCAGAACCACCAAGATCATGTGCACCACGTCAAGAAAGTACTTCAACGTCTAAGAGAATTCCATCTGTTTGCTAAACTGGAGAAATGTTCTTTCCATCAAAAAATCATACCCTTTCTGGGTTATGTAATATCGGCATCTGGATTCGAAATGGACCCTACTAAACTTTCTGCCATTTTGGATTGGCCTAGACCTGATTCTTTGAAGGCTTTACAACGTTTCCTAGGCTTCGCCAATTATTACAGAAAGTTCATCAAGAATTTTGCTACTATTACTTCTCCTCTTACTTCTCTCACAAGAAAAGGACAAAACTGTAAAGTATGGCCGTCTGAGGCTATAGAAGCTTTTGAATCTCTCAAAGAAGCTTTTTCCTCAGCTCCTATCCTTCGTCATCCAAATCCTGAGTTTCAATTTATTCTGGAGGTGGATGCTTCCTCTGTTGCTGCTGGAGCGGTTCTGTCTCAACGAATACCAGAGACTGGAAGGATTCATCCTGTTGCTTTTTTCTCTAAAAAATTCACTCCTTCCGAATTTAACTATGACGTAGGGAATAAAGAGTTGCTTGCCATCAAGATGGCATTGGATGAATGGAGACATTGGCTGGAAGGTACTTCTTTGCCATTTACTATACTTACTGATCATAAGAACCTTCTGTATCTCCAAACAGCCAAACGACTAAATTCCAGGCAAGCACGCTGGTCCTTATTCTTCTCTCGGTTTCACTATAATTTGTCTTACATACCTGGTTCAAAAAATATTAAAGCAGACGCACTTTCCAGACAATTTCAAGATACCCCAGTTCCTGAGTCTGGTACCATTCTCCAACCTCATGAAGTCATTGCCCAGTTAACAACTTCTTGGTTACAAGAATTACAGTCCGCTCAAGAGCGTCTTCCTTTGTCCTGTAAACCTCCCAATGGTTTACTCTTTGTTCCTGAACGCCTTCGTTCCAAGATTTTATTTTGGGCTCATGATAGTCCCCTTTCTGGACATCCTGGCATCAGTATTACCACTCGAAACCTCAAACAACATGTCTGGTGGCCTACACTCTCTCAAGATGTGAAGGATTACGTCTCAGTATGCACACAATGTGCCATGAACAAAACTCCACGCCAACTTCCTTCAGGATTACTCCAACCATTGCCTATACCTCACCAGCCTTGGACTCATGTATCCATGGACTTTATTACCGATCTTCCCTTGTCCACTGGAACAATACTATCTGGGTGGTGGTCGACAGGTTCACTAAGACGGCTCATTTTGTACCCTTGCCAGGATTACCATCTGCCAAAAGACTCTCTGAACTTTTTATTCTACATATTGTAAGAATCCATGGATTTCCTCTTGATATTGTTTCAGATAGAGGGGTACAATTCGTTTCTCGATTTTGGAGGTCACTTTGTAAACATTTTGGTACTACTATATCTCTCTCTACTTCTCACCACCCACAATCGAATGGTCAGACTGAAAGAGTAAACCAGTGTCTTGAAACATATCTTAGACATTATGTGGATCATTATCATTCTAACTGGACTTCTTACCTTCCTTTGGCTGAATTGGCCCATAATGCCCGGTACAATTCCTCCCTTCAGACTTCTCCTTTTCATGCAGCTTACGGATATCAGCCTAGAACGTTCCCTTTGCATACTTCCTCCACAGTGAATCCTGCTTCTGATCTTACAGCCCGAAGATTAACTCGACATTGGCAGAAGATACATCGTATTCTTTCTGTAACTTCTAGACGTTACAAGTTCTTTTCGGATCTTCGACGGAAAAAGGCTCCCAAATATCGCCCTGGTGATAAAGTTTGGATTTCCTCTCGATTTCTTCGCCTGAAACAACCTTCTAACAAATTGGGACCACGATATGTGGGTCCTTTCCGAATACTGGGTCAGGTATGTTCCACTGCTTATCGGGTAGCTTTACTCAAGTCTCTCAAAGTCCATCCGGTATTCCATGTTTCTCTTTTAAAACCTGTGATGATTAACAGGTATTCTAAGCCTTTTTCTAAACCTCCACCGTTATTGGTGCATGGACATCCTGAGTTTGAGATCAGCCATATTCTAGATTCCAAATTGCGGGGCAAGAATTGTATTATCTCATTCATTGGAAGGGTTATCCAGTCACGGAACGTTCTTGGGAACCTGCTCATCAAGTAAATGCTCCAATATTGGTCAAGACCTTCCACAAGACTCATCCTGATAGACCTGGTCCTGTCCCCCGGAGGGGCCCTTGAGGAGGGGGTGCTGTCATGAGCGCTTCCGTTCATCGCCGTGTCGCCGCGGCTCCCGGAACTCCTCTGTGTCTCTGACGTCATGTTGCTTAGCAACATGACGCTTTCTCTCACACCCCTCTGATGACGGTTACGCTCCTGCCCTTTAAATCTCGGCGGGAGATCTGAATCTGGGCCCGTTTGTTTGTTTCCCTGGATTGTGAGTACCATATCAGTTTTATTCTTCTGTGTACCGACTTCTGCCTGCCTGACCAAGCCTCTTGCCTAATCCCTACTTGCTGATATTTGGACATTGACTTCTGCCTGCCTGACCTTGCCTGTAGCTATTACCCTTTTGCTGACACTTGGATGCCGACTTCTGCTTGCCTGACCCTGTCTTTTGCCTATACCTTTTGCTGATATTTGGATGCCGACTTCTGCCTGCCTGACCTTGCTTTGGCCTTTACCTTTAAACCTATTCTTTGTTAAACAAGACCTGCTTAAAGGGACATTTTACTTTTACAAGCTGCAAAAGAGAACTTTGCCTTTCTGTTTGTTATACACCTGCTTAAAAGGGACATTTACTTTTACAAGCTGCAAAAGAGAACTTTGCCTTTCTGTTTGTTATACACCTGCTTAAAAGGGACATTTACTTTTACAAGCTGCAAAAGAGAACTTTGCCTTTCTGTTTGTTATAAACCTGCTTAAAGGGACATTATACTTTTACAAGCTGCAAAAGAGAACTTTGCCTTTCTGTTTGTTATACACCTGCTTAAAAGGGACATTTACTTTTACAAGCTGCAAAAGAGAACTTTGCCTTTCTGTTTGTTATAAACCTGCTTAAAGGGACATTATACTTTTACAAGCTGCAAAAGAGAACTTTTCCTTTGTTTTACAAGCCTGCTAAAGAGGACCTTTTTCAGAAGCTTCAAAGTAAGAGCATTTCCTTTTTGTTCTTTGTACTACTTAAAGGGACGTTTTATCCTTTGTGGCTTTCCTGCATTCTGAAACAATATTCATTTTTGTTATCTTCTAATCTGCTTCCTGAGTGGGTCACGTCCTGGATATTTCTCAGTGTGCTAGCGTGTGCTTTCAATTCACGCTAGCAGTTGGGTTACATCCCGGATTGATTCCAGAGCGGCTGACAAGATCCCTACATAAAACAGGGTTTATGAAGACAGGAAGGTCCCTCTGACTTTTCCTCTGTCAGTTAAGTTGGTGAACATTATTAGTAACGAATGGGAAAAAATAGGAACTTCTTTTTCCCCCTCATCTACTTTTAAAAAACAATTATTCCCGTCCCTGACTCTCAAAGACTTATGGGGTTCCATCCCTAAGGTGGATGGCGCTATTTCTTAGCTGGCAAGTGTACTGCTATCCCTCTGGAGGATAGTTCTTCTTTTAGAGAGCCTATGGATAAGAAAATGTAAACCTATCTGAGGAAGATGTTTCAACATACTGGGTTTTTATTTCTACCGGCGGCAGCTGTAGCCGCAGTTGCTGGAACAGCTTCCTACTGGTGCAACTTTATCGGAGCTCATTGAGGTGGAGACTCCCCTTGAGGATATTTAAGAGAATATTAAGGCTCTGAGAATTGCTAACTCCTTTATCTGTGACGTGAATATGCAGATTATTCGCATAAATGCAAAGGCTTCTGGCTTTGTGGTCCTAGCCAGGCTCTCTGGTTGAAGTCTTGGTCTGCGGATATGAATTCTAAATCCAGACTCCTTTCTCTTCTGTTCAAGGGGAAGATTTTATTCAGTCCAGGGCTGGTTACCAGAGGGAAAGGTGCCTTCCTACCACAGGATAAGAAAAAAAGGCCTAAGGGACGGCAATTGTCTAATTTTCGTTCCTTTTGTTCTGACAAATCATAACGACAGCAATATTCCTCCAAGTCCGAGCAGCCCAAGAGTACTTGGAAGCCGGCTCAGTCCTGGAATAAGTCCAAACAGACTAAGAAGTCTGCAGAGAACAAATCCTCAAGAAGGGGCGCCCCCCCCCCCCGATCCAGGATGAGATCGAGCAGGGGGCAGACTGTCTCTTTTTTCAGAGGCTTTGTTCAACGATGTACAGGATCCTTGGGTCCTGGAGGTTGTATCTCAGAGATACAGGATTGGATTCAAGTCTCATCCGCCCAGGGGCAGAATCCTTCTCTCCAGTCTGTCTACAAGACCAGAAAAGAGGGCTGCCTTCTTAGGTTGCGTAAGGGATCTCTCCTCTCAAGGAGTAATTGTCCCGGTACCTACAGCAAAAAGAGGTTTGGGGTTTTATTCAAACCTTTTCATGGTTCCAAAGAAGGAAGGAACTTTTGTCCAATTCTGGACCTAAAGTGCCGAAACAAGTTTGAGTGTTCCCTCTTTCAAGATGGATACTATGCGGTCAATCCTTCCTCTGGTTCAGGAAGGACAGTTTATGACCACAATAGACCTGAAGAATGCATACCTTCATGTCCCGATACACAGGGAACATTTTCAGTTCCTAAGGTTTGCCTTTCTGGACCAGCACTTACAGTTCATAGCTCTTCCGTTTGGACTAGCTGCTGCTCCAAGGATATTTTTGAAAGTTCTGGGGGCTCTTCTAGCTGTTGCCAGAACACAAGGTATTGCAGTAGCGCTTTAACTGGACAATATCTTGGTACAGGCTCCATCTTTTCGTCTAGCAGAAGAACATTTATTGTCCCTTCTCAATCTTCTTTGTACACATTTATGGAAGATAACCTTGTAAAAGAGTTATCTTACTCCAAATACAAGGGTGAACTTTGTAGGGACAATAATAGACTCCATATCCATGAGAATATTCCTAACAGATCAGAGATGTTGCAAGCTAACCTCTGCATGTCTTGCCCTCCAGGCCTCTTTGAGACCCTCAATGGCTCAGTGTATGGAGGTGATTGGATTCATGGTGTCCTGTATGGACATCATTCCTTTTGCCAGATTCCATCTCAGGCTCTTATAACTATGCATGCTGAGACAATGGAACGGCAACCATTCAGATCTGTCTAAACAGATTGTGCTGGACAACCTGTCAAGAGACTCGCTCTCTTGGTGGCTCTGTCCAGATCATCTGTCCCAAGGCACATGCTTTTTAAGACCGTCCTGGGAGATTGTGACTACGGACACAAGCTTTCTGGCTGGGGAGGCATTTGGGGTGTCAATATGTGGACTATTTTGGAACTCTGGGCAATCTTCAATGCCTTGAAGGCTTGGCCCCCTTCTGGATTCGTTCCAGTTTATCAGATTCTAATCAGACAATATAACCTTGGTTGCCTACATCAACCATCAGGGGGGAACTAGAAGTTCCTTGGCGATCAGAGAAGTATCTCAGATACTATAGTGGGTGGAGACTCATCGATGTATGCTGTCAGCGATTCACATTCCAGGTGTAGACAACTGGGAAGTGAACTTCCTCAGCAGGCAATCCTTTCACCCAGGGGAATTGTCTCTCCACCCTGAGGTTTTTGCAGAGATATGCAGCGAGTGGGGGACGCCGGAGATAGATCTCATAGCATCCTGCCTCAATACCAAGCTGCCCAGGTACGGGTCGAGGTTGAGGGGTCCTCAGGCAGAATTGATAGATGCCCTATCAGTACCATGAAGGTTCAGACTCATATTTTTTTCTCCATTACCGCTACAACCTCATGTGGTGGCTCGCATCAAGCAGAAGCGAGCATCAGTGATTCGGATTGCTCCATCATGGCAGCCATGTGGTTTGCGGATCTGGTGGGGGATGTCCTCATCTCCTTAGTGGAGGTTACCTTGTTGCAAAGATCTGTTATCGACACTCTGGTTCAAGCTCGTAAGCCAGTTACTCGTCGTATCTACTATAAAGTGTGGAGGACTTATTTGTACTGGTGTGAAGAGCATGGTTTTTCCTGGCACAAGGTTAAGATTGCCAGAATTTTATCTTATCTCCAGGATAGACTGGAGAAGGGTCTATCTGCTACTTCCCAGAAGGGACAGATATTGTCCCTGTCAGTGTTACTGCACAAGAGATTGGCTGAGCTTCTGGACTTTTAGTCCTTTATTAAGGCTCTGACTAAAATCAGACCTGTGTTTAGATCTGGGGCTCCGCCTTGGAGCCTAAATCTTGTTCTTAGTGTTTTGCAGCAGGCTCCGTTTGAGCCTATGCATACTGTTGACATTAAATTGTTATCTTGGAAGGTTCTTTTTTTGCTGGCTATTGCCTCTGCGTGCAGAGTTTCTGAGATTTCTGCTTTACAATGTGATTCCCTTTATCTTGTTTTCCATGCTGATAAGGTTGTTTTACTTACTAAATTAGGGTTCCTCCCTAGGGTGGTGTCAGACTGTAACATTAATCAAGATAATTGTTGTTCCTTCCTTGTGTCCTAATCCTTTTTAAGCGAAGGAACGCTTGCTTCACAGTCTGGATGTGGTTCGTGCCTTGAAGTTCTATTTTCAGGCTACTAAGGATTTCAGACATCTTCATCTTCGTTTGTCATCTATATAGGGAAGAGTAAGGGGCAGAAGGCTACTACGACTTCCCTATCTTTCTAGTTGAGATATTTCATCAGCTTAGCTTATGAGACAGCAGGAAGACAGCCTCCTGAGAGGATAACAGCTCATTCGACTAGAGCAGTGGCTTCCTCCTGGGCTTTTAAGAACAAAGCCTCATTGTATCAGATTTGTAAGGTGGCTACCTGGTCCTCCTTACATACTTTTTCTAAATTTTACAAGTTTACAAGCTGTTGAAGCAGCTTTTGGGAGAAAAGTTTTGCAGGCTGTGGTGCCCTCAGAATAGGGTCCACCTCTTTTTTTTTTTTTGTTCCCTCCCGTTATTCATTCAGTGTCCTCTGGAGCTTGGGTATAGTTTTCCCAACAATAAGGAATGAAGTAATGGACTCTCACTACCTTATAAAAGGAAAACATAATTTATGCTTACCAGATAAATTTCTTTCCTTCCTGGCAGGAAAAGTCCATGACCCCGCCCATAATTTATTTTTCGATGGGTGGCTCCCTTTTTTTTTTTTTTTTTTTTTTTTTTTATAAAATTTTTATTGAGGTTAATTTAGAGGTATACAACGTTACAAAAATAGATTCTCATGTCACATGGGATAAGATATCAGTTTCACAGGAAGTACTAACAATAAAGAAAACATGGATTATTCAATTGATAACATATTTGTACCATGTGAACATTATACAAATGAAATGTCAGTCACCTAGACACCTTCTAAATGATATAATAGGCCACTCTTGAGCCTTCAAACATATGCAAAAATATTTAAGGAAAAGAAGGTGATTTCAAACTCAGGAGACCGCTTATGGATCCCAAATGATAAACCTCATATTTATAATACTTTATATCATGCGGAACAAATAAACTTAAAACATCTTTCTAATAACTCGATAGGCCACTGTTGGGCCTGACCTAGATAATAACTCAAGGTAGGAAAGAAAAAAGTTATAGAAGTGCGGCATAGGCGAGATAAGCCGCATATTTAACCCTCCTAAACTAGGAGGTGCATTAAGGTGGGGGGGAGGAGGTGGTAGTATGAAGGTGATAGGCAAAATATATGAACAGAGCACTATATCTGTGATGGGAGTTTCTAGGGCGCATGGATCGTTATAGGGTAACTAGGAACAGGCTAATTGTATGGTGGATCAATACTGTGTCTTGCATAAGAGACTGAGAAATCTTAAGGTGATAACTTTGACAATAGGTACTTAGTTCTTTTACAGTACTATTAAGGGAAAGACTATACATATTAGCACTAGAGGAGGTCCAGCCTCTCCCAGTACTTTTTCGTCGCATTCTAGGCATCTATCATAAAGATCCCATGTGTGATATTGAATGCCTAGCTTATGCGACTGTGTCTTTAGCTTCACCGTACACATACATTGCCCCAAACAAAACTATGGTGACATCCACCAATATAATGAGTCATCAATTGGCACTTTGGAAGTAGGGTATGAAATAGACTATACAGATTTAAGGCAAAATATAAATAGGTAAATGCAAGGGCAGTTAAGTAAACCGTTGAGTGTCTCTCCTCTGGATAAATAAGTACTCTGTCTCCCGGGTGTGGGCCCACCACCCAGGAACAAAAAGGTCATACCACATCTATTACCAGGGGAGAGGAGAGCATGAGATACTAGACCTTGCTATGTTAGAGATGCTACAAAAACATATTGTCATTTGAAAAAGTCACAGCAATTACCAAACACTCTGCAAGCTAAGCATGATGAGATAAATTTAAAAAAAGAGATTGTATCTGCATCAAGGTTAAACTCCCCAGTGTTCACAAAATGATGTATATATCAGCTATATTAGTTTTAGGTAGTTAACCACAATAATACCAAGTGGCTCAGATAAGGAAATAACGTAAGTGATATATGGATATGAAAGTACATTAATTATATGGGTAAACAGGTTTGAGAGGCATAAAAAAGACTCCTAGTCAGTAGAACTCCAATATATTAGCCAGGAGTTATAACAAACTGCCAGGAAGCGATTTTGCCCCCACTGCAATAACAAAAAATATTATTTTAATTATAAGAGGGTACACCCTACTAAGCTATATGTAATACTGATAGTATACTAGTAACAGTATAAGCAACAGCCATCCACTGTGTGCAAAATACCCAGCCACTGAGAAATTATTTTTAATTATTGTTTTTACATATTTTACTGCAAAATGAAAAGGAATGTTATGTAGCTACTATGGTGGTGTAGAGGGCCTATAGAAAACTGCCAAGAACCAATGGTGCCCCCACAACAATTGTGCCAATTAGATGAGGGGTACTATTGATTTTATTTATATATATATATATATATATATATATATATATATATATATATATATATATATATATATATAAAATAATATATATTTGCCAACTATATAAAATTAAAAAAAGATGCAGTAATGTGCACTCACTGCAAGAAAAAAAAACCATCCTGCTCAAAAAGGATTAAATTAAAACTTATATGAAAACCAGTCCCAGCAATGCCCCCACTGCAATACAAGGGCCAGATTACAAGTGGAGCACTATTTTTGTTTTACCCGCTCTAGCACTTTCTGCACTTAAAGTAAAAAATTAACATGGTCAAATTAGAGCATATATCAGGTTGAAAGTAAAAAGTTAACACGGACGAAAGACTCAGTTGCGCTTACGACCACGCTAACTCATTCTCCTCAGACTTCTATGGGGCGCACTATTTATCGTTTGAGAACTGCACATACATATATATATATATATATATATATATATATATATATATACAAATACACATATATAGACAACATGTATGTATACAAATATATACATACTGTATTTAGACATGTATACTGTATATTGGAACCCTTTTCAGTCAAACACTTTTCCATATACCAAATCCATTTTTAAAAACCCTTTTAAAAGCTTTTAAACAATATTAAATTATAATTTTTAATAAAAATTGTATGAGTGTAATAGTTTATTTTAAATGTTCAGGTCTCAATTCACACTAAAAATATCCCAGTGCAGTTTTGGCTGGCGCTCGAGTGAACCTATAACTTTTTTGCAAGGTAATATCCATTGAAAGTATAAGTTCTCCTAGAGCAATGCCGACCGTTCTAAACATTCTCTGGTAAATAGGATGGACCATGGACTTGTAATATTAAGTACTAAACTAATAAAGAAATTATGAACCACTTATCCCCATAGTGAAAAGTAATAATGCAGTATATGCAGCTACACTGGACTGCAAGAAAAAAAATCTGATTCTGCACACAAATGGTTGTTTTTCTTCCAATAAAAAAACCAGCAAATGCAGCTGACAGAGGCACACACACACAATTCAACTTTTCAGAAGCTGAAGTAAAAGTGATTAAATATGGCTGATCATCATTTAGTCTCCCACCTCCCTATGCTAGGTTAAAAAGTGGATTGGACCAGCTTGTTTGGCATTTAATGCCTGATTGGCTGGCCCTCACATCCATCATTTAGTAATACTCTGTCAGGATTGGACAAGTTGTACACATGAATGGCAAGACGCCCTTTATATTATTGCAAATACATGAGCTGATTAATCAAACAATCTCAGCTCCTTCCCTCTTTCCTGTGTTCTCTGCCCTTTTTTTTTTTTTTGTTGATTCCGAAAGTGCTGCATTATGTGGATGAATGGACCAAAATTTGGATGAATACATATGCAAATGTCTACTACCTAGTATACCCACTGCTTTTCCTATCATGACTGTTGATGCTAAATTAATAATCCACCTTAAATTAAAAAAAATGACTGGACACAAAAGTTAGCATAAAATTAGATAACAATATTAACCCAAGCTTCCATGAGAGAATGAAACAGAAACAAAAAATAAATAATGATTGTATTATGTTATAATGTTTAGCTTACAATAATTAAACATTTTATACATTGTTAATATGTCAAATGTAATGGTCGTTTAATGTATTGTAATTGAGCATTAAAGCTTTTTTTACTGGTATTTGAAAATAAAAAAGGTCTAAGTCAGTATTTATTATTATGAAGGTGTTTTATAAAAAATGTTAAATGTATCAGATAGAGAAATGTCATCATTTTTTAAAACAATTGTCAATAAAGAGTTTTGAATAAAATCAATTAATTATTACTGGTTGTTTAAAAATGACACGGCACATATTGTATTTTACTTTTTGAAAGGGATTCATGACTCAAAGTGTGTGCAATTAAAGCGACACTAAGAAAAAAAAAAGAAAAATAAAGAAAACTCATCTTTAACAGGTTTAAAAGGGGTTTTTGAGGACACGTTCTACCAAAGACTTAGCCTCTTCCTATATTTGTAAACTGTAATTACACCGCTTTATATGACAGTATTATCTAGTAACCTACAAGTCAAAATCCCCATTATGCTGAGGACGTAATAATTGTTCCGGATTTATTTTAGTAGCTTGAGACACAGGCTTTAATTAGCAAGAAGGATCCATAAGATAAGTATTAATCTCATAAGCATTTAAGTTTGCTTTTATGCTTCATTGTTTCTGCTATTAGGTTTTAACTGATGCCATGTTTAATGTAGAATCTTTGCCGCAGATGTTTCTGTATTCAGATGATAACCATTTGGTTGTTCAAAGAGTGCAACATATATTATTAAATGTTTACACTTTCTAACTCCCATTAGTATTCATATATGCATAATAACTCATTGCCTCGTCCAGCAATTAAGCAATGCAGAGAGATTTTCACACATTTTAAAATTAGTACAAGTTCAAAGACCTTATCTTGATAGCCATAATCCCAGGGCCACATAGCTCTCCCTCAATAAAGTGGCAGGGCACTGGGGATTTTCGACAGAGGTCTAAGGTGGCGCTCTAAAAACTAAGCCAGAGGTCAAACAGTGCCCCTCTTCACTTACTTTTAAAACTATGATTTTGTATTGAAATATAAGTTGAAACACTGCACATATACATAAATATGCATGCGCATTTAAACAATACATACACATATACATACACACATACGTATACACCTTTGAGCCCTTCCCAGTCCAGCACCATATTGATCATACCCCCTATAAAGCAATGCTAAAAAAAACTCAACAATAAGCCTTGAGTTTACATTTATTATGTATTAGAGATGCGCATTCGTCCGTTAAGAAACGTAAAAACCACTAGCTGTTAATGTTTTTGCAATTATCTCTGGCTATATAAACCTACTTTACTAGCCACTTTGTGCCATGACATTGAGTTTTTTTTCACTGTTTGTGTCTCTGCTTGATTATTGAAAGCCTTCGGTTTACTGGCCTGATTTTTGGGTTTGACTGTTTTGTTTCCTGGTTACCTGACTTTTCCTCATTTATCCCTTCTACTTTGTTGCTAGTGCAGACTGATTTAGTACCTGACCTCTTTTCACATGTATTTAGGCCATTTTTTCTAGTGATTCTGTACTGCTACTGCCATCTGATTTTGACCCTAGCTACACTTTCTTATTCTACTGTTTGCTCCCTTAAGCATGATTAAGGGCTTTATAAACCCTAAACGTTGCAGCACCTACTATGCAGTGAAACACTTCAATAAAAGGACTTCTTGTGGGTTTTAAACCGAGTGGGCTAGGACAAAATATGCCTAGAATGTTTAACTCAAGTTTTGTCTCTTGCAAGTCACTACAACACAGTATTTATCGTCAGTGAGACATAGAGCTAAACCAAATTACTTCCAGGCTGATAGTTATATGCTTCAAACATTATTATAAACTATAGTTAAAGGACCAGTCAACACAGTAGATTTGCATAATCAACAAATGCAAGATAACAAGACAATGCAATAGTACTTAGTCTAAACTTCAAATGAGTAGTAGATTTTTTTTCTGACAATTTTAAAAGTTATGTCTTTTTCCACTCCCCCTATATCATGTGACAGCCATTAGCCAATCACAAATGCATACACGTACCATGTGACAGCCATCAGCCATTCACAAATGCATACACACTTATTCTTGCACATGCTCAGTAGGAGCTGGTGACTCAAAAGTGTAAATATTAAAATACTGTGCACATTTAGTTAATGGAAGTAAATTGAAAAGTTGTTTAAAATGGCATGCTCTATCTGAATAATGAAAGGTTAATTTTGATTGAGTGTACCTTTAAAGAGAATTAAATTGATGTCAGGAATACATTTTAGTTGCCGCAAGGAGATATACAGCTAAATGAACTGTTAAAGTGATTTATAGCTTCAGCATAATGGACCCAAAGTGAGTGGGAGCTCTAGCTATATCAGTAAGTGGGCGCTGTATGCAGAATAAATAAAAATGAATGTCAGGACGGGTTAAAGACAGAGGCAATAAGACTTAGTGATAGAGAGAGTGGGCGGTAAAGCAGAATGAACAACTAGAATTTGCTGTGTTTACCATTTCATGAGTTGGATGAACTTTACGACAAAAGATTAGCATAGATCCTTTTCTTTATAAGCCTAAAAACGATTGGGAAAATCAAAATCAACAAAAGCAATTTCCATCGTGCTTTGAGCATTTTAAATAAATATAAGAAAATGGAAAACAAATAGAAAACAAGTAGACGTAAGGAATTGGTTCTAAAGGTCATCGTAAGAATATGTCTTTTAAGAAAAGGTCACATAGAATGTGGCTGTGTCTTTAAAGAAGCTAAATAATTGTTAGTGGTTTATTTAATGTCCTGTCATGCTGTGAAGAATTATTTATTTCATCACTAATACACTGATTGTGAATAAGCACTTGCATAATCTACATTCTTGTCACCAGAGTCCGATTTTATTAGGAAAACACTG
This sequence comes from Bombina bombina, assembly GCF_027579735.1. NCBI lineage: Eukaryota > Metazoa > Chordata > Amphibia > Anura > Bombinatoridae > Bombina > Bombina bombina. The sequence continues at coordinate 336,965,141 of NC_069505.1, forward strand.
ATAACAATATGAGTGGGTAAATGTTATCCGTTTAACCCCTTAAAGGTGAAGGTTTTTAACAGTTTATTTGCTTAAAGAGACAGTATATACCAATTTTCATATAACTTCATGGAACAGACACTGCTATAAAGAAGAATATGCACAGACACTAATCTAAAAATCATCCAGTATAAAACCATTTAAAAACTTACTTAGAAGCTCCCAATTTAGCACTGTTAATGAGGTTAGGCTGGGACACCGAGTGAATGGGGCTGGGGAAACAGGATCAGCAGACACCCCTTCCCCTGCATATGAAAAGACCCATTACACAACCTGGACTTGGTGGACATCAGTATACATCTAAAACTTTGGGGCTGGGTTAGAGTCTAAAAATCAGCACAATGTTATTAAAAAAAGCAAAACTAATAGAAGTAAATTGGAAAGTTGTTTAAAATCACATGCTCTATCTAAAAAAAAAAAAGAAATAAAAACAAATTGGGTGTCATGTCCCTTTAAGTGCACCCATACATATTATATGCTGGGGCTTTTTTTATTTGTTTTTTATTTACAGAAAAACAGGGCTTTCTTGGGATTCCCTTTTTGGATGCAAAACTAATTAGGGATTTAATCCTGAAAATGAGGGTGAAAATTAAAAAAAAAAAAAAACTTTTGCAGTTTTCTTTATTATCATTTCTACAAAATTAGTGTAGCTAAAGAAAAATACCTCAAAATAGATCACTGATTTTTAAACCTGTTCTCAGGCCTCCCCAACAGGCCAGGTTTTCAGGATTACCTTGGATGAGAGCAGGTAAAATAACCATGTTTACTAATTATTACTAATTTTTAAAAAAATTGTGTTTTCTACATGTTTATTAATTAGCCGATTATTTCACCAGTCCTTCAGTTCAGATATCCTCAAAATGTGACCTGTTAGGGAGGCCTGATAACAGGTTAGAAAAAACAGTGCATTAGAGAATGTAATTAAGAAATAGATTAATAAGTTTGTCCTAAGTTTAGGAATATCCCATATTTCTAGGTTTCCAAATAATTTATAGCAAGTATAGACCAAATACTAAAAGAATGAAATTATTGGTTTAACACTAAAATCTGCAATGCTTTGACTGTATGCTTAAAGGGATATTAAACCCAAATAAAATATTTTATGATTCAGATAGAAAATATAATTTTAAACAGCTTTCCAATTTATTTCTATTATCAAATTTTCTTCATTCTCTTGTTATCCATTGCTGAAGGGACAGCATTGCACTACTGACAGGAAGCTGAAAACATCTAGTTAGCCAATCACAAGAGACAAATGTGTGCAGGCACCAATCAGCAGCAGCTCCCACTGGTGTATGATATATGCGTATTCATTTTCAACAAGGGGTACTAAGAGAACGAAGCACATTTGAAAATAGAAGTGAATTTAAAAGTGTCTTAAAATTACTTGCTCTATGTGAATCAGGCAAGTTTATTTTTTATTTTTCTGCTATACAAAAGTATATATTTGTATAAATAAGACAATCTGGGGTATTTACCTAGACTCGGCATTTTGACACTTTATATTCAACCCTTTTAATGACAAGGGCACAAAATAAAACTTAGGGATAAAAAAAAAAAACTTTATTAAAATGATAAAAAATACACTTTACTAACATAAATGTATTTTTTAAAAAAAGATGCTTTATTAAAAAACATAACAAAAAAATGTTTTGATTGACATAGATGCTGACAGGGAGAGAAGAGGAAGGGTCAATGGTTTATCATTTATGTGATTACTGTAATTAGCAGTGATCTTATGACCCTAAGGGCATTACTGGGCTGGCTCACTCCTGAAACATCCAGTGATAGCTCGTTGAGCCTTATTCCAGCATGCATTGCAGCATGACACAATCTACTAGGCTCACTTTTAAATATACGATCACTGTAACTGGCTGTTACAGTGAATCTATACACAGTAACAGGGCCGGCCTTAGGGCAAGACGTGCGAGGCGTCCTCCTAGGGCCCCGCCGTGCTGGTTCAAAGCAAACATTTTTTTATATAATTTTATTTGTGTGCACTGCCACTTTATAAAAAAAATTTTGCGCCATTTTTATTTAAATATTTTGGGCACAAATTTTTTCCCAGGAAAGTTCAGGAGTGGCCGAGCGGAGGCACAGGAAGAGGAGTGGGCGAGTGTGGGGTTTCCAGTGAAAAAAGTTGTCAGGAGCACCAAAAAGCGAGTTAAAATAAATACTTTATTGTTTTACAAAAAGGGTTAAATAAAGCCCCAGGGTAAGAGTGAAAAAAACAATTCAAAACAGAAAACAAAAGGCTGACCGGTGTGGGGTTTATTTGTTAGTGCCCACCCAGACATGATGCAATTTTGACTGTGCAATGCGCACAGTTAGAAGGCAGCAGCAGGCAGGAAGGTACAGCAGCCAGCGCGTGGACACGTGTGATAGTAGAGGCCGGCGTGGCATGGCGACACGTAAGCAGCAAGGTGAAGGAAGGAGGCAAAGGGCATGCTACATATTGTGCAGGAGTACTTGGAATCTGCTGTTCCAATCAGCCAATAGGATTTGAGCAGCTTTCATACTATTAGCTGTTCCAATCAGCCAATAGGATTGAGCTCTCATCCTATTGTCTGATTGGAACAGTCAATAGGATGAGAGCTACTCAAATCCTATTGTCTGATTGGAACAGCCAATAGGATTTTAGCAGCTCTAATCCTATTGGCTGATTGAAATCTTTCAGCCAATAGGAATGCAAGGGACGCCATCTTGGATGACGTCACTTGCATTGAAGTTCCAGTTTATGGTGGCGACCTTATGAAGAGGAGCTCAGTGCCAGATGTCTTCAGGATGGACCCGCTCCTCGCCGGATGGATGAAGATAGAAGATGCTGTCTGGATGAAGACTTCGCCGGCTGGATGAAGATGGAAGAGGCCGCCTGGATGAAGACTTCTTGCCGGCTGGATGGATCCTTCAAGCGGGACTTCAATAACTGTAAGTGGATCGTCAGGGGTTAGTGTTAGGTTTATTTAAGGGTTTTTTGGGTGGGTTTTATTTTTAGATTAGGGTCTGGGCATGTAAAAGAGCTAAATGCCCTTTTAAGGGCAATGCCCATACAAATGCCCTTTTCAGAGCAATGGGGAGCTTAGGTTATTTTAGGTTTTTCTTTCATGTAATTAACAAGAGTCCATGAGCTAGTGACGTATGGGATATACATTCCTACCAGGAGGGGCAAAGTTTCCCAAACCTTAAAATGCCTATAAATACACCCCTCACCACACCCACAAATCAGTTTTACAAACTTTGCCTCCAAGGGAGGTGGTGAAGTAAGTTTGTGCTAGATTCTACGTTGATATGCGCTCCGCAGCAAGTTGGAGCCCGGTTTTCCTCTCAGCGTGCAGTGAATGTCAGAGGGATGTGAGGAGAGTATTGCCTATTGAATGCAGTGATCTCCTTCTACGGGGTCTATTTCATAAGGTTCTCTGTTATCGGTCGTAGAGATTCATCTCTTACCTCCCTTTTCAGATCGACGATATACTCTTATATTTACCATTTCCTCTACTGATTCTCGTTTCAGTACTGGTTTGGCTTTCTACAAACATGTAGATGAGTGTCCTGGGGTAAGTAAGTCTTATTTTCTGTGACACTCTAAGCTATGGTTGGGCACTTTATTTATAAAGTTCTAAATATATGTATTCAAACATTTATTTGCCTTGACTCAGAATGTTCAACTTTCCTTATTTCCAGACAGTCAGTTTCATATTTGGGATTATGCTTTAAATTATCATATTTTTTCTTACCTCAAAAATTTGACTTTTTTCCCTGTGGGCTGTTAGGCTCGCGGGGGCTGAAAATGCTTCATTTTATTGCGTCATTCTTGGCGCGGACTTTCTTGGCGCAAAAATTCTTTTCCGTTTCCGGCGTCATACGTGTCGCCGGAAGTTGCGTCATTTTTGACGTTATTTTGCGCCAAAAATGTCGGCGTTCCGGATGTGGCGTCATTTTTGGCGCCAAAAGCATTTAGGCGCCAAATAATGTGGGCGTCGCTTTTGTCTCCACATTATTTCAGTCTCATTTTTCATTTGCTTCTGGTTGCTAGAAGCTTGATGTTTGGCATTTTTTTCCCATTCCTGAAACTGTCTTATAAGGAATTTGATCTATTTTGCTTTATATGTTGTTTTTTCTCTTACATATTGCAAGATGTCTCACGTTGCATCTGAGCCAGAAGATACTACAGGAAAACCACTGCCTGCTGGATCTACCAAAGCTAAGTGTATCTGCTGTAAACTTTTGGTAGCTATTCCTCCAGCTGTTGTTTGTAATAATTGTCATGACAAACTTGTTAAAGCAGATAATATTTCCTTTAGTGATGTACCATTGCCTGTTACAGTTCCCTCAACATCTAAGGTGCAGAATGTTCCTGATAACATAAGAGATTTTGTTTCTGAATCCATAAAGAAGGCTTTGTCTGTTATTTCTCCTTCTAGTAAACGTAAAAAGTCTTTTAAATCTTCTCTCTCTACAGATGAATTTTTAAATGAACACCATCATTCTGATTCTTTGGACTCTTCTGGTTCAGAGGATTCTGTCTCAGAGATTGATGCTGATAAATCTTCATATTTATTTAAGATGGAATTTATTCGCTCTTTACTTAAAGAAGTACTAATTGCTTTAGAAATAGAGGATTCTAGTCCTCTTGATACTAATTCTATACGTTTGGATAAGGTTTTTAAAGCTCCTGCGGTTATTCCAGAAGTCTTTCCTGTTCCTAATGCTATTTCTGCAGTAATTGCTAAGGAATGGGATAAATTGGGTAATTCATTTACTCCTTCTAAACGTTTTAAGCAATTATATCCTGTTCCGCCTGACAGGTTAGAATTTTGGGACAAAATCCCTAAAGTTGATGGGGCTATTTCTACCCTTGCTAAACGTACTACCATTCCTACGTCAGATGGTACCTCGTTTAAGGATCCTTTAGATAGAAAAATTGAATCTTTTCTAAGAAAAGCTTATCTATGTTCAGGTAATCTTCTTAGACCTGCTATATCATTGGCTGATGTTGCTGCAGCTTCAACTTTTTGGTTGGAAACTCTAGCGCAACAAGTAACAAATCGTGATTCTCATGATATTATTATTCTTCTCCAGCATGCTAATAATTTCATCTGTGATGCCATTTTTGATATTATTAGAGTTGATGTTAGATTTATGTCTCTGGCTATCTTAGCCAGAAGAGCTTTATGGCTTAAGACTTGGAATGCTGATATGGCTTCTAAATCAACTCTACTTTCCATTTCTTTCCAGGGAAACAAATTATTTGGTTCTCAGTTGGATTCTATTATTTCAACTGTTACTGGTGGGAAAGGAACTTTTTTACCACAGGATAAAAAGTCTAAAGGTAAAAACAGGGCTAACAATCGTTTTCGTTCCTTTCGTTTCAACAAAGAACAAAAGCCTGATCCTTCGTCCTCAGGAGCAGTTTCAGTTTGGAAACCATCTCCAGTCTGGAATAAATCCAAGCCTGCTAGAAAGGCAAAGCCTGCTTCTAAGTTCACATGAAGGTACGGCCCTCATTCCAGTTCAGCTGGTAGGGGGCAGGTTACGTTTTTTCAAAGAAATTTGGATCAATTCTGTTCACAATCTTTGGATTCAGAACATTGTTTCAGAAGGGTACAGAATTGGTTTCAAGATGAGACCTCCTGCAAAGAGATTTTTTCTTTCCCATGTCCCAGTAAATCCAGTGAAAGCTCAAGCATTTCTGAATTGTGTTTCAGATCTAGAGTTGGCTGGAGTAATTATGCCAGTTCCAGTTCCGGAACAGGGGATGGGGTTTTATTCAAATCTCTTCATTGTACCAAAGAAGGAGAATTCCTTCAGACCAGTTCTGGATCTAAAATTATTGAATCGTTATGTAAGGATACCAACGTTCAAGATGGTAACTGTAAGGACTATATTGCCTTTTGTTCAGCAAGGGAATTATATGTCCACAATAGATTTACAGGATGCATATCTGCATATTCCGATTCATCCAGATCATTATCAGTTCCTGAGATTCTCTTTTCTAGACAAGCATTACCAATTTGTGGCTCTACCGTTTGGCCTTGCTACAGCTCCAAGAATTTTCACAAAGATTCTCGGTGCCCTTCTGTCTGTAATCAGAGAACAGGGTATTGTGGTATTTCCTTATTTGGACGATATCTTGGTACTTGCTCCGTCTTTACATTTAGCAGAGTCTCATACGAATCGACTTGTGTTGTTTCTTCAAGATCATGGTTGGAGGATCAATTTACCAAAAAGTTCTTTGATTCCTCAAACAAGGGTAACCTTTCTGGGTTTCCAGATAGATTCAGTGTCCATGACTTTGTCTTTAACAGACAAGAGACGTCTAAAATTGATTACAGCCTGTCGAAACCTTCAGTCTCAATCATTCCCTTCGGTAGCCTTATGCATGGAAATTCTAGGTCTTATGACTGCTGCATCGGACGCGATCCCCTTTGCTCGTTTTCACATGCGACCTCTTCAGCTCTGTATGCTGAACCAATGGTGCAGGGATTACACGAAGATATATCAATTAATATCTTTAAAACCGATTGTTCGGCACTCTCTAACGTGGTGGACAGATCACCATCGTTTAATTCAGGGGGCTTCTTTTGTTCTTCCGACCTGGACTGTAATTTCAACAGATACAAGTCTCACAGGTTGGGGAGCTGTGTGGGGATCTCTGACGGCACAAGGAGTTTGGGAATCTCAGGAGGTGAGATTACCGATCAATATCTTGGAACTCTGTGCAGTTTTCAGAGCTCTTCAGTTTTGGCCTCTTCTGAAGAGAGAATCGTTCATTTGTTTTCAGACAGACAATGTCACAACTGTGGCATACATCAATCATCAAGGAGGGACTCACAGTCCTCTGGCTATGAAAGAAGTATCTCGAATTTTGGTTTGGACGGAATCCAGCTCCTGTCTAATCTCTGCGGTTCATATCCCAGGTGTAGACAATTGGGAAGCGGATTATCTCAGTCGCCAAACGTTGCATCCGGGCGAATGGTCTCTTCACCCAGAGGTATTTTTTCAGATTGTTCGATTGTGGGGGCTCCCAGAGATAGATCTGATGGCCTCTCATCTAAACAAGAAACTTCCCAGGTATCTGTCCAGATCCCGGGATCCTCAGGCGGAGGCAGTGGATGCATTATCACTTCCTTGGAAGTATCATCCTGCCTATATCTTTCCGCCTCTAGTTCTTCTTCCAAGAGTAATCTCCAAGATTCTGAGGGAATGCTCGTTTGTTCTGCTAATAGCTCCGGCATGGCCTCACAGGTTTTGGTATGCGGATCTTGTCCGGATGGCATCTTGCCAGCCATGGACTCTTCCGTTAAGACCAGACCTTCTGTCACAAGGTCCTTTTTTCCATCCGGATCTGAAATCCTTAAATTTAAAGGTATGGAGATTGAACGCTTGATTCTTGGTCATAGAGGTTTCTCTGACTCCGTGATTAATACTATGTTACAGGCTCGTAAATCTGTATCTCGAGAGATATATTATAGAGTCTGGAAGATTTATATTTCTTGGTGTCTTTCTCATCATTTTTCTTGGCATTCTTTTAGAATACCGAGAATTTTACAGTTTCTTCAGGATGGTTTAGATAAGGGTTTGTCCGCAAGTTCTTTGAAAGGACAAATCTCCGCTCTTTCTGTTCTTTTTCACAGAAAGATTGCTATTCTTCCTGATATTCATTGTTTTGTACAAGCTTTGGTTCGTATAAAACCTGTCATTAAGTCAATTTCTCCTCCTTGGAGTTTGAATTTGGTTCTGGGAGCTCTTCAAGCTCCTCCGTTTGAACCTATGCATTCATTGGACATTAAATTACTTTCTTGGAAAGTTTTGTTCCTTTTGGCCATCTCTTCTGCTAGAAGAGTTTCTGAATTATCTGCTCTTTCGTGTGAGTCTCCTTTTCTGATTTTTCATCAGGATAAGGCGGTGTTGCGAACTTCTTTTGAATTTTTACCTAAAGTTGTGAATTCCAACAACATTAGTAGAGAAATTGTGGTTCCTTCATTATGTCCTAATCCTAAGAATTCTAAGGAGAAATCATTGCATTCTTTGGATGTTGTTAGAGCTTTGAAATATTATGTTGAAGCTACGAAATCTTTCCGTAAGACTTCTAGTCTATTTGTTATCTTTTCCGGTTCTAGAAAAGGCCAGAAAGCTTCTGCCATTTCTTTGGCATCTTGGTTGAAATCTTTAATTCATCTTGCCTATGTTGAGTCGGGTAAAATTCCGCCTCAAAGAATTACAGCTCATTCTACTAGGTCAGTATCTACTTCCTGGGCGTTTAGGAATGAAGCTTCGGTTGACCAGATCTGCAAAGCAGCAACTTGGTCCTCTTTGCATACTTTTACTAAATTCTACCATTTTGATGTATTTTCTTCTTCTGAAGCAGTTTTTGGTAGAAAAGTTCTTCAGGCAGCGGTTTCAGTTTGAATCTTCTGCTTATGTTTTTTGTTAAACTTTATTTGGGTGTGGATTATTTTCAGCAGGAATTGGCTGTCTTTATTTTATCCCTCCCTCTCTAGTGACTCTTGTGTGGAAAGATCCACATCTTGGGTAGTCATTATCCCATACGTCACTAGCTCATGGACTCTTGTTAATTACATGAAAGAAAACATAATTTATGTAAGAACTTACCTGATAAATTCATTTCTTTCATATTAACAAGAGTCCATGAGGCCCACCCTTTTTTGTGGTGGTTATGATTTTTTTGTATAAAGCACAATTATTCCAATTCCTTATTTTATATGCTTCGCACTTTTTTTCTTATCACCCCACTTCTTGGCTATTCGTTAAACTGATTTGTGGGTGTGGTGAGGGGTGTATTTATAGGCATTTTAAGGTTTGGGAAACTTTGCCCCTCCTGGTAGGAATGTATATCCCATACGTCACTAGCTCATGGACTCTTGTTAATATGAAAGAAATGAATTTATCAGGTAAGTTCTTACATAAATTATGTTTTTTATTTGGGGGGGTTGGTTGGTTGGTGGGTTTTACTGTTGGGGGGTGTTTGTATTTTTTTTTTACAGGTAAAAGAGCTGATTTCTTTGGGGCAATGCCCCACAAAAGGCCCTTTTAAAGGGCCATTGGAAGTTTATTGTAGGCTAGGGTTTTTTTTTATTTTGGGGGGCTTTTTTATTTTTATAGGGCTATTAAATTAGGTGTAATTCTTTTTATTTTTAATAAGGTGTTTTTTTCTCTCGTAATTTAGTGTTTTTTATTTTTTGTAACTTAGCGGGGTTTTTTTTGTAATTTAGTAATTTTTAATAAGGTTTAATAGTAGATTTAAATAATTTGAGTAGGGTTAGGTTTTTTTAATATGTAATTTAGTTTATTTAATTGCAAATTTAATTTAATTGTAGTATAATAGTTAGGGCAGGTTAATTAATAGTTTAAAAATAGTTCATTTTAATTCTACAGGTAAGTTTAAATTTATTTTAAGATAGGGATGTTGTAATTTTAATTTTAAGTTAGCGGGTTGGTAGGTTTAGCTTAATTTAGTTTATGGCGATGTGGGGGCTGGCAGTTAGAGGTTAATAGGTTTAGTTAGTGGTAGTGATGTGGGAGGCCAGAGGTTTAGGGGTTAATATGTTTATTTAGTGGCGGCGGGGTCGGGGAGCGGCGGGATAGGGGTTAATAACTATGTTGTGGCGGGGTCCTGGAGCAGCAGGATAGGGGTTAATAACTTTATTTATGTTGCGGCGGGGTCAGAGAGCAGCAGGATAGGGATTAAACATTTTAGTATAGTGGCGGCGTTTAGTGACAGGGTATAAATAAACTTGGGAAAAAGCCGAATAGACGCGAGATCGATGACTGTTAGTTAACAACAATCCGATCCTCATTGCCCCGTACTTGGTGCACGTCTTTTTGCCGTCTTTTTTTCTCTTGTTAAGTGTATCCAGTCCACGGATCATCCATTACTTATGGGATATTAACTCCTCCCCAACAGGAAGTGCAAGAGGATTCACCCAGCAGAGCTGCTATATAGCTCCTCCCCTAACTGCCATTACCAGTCATTCTCTTGCACCCAACGACTAGATAGGATGTGTGAGAGGACTATGGTGATTATATTTAGTTTTATACCTTCAATCAAAAGTTTGTTATTTTATAATAGCACCGGAGTGTGTTATTCCTTCTCTGGTAGAATTTGAAGAAGAATCTACCTGAGTTTTTACTATGATTTTAGCCGGCGTAGTTAAGATCATATTGCTGTTTCTCGGCCATCTGAGGAGAGGTAAACTTCAGATCAGGGGACAGCGGGCAGATTAATCTGCAAAGAGGTATGTAGCAGCTTATTATTTTCTGACAATGGAATTGATGAGAAAATTCTGCCATACCGATATAATGTAAACTCAGCCTTAAATGCAGTAGCAGCAACTGGTATCAGGCTGTCATGTATGTATATTTTACACTTCAGTATTCTGGGGAATGGCACTTCACTGGAATTATACTGTGTGCATAAGACTTTAGCCTAATTTGCAGGGACTGGCAACAGGCTCTTTAATAACACTTAATTTATGTTAAACGTTTTTTGCTGGCATGTAAAATCGTTTCATTTTCTGAGGTACTGGGTGAATAAAATGTTTTGGGCATTATTTTTTCCACTTGGCAGTTGTTTTATTTAATTTATGACAGTTTACTGATCTCTCTCACTGTTGTGTGTGAGGGGGAGGTCAAAAAATTCAGTCAGAAGCTCATTGTATTTCCTGCATGATCCGGTTCATCTCTACAGAACTCAGGGGTCTTTAAAACTTGTTTTGAGGGAGGTAATCATTCACAGCAGAACTGTGAGATTGTAGTTGACTGTGATAAAAAACGTTTATTTCTGTAACTTTTTTTTCTGCTATCAGGGTTAGTTATCCTTCGCTAATGGGAACAAGCCTTTGCTAAAATTGTGTTTTTTACAAAGATTTGATGCTATAACCTTTCAGTTTATTAACTTTCAACTGTCATAACTCTTTCTGTGCTTCTTATAGGCACAGTACGTTTTCATATTATAGTAAATTACTTGAAAAGTATTTCCAAGTTGCTAGTTTATTTGCTAGTGTGTTAAACATGTCTGATTCAGAGGAAGACATCTGTGCTATATGTGCTAATGCCAAAGTGGAGCCCAATAGAAATGTATGTACTAACTGTATTGATGCTACTTTAAATAAAAGTCAATCTGTACAAATTGAACACATTTCACCAAACAACGAGGGGAGAGTTATGCCGACTAACTCGCCTCACGTGTCAGTACCTGCATCTCCCGCTCGGGGGGTGCGTGATATTGTGGCGCCGAGTACATCTGGGCGGCCATTACAAATCACATTACAGGATATGGCTACTGTTATGTCTGAAGTTTTGGCTAAATTACCAGAACTAAGAGGTAAGCGTGATCACTCTGGGGTGAGAACAGAGTGCGCTGATAATGTTAGGGCCATGTAAGATACTGCGTCATAACTTGCAGAACATGAAGACGGAGAGCTTCATTCTGCGGCTGATGGTTCTGATCCAAACAGATTGGATTCAGATATTTCCAATTTTAAATTTAAGCTGGAAAACCTCCGTGTATTACTAGGGGAGGTGTTAGCGGCTCTGAATGATTGTAACACAGTTGCAATACCAGAAAAAATGTGTAGGTTGGATAAATATTTTGCGGTATCGTCGAGTACTGACGTTTTTCCTATACCTAAGAGACTTACTGAAATTGTTACTAAGGAGTGGGATAGACCCGGTGTGCCGTTCTCACCCCCTCGGATATTTAGAAAGATGTTTCCAATAGACACCACCACACGGGACTTATGGCAAACGATCCCTAAGGTGGAGGGAGCAGTTTCTACTTTAGCTAAGCGTACCACTATCCCGGTGGAGGATAGCTGTGCCTTTTCAGATCCAATGGATAAAAAGTTAGAGGGTTACCTTAAGAAAATGTTTGTTCAACAAGGTTTTATATTGCAACCCCTTGCATGCATTGCGCCTGTCACGGCTGCAGCAGCATTTTGGTTTGAGTCTCTGGAAGGGACACTTGAATCAGCTCCATTAGATGAGATTACACACAGGCTTAAAGCTCTTAAGTTAGCTAACTCATTTATTTCAGATGCCGTAGTACATTTAACTAAGCTTACGGCTAAGAATTCCGGATTCGCCATTCAGGCGCGCAGAGCACTGTGGCTAAAATCCTGGTCAGCTGACGTTACTTCTAAGTCTAAATTACTTAATATACCTTTCAAAGGGCAGACCTTATTCGGGCCCGGATTGAAAGAAATTATCGCTGACATTACAGGAGGTAAAGGCCATGCCCTGCCTCAAGACAGAGCCAAACCTAAGGCTAGACAATCTAATTTTCGTTCCTTTCGGAATTTCAAAGCAGGAGCAGCATCAACTTCCTCTGCTCCAAAACAAGAAGGATCTGTTGCTCGCTACAGACAAGGCTGGAGACCTAACCAGTCCTGGAACAAGGGCAAGCAGGCCAGGAAACCTGCTGGTGCCCCTAAAACAGCATGAATTGAGGGCCCCCGATCCGGGAACGGATCTAGTGGGGGGCAGACTTTCTCTCTTCGCCCAGGCTTGGGCAAGAGATGTCCAGGATCCCTGGGCGCTAGAGATAATATCTCAGGGATACCTTCTGGACTTCAAATACTCTCCCCCAAGAGAGAGATTTCATCTGTCAAGGTTGTCAACAAACCAAATAAAGAAAGAGGCGTTTCTACGCTGCGTACAAGAGCTTTTATTAATGGGAGTAATCCATCCAGTTCCACGGTCGGAACAGGGACAAGGGTTTTACTCAAATCTGTTTGTGGTTCCCAAAAAAGAGGGAACTTTCAGGCCAATCCTGGATTTAAAGATCCTAAACAAATTCCTAAGAGTTCCATCGTTCAAAATGGAGACTATTCGGACAATTTTACCCATGATCCAAAAGGGTCAGTACATGACCACAGTGGATTTAAAGGATGCTTACCTTCACATACCGATTCACAAAGATCATTACCGGTATCTAAGGTTTGCCTTTCTAGACAGGCATTACCAGTTTGTAGCTCTTCCATTCGGATTGGCTACGGCTCTGAGAATCTTCACAAAGGTTCTGGGTGCTCTTCTGGCGGTACTAAGACCGCGAGGAATTGCGGTAGCTCCGTACCTAGACGACATTCTGATACAAGCTTCAAGCTTTCAAACTGCCAAGTCTCATACAGAGTTAGTACTGGCATTTCTAAGGTCGCATGGATGGAAGGTGAACGAAAAGAAGAGTTCTCTCTTTCCACTCACAAGAGTTCCCTTCTTGGGGACTCTTATAGATTCTGTAGAAATGAAGATTTACCTGACAGAAGACAGGTTAACAAAGCTTCAAAATGCATGCCGTGTCCTTCATTCCATTCAACACCCGTCAGTAGCTCAATGCATGGAGGTGATCGGCTTAATGGTAGCAGCAATGGACATAGTACCCTTTGCACGCCTACATCTCAGACCGCTGCAATTGTGCATGCTAAGTCAGTGGAATGGGGATTACTAAGACTTGTCCCCTACTCTGAATCTGGATCAAGAGACCAGAAATTCTCTTCTATGGTGGCTTTCTCGGCCACATCTGTCCAGGGGGATGCCATTCAGCAGGCCGGACTGGACAATCGTAACAACAGACACCAGCCTACTAGGTTGGGGCGCTGTCTGGAATTCTCTGAAGGCTCAGGGACAATGGAATCAGGAGGAGAGTCTCCTACCAATAAACATTCTGGAATTGAGAGCAGTTCTCAATGCCCTTCTGGCTTGGCCCCAGTTAACAACTCGGGGGTTCATCAGGTTTCAGTCGGACAACATCACGACTGTAGCTTACATCAACCATCAGGGAGGGACAAGAAGCTCCCTAGCAATGATGGAAGTATCAAAGATAATTCGCTGGGCAGAGTCTCACTCTTGCCACCTGTCAGCAATCCACATCCCGGGAGTGGAGAACGGGGAGGCGGATTTCTTAAGTCGTCAGACTTTTCATCCGGGGGAGTGGGAACTTCATCCGGAGGTCTTTGCCCAAATACTTCGACGTTGGGGCAAACCAGAGATAGATCTCATGGCGTCTCGACAGAACGCCAAGCTTCCTCGTTACGGGTCCAGATCCAGGGATCCGGGAGCGGTTCTGATAGATGCTTTGACAGCACCTTGGACCTTCACGATGGCTTATGTGTTTCCACCCTTCCCGATGCTTCCTCGATTGATTGCCAGAATCAAACAGGAGAGAGCATCAGTGATTCTAATAGCGCCTGCATGGCCACGCAGGACTTGGTATGCAGATCTAGTGGACATGTCATCCTGTCCACCTTGGTCGCTACCTCTGAAACAGGACCTTCTGATCCAGGGTCCCTTCAAACATCAAAATCTAATTTCACTGAAGCTGACTGCTTGGAAATTGAACGCTTGATTTTATCAAAACGTGGTTTTTCTGAGTCAGTTATTGATACCTTAATACAGGCTAGGAAGCCTGTTACCAGAAAGATTTACCATAAGATATGGCGCAAATACTTATATTGGTGCGAATCCAAGAGTTACTCATGGAGTAAGGTTAGGATTCCGAGGATATTGTCTTTTCTACAAGAAGGTTTAGAAAAGGGTTTATCCGCTAGTTCCTTAAAGGGACAGATTTCAGCTCTGTCCATTCTTTTACACAAACGTCTGTCAGAAGTTCCGGACGTTCAAGCTTTTTGTCAGGCTTTAGCTAGGATCAAGCCTGTGTTTAAAACTGTTGCTCCACCATGGAGTTTGAACTTAGTTCTTAATGTTTTACAGGGGGTTCAGTTTGAACCCCTTCATTCCATTGATATCAAGTTGTTATCTTGGAAAGTTCTGTTTTTAATGGCGATTTCCTCGGCTCGAAGAGTCTCTGAGTTATCTGCCTTACATTGTGATTCTCCTTATCTGATTTTTCATTCAGACAAGGTAGTTCTGCGTACTAAACCTGGGTTCCTACCTAAGGTGGTCACTAACAGGAATATCAATCAAAAGATTGTGGTTCCATCTTTGTGTCCTAATCCTTCTTCGAAAAAGGAACGTCTGCTACATAATCTAGATGTAGTCCGTGCCCTGAAATTTTATCTACAGGCAACTAAGGATTTTCGACAAACGTCTTCCCTGTTTGTCGTTTATTCTGGTCAGAGGAGAGGTCAAAAAGCTTCGGCTACCTCTCTCTCCTTTTGGCTTCGTAGCATAATACGGTTAGCCTATGAGACTGCTGGACAGCAGCCTCCTGAAAGAATTACAGCACATTCTACTAGAGCTGTGGCTTCCACTTGGGCCTTTAAGAATGAGGCTTCTGTTGAACAGATTTGCAAGGCTGCAACTTGGTCTTCTCTTCATACATTTTCCAAATTTTACAAATTTGACACTTTTGCTTCTTCGGAGGCTGTTTTTGGGAGAAAGGTTCTTCAGGCAGTGGTTCCTTCCGTATAAAGAGCCTGCCTGTCCCTCCCATCATCCGTGTACTTTAGCTTTGGTATTGGTATCCCATAAGTAATGGATGATCCGTGGACTGGATACACTTAACAAGAGAAAACATAATTTATGCTTACCTGATAAATTTATTTCTCTTGTAGTGTATCCAGTCCACGGCCCGCCCTGTCACTTTAAGGCAGGTAATTTTTCCATTAAACTACAGTCACCACTGCACCCTATGGTTTACCTTTCTCTGCATGTTTTCGGTCAAATGACTGGTAATGGCAGTTAGGGGAGGAGCTATATAGCAGCTCTGCTGGGTGAATCCTCTTGCACTTCCTGTTGGGGAGGAGTTAATATCCCATAAGTAATGGATGATCCGTGGACTGGATACACTACAAGAGAAATAAATTTATCAGGTAAGCATAAATTATGTTTTTAAATATGGAGATCGTATTCAGGTCCACAGCCACGATGTTAGGATAGCGTATTGATGCCGTCGAATGCAATACAGTTCACGGCTTGATAGATATCCCCCACTGGTCAAAGTCCTAGATGCTCATGATTGCCGAGAGCCTCATTGTAAAGAGAAAATCATGTTCAAAATTAAAAGGTACATTGCTTAAAGGGACAGTCTACATCTTAGTAATCTTAGGTAGCCAGAAACAATATTCATTTTAAAATAACTTATTTACTGTTGCATGATATAGAAAGAGGTGCAGAAGACTTTAAGATGAGTAAATTGTAGATGGTCCCCTTATTCTATGTTTTCCAACATTTTGTTATTGGGTGTTCCTAGCATTAAAGGGACACAAACACCCCAAATTTTCTCTTTCATGATTCAGATCATACAATGAAGCAAATTTCCCATTTACTTTGATTATTAATTTTACTTCATTCTCTTGGTATTCTTTATTGAAGGAACAGCAATGCACTACTGTTTTTAGTTGAACAAATCTATAAGCTAATGACAAGAGGCATATATGTGTAGCCACCAATCAGCAGCTAGCTCCCAGTTCCTGAGCCTACCTATGTATTTTTTTTTTTTAAAAAGATACCAAGAGAACAAAGCAAGTTAGATAATAGAATTACATTGGAAAAATTTTAAAATTGTATGTTCTGTCCAAATAATGAAAGAAAAATGTGGAGTTTCATGTCCCTTTAACATCCATAGTTGCATGAGGTGCATAATGCAAGATGTCTCACACATCGAAAAGGAACTTCTAGCAATGTGAGAAAACAATTACCACCCCAATACTTAGGAAACACACTTGCAAAATGGGTTATGTATAGGTCTGCAATTGTAAAATTTTTCCCTGTCTGTTATGGTACAGTAGTCTTGCTGAGTAAAACAAAAGGTGTCTCCAAGGGATAGCAATGGTTGTCCGGTGTGATCTACACCCACGTTTTTCAACTCGAGAGCTCAGGGCACAACAATGGGGCACATTTTCATGATAACTGAACCAGAGCCAAGGCCGGATTTATAATAAGGCAGAGTCGGCATGTGACTACAGGTGCCCTCCATAGAGAGGCATCTGTCTCTGCCTTTTATAGATACCGGTCAGCTGGCAACCTTAACTAAGATGGCCACCAGTGAAATAACAGCACTGCACATATGTGGTGCCATGTTTCTTAACGTCGCCGCTAATATTGTGGCATTCAGCTTCCCCAGAATGCTTGCAGTAGCCTAAACAAAGATGGCCACTACACAAGAGTGGTGTTATTATTTCAATGCCATCTTAGTTGAGTTTGCTGGCAACGTGGTGAGCGGGGAGAGTGGGGGCGCTTCAGATTTTGGTGTCTAGAGGCACCTGGGCTATAAATCCAGCCCTTACTCGAGCACAGATGAAATAATCAGCTGACAGATGACAGCAGGTTGGTTACCATGGTTACTGATTAGCTGATTATTTCACCTGTGCTCTAGTTGGGATATTATGAAAAAGGGAGCTTTTATTTTCTGTTTTAAGTTGTTCTGTAACAGTTTCCTTCACTGAGGAGCTTGTGCTATGAGCAGAGAATTGAAGATAGATGCAGCTCCATTGATTATAATGGAGTTTAACTTACAACATGGGTTGTGATGATGAAGGGTGCGTACAAATGTTTATCAATTCCATAATGTTCAAGTTGTGGTGTTATTGGACAAGTTGTTGCACAAGATATTAGATTCTCATAATTTAATCTAGGCAATAGTTAGCAAAGGACACATAAATTAAAGGGATAATAAAGTCCAAATTATTCAGAAACTTTTTAATTTACTTTTATGATCAAATTTGCTTTGTTCTCTTGGTATTCTTAGTTGAAAGCTAAACCTAGGTAGGCTCATATACTAATGTCTAAACCCTTGAAGGCTGCCTCTTATCTGAATTTGACAGTTTTTCACAGCTAGAGGGTGTTAGTTTATGTGTTTTAAATAAATAACATTGTGCTCACACACATGGAATTATTTAAGAGTCAGCACTAATTGCCTGAAATGCAAGTCTGTCAAAAGATCTGAGATAAGGAGGCAGTCTGCAGAATCTTAGATACAAGTTAATCACAGAGGTAAAAAGTATATTTCTATAACAATGTTAGTTATGCAAAACTGGGGAATGGTAAATAAAGGGATTATCTATCTTTTTAAACAATAACATGTTTGGTGTTTACTATCCATTTAAAGCATTTTATTTTTGCATTAGAATGTCTCTGAAAAGGGACAGTAAAGTCAAAATGAAATGTTCATGAATCAGATAGATTTAGTAAATGAAGCAGAATGGCAAGTGGTTTACAATTGTATGTTGTATCTAAATCAAGAGAGAATCATGTGGGTTTCCTGTTCCTTTAAACACACATTAAAGGGCAATGGGGCATTGCTACTTCTGAGCAAGACACAGCTGCTGAGCAAATCAGAAGTCAGATATACATAGCTGCCAATCACTGGTCATGCCCTGCTCAGGGCTGGAAAACTTTGTAACCTTTGCAGGGATTAAACATAAACTGGTATTTAGAGTGACATTCCAGCCAAAATTGGAATCCACATGAATGCATTTCAGTTTTGAATAGAAGCATTTTTGTAATATACATGTACTGTATTAGCAAAAATGCTTCTAATAAAAACTATAGCCGTTTCAAAAGTGTATTTAAGTATGCACCATGCACCAGCATTTTAAACACAGCACTTGCTTCATGAGCCTATGGTGCTTGTACCATCAGATAATTACTCAATTTGTTAATTGCTGACATGATACAACCCCCACTGGTGCTCTAAGCAGCTGCAGTATTTAAAATGCTGGTGCACTGACAATATCTAGCTATGCTTGACATGCAGAGAAAAATGTAAGCACAAAAACCGTGATAACTTCTACTAGAAGCATTTTTGACAATACATGTATATTGCAAATATGTTTCTACTCAAAGATGTTATTCATCTGTGTGCATTTAAATTTAGACTGGAATGTCCCTTTAATAAAATGTTCTAATCTAATATATTAAATGTCCCTTTAAATCCATTAATGAGTGGACATAATTATTTGTAGAACAGCTTTATTACTAGTTATACATTCCTATTTTAAATAGATGCCTGAACTTTAAAATGTTCTTATGAACCAACTAGGAAGGGTACTAAAGGTTAAAAGTAATCTCGGTTTAATAATTAAAATCCCATAACTTGTCCAGAGGATCATTAATCAATAGTAATGTAACAGGACTTTAATTTAAAATGAGCATCGAATGGTGCTGCTCTGCTCATAGCGTCATTAAATGAGAATACAGTAATCAAGAGTTAGATCCTATAGAAGTTGCAAAAATGGAGACAGTGTGAACAATTAAAGGGACACTAAACCCGAATTTTCTTTCATGATTCCGATGGAGTATGCAATTTTAAGCAACTTTCTAATTTTCTCCTATTATCAATTTTTTTTTCGTTCTCTTGTTATCTTTATTTAAAAAGCAGGAATGTAAAGCTTAGGAGATGGCCCATTTTTGGTTCAGAACTTGGCTTACGCTTGCTTATTGGTTAGCTAAATATTGCCACCAATCAGCAAGCACTATCCAGGGTGCTGAACCTAAAATGGTCCTGCTTTTCAAATAAAGATACAAAAAGAACGAAAAAAAATTGATAATAGGAGAAAATTAGAAAGTTGCTTAAAATTGCATGCTCTATTCAAATCATGAAATAAATGTAGGGTTTCATATCACTTTTAACTTAAAAGAAAAGAAAACCTTTTATGTTTATTTTTATAAACTCCATGGAAAAAATAATTTTGTGCTAAATAATTATTTTAATCTATCATACAGTGTAAATAAATATTTACAAATATATTCCCATACATATTTTTTTCTTTTTTTTTACATTTTGA
Organism: Bombina bombina; assembly: GCF_027579735.1. NCBI lineage: Eukaryota > Metazoa > Chordata > Amphibia > Anura > Bombinatoridae > Bombina > Bombina bombina. Next base: position 336,984,883 of record NC_069505.1, read on the forward strand.
AACAAAAAATATTCATTTAATAGGTCCATTGCACAGGAAATAAATGTTCCAGCTGGGATTTGATTGTGGGTCTCCCACAGTATGTGCTAAAAAGGACATTTAAAAATTCCCATTCTCCGGCATCTCATTACGCTTCTGGCTGTGCTGCTAAGGTGATTAGAAGTGCTGCCCTCAAGCAGAGAGAATTATGTGAATATTAACATCAAATAATTCAGAAAGAAAGAAAAAAACAACACAGGCTGTTTATCAAACCCACCCCAGAAATGCTAGAGGCATTAGCTGAAATATTTACACAAAGTTGCTTTTTAACTGTTCAGCAAAAATACTTTTTTTTTTAGGTGTGAGATATGAAATCTTATTTTCCGCTTGATTTAGCATCAAGACAGTTGTTCATTTAATTGTTTATTATTTTCAGTTGGCTCATAATATTTAATTTTATTGTGTTTTATTTAAAGTAACATCATACAAAAAAAAATCTTTTCTCCATCAAAAAGAAAATGTTTCAAAATGTATGATTATTATTAAAAAAAATTTAAATGAATGTTCCTCTTGTGAATAAACCAACCTTTTTATCTATGGGAGTTTTTCCTATTAGCCAGTGAACAGTAGAGTCCCAGGACTCAGTAATACAAATCATGCACTTCCTGTTAGTTTTGCCGTAAATTTAAATGTTTTTTAGTTAAAGGGTAGGTGTACTGTAAAATTGGTTTCTGCTTAAAGGTACATGAATCCCCAAATTTTACTTTTGCAATGGAGAACTACCTGGCAGGAAAAAAAAGTGCTGCCATCTATTGCTCTTGCAAATGTATAATATTCTTGTAAAACTGCTGCCATATAGAGCTGCAGACAGATTAATGCTCCTCTTGAGCTTAGTGCTTTTCAACAAAGTATATCAAGACAATGAAGACATTTTTATAAAAGAAGTACATTGGAAAGTTGTTTAAAATTGCCACTGTGGAAGTCCAAAGGGCTGTGTTGTTTATCCCAAAAGGGTAGCTGCTCACACTATCAGCCTTGTTTCCAAACGACTTCCACAGTGGCGATCCGGCTCACCAGACGACACACAGCCGACTCCATCTACCTCATCTGACCCACCCACAGGTCTCCCGGGTGAGACCCCCAGCGTACTGACTGCTGGTCCTGAATGTCAGCCTGCCTGTATGCACCCAGTTGGTTCTAGGTGCCACTCGTCTTGTGAGTAGATTTTATTATAACTACTGTTTTCCAGTTTTCCAAACTGATTCACACTATGTTGGCGCCCCTTGTTTTTCTATCCTCCTAGATTTCCTGATTCATCACACCTTGGATTCAAGCGGAGCAAGCCATTTGTTTTGATCCTTTGAACTTTTGTTCTTTATATATCCTTTACATTGAATTTGGACTTTTTATCTCTGAACACTTATCACATATTGGACTTTTCAGTTTTTTGAGTTTAATCAAATTCAACTGTTCACATATTTTGTTGCAAGTCTTTAGTTCTTTGCAATATTCCAACTGATTTTTTGTTTAGGTATCACAATTGTTTCATGATTTTTTGCTTATGTATCACAATTGTTTCAAGTCTTACGGTTTGTAACAAGTCACACATTCTCCTTTGATTAACAAGATTTCACTCAATCATATACACATATACACCTCTACTCTCACATACTTATCTGTCACGGTTCAACTCACACGATACCAGAGGAATTTCATTCACATCAACACAATTTCTATCAACACTACAGCGCGTCCCCTTAGTTTTTTCTTATAGAAAATACTTCTATACTTTATTGCTTTTTGGTGTTTATTAGGGGACAGTTTCGCTCACTTTTTTTTTTTTTTAAGAATAGCCACCATTTTTACATTCACAAAATTTTTGTCTCAGGTTCACAAGTCACCTAGACACCTTTCTTTTTTACATTCATCTATTTATTTTATTCACATTGATTTTACATTCAGACTATCGAATAGACACTAAATTTCTAAAATGCAGTCTAAGGATGATAGAAACAAAAAACGGTCCAACTATATCCTACAAAGTAGTACTGTGACCATAGAAACATATTCTGATCCCAATATTCTTAAATCTATGAAAGATTTGTTCCATCTGCTTGAAGAGGAACTAATGAAAGAACACCGGCACTGGTGGGATCTTAAAACTCTAGAAAAATATTTAGAAATCAAACAGATTCCCAGAGGTTTGCGGATTTTAAAACATTGTTCTTTTAAAGAAGATAAGGACCTCCTAGAAAGTTGGTACAAAGCCCTAGATGAATGCTCATTTAGTCTAATTAAAATCTTAATAGATCATAGAAAAAAACTCACTGATGAGTGTAGTCACAACATAGAAAAAATTCAGAAAGACTTACAGGTACATGCCAATAATCCAGAATATTCAAATACTTTAAAAGAAATCAATGACCGCACTGATAAATACCAAGATGAGATTGTTTCAAACAAAAGCAAAAAACTACACAGGGACCAATTAGATTATAACAATGATCAAGTATATACTTTCAATAGAATAGAGAAAGACAAGTATATACCTCCATCTAAAGATAACAGTAGGGGACATCAGAACTCTTATGTTCCTAGAAAAACAGAAGGTCAGAACTGGACTACAGTCCAAAACAAAAGTTATCAAAGAGAACATTTTAGAAATCAGAGTAACACACATCATACAAATGGAAATTATAGATATGATCAACATGGCAATTACAGACCAAATAACGCAGCAAATCAGAGCAATTATGGACCAAGAATCCACCAATCAAACACAAACAAACATACATCATATCATCACCATGGGACCTATCAAAGTCAATTCCATGGGAATAAGAATAACACCTACAAACCACGTTATAACTCTCCATACCAAGGCCCTATGCCCTATTCACATCCAAACACACACAAAAATACCTTCAATCAGGGCTCAAAAGATGAGTATTTACAACAGAATCATAGAACACTTTTAGAAAGACCACATGACCAGACACCAAAATCAAACATTTCTTTCGAACATCAGAATAGATTTGGCATTTTAGCATCGATTTCTGATGGAGAAAATATGCCCAGCACTTCACATGAATACTCTTCATCTTTTTTAGAGAACGGCCACAACCAAAACAGATTATTTTTTCCGCACACCAATTTAGAAAATCAAAGAAAAAGACCATTCCCTTTAGACCAAGAGGTGCAAGAGGAAGGGGTCTTTCAGCCCAAAAAGAGAAACTTTCCAAATTAGAACATGGTATATTTAATTTGTCATCACATACTTTAACCACCAATGAAAAAAAAGAGTCCTTCACAAGGGTCTCTCCTATTGTCCACCCAATCCCCACAACTTATATCATCTGTTTGTTGATGTCAACAAATTTACAAGAAAATTATCTTTGCAAAAATTTTTTGCACAGAAAAAACTCAAACAACAAAAACATACACACACGGATAATACACAGCCTATTTTATTGAACAGTATGAACCCCAACAGAAATATGCAAGTGATATATTCAGAAACAGAGGGCCTAACTACTCATCTGTTTGAAGATTACATCCACACAGACATAAAGGTTAAATCCCAATTTATACCATCACTATCAACTAATCATTATATTGAACTATTTCAAAGATCAGTCATTGAAGATCTAGAGAAATTATCCAAAAATCAAAAGAAACAATACTATTTTCATAAAAGTGAACAAATAGCTTTACATACTTTGGCCAATAACAGAAATTTGATAATCAGGGATGCCGACAAGGGCGGTGGTATTGTCTTACAAGACATTGGTGACTATTTAAAAGAGGCAAAGAACATTTTAACAGATACAAACTATTACAGAGAAATCATGTTCAATCCCACTAATACCTTTATAAAGGGATATAATGATCTGATACAGAAAGGAATTGCAACAGGCATTTTGAACAAAGAAGAAAAAGAATTTCTAAAAGTAACCAATCCTAGTGTAGCACACTATTATCACCTGCCCAAAATACATAAAAACCAAGCTAATCCACCTGGGCGCCCTATTATAGCAGGTATAGGCAATCTCACCTATAAACTATCTTTTTATATAGACCAATTTCTACAAAAATATGTGGTCAATTTACCTTCTTATATCAAAGACAGTACTCACCTTTTATACCAACTCAGAAATGTTTGCAATAACAATAACCTAATATGGATCACTTGTGATGTTGGTTCCCTCTATTCCAATATTTGTCACAACATGGGAATCAATGCGATTTCAGTTTTCCTAGAGAAAGATCTATACATGCCAGATCTTCAAAAGGAATTCATTTTGGAAGGGATAGAGTATATACTCAAACATAATTATTTTATCTTTCAGGACAAATTTTTTCTGCAAGTCAAGGGTACGGCCATGGGTACCAGGTTCGCCCCAAGTTTTGCCAATCTCTTTATGGGAATTTTTGAAGATCAATACATTTACTCTGCAAACTTTTGTGCGAACCTGGTATTCTATGGCCGTTACATTGACGATCTCATTTTTATTTTAAAAGGGGATATTGCTCTAGCCAATTCAATAGTAGAACATTTAAATAACAACCATATGGGTCTTACTTTCACAGCTAATATCCAAAATTCCTCAATAGAATACTTGGATTTATTGTTGAGCTGGGGTAGTACAGGGAATGTTGTCTCCAAAACCTTTTTCAAAAAGGTGGATAGCAACAGTTACCTTGATTATTCCAGTAACCACCACATTGGGTGGAAAAGAAATATCCCTTTTAGTCAATTCCAAAGAATTCGTCGGAATTGTTCAGAGTTAGATACCTTTGACTCACAAAGCATGATTTTGTATCAACGTTTTTTGGACAAAGATTACCCAGCTGATTTACTTGATCGATGTTTAAAAAAAGCACGAGACTTGGATAGAGATCTCTTTTTTGAAAAGTTTGAAAATAACACAACCAATTCAAACAAAACAATTAATAGGGATGCCAATAGTGAACCTCTCTTTATAACACAATACAACAGCAATCATAAAAAAAATTGCAATATACTCAACAAACATTGGAACATTATTCAAAAGGATCCTTTTTTAAAAAATATAGTTAAGGAGAGACCTAAAATTGTTTACAGACGGGCACCAACCCTTAGGAACAAACTAGCACCTAGCAAAAGGGTAAAACACAGCCAATCATCTATAAGTAATTTGAAAAAAACACAGAGTTTTTTGAGATTATATGGTTCATATAAATGTGGCAAAAGAGGATGTAATATGTGTAAATTTATATGTTCTCAAAAAACATTTAAATCTAACACTACTGGTTTGTCTTATCAGATATCACATCGCCTCAATTGCGAATCTAAGTATATTATATATCTTTTAAATTGTGTTTGTGGGGTCCAATACATTGGGCGTACCATTAGGAACGTACGCACCCGAACGGAATTGTAAAAACTGTAAAAAAAGTAAGATTAATCACAGTGTTCCAAATCACTGTGAAACAATACATGATGGTAGAGCAGATATCTTTAAAATAATTCCGATAGACCATGTACCTCCATCCACTGATTATGATCGTCTAATTAAACTTAGACAATTAGAAACTTACTGGATACATAAACTTAAAACTTTGTATCCACTGGGTTTGAATGCCAATGTTGATTTGGCTGCTTTCATATAAGTCCGTCCTTTGCAGAGATCACATTACATACTACATTCAGTTTACAACAACAGATTTCCAACGATATTTTTCATACATTCATTATTACGACATTTTCTCAGATACATACATCATATTTAGATCTCATATACATATCCAGTTTACATCAATAGATTCTCTACAACATTTTCTAATACATTTATTAATCAAGACATCACCATCAGAGATACACACAAACACTAAGAATCAATGAGTTGAACCACTCCTATTAGTGTACAGCATTTTTAATGTTATATCGATTAGTTGAGAGTCAACCACACTAAGATTCCTATATACTTTGCTATTTCCAGATAGCTCATCGGACTAAACATAGGTTCCTTACATATATAGACATGGGTTCGTATCCCACCCAAAATATTTGAAACAATTTATTATCAATATGAGTTTAGAAAAAGAATATCATGAGCAGTATCACTAGAACCTTCACAGCTAGCATTTAGTAAAAATATATGCTTTAAACGAAAGATCTTTTTATATATATACACTTTTATAGCAGTATATCATTAGATTTTTTAATATATACAATTTTCTAATATTTCTCAATAAGTTTTTTCCATGAACCATTTTTTACCATTTTTACATCACTTTTTTACCAGTATTACAACAGCTAGCATATAGCGTATTTATATCTCTCCAAACAAGGATTGCTATATTCTTTCATTTAATCATCATCCAACACCCTCAACATTTACATAGATATTTAATTTATATTTGGGACTGCTAGTTTGAGATAGCGTTCCTTAAATCATTATCTAGATACATAAAAGACCATTTTTCTTGTTCTATCTAGAATCTATCGACCATAACCATCTTATTTTTGTTTTCTAGAATATAAGATATGAGGGCTCTTTACAAGAACAATGTTTTCTGCAAACTCATATTTCTAATACATCCATATTATCTACTATTGTTTGGTATATTACGAGTGATATCAATCTCATTTGTTGTCATATCTGAATAGCTCTTTTAGATCAGTAAAAGCCTAGCATACACAAGGTCAAGGGTTCGAGTCCAACCCAGAGGAAAACATATATATATTTTTTCTAGTTTATATATATTCTTTATTGATTATATACAGATTTGTTTTGCACACTAAACAATAGTCACCATTGGGATCTTATTTTCATATAACCCAATAGTCTTTTGAGGTGACAACATGTTTATCTATAGGATAGGATACATACACAGGTTTAGCTTTTTTTTTTTTTTCAGAAACACTTTCACAGGTGTTACTCATCAATGCAAATACATGCTGTTTTTATGTTTGTTCTTTTTGTTTTTTGTTTTTTCATGATATGAATATATTATCTGATTGCTGCTCAAACACAATTTTGATACATGTTCCATTTTTTATTGTATTTTTGTTTTTTAACATTTTATTGTCAATTCTTTGGAGATGACCTCCACATTTTGATTCCGGGTCACTGTCAGGTATAAATGGTAGCCTGTTGAACACCTTTGTATATGCCTGAGGAAACGGTCCTTTACGGACTGAGAAACGCGTAGCAATTAAATACTTGTTTTTAGACAGACCCGGTTTTCTGTGCCTTTTTAACATTACCACAGTTTGCAGTGGTTATACCCAGTTTGGTTTTAATCCCTTTGTTCCATACACTGATATTGTAAACTCGTTTGGAAACAAGGCTGATCGTGTGAGCAGCTACCCTTTTGGGATAAACAACACCCTTTTGGGATAAACAACAAAGCCCTTTGGACTTCCACAGTGGCGATCCGGCTCACCAGACGACACACAGCCGACTCCATCTACCTCATCTGACCCACCCACAGGTCTCCCGGGTGAGACCCCCAGCGTACTGACTGCTGGTCCTGAATGTCAGCCGGCCTGTATGCACCCAGTTGGTTCTAGGTGCCACTCGTCTTGTGAGTAGATTTTATTATAACTACTGTTTTCCAGTTTTCCAAACTGATTCACACTATGTTGGCGCCCCTTGTTTTTCTATCCTCCTAGATTTCCTGATTCATCACACCTTGGATTCAAGCGGAGCAAGCCATTTGTTTTGATCCTTTGAACCTTTGTTCTTTATATATCCTTTACATTGAATTTGGACTTTTTATCTCTGAACACTTATCACATATTGGACTTTTCAGTTTTTTGAGTTTAATCAAATTCAACTGTTCACATATTTTGTTGCAAGTCTTTAGTTCTTTGCAGTATTCCAACTGATTTTTTGTTTAGGTATCACAATTGTTTCATGATTTTTTGCTTATGTATCACAATTGTTTCAAGTCTTACGGTTTGTAACAAGTCACACATTCTCCTTTGATTAACAAGATTTCACTCAATCATATACACATATACACCTCTACTCTCACATACTTATCTGTCACGGTTCAACTCACACGATACCAGAGGAATTTCATTCACATCAACACAATTTCTATCAACACTACAGCACGTCCCCTTAGTTTTTTCTTATAGAAAATACTTCTATAGTTGTTTAAAATTGCATGCTCAATCTGATTCATGATAGAAAAATGTTCATGTTTCTTTAATGCATCTCTAATGACTTGTTATATCAACTGTAGAGTTTAACATGTACGGTGAATAACTTCTTTATGTTTAATTTTGAAAGAACTATTTTTACTAATCGAAACCACAACCCATTCTAGTGGGCTGAGCTTGTAGGGAGAGCTGACCTCATTATCCTATCTCTCTTTACACACACAGCGTTCTTTATCTTATCTCTCACTGTAAACACAAAGCCCAATACTTAGAAAGAGCCATTGAAAAATGATCATTATAGTACCTCTCTCTCTCACCCACTACCCCACTGGGAGTGTGATTTTATCTGCTGCTTCTTGTTTACATATCTCTTCTATTCACAGTATTGCAGTACTGAAATGTTCTAGTAGGTGGTGATTTCAACAGGCTAAAGCTGCAACAAGCAGCAGTTCATTTAATTTTATCCAAAAAAGTTTATATACTATATGTAATACACTGTACAGTACACAATCAAACACTTAATTCACTTGTTTTGCAAGTATCTTTATTAAAGGGATATGAAACCTAAAAGTTGTCTTTTTTGATTCAGACAATTCTTGTCTTATTCCCATGTCATTCTTTATTGAAGAGATGCCTAGTTAAGTGTCTGGCGCACTACATAGCAGAAAATAGTTCTGCCATCTAGTGCTCTTGTAAATGTATAATGTTCTTGAAAAACTAATGACATATCGTGCTACAGCCATGAGCACGCTGCTAAGCGTATGTCCCTGCTTGTCAACAAAAGATAAAAGAAACAAGAGTAATGATTATGTGCTGGATAAAAAGCTAATAGACTAAAAAAAAAAGAGGGTCCTCTATTCCCCCAAGTAACTAATCTAGATCTTAGAAAAAAGTCTATAGCGCAATATACACAATATGTCTGATAATATAATAAAATGTAATATATATATATATATATATATATATACACATATACACACACACATATATATATATATATATATATATATATATATATATATATATATCTATACACACACACACATATACAGGTAGCCCTCAGTTTACGCCGGTGTTAGGTTCCAGAAGAAATGGTTGTAAATCGAAACCGTTGTAAATTGAAACCCAGTTTATAATGTAAGTCAATGGGAAGTGAGGGAATTAGGGTCCAGGCCCCTCTCAAAATTGTCATAAGTAACACCTAATACATTATTTTTAAAGCTTTGAAATGAAACTTTAAATGCTAAACAGCATTATAAACCTAATAAAATAATCACACAACACCTAATATATAATTAAACTAAGTTAAATGAACAAAAACATTTGCTAAACAGCATTATAAACCTAATAAAATAATCACACAACACAGACTTCACTTGCATTTTTCTGCAAACAGTTCTTTCTATGCATTCCAATCTGGACTGATTTATAGACAGGAAGATCTTGTTCCTTTGAAATCTGCTCAATAGCTCAGGTCTGGTTAAACTAATTAATTTCAGCTTGCTTGGCTTTGCTGCAACACAAGCGGACAGCTCCAGCTACTGGCTATTTTAATCAATGCACTGCTTCTCAATGCTTTTCAATAGCAGTCACATGACTGGAAAAAAAGGTTGTTATTCTGAAACGGTGCAAATTGAACCGTTGTAAACCGAGGGCCACCTGTATATATATATATATATATATATATATATATATAAACACAATAAAAACATTGATTGAGATTACATAAAATCACATCAGATATATAGAAGAAAGTCCGGGGGTAAAAAAATATCTATATGAATCCACTTTCTGAAAAATGTGGACAAGTGAATCACACTTGGTGAATGATGTGCTAAAAGAGAAAAGAGACAGCGATCTTTTATATGAAAGCTAGAACCAGGACAATAATGTGCATATATTTACACCGGTGAGTTCTCTGTGTCTGTATTTGAGGTTTTGGGAATCTTAGTAGGTATCTATGTATCAACCCTTCTAGGTGTGTCTGGTCCTGGCAGATTTGAATTTCCGTACCGGCATCCACGGATTTACACAAAAATACTTTCTGCGGTTCCAGCTCTGGGTATGGTCACATAGTTTAACAAACAACGGATCCTCTTAAGCGTCAGGTTTTTGAGCAATGCGTTTCCACTGACTTGCAGTCTTTGTCAATTTTTTGGTTTTAAACATTTGTTTTAATGAATTGTAGATTTTATTAAATGGATATTTTACAGGATATGTTTAAAAGGGACAGTCTAGTCCGAAATAAACTTTTATGATTCAGATAGGGCATGTAATTTTAATCAACTTTCCAATTTGCTTTTATCACCAATTTTGATTTGTTAGGAGCAAAATTGGTTCATATGCTAATTTCTTAGACCTTGACCTTGAATTTCGCCTCTTATCTAAATGCATTTTGACAGTTTTTCACCACTAGAGGGTGTTAGTTTATGTGTGTCATATAGATAACACTGTGCTCACGCACGTGGAGTTACTTAGGAGTTAGCACGGATTGGCTAAAATGCAAGTCAGTCAAAAGAACTGAAATAAGGGGGCAGTTTGCAGAGGCTTAGATACAAGGTAATAACAGCAGGTAAAAGTATATTAATATAACATTGTTGGTAATGCAAAACTGGGAAATGGGTAATAAAGGTATTATCTATCTTTTAAAATAATAAATATTCTGGTGTAGACTGTCTCTTTAAGGTAAGAATAATTGCACCAGTGGCAAATGATATTGATGTTTTATTATTTAGTGTCATCCAGACCTATTATATTAATGTAGGAATAATTGTACCAGTGGCCAATGTAATATATGTATTTTTATTTTAATGTTATCAAGATCTGTAATATAATCTGACCAATAGAGGGCCTTTACATGCTATATAATCTAGTAGACAAATACATACACTATATTCCCTTGAAAAAGCAGCCAGTAGCAGCAGGGAAATGCGTTGGGGCGGACTGTGTGTATTGAGGAAAAGAGGCGGATCACTTCACGATTTTTGGCGGGTGGTGACATCACATGCCAACACAGACGATCACAGACTGAGTGGCTACAGCACGATCCTCATTACTAAAGTACAGTGTACATTTGTTTTCAAGGCTTTTAGATTGTAGATTGATATGTTATATTAAACAGTGTTTTAATTATTTTTTTTTTTTACACTATTGTGGGACTTTGTCCCTTCGCGCTTTAGTGTTGTGAAAAAATACTCTGGCTGTGGAACAAGCAGCTTTGTTGGATGAGCGGCATAGAAAGCCCTTTGTGGTCACGTCTTGCTCACTGGAGAATTTCCCATTTGATTCCCTGCAGGGGAGAACTATTGATTTGCAACTTTGTTTCACCAACATTCTGAAGTAAGACTGTTTTAAAAAAAAAAAAATTATTAGACTATAGAGCTCTCTTTGTATTCCATAGAGTAACTTAACTTTTACACTTTATCTTCCTCCTAAATAGATATTACAGATCTGCATAACAGTGAAATGCCACCTTGTCAATTTCAGATTTCCCCCTGCACCCTTAGGGAGACTTTCCCTGGGGTCATAATACAAATACATACAAAAAGAGAAGCAATTGGCCAGGAAAGACCAACTCAGTGGCTTGTTCTATGGCCGGTTATCACCTGGGAGTAGCTTCGCTTAGCCTAATTGTGCTTTTCACAGAGAAAAACTTACCTGAAGTATATCAGTCTGATCCCACCTAACAAGGTCAGTCCAGTCCTCCGAACAAGGAAAATGGCAACCCTGATGATTGTTTCCACTTCCTTTGGGACTCGTCAGTGCGGTGCAGCCATATCCCTCTAGGCGCAAATTATCTTCAAGGTCTGCTGAATTGACAGACACCACATGTGCTGTCCTCATGATCCCTGCACACCCCACCCTTGAGGCCTTAGGCTACGGCCTCTCTATAAGACCTCAAACCCCCCAATCCAGGTAGAGTAGTCCCTGCTAGACTTAAGTTTCTTATAAGTGAACATTGAACCAGACATCCCTACTACCATTCATCATCTTACTCACATACAGAGTACATTACTTCAGTGTTAAGTATCACTTTATTTGCTCTGGGAAGAATCAAGGTGGTGATAGACAGCGGGGAGGTGGAATACTGAGTAGAGCCTTTAGGGGACTAATTTCCTGCAGAGTGAAAATATATATTACAGATCTTCATAACAGTGAAATGCCACCTTGTCAATTTCAGATTTCCCCCTAAACCCTTAGGGAGACTTTCCCTGGGGTCATAACACAAATACATACAAAAAGAGAAGCAATTGGCCAGGAACAACCAGCTCAGTGGCTTGTTCTATGGCTGGTTACCACCTGGGAGTAGCTTCCTTTAGCCCAATTGTGCTTTTCACAAAGGAGAACTTACCTGAAGTATATTAGTCTGATCCCACCTAACAAGGTCAGTCCAGTCTTCCAAACAAGGGAAATGGCAACCCTGACAATTGTTTCCACTTCCTTTGGGACTCGTCAGTGCGGTGCAGCCATATCCCTCTAGGCACAAATTATCTTCAAGGTCTGCTGAATTGACAGACACCACATGTGCTGTCCTCATGATCCCTGCACACCGCACCCTTGAGGCCTTAGGCGACTGTCTCTCTATAAGACCTCAACAAACCCTCCAATCCAGGTAGAGTAGTCCCTGCTAGACTGTTAAGTTTCTTATAAGTGAACATTAAACCAGACATACCTACATCCATACATCATCTTACTCACATACAGAGTACATTACTACAGTGTTTAAGTATCACTTTATTTGATCTGGGAAGAATCAAGGTGATGATAGACAGCTGGGAAGTGGAATACTGAGTAGAGTCTTTAGGGGCCTAATTTCCTGCAGAGTGAAAAGAGGCTGGCAATCAAGTCTGTTTTGATCCAGCTAAGCCAGATGATTATGCAGCAGTAGATTTTTTTGGACTAGCTGGAGAACACAGACCTGCAGGTGTCCGAAATTATTTATTTTCCAAGTCCACAAAACTATTATCTTTTGCTTGGATTAAAGGGGTATGAAACCAACATTTTTCTTTCATGATTCAAATAGAACATGCAATGTTAAATAACTTTCTAATTTACTTCTATCATACATTTTTCTTAATTCTCTTGTCCTCTTTTTTGAAAAGCAGGGACTTATGCTTATTTGCCGGCTCATTTCTGGAGCCCTATATGGCAGCAGTTTTGCAAAAATGTTATCCATTTGCAAGAGCCCTAGACTGTCATATAGTGCTCGGGATGCCTACCTAGGTATATCTTCAACACAGAATATCATGAGAACAAAGCAAATTTGATAGAAGTAAATTGGAAACTTTTTTTTTAAAATGGTATGCTCTGTCTGAATCACAAAATACATTTGAGTTACATATCCCTTTAATTAAAGGGATACTGAACCCACATGTTTCTTTTGTGATTCAGATAGATCATGAAATTTTAAGCAACTTTCTAATTTACTCCTATTATCAAATGTTCTTTATTCTCTTGGTATCTTTATTTGAAATGCAAGAATGTAAGTTTAGATGCCGGCCCATTTTTGGTGAACAACCTAGGTTGTCCTTGCTGATTGGTGGATAAATGTATCCTCCAATCAAAAACTGCTGTCCAGAGTACTGAACGAAGAAAAAAAGCTTAGATGCCTTCTTTTTCATATAAAGATAGCAAGAGAATGAAGAAAAATTGATAATAGGAGTAAATTAGAAAGTTGCTTAAAATTGCATGCTCTATCTGAATAACAAAAGAAAATGTTTGGGTTCAGTGTCCCTTTAAGCTCTCAAGAGCAGCTTTCCAGTATTTATTTCCCCCCCCCCCCTTCAACCCTTCAGCAGTAAGTATTTAAAAAGAAATAATCTTCTTGTCTCTTGAGTTTATGAAAATTATAACCCGGAAAAAAAGGTTTACAAGGAATAGTTTTCAGTTCACCTCCTTCCAACCTAAGCCTAACCTTTGGAAAAACACATTTACCAAAAGGAACCTCCCAAATTTGACCAGATCCTTTCAAAATATGCACAAAATTAAATGACAAAATAAATTAATGATAAAAACAACTCTGGGTTTACCACACCTAACCCTCCTTTTCAGGAAATTATTTTTTTTTAAGAATATTGAGTCAATTTCTTCAGAGAAGCTGAAAAAAATGACTATAACGTGATGCAACTATATTCTAAAGAGGAAGAAAAACACTTAAATAAATAAAAATTGGAAGCAAAACAATAATTTGCACCATTTTTTCGAGAGACATTTTGCTTGACTTTCATCTATTAACTTACTCAGCACACTCACTTTAAAGGGACAGACAAGTACCAAAAAAACCTTTAATGATTAAAATAGGGCGTGTAATTTTAAACAACTTTCCAATTTACTTTTATTACCAATTTTGCTTTGTTCTCTTGGTATTCTTAGTTAAAACCTAGGAGGTTCATATGCTAATTTCTTAGACCTTGAAGCCCGCCTCTAATTCAAATACATTTTGACAGTTTTTCACCACCAGAGGGCATTAGTTCATGTGTTTCCTATAGATAACATTGAGCTCATGCATGTGAATTTACCGAGGAGTGAGCACTGATTGGCTAAAATGCAAGTCTGTCAAAAAAACTGAAATAAGGGGGCAGTTTGCAGATATTTAGATACAATTTAATTACAGAGGTAAAACATATATTATTATAAATGTGTTGGTTATGCAAAACTGGGGAATGGGTAATTAAGGGATTATCTATCTTTTAAAACAACAGCAATTCTGGTGTTGACTGTCCCTTTAAGTTTCTTCTCCCAGTTAACTTGGACTGTACATTTAAAAGTAATAACAATTATATTTAAAGGAACAGTCAAGTTAAAGCGTTCATGATTCAGATAGGGCATGCAATTTTAAACCACTTTCCTATGTAGTTTTGTCATCAAATTTGTTTTGTTCTCTTGTCATTCTTTGTTGAAAGCTAAACCTAGGTAGTCTTGTATGCTAATTTCTAAGCCCTTTAACGACTGTCTCTTATCTCAGTGCACGTTGACAGTTTTTCCCTGCTAAGCAGCGCAAGTTCATGTGTGCCATATTGATAACAGTATGCTGACTCCCGGAGTGGTGGAGGGAATTTGGATTCTAAAGAACCTACCAAAGCATTTTACATGTGTTTTATGTTCCAAAGATTTTGATGTTCTAGCAAAAATTGCAAAATTCTTAAAAATACATTTACATTCAGATTGAGATGAAACAAATACAGTGATATTATCAGCATAAGCAATATGCCCCATCTTCTCAACATTTGCTATATTATAGTGATCCAGAATGCAACACCAAAAAGGTCAATTAAAAAAATATATATAAAAACACCCATAATTTACACTTGCTCTAATCTTAAAAGACTCACATTCACCAGGGGCACACCTATAGCCTTAAAATACATTAGCTCCAACTAAAAAATGAATTAAAAAAAAACAAAAAAAACATATTTTCCTAAAACAGGATAACAATAATTGTGATCAACTTTATCAAATTATTTTCCTCGGTCAAGACCTAGAGGGAAAGTCTACACCAGATTTTTTATTATTTAAAAAGAGAGATGATCCCTTTTTTACCCATTCCCCAGTTTTTCACAACCAACACAGTTATATTAAAGGGACAGTCAACACCAGAATTTTTATTGTTTAAAAAGAGAGATAATCCCTTTATTACAAATTCCCCAGTTTTGCATAACCAACACAGTTTTAATTATACACGTTTTACCTTTGCAATTACCTCGTATCTAAGCCTCAGCAGACTGCCCCCTTATATCAGTTCTTTTGACAGACTTGCAGAGCTGTCTCCATTGTAAATTCACATGCATGAGCTCAATGTTATCTATATGAAATGTGAACTAATGCCCTCTAGTGGTGAAAAACTATCATAATGCATTTAGATTAGAGGCGGCCTTCAAGGTCTAAGAAATTAGCATATGAACCTCCTAGGTTTAGCTTTCAAACTAAGAATACCAAGAGAACAAAGCAAAATTGGTGATAAAAGTAAATTGGAAAGTTGTTTAAAATGACATGCCCTATTTGAAACATGAAAGTTTATTTCCGACTAGACTGTCCCTTTAAACATATCCTGTAAAATATCCATTTTCTGAAGTGAATTTGTAATAGTCCTGCAAGAAATAGCACAATATTGTTGGGGACTAATTATCTACTCTACTAGATAATTACACAAACCAAATGACAAAATAATCAACATTCAGGAGTGCTATGGGATGCCAATTCCTAATATCAGTACAATTTCCTTTCTTATAAATCAATGTCAACAGGGAATTTATTTTGGGAATAACAAAATTTAGCTCCCCTCTAGAACTTCATTATAAACCTTTGTAAGGATTGAACATAACACATTAGTAGCCTTTTTTTAAAAAACAAACAAAACAAAAAAAACACCAGAACCTGGGGATTCATTGTTATTGAAAGAAGCAATAACGAAGATTACTTCAGACTGGTTAATGGGAACAAAGCTTTAAACAATACAAAATGTTTATAAAACACAACCAAGGATGAATGATGAACAGCTGTCAACCCTGAAAGTTGGTCAATGGGAACAGTAAGCCACTTCTGTCCATCTGACTCTCATTGAGGTATAATGACTAGACACATGCTTTTCTTTCGTTCCGAATCAAAATTCGGCCAAATTCGCCAAATTTGGAGATTAGAATCGATTCGAATTTCTGAATTACCCTAGCAACGAAACTAATAAATCCGAATTAGAAACAAACAGTAAAACAAAATAATGTCCAAAACAATACTTGTCTGCCCACCCTGACAACCTAAAACATGTATTCAGATGGGTTAGAAGTGGTGCAGATGGAAACGAACTGCAATAGTTAACTATGAAAGTTGCAATTGTGCAATCCCCTTTTAAAACCCGATTTAAAAAAAAACCCAGTACTGATAGTGACAATCACGTCAAGGCGATTTTACTTTAATATTTGATTGTAAATAACAAATCACACTATTTGTAGATGTTATTGTTCTGAAGTGACTTTTCCTGCATATCCCCTCAGGTGTACCTCTCCAGTAGGGATGAATGCAGCTGTAATAAATCAATACCTCTACAATGTGTCTTGTGGCCATTTCTGAGTGTTTTACATATGTGCAAGGTAATAGACTGCTTGCAGATAGCCGTGAAATAGTGTTAAACATGTCTAAAATGCCCTTTGAAGGACTTATGAAGTGCCTAGAAGCTTAGCTGTCAAATTAGAACAGTCAAAACTGGGCTCTAAAAGTGACTCAAAAATGGACTATAGGGGGCGGAGCTTGGCCAAGCAGGGAAATGGCCACAAAATAGCATAGCTCCGAAGCTTCAATCCTCCCTTTGGGGTATTAATGTAATTTTACCGACCTAACTTAGTTTAAAAGAACCTTGCAGCAGTTGATAGAGCAGGAGGACTTCATATGTTAGCTGACGGCTTTGCTTACTCTATCTAAGTAAGGAGCCCAGTTCCGGAGCAGCACAGGCCACAGTGAGACCGGCTAGAGTCGGAGCGGCAGCCGTCATAGCAAGAGACAGCATCACACAGCTAACCGCTCACCTCACCCTACAGCAACCTACGCATTAAGCACTGAGTAAGTGAGTACAGGCTTTTACCATATTAAAGTCCCGGGGCTATTACACGTGGGTTGTCGGCTCGGTTCGCAACCCTATATAACAGCAGTGTGTGCGTGAGGCGGGTGGAGGTAGAAGGCAAAACGGGGGCAAAAATTTCAACAAAAAGGATTTAACCCATAACATTTGCCGGTGACTGATTTACTGTAACCGCAGCATCACAACAATAGACCGGTAGAGACTACTGGGCAGAGATAGGTGCCTGAGGATTATTAATCACGTACTGAGCCACACTGTTCCTATCATAGCTCGTGGCTACTTGCCTGGCATAAGAACTGAGCTGATCCTAACCATTACCAGCTTGCTGTGACTAAATAGTAAAAAAACCAAAAAAAAACAGAAAGAGTTTTACCAGGGTGATCCTTGCTCCTTTTTCAATTTACCTCAGGCGTGGCCTCATAATCCCTGTTTCTCCTTTGCTATACTAACAGCCCTACTCTCTGTAATGCCCTGCAAAAAAAGTATTAAGATGGATAAGCCCCAGAAGACAGCCACTTTAAATCAATACTTGAAAGCAGTGGATTCACAACCAGAACCTTTACCAACACCAAACAAAGGTCACTTATCTGTGCAATCACATGAATCCAACATGGATGAAGATTCCCCTCTCACCAAGAATGACCTTAAATCTCTATCATCTAAAGAAGATATTAAAGAAGTCCTAAAAGAGGTCAGAGGTCTGTTCATCGAACTGCGCAAGTACATCACACAGGTTAAGCACAGAGTGGCTAAATTAGAAGGAACACAATTAACTATGTGCGACGAGATGCAGCAAAACTCCAAACAGCTTCACAACCAAGAGGAGACAATAGGGCTCCTATTAGACAAAGTCGAGGACCTCGACAATCGGAACAGGAGGAATAACCTTCAAATTAGAGGCATTCCGGAGTCTATCAGCCCAACGGCCTTGCAGGGCTGCCTGCAGGACCTGTTCAGATCTATCAATGGAACCCCAACAGCGCCAGAAGTGATACTTGAAAGGGCCCACCGGGCTTTGAGGCCTAAACCGTCTGCAAAGGCCCCTCCGAGGGAAGTGATAGTTCGATTCCTGAACTTTTTGGGTAAGGAGGAGGTGTTGAGGAATGCAAGAGCCAAATCTCCCCTAACTCACGCAGGGGTCCCTATACAAATTTTTTCAGACATTATTCCCACCACTCTTCAAAAGAGATGAGACCTACGTTTCATTACAGACTCTCTCCGCTCAGCTGGGATTCAATATCGCTGGGGTTTCCCAGTAAGCATCATCACCTCAAAAAATGGAGAGTCTGTGGTGTACCGCACACCTGAAGATCTTTATAAAATTAATGAAAAATGGGGATTAAAAATCACTCCCCCGGATTCGGACACTGACTCCATGGGCCCCCCTCAACAAATTCATGGAGAGGTTGTTCAACACTGTTCCCATCCACCTGAATGAGGTATTGTATATATATTTAAGGACTGAGAGTCAGTGATTCTGCCACATTGGGGCTGCACTTGGACGCGTCCCTTTCTTATAAACTTTGTTTGTATTAAGGCTAAAGTTGTATGTTATGCTACTGTTGGTTTGTTCTTAATATTATATTGTTATTTGTCTGATCTCATAAGATTATAATGACGAGAATATAAGTTACTAGATGGGTGTCTCCTACGCGTTATGCTTTGACATAAAATATCCACAGCTAGAGATAATTGCCTGAATGAGATCCCTGTATCCCTTCTGCTTACATATGTGTCACCAATTATCCTTATATGGCCCCGGGTCACCTTGCTGTGACCCGGGTTCTTCGCAATGTTCACAATGACAAGACAGCCCATCCATATAACTTTGGCCACACCACTAGATAATACATTTGTACTCAGCATTGGGTTCTCTGGGTCCCTTATTCTCATTATGTCACAAAAATATACCATGAATGATGTATGGCGCTGTGGAGAGTTCTACCCTCATTCTTGGTTGTAGTTTACTTTTATTTTGTATTATTACCAGTATACTTAACTGATTATTAACATGTCGTAAGTATTTTTATGACCATCAAAGTTCCATCTACATTATTAATAGATGCTTAATACCTGTCTGTGCTTTTGCTTATGTATATTACTGTGCAATGTTGTTCTGATAATAATCCAGGTTTCTATAACCCCTTAATTGGTCGAGAGATAGATTGGGACTGAACGTATATTTTATAACCCCACAGGGAGGAGGAGCTCTTTCCTCTCCTTGTATTCTCATTTCTCAGTTTTCTTTCTTCTGCTACTTAGCATTTCTTCACCTGTCCTCCTGTCCTTTTTTTTCTTTCCCTGTGCTCTTTGTGCACCATTTAGATAGTGTTTGACACATTCTCTCAAACATACTCTTGATCTTTGCCCTCTCTCTTAACTTCTTAACTTCTCTTTTCCCCCATTTTTTTTTCTCCACTTTACTTACCCCTATTCCCCTTACCATGCCTCCTAAACCAATCAAATTTGTATCCATCAACACCAAAGGATTGAACAGCCCTGTAAAAAGTAATATAATTTTGAAAGACCTTAAAAGAATAGGGGGTGATATTATATTGATCCAAGAATCTCACTTTAAGAAAGGCCAAGAACCAACATGGAATTACAGGGACTAACCCTTAGAATATTTTGCCTCTGGTCCGAGTAAGAAAAATGGAGTGGGGGTGCTTTTCAAGCACACCATCTCCTTTCAACTGATACAGGTGGACAGGGACCCGGAGGGCAGATTCATTATTTTACAGGGCTTACTGTTTGGTAGACACATTACTGTAGCCAATGCCTATTTTCCAAACAAACTGCAAGGAAACTTCATGAGAAAGTTTTCCAATCACATAATAGACAACAAGAGGGGCTCACTTATTATAGGAGGGGATTTCAACACGCCCTTAGATCCGACCATGGATACCTCAGTGGGGACTTCTAATATGCCGAAAAGAGACCTCAGTATAATCAATTCTACCCTGAGAGATATGGCTACACACAATGTGTGGCGTCTGGCGCACCCAAACAAGAGGGACTATACGTTCTTCTCCCATCCCCACCACATCTATTCACAAATAGATTATTTTTTCGCTGACCCCACACTCCTGTCCAATATCAAGTCGGCTGCGATTTTGCCTATTACTTGGTCCGACCATGCCTAGGTGGTGTGCACGGTGAAGTGGTCGGAGACCTCACCGGTCCAATTTCAATGGTGACTGGATGATCATCTATTGGATGATCCTCTGGTAAAATTAGAAATGGAGGCATCCATTACTGAATATTTTAGTATCAATGACCCTAAAGACACCTCAGTTTCAACAGTATGGGAAGCGCATAAATGCGTTATTAAAGGACTTCTAATCAAACATCAGGCCAGATGTAATAAACTACATAGGGAAAAATACAATCTCCTCCGAGTCCTCACGACTCTAACCAAGGCAGAACACTTACACAAGCAAAAACCGACTGACTCTGCCCTCATGGACTCACTGACCTTAGCACGTACCAACCTGAGAGACTTTTTACAGTTAGATTATCAAAAGCAGGCTCTTGCGCTAAAACAATATTATTACACACACGGGAACAAATCCGGCCGGCTTCTCACAAGGGCTCTGCGTCGCAAATGCTTAAAGTCCTACATTCATTCTATGCAAGACAAAATAGGTAACATTAAGTCGGACAGCGCAGCTATTGCGGAGATCTTCCGAACTTACTATGAATCCTTATACAATCTCCATCCCCCGACTGGCCCTGACAGACTGGACAGAACGGGTGTTGACGCCCTAGACCCACTCAGTTATCTAGCTAAATTAAACCTACCACAATTGGATGTCTTTGACTACACACCACTAGACAAACCCATTACAAATGAGGAACTTCTTCAAGCTATTAAAAACACTCCATCAGGGAAAAGCCCGGGCCCAGACAGCTTTGGGATTAAATACTACAAGATATTCACAGCACTTTTGACCCCCACTCTTATACAACTATTTAACAACATTGAAGAAACCGGAGGATTTTCGAGACAAATGTTGGAAGCCTATATCACGGTTCTGCCCAAGCCCGGGAAACCTCCTATAAAACCTGAGAACTTTAGGCCTATTTCCTTGTTAAATGTAGATATTAAGCTGTACGCCAAGATTTTGGTGGACAGACTTAACAAAGTCCTTACTAAATTGATTGCCCCTGACCAGGTGGGTTTTGTCCTGGGAAGGGAGGCAAAAGATAACACCCTTAGAATCCTACAGCTCACCTCCTATGCACGTAATAACAACATCCCTATGATTTTAGTCTCTACAGGTGCCGAAAAGGCTTTCGATGGGGTGAGCTGGGGGTTCGTTGGCTCGGTTCTGAGACAAATGAACATCAGCGAGGGCTTTATTTCTAGAGTGTTTGCCCTAAATTCCAACCCCACTGCCAGAATTAGGGTTAATGACATCCTGTCTGACTCATTCGTCATCACGAACGGAACGAGACAGGGGTGCCCCCTGTCCCCTATCCTCTTTGCCCTATCAATCGAAGCCTTGGCCCAAAAGATTAGGCTTAATCCCCAAATTTCAGGCATAGAAATTAAGAATACCGAATACAAATTAGCTTTATACGCCGATGACGTTATTTTCTCCCTGACTGACCCTTCCCAATCACTGACAGTTCTCCTGGACGAATTTAGAGACTATGGGGCCCTCTCCAACTTCCACCTTAACGTCTCTAAATCAGAAATTTTAAACATCAATCTGCCACGATAGACTATGACCTCCTTGGGGGCTTCCAACTCCCTTATAGTCCAGCCCTTCAAGATGAAATATCTCGGCATATATCTCACTGCAGATCATCAGGACTTATTCCAAACTAACTACCAGACCCTGAAAGGGACACTGTACCCAAATTTTTTCTTTTGTGATTCAGATAGAGCATGCAATTTTAAGCAACTTTCTAATGTACTCCTATTATCAAATTTTCTTCATTCTCTTGGTATGTTTATTTGAAAAGCAAAAATTTAAGTTTAGATGCCGGCCCATTTTTGGTGAACAACCTGGGTTGTCCTTGCTGATTGGACAGCACCAATAAACAAATGCTGTCCATGGTTCTGAACCACAAATTTACTGGCTCCTTAACTTAGATGCCTTCTTTTTCAAATAAAGATATCAAGAGAACGAAGAAAAAATGATAACAGAAGTAAATTAGAAAGTTGCTTAAAATTGCATGCTCTATCCGAATCATGAAAGAAAAAATTTGGGTTCAGTATCCCTTTAAGGTTAGCATTTCCAATGACCTGTCCAGTTGGAGTAACAAACAGATTTCTTGGATTGGTAGAACGCAGGTTGTTAAGATGAATGACCTTCCGAGGATCCTTTACTTATTCCAGACCTTTCCCATACACCTCCCCAGACACTATATACCTAGCCTTCAAAGCATCATAGGACAATACATATGGCAAAAAACAAAACCCCGCATACCGAGATCCACTATGCATCTCCCTAGACTCAGAGGAGGCCTGGGAGTACCTAATGTCGAACTTTATAGGCAGGCCACAATCCTACAACATTTGATCGATTGGTGCCATAACTCACTAGATAAGACATGGGTCCAATTAGATAGAGCAATACTACACATAGACAATATGGGCTTACTGGCATGGATGCCACCAAAGGATAGACCTCTAAAGATTTCCTTATATCCTCTCTGGACAGAGTTCTTCGCAGTGTGGGATGGGATTTTGAAGACCTCCTCTCACATATCTTCACAATTCGCACCCATGACCCCTTATGGATCCAGCCTGGGGCTGCTTCCTGGTACTTTCTCTCAGGTATACAACCCTTCCCCACATATTAAATCAATGACGTTGGGCGACATGTTAGTTAGGTCTAAACTTCTGTCAAAAGAAGAAATAGAAGAGAGATGCGGGGGGCGCTTTACAACTTGGCTAGATTATACACGCCTGGCCCATTTAATACGATCACACAAAAATAGAAGCGATTTTGCTCGACCGCTCACGACTTTTGAATGCCTGTGTGTACAACAGACACAACCTAGACATACTATCTCAAAGATTTATTCCATTCTCACTACTAATGCAGGCGCGATGTACCCGTCATTTATACACAGATGGACAGCTGACTTTGACAGACAAATTGACTTCCAGGAATGGGACGGGGCCTTTAAGCATCTAAAGGAGGCTTCAGTCTCTTCAAGCATTACAGAAATGAACTACAAATTAATGGCCAGATGGTACTTAACTACCGCTAGAATTAGCCGGATATATGGAAGGGGAGGCGGGAGATGCTGGAGGGGATGTGGCGGGGAAGCTGATATGCTGCATATCTGGTGGTCCTGTGAGAGGTTGGGTTCTCTGTGGTCGGATGTGCTAACAGAAATAAATGAAAAACTAGGGTTACAGGTTCCAGATTATCCGGGAATCTTGGTCTTTCTGAACCTACCCAAGGTAAGGAGCAGACCTAAGTTGAATTAAGACCTATTATAAAAATGAGCAACACTTTACTTATACAGACTTACAAATTGGATTGTTCTATACCTCTGGGTTGGGAGCATTAACTCCCTATACTGTATTGATTGTGTAGGCCTTGGTATAACTGTTTTTGTTAAATTCATGTATATGTCAGAACTTGATGTAATAATGTGAAAACGTATTGTATACATTTGTTTGATGCTCAATAAATACCTTAAATATATAAAAAAAAATGGACTATGATTGCAGAGAACTTTTTTGGCCTCATAGGAGAAATAGGGCTTTTATCAAGGATCTGAAAACCCATTTGTGAATGCAGGAAAGAGCTGAAAATTGGCTATTGTGATTGCACCTGATTGAAAAGTAGCCCTTTGGCCTGAAAAGAGCTGAAAAAGTCATTCCCAATAGATTGTAATTGAGGCCTAAGGGTAGTATGGTAAAAATCCCCAGTTAATATAACACTTTTTAAAGTTTGAAGGTATGGTTGAACATTTGCGAAAAAGTTCCTTTCAAACATTGTTTGCTGTCCATGTATATTAATCAAAAGATGCTCATTATTACTTATTCATCCATCTTCCTGACAAACATATTTCTGCCTTTATATCCAAGACCTGATGACATGATACATTATAACCTTTAAACAATACTGCCACCCCCCCACTTTTATCTGTATTAAAGGACCAAAATGATAGACCCCATAGCTAGTCTTTCCTACAAGCAAGAACATCCTTATTAGTCAACCTAGCCTCTTGAAATAACAGCACTCTGGGTAAGTCTTTGAAATATATCAAAGACTCTTAACGAGCCCGTTGACACTTAATGCATTAACATTAAAGGGACACAAACCTCACATTTTTTCTTTCATGATTCAGAAAGAACAAACATTTTTAAACAACTGTCCGATTTAATTCTATTGTCAATTTTATTTCATTCTCTTGATATCCTTTGTTGACGGTGCAGTTGTGCACTACTGGGAGCTAGCTGAACAAAATTGGTAAGCCAATAACAAGAGGCAAATATGTGCAGCCTCCAATCAGCAGCTAGCTCCCACCTCCTGAGCCTACCTAGGTATACGTTTGAACAAAGGATAGCATGAAAGACAACATTTGGTTTCTTGTCCCTTTAAGAGAGCAAATGTTGACTACAAAGCTAGAGTTCAAAATTACAGGTGAGCGACCTCATCTTCTACAGCCTATTATATGCTTTATTAATTTAATTTGTATTTCCAATTCTTTCTCCGTTACCTCTATCCTTGCCTTGCATTAAGAATTGGACAAGCACTAAAAAAAACATTGTATGTTCTATCTGAATCATGAAGGAAAATGTTTAATTGTTGCCTTCCCCTAGCACTGGAGGTAGTTAGATGTTTGCAGAATGCAAATACATGATTGTCATATAGACTTATTAGCTTGAGATTTCTTACCCTTTACAACAGATGAACAGCTCTTAATTGAAGAGGTATTAAAGGTAAAACAGCTCCTGATCCTATATCACAGTCCATCTCTTGATTTCCAGTAAATTGGGGATTCATCCTACTGGAATCCTTCTGTGAAGACACGGGTGTTTCCAACGGAGATTCTTGAGAATTATCCAACTTCAACAAAGGTGATGCTTCCAAAATACTAGTCCCAAAAAAACACAACAAAGGTTGCCTCTGCCTCCACTAATTGGTCACCACGTGATTTGTCAAGGGGCTGGAAACCATTTTTAAGATCCAGACTTCAAATCTGTACTCTTGCAACCTTTTTGCTGCTTAGGAGAAACCTTTCTGTCTTTTCTTTGGTGAACTTGCCAGACAGGTTGTTTATCCTGTTCCAGAGGTATTGGGATAAGAGGATCTAAAGAAATCATATCTTTCGTCCTTTGTCCTGAATCACAGTGTGTGAAACCAATGAGCCAGCTAAGGGGAGTGGAAAATGTACCTGCCACAAAGCCATCACACATTCATGATGCTTTAGTATGTTGCCTTCTTCCTGAATTTAAGTTATGTCACTAAGGTGAATTTTCCTCTTTATGGTTCCGATTAGTCTGAGCCTTTGGAAACAATATGAATGACCAGGCAAATAGCAAACAATGATGTTGGTGCATTCACTTCTTGGAAGACCAAATACGTTACAGTAACTGCATCGGATATTATCACAGGCAGAAGAAAAATGTCCTCTACTTTTTGGCTGTCCGCAATTATAGCATCTCCCTCTAACAATGTAAAGGAAATTTGGCAAATCGATTCTTATATTATCCTGCAAAAAAAAAGCTGAACTTCATAAAAGTTAAGCCAGACAGATAGCGCATTGTACTAATGCACTGTTACAGAGATCTGTGGCAACCCAAGGGTTGCAGGTTCGATCCTGGCAAGATCCACTCAGCCTTTCATCCTTCCGAGGTCGGTAAAATGAGTACCATTAAGTTGGGTTATCAGTGCCGCAAGTCAATTAAGTTCGAGGTTGTGCGCTATACAAGTATCCAATTATTAGAAAATGAACCTCCATTCCTGTAATCACCATTATAGATCTTTTTAGGCCCTCTAAGGACTTCACATATATTATGTCCTTTACTGGAATTGATTCATGATCACATAC
This sequence comes from Bombina bombina, assembly GCF_027579735.1. Classification (NCBI taxonomy): domain Eukaryota; kingdom Metazoa; phylum Chordata; class Amphibia; order Anura; family Bombinatoridae; genus Bombina; species Bombina bombina. Next base: position 337,011,612 of record NC_069505.1, read on the forward strand.
AATGCTCACAAACACAGACTCTGGACTGGAAACTGGACTTGCCTCAAAGTTTTTCCCCTCTGCTATGTCTTTTACCATTCTGTATTGCTGATAGAAAGTCTAGAGATGAGAGGATGTCTTAAAGCTGATATAATGATGTGAATAGGGAACATGTAGCAAGGCATAAACCAGCATCTGGATGAAATCTCAATTATGTATTAATAAGTACCTATCCTACATACTCCAGGCCTTTGTTCTCTTCATGATTGTCACAAAAGTTTAGTCTTTTTAAAGGATTTTTATAGGTAAATTGATCATAGGTAAATTGTCTGGAAGGTGAAGGTTGTTCAGTAAACAATTGGAGTATTATTTGCCATTTTTAAATTCAGATCACTTGGTTTAGATACTTGGGTTACTTTAAAGGACCATAAACCTTGACATGTCAAAAACTTATAAAAATGTTTCCTTATTGCAAGTCAAACACTATTGTAATATACATTAATTAATTATTTTGCTTCCTTTTTGCTGTAAAATACATCTAGAAATTGTGCTCCTTTCTCCCAGGGAGGTTTGGGTTAATACTTTTAGGCAATTTATGTAAGCTTTTGTTTACTCCGACCCCCTAAGATTCTCAGCAGTTCCATGTTTGTAAATGGTCAATTATCAGTTTTGCATCAACAATCATGATAGGAGAAGCATTATTTTCAATAGTAACTAAGCTAAATCAGCGCTAAACCACCTTTTCAAAAGTTTCTTTCAACTGCACATGTGCAGAGTTTGTGCTATATCTGAATATTAACATGTGATTGGTTAGCAAAGATTATTTTGTTCTGGGGGACAGGGAAATCAGTGAAATGAATAAACATAAAGCAACATGCTCATTTGACAAAATTAAGCTGCAGTTTTCATTGCAATATTATTCTCAGATATGAAGGTTCAAAATCATGTCGTTTACAATGCGTTTAGTAACCCTTTAAATACAGGAGGTACAGATGATACAACACTGGAAAATACTTACTGGGACCAGCTGCAGCTCCATGCAGTACTGTAATTACAGTTTTTTTGGGACCATGCAGGATTCATTTCCTTGTCTAGCCTCACTTAAAGTCTTCCTTCACTTCCCAAGTTCCAAATTCCTTTTGTAGCAGAGATATCCTTTTTAAAAACTCCACATTCTGTAGTTCAGCTTTATTGCTATTTGCAAATCCCCAGTAACTTTCAGCAGCTTACAAGCTGATATTTCATACAGTTTCTTTGCTTTTTCTTGCACAGTGAATGCTAAATATTCATTTTCATAGCTCTTTATCTTTTATTCAGAGGTCAGACTAAAAAGACAGTATTTCTGTGCTTCTGACCCTCTTATTAGCTGCTTTTTGCAGCAGCTTGATTCCTTAGTGTTTGCTCAGCAGAACACAATCTCACAGGTGCAATACAACACAGTGTAATGTAGGGAACACCCCATTGTGAGGCAAACTGTTCTCAATCTCAAGGTAAAAACTGCCTTTAGAGAATTCCAGCAGAGGCTTTATATTACTGGCAAGATTTTTTTAGAGACTCTCACAAGCCCAAAGACCTTCAGAGAATCGGAGCCCAAGGCTGAATTGACTTTCCCTTTGTGACAACTGGTGTTATATAAAATATTTACATATGTTTAGTAAAAAAAAATAAATAAAAAAAAATGTATTATTCTTTCATTATTTATTTGACTCCATTTTCCTGTACTTTATTTCAGAACATTGTTTTTTTCCCCATTTCTATAAACATTGGAAATCCAGAATCCAGACTTAACATGTCTAGCAATGCTATTCCCACAAAGCCACTGTTTGTTATTAAGCAACTAATCTAATTTAAAAAATGCGGTACATCTGCATATTACTCTCTGATTAATCTTTTCTTTAAATGCATTATGATGTATAGCATTTTATGTCCCTTTAAGAAGGCTATTACATTGCTTAAAGGGACACTGAACCCAAATTTTTTCTTTTGTAATTCAGAAAGAGCATGCAATTTTAAGCAACTTTCTAATTTACTCCTATTATCAATTTGTCTTCGTTCTCTTGCTATCATTATTTGAAAAAGAAGGCATCTAAGCTTTTTTTTGGTTTCAGTACTCTGGACAGCACTTTTTTATTGGTGGATGAATTTATCCAATAATCAGCAAGGACAACCCAGGTTGTTCACCAAAAATGGGCCGGCATCTAAACTTACATTCTTACATTTCAAATAAAGATACCAAGAGAATGAAGAAAATTTGATAATAGGAGTAAATTAGAAAGTTGCTTAAAATTTCATGCTCAATACATTTTTTGGGTACAGTGTCCCTTTAAATTTTGTAATATCTCCATTCTGGCACTGAGAGCTCTGAGGACAGGATTAGGTGCTGCAGGGGTATGACTGTGCGGACCAGGGAAGTGGGGATGTCCAAGGGCATATCATTGCATTCATGGGTGAGCATTAGTTTGTGCCCGTTTTCACTTTCTGAAATTGGAGACGTTTAAAGGGATACTACACCCAAAACATTTTCTTTCATGATTCAGATAGAGCAGACAATTTTAACAAACTTTCTAATTTACTCCTATTATCAAATTTTCTTCATTCTCTTGCTATCTTTATTTGAAAAAGCAGAAATCTAAGCTTAGGAGCTGGCCCATTTTTGGTTCAGGACCCTGGGTAGCGCTTGTTGGTGGCTACATTTAGCAAGAGAACAAAGAAAAATGTATTAATTGGAGTAAATTAGAAAGTTGCTTAAAATAGAACTTAATTATGAAAGTAAAAAATTGGGTTTATTATCCTTTTAAAGAAAATGTAAAAGCTACAGCAGTGACAGCAGTGACAGTAGAACAGAGCTCTCAAATTGGGACCATCCTGCAAAATACATGGGGGTTGGGTACTCTGTGATTATTTTCTTGCAAATTGTTTGCTCCCTATTAAACTGTTTAATTTAAAGTTGCCAGGCAATTCTCTTTAAAGGGATATGAAACAGTGATTCTTTATTAAAAATATACATGTTAAATCAAAGTAAACATAAAAAGAAACAGATGGTGTTAAAAAACAGCAAACAACTTACCTGTTTTCTTGCAAAATGAGCACTTAGAAATTCTCAGTGTAGCCCCTGCCTACAGCTTGATATGAGAAGAAATGCCGAGAACTTAAAGGGATACTGAACCCAACTTTCTAATTTACTCCTATTATCAAATTTTATTCATTCTCTTGGTATCTTTATTTGAACTGCAAGAATGTAAGTTTAGATGCCGGCCCATTTTTAGTGAACAACCTGGGTTGTCCTTGCTGATTGGTGGATACATTCATCCACCAATAAAAAAGTGCTATCCACAGTTCTGAAACAAACAAAAACGTAGATGCCTTCTTTTTCAAATGAAGATAGCAAGAGAACAAAGAAAAATTAATAGGAGTACATTATAAAGTTGCTTAAAATTGCATGCTCTATCTGAATCACAAAATAAAAAATGTGGGTTCAGTGTCCCTGAGCATGGGTAGAAGCTTACTTTCTCTCATTCTACCTTTCTCTGCATAGTAAACCTGCTCATGTTAATTTAGAAGATTTATGTAAAGACCCCAGCCCCCTTGTGAGGCTGTGACAGGAAGTAATAGACAGGGAAACTACACAAATGACGTTAAAAAAATAAATAAATAAAATGTAAAATCCATTTAATATGATGAATAATATATATTGCAATAATTTCTATAAAGTATATGCCACTGCTTATTGCTTTTTTATTACAGCAATGACAGTGACTGTTTTATATCCCTTTAAAGGGACATAATACATATGCTAAATCACTTTCAAGTGTTTAAACATTTGGGTATTATGGCCCTTTAATAGGGCAGTATGATATAGACCACATTGCAACTAACTACAAAGAAACTAACCCATACAGTTTACAAAACAATATTTATTACATATTGCAAACATAATAATTTACTAGATATGTGAAGCCACTTAGCAATAAGTAGAAAAAGTCTGGATCAGGAGTGAAAAACATTTATAAGATTTTGTGTCCAAATTGGTGATAGTGTTTTAAAACAATTCTCTTGAGGTCCAATGGTACTTTTTTAATTTAAAGGGCCATTAAAAAAACAGGTTATTTTTTTAGAATTAATAATACAGATTAACAACTAAAGCTGAAATACTTATACATTGCATGTCTTCATATGATTATTAGAGGGACAGTCCAGTCAAAATTAAACTTTCATGAATCATATAGGGCATGCAATTTTAAACAACTTTCCAATTTCATTTTATCATCAAATTTTGCTTTGTTCTCTTGGTATTCTTTTTCGAAAGCTTAACCTAGGTAGGCTCAAACTGATTTCTAAACTGTTGAAGGCTGCCTCTTAGCTTAGTTCATTTTGCTAGTCTTTCACAGTTAGACAGTGCTAGTTCATGTCTGTCATATAGATAACATTGTGCTCACTCCCAGTGAGTTATTTATGAGTCAGTACTAAATGGCTAAAATGCAAGTCTGTCAAAAGAACGGAGATAGGGAGCAGTCTGCAGAGGCTCAGAAACAAGATAATCACTAAGGTAAAATTGTTATTAAAGGGATATGAAACCCAAATATTTTGTTTAAAGATTCAGATAGAGCATGCAATTTTAAGCAACTTTCTAATTTACTCCCAATATCAATTTTTCTTCGTTTTCTTGGTTTCTTTATTTAAGATGTAGCCTTCAATCAGCAATCGCTACCCAGGTGTTCAACCAAAAATGAGCCGGCTCCTAAGCTTACAGTCTTGCTTTTCAAATAAAGATACCAAGAGAACAAAAAAATGAGATGCAAATTAGAAAATTGCTTTAAATTGCATGCTGTATCTGAATCATGAAAGAAAAAAAAATGTGTTTCATATCCCTTTAATATAACAGTGTTGGTTAGGCAAAACTGGGGAATTGGTAATAAAGGGATCATCTACATTTTAAACAATAAACATTTGCAAGTAGACTGTCCTTTTTAAGATTATTGTTATGATTTATAAAAGGGACACTGAACCCAAAAAAAAATATTCTGTGATTCAGATAGAGAATTCCATTTTAGGCAACTTTCTAATGTATTCCTATTATCAAATTTTCTTCATTCTCTTGGTATCTTTATTTGAAAAGCAACAATGTAAGTTTAGAAGCTGGCCCATGTTTGGTGAACAACCTGGGTTGTTCTTGTTGATTGGTGGATAAATTCACCCACCAATAAACAAGTGTTGTCTAGGGTCTGAACCAACAATTGACTGGCTCCTTAGCTTAGATGCCTTCTTTATAAATAAAGATAGCAAGAGAACAAAGAAAAAATTATAATAGGAGTAAATTAGAAAGTTGCTTAAAATTGCATATCTGAATCGTGAAAGAAATTTTTTTGGGTTCAGTGTCCCTTTAAGTACTACAATTACAGCCAATGGAACAAAGAAGTATGGTGCTAGCCTAGAGACACCAAATTTGTTCTTAAAGGGACATTAAACACTAAATACATGCTAGATAGAATGATGCATTCAAAGAAAAGATTAGTCCATGACTAACATGTAGATGTATTTTTTAAAGTTTCATTAGTTGTTTAAAAAGTGACAAAATAAGTGTAAAGTTTTAGTGTCTATAAAACACTGGGAGCTGCCATGTTGTAACTTGTGTTACCTTCTCTGCTGTGGCCAATTAGGGACCGTTATAAATAGGTCACTAGAGTGTGCAGCCAATGGTTGTGTAGAATATAACTGTGTTCTGCACTTCCATTTCTAACAGGAACTGAAAAGCTCACAATTTCAGAATGGAATTACAGGCAAAGAGGACAAAATAAATAATGAAAGTATATTGCAGAGTTGTTTTATATATACAATTTATCATTTTATATTACCATCTCAAAGTGTTTAATGTCCCTTTAAATAGCACCTGGAGCACTCGGTACGCTTGTCTCCCCAAACCATCTATTCTTTGCAAAATACTGCCATATTGATGATGCCTGTGAAGAAGCGTTTTTTTTTTCTTTTGCAAACAAAACACACATGCTGATTGTAATACTCTGAATTAACTAGGTTTATATAAAATCACAATAAAAGTGTCAATTTAAATGATAATTATCCAAGTGATAATTCAATGGGATGCTTTGCCCCAACATTCATTACTGTGCCTACTGCCCTGAATATTCAATGCCTAGTGCTTGTTCACTTGTCCAATGATGAAAGGGACACTAAACCCAAAATGTTTCTTTCATGATTCAGATAGAAAATACAATTTTAAACATTCCAATTTGCTTCTATTATTTAATTTGCTTCATTCTTTAGATATCTTTTGTTAAGAAATAGCAATGCACATGGGTGGGCAAATCATATGAGGCATCTATGTGCAAACACCAATCGGCAGCTACTGAGCTTATCTAGAGATCCTTTTCAGCAAAAGATATCAAGAGAATGAAGCAAATGAGATAATAGAAGTAAATTAGAAAGTTGTTTAGAACTGTATGCTCTTTCTAAATTCTGAAAGAAAAAATTGGGTTTCATATCCCTTTAACGCAAGGCAAAGAGAGAGGTAACAGAGAGAGAAATGGAAATAAAAAATAAATTAATAAAGCATGTAATAGGTTCAAGAAGATGAGGTCACCCACCTGTAATTTTGATCTCTAGCTTTGTAGTCAACTTTTTCCACCCTTAAAGGGACATTAAACACTAAATACATGCTAGATAGAATGATGCATTCAAAGAAAAGATTAGTCCATGACTAACATGTAGATGTATTTTTTAAAGTATAATTTGTTGTTTAAAAAGTGACAAAATGGCGGAGCCGGCTGACAAGGAGAGCAGACGCATATTCATGGAGCTCCCGTACTGTGCCAAGTTAAAGATGTTTGTACATCCAATATTCAAGTGAACTAGACCCATAAACCTTATAGATACCAAAGACAATTATGCCTGCTTACTAATTTGCGAACAAACCCTGAATTTATGGCATATTAACCTATATAGACTGCAACAAAGTTTGGGGCCTTGCATTTTGGTCAGATCGGGCGAGGTGTAACCTTTCCTGAAGGTCTAGAAGAACCCTTGCTTTGTCACTAAGAAAATGGATCTGGAGTCAGCACTAGTTAAATTTGAGGATCGCTGCTGTAAGATCCTGGAAGTGCACTATTCGGAGATGAGCGATTTACTTACGCAGCTCAGTATACAGCTCCTTGGTCCACGCAGGAGTCAAAATGGCGGCGTTCAACGGAGACCGTCTAACACTATCAATACCCAGTCTATAAGAGATCCGGAGCCCACTGTCCCTGTGAAAGCCGCATCTACTCGGGACGAAATAAGCAAGCAGCTTAGCGCTATCAGCTATGAGACACCACAGGACACCCTGAGTGAGCGGCAAAGTGAACTTAGCGTTCCGGTGTTTAAGCCGGCTGAAGACCCGGAGTTAAGAATCTACCTAGAAGAGCGCAAGAGAGTGACAACGCATAAGCTATTTGGGGCAGCGGAGATGGAGCTATTGTCTTCAGGATGGTCAGAAGTTAGACTTGCTCGGCTTCACGAGTACTCTCTCACGACGGAGGTTGGCAACAAGCCAGAGGAGCCTACGATCTTCCCCAGACAGATCCCATACAGCGCGGAGGTAGATTGACCTCCCTTGGGAACAAAGTTGCTGTGGACAGGCATACACAAATCTGGCTACAAGAATACAACGATGCACAGACCGAATACCTGAGTTCTCTTAGGTCATGTTTCTACACCGGGAATCCAATACCCGATCGTTATTGGTGTTATACTCCCTACTGCTACAGAAGAGGAATCGGCTAGAAGTCTCAGGTTCTTTTGATGAGGTGCTGTAGTCACAAGTGTCATTCAGCATATATACTGGACACGGTGTGGCTGAGGCTCTAATATCAGGCTTATCTATTTCTGAGACAGCTGGACATTTGCATAGGCCCTATACAGCTTTGTTCTCTGCATCCGTCGATGGACTTTCACACCTCCGTAAGAAGTACTCCTTGTTTGTAAAGATCCAGCCACTCACTTTCATCTCCGGATCACTGCTAGTTCGGGAGTGGGGTAAAGAATCACTGCTTATTAATATTATTAAAGACCTCTCCCTTTACATGAGAACTTAAACCACTGTACATGGACTTGCCAAAATTTGTTTTGTGTTTAAAGTTTCTTTTTCTTTATTATTACATTATAATTTCTCATAAGGTAGTCCGGTGATACTGTATGCTCTCTATACGGGAGTTAAGTTTGAGTGATCAACATATTTATTTTGTTGTGTGTTAGTCCTACAGTGAGGTGACTAGTCTGAACATCGCCTCTCCGTTCCTATAGAATTGTCCCATTTTTTATTACTTTTAGGGATAAATTTTGCATTCTGTCTAACTCAGGCATGTTGTGTGCTCCTATCTATACAGTGTTAATGCATATCCCAATCGCACAAGACTCAATATTATATGTGGTGCAGATTTGCTTAGCCTGGGTATTAAGTCAGTCCTGAATGCCTATGTTAATAGATATTATTGTGACAAATACTTTCATTCATATAATTAATACAGGCATTATTGTGTTTGCACCATGTGTGACGCAGTGTTTTCTACTTCAGCACTGAGATGTTTCTGGATTAGGTCAGTCCTGACTGCTTATGTAAATTACTATTATTGTGACATCTATTTTTTATATATACAGCTGATACATGTATTAATACGTTTGCACCACATGTGACACAATGTTGTATATTTTGGCACTGAGACGTTACTGGCGCACTTGCGTTTAGCTTATATTATGTGAATACGGACACCTTATTCCTTTATCTATTGCTGCAGCGCTACTACTTCAAGTCACAGATTACATATAATGTCCATAGATATAAATCCAAGTCATATCTCAGGTAGATGGAAATGCTGCACTATTATTGCGTACTCTATTTAGTTTGCCTAGGCTAGACGACCTGTGCCTAAATGTTTAACCCCTATATTTTATGCCAGTATAACTGTTCCATATTTTCAGTGTTATTAACTGTATATGTTTCAATATCCTGTGTATTTAGCGCTGTTAATGGTTGTCAACCTGCACTATCATTGAGTTTGTCTCTCCTATACCCACACTATGTTATTTGCCTTCCTCACTCTATTATGTGAGTAAGTATCTTATAGATATTGACACAATGGTAACATGTACTATGCCATTACTTCCAATGTCTCTACACTTACTGGTCATATGCCACATAATACATTTTTGCTTTAAACCATGTATGTTCGGTTACATTTTGGTATTACACTGCTCCCAAGAGCTGCTATGACCCTGAGTTAAGATAGCTGAGGAATTCTTTTATTCCTACCTGACTAAGTCAAATATAATTTAAGTATCAACCTTAGAGTTTTCCTATAGAGCCCTTCTTGCAGTAATCTGCCGCTGCCTTTTAACGGTAACATACCAGCTATGGGTTACGTTTATCCAGCCCTGCTATGTAGCGACAATATAGTGCACATATGACAATATCAACTCCACTGTATTGTGGCATTAGCATGCTTTTATAAGTATATAGCTCACACATAGTGGATATGTTTGTCCTGCAATTAGGACACCTTATTTGTATATTACACTTAATACACAAGATATAACTATATCGTTTCTTCTCAACTGTTATCAGACACCAGAATGAGAAATGTTTGTTCTTATATTTACAAGACGTAACTGTTTAATATCTTCTCAAATGTTATATGGAAGGTGTATTATGTATCATACTCCATTTCAGCTAGTCTACACGTTTGAGACGCAATGTTTAGATAAGTTTATAAGTTTATATATTACCTGTTTCATTACTCTTTAGGTCAGTTCTGAACATCTATATGAAGTACTACTACTGTGACATGTATGCATTTGTTTGTAGTTTATTTATGTAACTTTTGAGTCACCCTGAATGTATCAGCAGTTTAATCCTTTGCCACTATTTAGCTACTCCACCTAGTGTTATGATGTCACTTTGCCCCACTGCTTTCTCCTGAGTAGACTAATTTTCTAAGGCATATCTAATTTATCTAATCTTTTTAGCTATCCAGTGGCCAGACCTACGGTCTCTGCGATCAAGCTCTCCTAAGTCCACCCCAGGCACCAGGCTCTCTATGCTACTTATACTTACTTATATATGGCTCTGCCCTCCCACCCACTTTTCCTATACATATAGCGGTGCTTACCCACTGAATATCCCCCTCCCCCTATATATCTCGGCCCAAGAGTGGCTGATACTTATGTTAGCCCTCCACAAGCTGATATTTTGATCTTAGGTAATATTTTATTAGAATGTGGAGTTTATACGCTGATATTATAAAAAGAAGTTCTATCTTATCTCGCCAAAGATATTGTCTATCTTCATAACCAGACTTGAAATGTATTTTATCTTGCTGTATGTGCATATTGCTTTCTCAAAAATGCTTATGTATAGACAATGTATTATTCTCTTTGTTGTAACTTCTGCCTTAGAGCGAGTCCTTGTTTAGATGATGCTTTAACTTCAATAAAAAAATTATTTTCAAAAAAAAAAAAAAAGTGACAAAATAAGTGTAAAGTTTAGTGTCTATAAAACACTGGGAGCTGCCATGTTGTAACTTGTGTTACCTTCTCTGCTGTGGCCAATTAGGGACAGTTATAAATAGGTCACTAGAGTGTGCAGCCAATGGTTGTGCTGGATTTAACAGTGTTCTGCACTTCCATTTCTAACAGGAACTGAAAAGCTCACAATTTCAGAATGGAATTACAGACAAAGAGGACAAAATAAATAATGAAAGTATATTGCAGAGTTGTTTTATTATATACAATTTATCATTTTATATTACCATCTCAAAGTGTTTAATGTCCCTTTAAAGGGACATGAAACACATTTTTTTTTCTTTCATGATTCAGATAGAGTATGCTATTCTAAATAACTTTCCAATTTATTTCTATTATCAAATTTGTTTTGTACTCTTTGTATGCTTTGTGGAAAAGCATATCTAGATAGATTCAAAAGCTGGTGGCTGCACATATATTCCTCTTGTCATTGGCTTTCAGCTAGCTCCCAGTAGTGCATTGCTGCTCCTTCAACAAAGGAACCCAAGAGAATGAAAAAATAGATAATAGAAGTAAATTGGAAAGTTGTTTAAAATTATATACTCTAAATTATATTTTGAGTGTCATGTCCCTTTAAGGTTATGATCTAGAAAAGCTCATCAGTGAGCCATGACACTTTTTGCAGCATGTACAATATTACATGGATATAGATGATACAGTCAGGTGTCATCTTTCACCTGTTGCATTACTGATATTAGCTAACAGGAGTCAATTCCAATGTAGTTGATTTAGCAGCTGTTTTTTTGGCTCTCAATACACCTTTTACTAAGATGGACAGAACAAAATACAGATGATAATTCTCTTTTAGTATTTGAAAAATATAGATTGGATATCAGAGAAAAGTCACATGGACAGCCTCTCTTTGGTGATCACAATCTGACTATGAGTTATCTACTAAATATCAACAAGAAAATTGGTGCATTGAGTTAAACAACCACAGGAAATTGACACCTGCTCAACACCTACATATTGACTAATACACAATGGATAAACAATAAGGATATCTTGATCTAACCTGCTCATGCTCAGACCTAAAAATAACAAGATGGCGCTGCCCAAGCAAAAAACAGTGATGGTCCTTTTTGATGGTGATTGCATCACACCAAAAAACAATTATATATATTCTAAAACAATCATCACCATCAAATAAATATAAAAATATTCACTTTTCCTGCACGTCTTTCTTATGTGAACTGATGCACATCTGTAAAGGTTTTTATAGTGTGTAACAATGTTGAATGTTGGTCATGTCATCGATGTTTGAGATAGGCTGTGGATTCCATAGGGATGTGATATAATAAAAAAAAAAAGCTGAAATCAGCTCAAGCGTATTTGACTGTGTTTGTTTTGATTTAAAAAAAATATTTATATATCAGCTGATCCCATTTTTCTGATATTTTCTCAAACAAGATTTTTAGAAACAATAGAATCAACCCAAGGTGTTTAACTCCTCTCACAAAGTGGTTAAACACAAAGATAAAGTCCAGCTTGACATCTGAAAGCCCTGTATCCCCTAAGAGGAACATAGGCAAATAGCCAATCAGCTGTTGCACAACCCTTTCAGTTGCTTTCTGTGTCCTTCTTTGGAACTACGAGGCTTTATGCTCCTGAGCAGGACTCTACTTCTGGGCGTAACTCCTTTGTGGAAGTTAATTACATAGGAGTTGCTCACAATCTTGCACTTATTTTAGGCAGAGAATGATATCTAAATGTTGGGCAATACTGTAAGTGTGTTTTTCCAGTGATCATAATCATAAAATGTTTCTGAAGGTAATACCGGTCAAGCACAAAATTGTTACCTCACGTAAACAATACAAAATCTTTATTTGCCGTATTAATCTTGCAATATCTTATTTTTTAAAAATGGACAAGACTAATGATAAATACAATGAGTATATTGAGGGTTTATCAATTAAATTATCAGCTCAAAGTGCCTGTAAATTGGCTATACCCTTTTAAAGAGACAGTCTACACCTTAGTTGTCTTAAAGTCTTACCTTAGATTAAGCTGTAGATATCCTCCTGCAGGAATGCTAAAAAAGTTATTTTAAAAAAAATATATAATTTTTGGCAACTTTGAAATGGCTGCCAAACTCCGCCCCCTGATTACGTCATAATCGGAGCTGCATCTGGGGACTCTGCTGAATAGCATTGATAGTCTGCTGAATTAAACTAGTGAGGCTTTTGTGATTGGATGCCATTTGTAGCTCAGATCGTGATGTCATCAGTGGGCGAATTTGCCAGCCATTTCAAAGAGGCGAGAAATTATATTTTTAAAATATTATTTTACCGTTCCTGCTGCATGATATAGAAAGGGGTGCAGGAGGATATTTGCGGCTTATGACTAAGGTGTAGACTGTCCCTTTAATAGTGTGTAGTGATGCTAACAGGCAAAATGTATGCATTTAAAGGGACAGTCAAGTCCAAAAAAAACTTTCATGATTCAACTAGGGCATGTAATTTTTAACAACTTTCCAAAAAAAAATTATCATTAATTTTGCTTTGTTCTCTTGGTATTCTTAGTTGAAAGCTAAACCTAGGAGGTTCATATGCTAATTTCTTAGACCTTAAGGGCCACCTCTGCATTTTACAGTTTTTCACCACTAGAGGGCATTAGTTCATGTGTTTCATATAGATAACATTGAGCTCATGCACGTGAATTTACCCAGAAGTGAGCACTGATTGGCTAAAATGCAAGTCTGTCAAAAGTACTGAAATAAGGGGGCAGTCTGCAGAGGCTAAGATACAAGGTAATTATAGAGGTAAAACGTGTATTATAACTGTGTTGATTATACAAAACTGGGGAATGGGTAATTAAGGGATTATCTTTCTTTTTAAACAACAAAAATTCTGGTGTTGACTGTCCCTTTAATCTGTTGTGCTCCAAAATCTTAGAGATATATGTGTATATCTCTCTAAAGTATTTGAACAGGGCCATCATGAGAACAGTAAACGTGTGTTTATTGGGTTATTGATTGTTCCAGTTTCTATTAGTATACAATTATTTTTTATTACTTTTTAAACCTAAATTGTCTAAACACGTAGAGTTTGTATCTGGTGATGTTGCTTTCTAAAGTCATCCAACATGGTAGAAGTAATGTCAGTGTGTTTTTCTGCATGCGCAAAGCCATCGTCACATCCAAGAACTTTTTGGGTACCTGGTAAAAGGTTGAAAAGTGTCATCAGTTAAATGTATTAAGTGAAAAATGGTCCTGAAAATGTGTTGAAAATTAATTGAGAATTTGGATTGTAAACTAACATGCATAGTAACATAGTAGATGAGGTTGAAAAAAGAAAGAAGTCCATTGAGTTTAACCTATGTACAAATCTTACTTTAACTACAATAAAAGCTCCAATTGATCTTAAATTAATCCCATTAAAAAAGTGACCCATTTAACACCAGCAATCATATCCCTGAAATCTGTTTCTAGCCAGAAATATATCTAAACTATGTTTAAATGTATCAAAGGTATTGACATTTACTACCTCCTGAGGTAATGAGTTCCACAATTGAATTGCTCTTACAGTGAAAAAATCTTTACGTTGCTGGAGATTTAAGAGACAGTCAAGTCAAAATTAAACTTTCATGATTCATATACCACGTGCAATTTTAAACAACTTTCCAATTTACTTTTATCATCAAATTTTCTTTTTCTCTTAGTATTCTTTGTTAAAATCCAAGCCTATGTTGACTAATTAACTGATTTCTAACCCATTTAAGGCCGCCTCTTATCTCAGTGCATTTTGACAGTTTTTCACTGTTAGGCAATGCTAGTTCATGTGTGTCATATAGATGACATTAGCTCACTCCCGTGGAGTTATATACAAGTCAGCAAGGATTGGCTAAAATGCAATGCTGTCAAAAGAACTAAGAAAGTGGGGCAATCTGCAGAGGCTTAGATACAAGGTAATCACAGAGGTAAAACATATTAATATAACAGTGCTATGCAAAACTGGAGAATGGGTAATAAAGGGATTATCTATCTTTTAAAAGAACATTTTCAAGTAGACTGTCCCTTTAAATCTAATTTCTTCTAGCCTTAAAGGGACACTGAACCCAATTTTTTTCTTTTGTGATTCAGATAGAGCATGCAATTTTAAGCAGCTTTCTAATTTACTCCTCTTATCAATTTTTCTTCGTTCTCTTGCTATCTTTATTTAAAAAAGAAGGCATCAAAGCTAAGGAGCCAGCCAACTTTTGGTTCAGACCCTGGACAGCACTTGTTTATTGGTGGGTGAATTTATCCACCAATCAGCAAGAACAACCCAGGTTGTTCACCAAAAATGGGCCGGCTTCTAAACCTACATTCTTGCTTTTCAAATAAAGATACCAAGAGAATGAAGAAAATGTGATAATAGAAGTAAATTAGAAAGTTGTTTAAAATTGCATGCTCTATCTGAATCACAAAAGAAAGAAATGGGGTTCAGAGTCCCTTTAAATTGTGACCTCTTTTCACAAACAACTTTCTTGGAATAAACAGAGCTTCCGCCATCTCTGTATATGGGCCTTGAATATATTTATATAAAGTAATCATGTCACCTCTCAAACGCCTTTTTCTAGAGAACAGACCCAGTTTGGCTAACCTCTCCTCGTAGCTTAAATTCTCCATTCCCCTTATTAGCTTTGTGGCCCTTCTCTGAACTTTTTCTAAGTCTGTAATGTTTTTTTTTATAGAGATTGGTCCCTAGAACTGCACTACATACTCAAAATGAGGTCTTACTAGCGATTTATATATTGACAGATTTATGCTTTCCTCCCTTGCATCAGTGCCTCTTTTAATAATCTTAATCTTATCAGACTTAGAAGCCACTGCCCTGCATTGTCCACCCATCTTTAGCTTGTTATCTATTACTACTCCCAAATCCCTTTCCTCCTCTGTTTTGCTAAGTCTTGTCCCATTTAAATAATAGGTTTTCTGCTTATTTCTACTTCCAAAATGTAGAACCCTGCATTTTCCAGTATTAAATCTCATTTTCCATTTTCCTGCCCATTCTTCTAAATTTTGTAGAACCCCTTGTAAAGCAATTTCATCCTTCACTAACCTAATGTCCTTAGACAACTTGTATCATCTGCAAAAATAGAGATGTTGTAATTTATTCCTTTTTCCAAATCATTAATAGAATTGTAAAAAAATACAGGGCCCAGTACTGATCCCTGTGGGACTCCACTGATTAACTTTGTCCAATCTGAGTATAATCCGTTTACAACTACTCGTTGGTCCCTGTATCATCATAAATATCTTCCCTTGTAGGTTTAAGGTCAGGTTTAATATACATGCAAATTAATCCTACCCTTTTAATACTCCTGTCCCTCCTAAACACAGGCGGCTCTACCACTAGGCCAAATGGGTGGTCACCTAAAACCTTACTTAAACAAGGGCCTCACAGTGTGTTTTTATCTTCATATTGGAATTTTTTATATGCGGGATGTGCATGGCACCGCAAGGAGTAAAAAAACACTGTTGGATAGTTGACATAGAAGCATAGAAAGTGCCTTTTAGCTCTGTCCCTGACTTTCTGACGGTTACTACTTTTTACCCAGGAACTACATGTTCCAAAATGCTGCAAAAGGAGAGATGTGGCCGAGTATTTAAATTGAGCACCCTCCTATCCTGTATATGTAAATGCCACCCGTGTTGTCTCCTTAGTGTCTCAAAACATAAGTACCATGCGGGGTAGTAATGGTGCACCATGTGAATCACACACAGCAAGTAGACATATAGAGGTTTGAATGAAAGGAGGAGAGTAGAGATTAGTGTGAACAATTAAAGAACCTGAGGATGTGAGAATTATCTACACACTGCTTGAAGAGAAGCAGGGGACATGGGATAGCCTGTTTGAAGGATCTCCAGAGGATAATCCTGTCTGAAATTCTAATAATGATTTAAAAAAAAAAACACCTGCCAGGTCTGCTATGACTTTCCTTTACTAACTACATTCTCTTTCTGCACTATCCCCTTCTCTTTTTCTTTTCTCTCCTCTCTCTGCTCTATCACTTCATCCTCTCTTTTTTGTCCCTTTTCTTTGTTCCTTTACTCTCTGCCCCTCCCTTCTCTCTTTCTTTTCACTATCTCTCCATCTCTCTCTTTACTGTCTTCCTCCACGCTGTCCTTCCTTTTCTTCAAACTCTCTTATCATGCTCTCCCTTATCTGTCTCTGCCAATCTCTATTCTATAAACACTCTCTCCACTTGCTTTTCTGTTTTTCTTCACTCTCTCACCTTCCCTCTCTTTAATCTTCCTTCTCTCTCTCCCCTCTTTCTCTGCCCTCTCTTTTCCCACTTTTCCCCCTCTCTCATTCTACCTTCTTTCTTTTCTCACTGTGTCCTCTCTTTTTACTCTTCTGCCTCTATACGTTCTCATCTTCTCTCCTTCTCCAGTTGCTTTTTCACTCTCTCTCGTCTCTCCCCACTCTCTATTTCTCTATTCTTTCTCTTTTCTCTCTCTCAGTCTCTCCACTATCCTCTCTTCTTTCTGTCTTTGTACACTATATTTCTATTCCCCCCTCCTTTCTCTTTATCTCTCTTTACTCTCCCCTATTTTCTGTTTCTCTTCTCTCTTTTTCGTTTCCCTCTTTACTTTGTCTTCTCTTTCCCATTCCTTTTATTCTCTCTCTCTTCACTCTTCTTTCTATCTCTCCTCTATTAACTTTGTCTCTATTTTCTTCTCTTCTTTCTGTCCATTCTCTCTCTCCATTCTTTTCTCGCTATATATTTCACTATTCTTTTTCCTCTCTCTTCATTCTCCTTCTTTTCCAAATTTCCAATCTACCTCACCTCTTGTTTCCTCCTTTCTTTACCCTTTATATTCAATCTCTGTTTTCTCTCTTTCTACCTTTTTCCTCTACTCTTTCAGCGATATCCAGAGAAATTCATATTTAGATTTATTTGGTTCATTTTTGCATTTTGTTTTGTGTCTAGGGGCCTCATATTTAAGCCTTGCCTAAGACCTCACTAACTCAAAAGCCGCCTCTGCTTCTAACTAAAGTATAACCCTCTAAGTTAACTTCCCAGTCATGTGAACCAACCCACCAGGTTTCAGTTAAACTTATAATATCATAGTCATCTTCTACAACTAAGAGCTTCAGGTCCCCCATTTTACCCATCATGCTTCTTGCATTTGCTGTGATACATTTCATTTCCATGTGCTTTCTGCTGCTACTTGATGTGCTTTCCTCCAAACTTTCTAATGTGTCATTTCCTTCTGTCAACCATTCCTTGAGATATTCTAGGTCTGTCGTATTCACAGACTGATCTGTCTATTATGTTCGGACTGACCTCCCCCCCTCTCTAAGCATGCTACCACCCTCTCCCCCAACACAACTGCACCCGTCTGCGCAGTGCTCTAAAAAGTCAAACCCTCATTTTTACACCATGATTTTAACCAGGAATAAACTGCTCTTCACTTTAGCTCTTTCTGCATTACTGAGATACCACATGGCACTGGTAATATCTCTGAAAATATTACCTTAGAGGTACTTGCTTTAAAGTGCCATAAAACATGTTGAGATCTGTGCATATACTAAAAGGGCTAATTAAGTAAAAATAGTTTACATAAAAAAATGTTTATAAATTGCTGGCAAGTATTTTAAAATAATTTTCAAAAATAAGCAAAATTAGTTACATAGCCATGCTGAATGGATTTGTCTGATCCACCCCCCTTATCAGTGTTTAGCATCAGAAACACAGGCACAGCAGCTTATTTGCTTCTAGGCATGCTCCAGCAGATGAGTGTTAAAGTCTTGCATTCTACCAAATCAAAGGTGGATATAGATACAGCCATAAAAGGAATTGTGTGGGGGGGAGTTAGCGCTGTACAATTCGGAAACTTAAAGAAAAAGGGTTAATAGTGAGACACTGCAGTATAAATTTGCAGGTAAAGTAATTAATGTACATATTATATGTTGTCTCTATCCCAATTGTTTTATGTCCCTTCAAGCTTGCTACCTAATTCTCCGAAGTAATTTTTTAGGACACTCCATCTTCCACTGGTTCTGTTATTAGTGCCAATATGCACCATGATTGCAGGATGAGACAGAGATCCTTCTAACAATGTATCAATATGCCCTGCAATATACCTAACACAAGCCCAAAGAAGACAACTAACTGTTCTATTTAAGGGATCTGGGTGACAAATTACCCTACCAACCTTCCGAATAATAGAGTCTCCTAAACCAACATCTGCTTATGGCCCAGACTTGTATGCCCCTCGACCATGAATGAAGGACTGTTCACTATTGTATGCCCCCTTCCATGACTGAAGGACTGTTCACTATTGTATGCCCCTCTTCCATGACTGAAGGACTGTTCACTATTGTATGCCCCCTTCCATGACTGAAGGACTGTTCGCTATAGTATGCCCCCCTTCCATGACTGAATGACTGTTCACTATTGTATGCCCCCCTTTCATGACTGAAGGACTGTTCATTATTGTATGCCCCCCTTTCATGACTGAAGGACTGTTCACTATAGTATGCCCCTCTTCCATAACTGAAGGACTGTTCACTATAGTATGCCCTTCTTCCATGACTGAAGGACTGTTCACTATTGCATGCCCTTCTTCCCTGACTGAAGGACTGTTCACTATTGTATGCCCCCTTTCATGACTGAAGGACTGTTCACTATAGTATGCCCCTCTTCCATAACTGAAGGACTGTTCACTATTGTATGCCCTTCTTCCATGACTGAAGGACTGTTCACTATTGTATGCCCCCTTTCATGACTGAAGGACTGTTCACTATAGTATGCCCCTCTTCCATGACTGAAGGACTGTTCGCTACAGTATGCCCCTGTTTCATGACTGAAGGACTCTTCACTATAGTATGCCCCTCTTCCATGACTGAAGGACTGTTCACTATAGTATGCCCCTCTTCCATGGCTGAAGGACTGTTCGCTATATTAGGTGGAATAGCCCTCTTTGACATTGTCACCACCACCCCTGAACTGATATCTTCCGCTTACTTCCATTATCAAAATGTGCCCAATCTTTTTATGTGCACACTTTTTGAGGTACCAGCTCCAACTGTGCATTTCCAAGAGTTCACACTATATATGTTTATGCAATTTGGATTAGCTAATTCCTCTCACATGACACAGGGCTAGGAAAATAGAAGTTACTTTGAAATTTGTCTACTCATTTGAAATGTCATTGTCTTTTTATTATGCATTCGTTGGATATGCAATTCTACTGTATTTAATGGTCATTTAAGTTCACTAGCGCTAGTAAAAGAGGAAACATCTAACTTTACAAAGTATTGTAGACATAAACTTTTTCTGAGGGTACAATGTTACTAGTATGTTTATTGTTTGTATTTGAATAACTCCCTAATATTATTAATTTTATATTTTTCATTTCAGGATTTCATTGTGACTGTGGTGTTTTCATTCATGTGGCTTGTTAGTTCTTCCTCTTGGGCCAAAGGACTTTCTGATGTTAAGGTTGCCACTGATCCAGATGAAGTGCTGTTATTGATATCAGCTTGTAAACTACAGACTAATAAGTGCAAATCTGTGTATGGCCCTGTTATGTCAAGTCTGAACACCTCAGTGGTGAGTGAGACAAATCTTTGAGGCTTATATCATAAAATGAAGGAATGTTGTTTGTAATGTATAAAGCTTTGTACATTTTGATTAAAAAAAAAGTAACAATTACACTTACACACTGCTACGTTTATAAACTCTAAAAACATTGAAATATTTATTGTAATATTTTGGAAACTAAAAGGGTTTGTAAGCAGATAAACTGTGATTAATAAGATATACAGTAGAATTTTCTGTCCTTGAACATAATTGTCTGGCAGATTCATCCAGTGTGCTACAGTGGAAAGTTTATTAAAGGGCAACTGTAGTCAAATATACTCTCGTGTTGTAACAATAGTATACTGTTAAATAAATCTTTTTTCAATGTACATCCTATTTGAAATCTTATTCATTTTCGAATTTATAACTTTTTTAATTTTAATTGTTTTCCAAACCCACTGATTTATAGTCCGTAGCTGTATTCCAATCCTGGAGGACAACTCCAGTTGGAAGATGGCGACTACCGGGCGCAATGCGCATGCGCGATTTCACGCAACGTCATCGGATAGATTGAAATTTAATGTGCGCATGCGTTATTTTCTGTCTGTTGTCAGCGATGTCGGCTTCTGTGCCAATATGCGCATGCAAGACTAATAGAAAACAATTGCGCATGCGATGAGTGACGAAAATGTATTTAAATTACATGCTAATACTGGCCATATGATTGGCAAGTATGTTATTGCTTAGACGCTGGATAACGACGTCATTGACAGAAAGTAAAAGTTTATTTTTATGCTAAAGGGAGCTTCGTTTTTCAAAATGAAAAACAGAATTTATGCTTACCTGATAAATTACTTTCTCCAACGGTGTGTCCGGTCCACGGCGTCATCCTTACTTGTGGGAATATCTCTTCCCCAACAGGAAATGGCAAAGAGTCCCAGCAAAGCTGTCCATATAGTCCCTCCTAGGCTCCGCCCACCCCAGTCTTTCGACCGACTGACAGGAGGAAAAAAACAGGAGAAACTATAGGGTGCCGTGGTGACTGTAGTTAGAGAAAATAATTCATCAAACCTGATTAAAAAACCAGGGCGGGCCGTGGACCGGACACACCGTTGGAGAAAGTAATTTATCAGGTAAGCATAAATTCTGTTTTCTCCAACATTGGTGTGTCCGGTCCACGGCGTCATCCTTACTTGTGGGAACCAATACCAAAGCTTTAGGACACGGATGAAGGGAGGGAGCAAATCAGGTTACCTAAACGGAAGGCACCACGGCTTGCAAAACCTTTCTCCCAAAAATAGCCTCTGAAGAAGCAAAAGTATCAAATTTGTAAAATTTGGCAAAAGTGTGCAGTGAAGACCAAGTCGCTGCCTTACATATCTGATCAACAGAAGCCTCGTTCTTGAAGGCCCATGTGGAAGCCACAGCCCTAGTGGAGTGAGCTGTGATTCTTTCTGGAGGTTGCCATCCGGCAGTCTCGTAAGCCAATCGGATGATGCTTTTAAGCCAAAAAGAAAGAGAGGTAGAAGTCGCTTTTTGACCTCTCCTTTTACCAGAATAGACGACAAACAGAGAAGAAGTTTGTCTGAACCCTTTTGTAGCTTCTAAATAGAATTTTAGAGCACGGACTACGTCTAAATTGTGTAACAAACGTTCCTTCTTTGAAACTGGATTCGGACACAAAGAAGGAACAACTATCTCCTGGTTAATATTTTTGTTAGAAACAACCTTTGGAAGAAAACCAGGCTTAGTACGCAAAACAACCTTATCTGCATGGAACACCAGATAGGGCGGAGAACACTGCAGAGCAGATAACTCAGAAACTCTTCTAGCAGAAGAAATAGCAACCAAAAACAAAACTTTCCAAGATAACAACTTAATATCTATGGAATGTAAAGGTTCAAACGGAACCCCTTGAAGAACTGAAATAACTAGATTTAAACTCCAGGGAGGAGTCAAAGGTCTGTAAACAGGCTTGATCCTAACCAGAGCCTGAACAAATGCTTGAACATCTGGCACAGCTGCCAGTCGTTTGTGTAATAAGACAGATAAAGCAGAAATCTGTCCCTTTAGAGAACTCGCTGATAATCCTTTATCCAAACCCTCTTGTAGAAAGGAAAGGATCTTAGGGATTTTGATCTTATTCCATAAGAATCCCTTGGATTCACACCAGCAGATATATCTTTTCCATATTTTATGGTAAATTTTTCTAGTTACCGGTTTTCTGGCTTGAACTAGAGTATCTATCACAGAATCTGAAAACCCACGCTTTGATAGAATCAAGCGTTCAATCTCCAAGCCGTCAGCTGGAGGGAGACCAGATTTGGATGTTCGAATGGACCCTGTACAAGAAGATCCTGTCTCAAAGGTAGCTTCCATGGTGGCACCGATGACATATTCACCAGGTCTGCATACCAAGTCCTGCGTGGTCACGCAGGAGCTATCAAGATCACCGAGGCCCTCTCCTGCTTGATCCTGGCTACCAGCCTGGGAATGAGAGGAAACGGTGGAAACACATAGGCTAGGTTGAAGGTCCAAGGCGCTACTAGTGCATCCACTAGAGTCGCCTTGGGATCCCTGGATCTGGACCTGTAGCAAGGAACCTTGAAGTTCTGACGAGACGCCATCAGATCCATATCTGGAATGCCCCATAATTGAGTCAACTGGGCAAAGATCTCCGGGTGGAGTTCCCACTCTCCCGGATGGAATGTCTGACGACTCAGATAATCGCTCTCAGTTCCAGAATGTTTATCGGGAGAAGAGACTCTTCCCGAGACCATAGTCCCTGAGCTTTCAGGGATTTCCAGACCGCGCCCCAGTCCACTAGACTGGCGTCGGTCGTGACAATGACCCACTCTGGTCTGTGGAAGCTCATTCCCTGGGACAGGTGGTCCAGGGTTAGCCACCAACGGAGTGAGTCTCTGGTCTTCTGATCTACTTGAATCACTGGAGACAAGTCTGTATAGTCCCCATTCCACTGTTTCAGCATGCACAGTTGTAATGGTCTTAGATGAATTTGCGCAAAAGGAACTATGTCCATTGCTGCAACCATCAATCCTACTACTTCTATGCACTGAGCTACGGAAGGACGAGGAATAGAATGAAGAACTTGACAAGCGTTTAGAAGTTTTGACTTTCTGACTTCTGTCAGGAAAATCCTCATTTCTAAAGAATCTATTATTGTCCCCAAGAAAGGAACTCTTGTCGACGGAGACAGGGAACTTTTTTCTATGTTCACCTTCCATCCGTGAGATCTGAGAAAGGCCAGAACGATGTCTGTGTGAGCCTTTGCCTTTGAAAGAGACGACGCTTGTATTAGAATGTCGTCCAAGTACGGTACTACTGCAATGCCCCTTGGTCTTAGAACCGCTAGAAGGGATCCGAGTACCTTTGTGAAAATCCTTGGAGCAGTGGCTAACCCGAATGGGAGGGCCACAAACTGGTAATGTTTGTCCAGAAAGGCGAACCTTAGGAACTGATGATGTTCTTTGTGGATAGGAATATGTAGATACGCATCCTTTAGATCCACAGTAGTCATAAATTGACCTTCCTGGATTGTGGGTAGAATCGTTCGAATGGTTTCCATCTTGAACGATGGTACTCTGAGAAATTTGTTTAGGATCTTTAAATCCAGAATTGGTCTGAAAGTTCCCTCTTGTTTGGGAACTACAAACAGATTTGAGTAAAATCCCATTCCTTGTTCCGCCGTTGGAACTGGATGTATCACTCCCATCTTTAACAGGTCTTCTACACAATGTAAGAATGCCTGTCTATTTGGTTTGAGGATAAGTGAGACATGTGGAACCTTCCCCTTGGGGGTAGTTCCTTGAATTCCAGAAGATAACCCTGAGAAACTATTTCTAGTGTCCAGGGATCCTGAACATCTCTTGCCCAAGCCTGAGCAAAGAGAGAGAGTCTGCCCCCTACTAGATCCGGTCCCGGATCGGGGGCTACTCCTTCATGCTGTTTTGTTAGCAGCAGCAGGCTTCTTGGCCTGCTTACCCTTGTTCCAGCCTTGCGCCGGTTTCCAGGCTGGTTTGGTTTGAGAGGCATTACCCTCTTGTTTAGAGGATGCAGAGTTAGAGGCCTATTAGACTTATTCTTGGCTTTGAAAGGCCTATCTTGTGGGAGGGCATGGCCCTTTCCCCCAGTGATGTCTGAAATAATCTCTTTCAATTCTGGCCCAAAGAGAGTCTTACCCTTGAAGGGGATATTAAGCAATTTTGTCTTGGATGACACATCCGCTGACCAAGACTTTAGCCAAAGCGTTCTGCGCGCCACAATTGCAAACCCTGAATTTTTCGCTGCTAATCTAGCTAGTTGCAAAGTGGCATCTAAAATAAAAGAATTAGCCAACTTGAGTGCGTCAACTCTGTCCATAACCTCCTCATACGGAGTCTCTCTACTGAGCGACTTTTCTAGTTCCTCGAACCAGAACCACGCTGCTGTAGTGACAGGAACAATGCACGAAATGGGTTGCAGGAGGTAACCTTGCTGTACAAAAATCTTTTTAAGTAAACCCTCCAATTTTTTATCCATAGGATCTTTGAAAGCACAATTATCCTCGATAGGAATAGTAGTGCGCTTGTTTAAAGTAGAAACTGCCCCCTCGACCTTAGGGACTGTCTGCCATAAGTCCTTTCTGGGGTCGACCATAGGAAATAATTTCTTAAATATAGGAGGGGGGACAAAAGGTATGCCGGGCTTCTCCCACTCCTTATTCACTATGTCCGCCACCCGCTTGGGTATAGGAAAAGCGTCGGGTGCACCGGAACCTCTAGGAACTTGTCCATCTTGCATATTTTTTCTGGAATGACCAGGTTGTCACAATCATCCAGAGTAGATAACACCTCCTTAAGCAGTGCGCGGAGTTGCTCTAATTTAAATTTGTTGAGAAATTTTACCTGAATCTGAAATTTCCCCATCCGACAAAAACCTCCCTCATGACCCCTTCAGATTGGTGTGAGGGTATGACAGAGCAATTATCATCAGCGCCCTCCTGCTCTACAGTGTTTAAAACAGAGCAATCACGCTTTCTCGGATATGCAGGCATTTTGGATAAAATATTTGCTATGGAGTTATCCATTACTGCCGTTAATTGTTGCATAGTAATAAGCATTGGCGCGCTAGAGGTACTAGGGGCCTCCTGCGTGGGCAAAACTGGCGTAGACACAGAAGGAGATGATGTAGAACTATGTCTACTTCCTTCATCTGATGAATCGTCTTGGGCAACTTTACTATCTGTGGCAATACTGTCCTTACTTTGTTTGGACGCTATGGCACAATTATCACACAATTTTGAAGGGGGACACACATTGATCTTCAAACATATAGAACATAGCTTATCTGAAGGTGCAGACATGTTAAACAGGCTTAAAATTGTCCAAAAAGTACAAAAAAGTTTTAAAACAAAACCGTTACTGTCTCTTTAAATTTTAAACAGTGCACACTTTATTACTGAATATGTGAAAAAGTATGAAGGAACTGTTCAAAATTTACCAAATTTTCACCACAGTGTCTTAAAGCATTCAAAGTATTGCACACCAATTTTCAGAGCTTTAACCCTTAAAATAAAGAAACCGGAGCCGGTTACAGTTTTAACCCCTCTACAGTCCCAGCTACAGCCTTTGCTGCGACTTAACCAAACCCAGGGGGGAATACGATACCAGATGAAGCCTTCTAGGAACTTTTCCAACTACTTTCAGATCCTCACACATGCATCTGCATGTCTAGCACTCAAAAGTAACTGCGCATTAATGGCGCAAAAATGAGGCTCAGCCTACAACTGGGAAGGCCCTTCCTGACTGGAAAGGTGTCTAACACAGTGCCTGACCTTAAAAAACGTTCCCCAAGCTTATAAGTGTGAATTACAAGCATAAACATGTATAAAATGCCCAAATAAAGCAATCGATTTTGCCCATAAAAGTGTCTACCAGTTTTATAGCCCATATTAAGCCCTTTATTCTGTTTGAGACTAAGAAAATGGCTTACCGGTCCCCATGAGGGGAAATGACAGCCTTCCAGCATTACACAGTCTTGTTAGAAATATGGCTAGTCATACCTTAAGCAGAAAAGTCTGCTAACTGTTTCTCCCAACTGAAGTTACTTCATCTCAACAGTCCTATGTGGAATCAGCAAACGATTTTAGTTACTGTCTGCTAAAATCATCTTCCTCTCACAAACAGAACTCTTCATCTTTTTCTGTTTCAGAGTAAATAGTACATACCAGCACTAATTTAAAATAACAAACTCTTGATAGTAGAATTAAAAACTACAACTAAACACCACATAATCTTAACCATCTCCGTGGAGATGTTGCCTGTGCAACGGCAAAGAGAATGACTGGGGTGGGCGGAGCCTAGGAGGGACTATATGGACAGCTTTGCTTGGACTCTTTGCCATTTCCTGTTGGGGAAGAGATATTCCCACAAGTAAGGATGACGCCGTGGACCGGACACACCAATGTTGGAGAAAGGTACCTTTTATTTATATTAACATTGCAATGTTTAATGTTGAGTGCGTTTTGCTTAAGGTCAGCAAAAGTTAGTATTCCTTTAACATGGGAATAAGCAGTTTTATTAGCTTTCTAGTTAGCCTAATATAATATCTATGGAACATTCTAAAACAAAAAAATAACCTGCTCTAATTTGTTAGTGTGTGTAATTTTTGCATTAGTTATCCTAGATAACAATCAGCCAGATTACGAGTTTTGCGTTATGAGCGGCTCGCTGCTAACTTGCAAGTTATTTCCACCGCTCACCTCCTTATAGCGCTGCTATTACAGGTTTGCAAATACCCGGCGTTAGCAGGCAATATGGCAGCATTGAGCTCCATACCACACCCAAATACCAGCACTGCTTTGAGCTGGTTTTACGTGCTTGTGCACGATTTCCCCATAGACATCAATGGGGAGAGCCTAACACCTGCAATAAAGGAGCATAAAGCTCCGTAGCGCAACCCCATTGATTCCTATGGGGAAAGAAAAGTTATGTTTACACCTAACACCCTAACATATCAGCCAATGGAATGCAAACTCGATCCTATTGGCTGATTGGATCAGCCAATAGGATTGAAGCTCAATCCTATTGGCTGATTTCGGGGGTTAGTGTTAGGTTTTTTAAGGGTTTATTGGGTGGGTTTTATTTTTAACTTAAGGTTTGGGCTGAAAAACATAATTTATGTAAGAACTTACCTGATAAATTAATTTCTTTCATATTGGCAAGAGTCCATGAGCTAGTGACGTATGGGATATACAATTCTACCAGGAGGGGCAAAGTTTCCCAAACCTCAAAATGCCTATAAATACACCCCTCACCACACCCACAATTCAGTTTAGCGAATAGCCAAGTAGTGGGGTGATAAGAAAGGAGTAAAAAGCATCAACATAGGAATTTGGAATAATTGTGCTTTATACAAAAAAATCATAACCACCATAAAAAAGGGTGGGCCTCATGGACTCTTGCCAATATGAAAGGAATTAATTTATCATTTAAGTTCTTACATAAATTATGTTTTCTTTCATGTAATTGTCAAGAGTCCATGAGCTAGTGACGTATGAGATAGCAATACCCAAGAAGTGGAACTCCACGCAAGAGTCACTAGAGAGAGAGAGGGATAAAAATAAAAACAGCCATTTTCCGCTGAAAAAAATTAATCCACAACCCAAATCATAAGTTTAGTCTCATAATTGAAAAGAAAAAACTTAAATTAGAAGAAGAATCAAACTGAAACAGCTGCCTGAAGAACTTTTCTATCAAAATCTGCTTCCGAAGAAATAAATGCATCAAAATGATAGAATTTAGTAAATGTATGCAAAGAAGACCAAGTTGCAGCTTTGCAAATCTGATCAACTAAAGCATTCTTAAAAGCCCAGGAAGTGAAGACTGATCTAGAAGAATGAGCTGTAATTCTCTGAGGCGGGGCTTGACCCGACTCTAAATAAGCTTGATGAATCAAAAGCTTTAACCACGAGCTTTAACCACGAAGCCAAGGAAATGGCAGAAACTTTCTGACCTTTCCTGGAACCAGAAAAACTAACAAATAGACTGAAAGTCTTCCTGAAAACGTTAGTAGCTTCAACATAATATTTCAGAGCTCTCACCACATCCAAAGAATGTTAAGATCTCTCCAAAGAATTCTTAGGATTAGGACACAAAGAAGGGACAACAATTTCTCTATTAATGTTTTTAGAATTTACAACCTTAGGTAAGAATTTAAATGAAGTCCGCAAAACTGCCTTATCCTGATGAAAAATCAGAAAAGGAGACTCACAAGAGAGAGCAGATAATTCAGAAAATCTTCTAGCAGAAGAGATGGCCAAAAAGAACAACACTTTCCAAGAAAATAGTTTAATGTCCAAAAAATGCATAGGCTCAAATGGAGGAGCCTGTAAAGCCTTCAAAACCAAATTAAGACTCCAAGGAGGAGAGATTGATTTAATGACAGGCTTGATATGAACCAAAGCCTGTACAAAACAATGAATATCAGGTAGCCGAGATTTGTCCTTTCAAGGAACTTGCAGACAAACCTTTATCCAAACCATCCTGAAGAAACTGTAAAATTCTAGGAATTCTAAAAAAGAATGGCAAGAAAATTTATGAGAAGAACACCATGAAATGTAAGTCTTCCAAATTTGATAATAAATCTTTCTAGAAACAGACTTACGAGCTTTTAATATAGTATTAATCACGGAGTCAGAAAAACCTCTATGACTAAGCGTTCAATTTCCATAACCTCAAATTTAATGATTTGAGATCCTGATGGAAAAACGGACCTTGAGATAGAAGGTCTGGCCTTAATGGAAGTGGCCAAGGTTGGCAACTGGACATCCGGACAAGATCCGCATACCAAAACCTATGAGGCCATGCTGGAGCCACCAGCAGCACAAACGATTGCTCCATGATGATCTTGGAGATCACTCTTGGCAGAGGAACTAGGAAAATATAAGCAGGATGATAACACCAAGGAAGTGTCAAAGCATCCACCTGAGGATCCCTGGACCTGGAAAGTTTCTTGTTTAGAGGAGATGCCATCAAATCTATTTCTGGAAGACCCCACATCTGAACAAATTGAGAAAACACCTCTGGGTGGAGAGACCACTCCCATGGATGTAAAGTCTGACGACTGAGGTAATCCGCTTCCCAATGGTCTATACCTGGGATATGAACCACAGAAATTAGACAGGAGCTGGATTCCGCCCAAACAAATATCCGAGATACTTCATTCATAGCTTGAGGACCGTGAGTCCCACCCTGATGATTGACATAAGCCACAGAGTTCTCTCTTCAACAGAGGCCAAAACTGAAGAGCCCTGAGAATCGCACGGAGTTCCAAAATATTTATTGATAATCTCGCCTCTTGAGATTTCCAAACCCCTTGTGCTGTCAGAGATTCCCAAACAGCCCACCAACCTGAAAGACTTGCATCTGTTGTGATTACAGTCCAGGTTGGACGAACGACAGAGGCCCCTAAAATCATACAATGGTGATCTAACCACCATGTCAGAGAGAGTCGAACATTGGGATTTAAGGATATTCATTTTGATATCCTTGTATAATCCCTGCACCATTGGTTTAGCATACAAAGCTGGAGAGGTCTCATATGAAAACGAGCAAAGGGGATTGCGTCCGATACTGCAGTCATGAGACCTAAAACTTCCATGCACATAGCCACTGAAGGGAATGATTGAGACTGAAGGTTCCAACAAGCTGAAACCAATTTTAATCATCTCTTGTCCGTTAGGGACAGAGTCATGGACACTGAATCTATCTGGAAACCTAAAAAGGTTACCCTTGTCTGAGGAATCAAAAAGCTTTTTGGTAAATTGATCCTCCAACCATGTCTTTGAAGAAACAACACTAGTTGATTTGTGTGAGATTCTGCAGAACGTAAAGACTGAGCAAGTACCAAGATATCGTCCAAATAAGGAAACACTGCAATACCCCGCTCTCTGATTACAGAAAGTAGGGCACCGAGAACCTTTGAAAAGATTCTTGGAGCTGTCGCTAGGCCAAAAGGAAGAGCAACAAATTGGTAATGCTTGTCTAGAAAAGAGAATCTCAGGAACTGATAGTGATCTGGATAAATCAGAATATGAAGATATGCATCCTGCAAGTCTATTGTGGACATATAATGCCCTTGCTGAACAAAAGGCAGAATAGTCCTTATAGTCACCATTTTGAAAGTTGGTACTCTTACATATCGATTCAAAATCTTTAGATCCAAAACTGATCTGAATGAATTTTCTTTCTTTGGGACAATGAATAGATTTGAATAAAACCGCAGACCCTGTTCATGAAATGGAACTGGCATTATTACCCCTGATAACTCCAGATCTGATACACACTTCAGGAAAGCCTGAGCCTGTACTGGGTTTGCTGGAATGCATGAGAGAAAAAAAATCTTCTCACAGGCGATCTTACTCTGAATCCTATTCTGTACCCCTGAGAGACAATACTCTGAATCCACTGATTTTGGACTGAATTGATCCAAACATCTTTGAAAAATCTTAATCTGCCCCCACCAGCTGAGCTGGAATGAGGGTCGCACCTTCATGCGGACTTGGGGGCTGGCTTTGATCTCTTAAACGGCTTGGACTTATTCCAATTTGAGGAAGGCTTCCAATTGGAAACAGATTCCTTGGGGGAAGGATTAGATTTCTGTTCTTTATTTTGTCGAAAGGAACGAAAATGGTTAGAAGCTTTAGATTTACCCTTAGGTCTTTTATCCTGAGGCAAAAAGACTCCCTTCCCCCAGTGACAGTTGAAATTATTTAATCCAACTGAGAACCAAATAACTTATTACCTTGGAAATAAAGAGATAGCAATCTGGATTTAGAAGTCATGTCAGCATTCAAAGATTTAAGCCACAAAGCTCTTCTAGCTAAAATAGCTAAAGACATAGATTTAACATCAATTTTGATGATATCAAAAATAGCATCACAGATAAAATGATTAGCATGTTGGAGTAAGCGAACAATGCTAGATAAATCAGAATCCAATTCTTGTTGCGCTAAATGTTCCAACCAAAAAGTTGATGCAGCTGCAACATCAGCCAAATAAATTGCAGGCCTGAGAAGATGACCAGCATATAAATAGGCTTTCCTTAGATAAGATTCAAGTTTTCTATCTAAAGGATCTTTAAATGAAGTACTATATTCCGTAGGAATAGTAGTACGTTTAGCAAGAGTAGAGATAGCCCCATCAACTTTAGGGATATTTTCCCAAAACTCTAAAGAAACTGCTGGAAAAGGGTACAATTTTTTAAACCTTAATGAAGGAATAAAAGAAGTACCAGGCCTATTCCATTCCTTAGAAATCATATCAGAAATAGCATCAGGAACTGGAAAAACCTCTGGAATAACCTCAGGAGGTTTATAAACAGAATTTAAATGTCTACTAGTTTTAATATCAAGAGGACTAGTTTCCTCCATATCCAATGTAATCAACACTTCTTTTAACAGAGAACGAATATACTCCATTTTAAACAAATAAGATTTGTCAGTGTCAATATCTGAGGCAGGATCTTCTGAACCAGATAGATCCTCATCAGAGAAGGATAATTCAGTATGTTGTCAGTCATTTGAAATTTCATCAACCTTACGAGAAGTTTTAAAAGACCTTTTACATGTATTAGAAGGCGGAATAGCAGACAAAGCCTTCTGTATAGAATCAGAAATAAATTCTTTTAAATGTACAGGTATATCTTGTGCATTAGTGTCAGGGTGCCAGGAATCAGACTAAGACGAGAAGTGCAAAAATAATCACACCATTATTAATAGCAAAAAATAATAAAAAGTCCACAAGTCAAATAACAAGCCAGGAATCAAAACCAGAGCTGGTAGTCAGACGAGCTGAGCCAGGAGCCAAAGCGAATAGTCAGACGAGCCGGAATCAGGAACAAAGAAAACAGCAGAGTCAGGAACAAGCCAGGGATTAGGAACCAGGAAGGACGTCAGGCAGCCAGGTAATACACAGGAACTCTCACAAACAGGTCTGAGACAACGCAAAGGCAAAGCATACTGAACAGAGGCCCTTTAAATAATAAGTGATGACATTACAATTCTGAGACTACATCCTGTCTCACATGGATGATGCACACCAGTCTGGCCATAAAAGGAAGTGCAGGAATTGAGCAGATATCCCCCACAATGCACCATAGTCAGGAAGAGAGGTGAGTAAAATGGCTGCCAGCAGCACATGGCAAACACAACAGGGAAAAAACCCTGACAATTAGATGTTGAGGGAACAGCAACAGGTAATGAACTACTACTGATGGATACATTTTCTGCATGTAAAAGTTTATCATGACAGCTATTACAAACCACAGCTGGAGATATAACCTCCACAAGTTTACAACAAATGCACTTAGCTTTGGTAGAACCGTTATCCGGCAGCAGAGTTCCAACAGTGACTTCTGAGACAGGATCAGATTGAGACATCTTGCAAATGTAAGAGAAAAAAACAACATAAAAAGCAAAATGATCAATTTCCTATATGGCACTTTCAGGAATGGGAAAAAAAATGCAATATGGAATGGGGTCTTAAATAATGAAAATATTTGGCGCCAAGTATGACGCACAGCACAAACAGCAAAATATTTTTTGGCTCCAAAAACATTCGGAAATGACACACTCGCCTCACAGAAGATGCAACCTTGTGAAGGACTCGGCGTCAACTAAGACACCGGAAATGACGAAATTGCATCAACAAACGTAACTTCGCGCCAAAAAAATCTTGCGGCAAGAATGACACAAACTTTAGCATTTTGCGCCCTCGCAAGCCTAATTCTGCCTGCAAATTTAAAAGATAGTCAATTTGAAAAAGAGTAGACCCCAGGTAAGAAATCCAAAAAAAAAACAACATTTCCCAGATATGAAAAGAAAAACATAGTGGTTTTAAAACAAATTTCAAAAATGATTGTGAATATCCAAAAAATCCTGAAAAGATGATGTGATGAAGTGGGCTTGAATAATCAAAAATGTGTGTACACAAAAATGAAAAAAGAAAAAGGAAAAAATGTGAAAAAATAAGCCAAATGAATATTTAGGATGTATCAAAGTGAATAACACACTTATAAAGTGACCCTTATGTGAATACAAGATGTGAAGAGATGCTCCTAAAAAGTTATTCCTGTATGTAAACGATGAAAAAATACAGAAATGGATCCTATGTCTCAGGGATCAATTCATTCAAAGATATACCTGTAATAAAACAAATATAACATAGTGCAAAACTGCTATTCAAACTTAGTCAGTAATTTTTTACACACTTCATCATTTCACCGTTTATCGAGGGATATATAAGGATAACTGTTTAAAATAGAATCTTCATATTGGACATTCACTCTCTGGAAAGAATTTAAAGTTTGGGACCTACATATTTATGGACACCTACTCAGTAAATTGATGTTTTTATATATTTATATTTTTTATCCAACCATCAACAGCTGTTTTATTGTAATTTATTTTGTGATTAAGATTGTATATTGTTGTGGTTTTTAACCACAATTGTATTGTTTTTTATATAGATATATGCATATTTTATTGTTAATTTTAAGTGGATCCACTTTTGTATCTTGTTTGTATATTTTAGCTATAAGTAGCATAAAATATTTTATATACCCCTATAGAATTTCAATATATTTTTTATTTAAATAATCTTGTCACTACTAGTGTCTTAGCCTTTTAGGAGGCGCTCTGTGAATTTATTTTTAGCACTACATTCACCTTTTTGGGGGCGCTGGTACCCACAATACTAGGAGCTACAGACACAAGGTTGAGCGCTGTCAGATTTTAACAGATTATTTTATGCTGGGACTAGAACTTAATATATACGTAATGTGGTATGAAGCGCATCGTACCGTATAACGTATATATATGTTGCAGATTCAGCAAGCTACAGCAACCTCGGCTGTAAAGTCACAGCCAAGAGATGCTGGTCCTGGGCTCCAGGCATCTGTCTGCATATGGAAACAGAGCAAGATCTGTGCTACAGTTCCATATGAAAGCAGATGCCAGATCGTTACAGACGGTGACAATGAGTGCATCACCGTCTGTAACTATCATATTCTGGTGCTCGCGGTAGGTGGGTGGGCAGGCCAACAGAGAAGGGGGGAGGGAGTGGGAGGAGCCCTTCTCTGCAAAAAAATAAATAAAAGGATGGGGAGCTACACTACAGAAAATGGATGGAATGGGGGGGTGGGGGTTTCTTATATGTAAGGATCACCAAGAGGGGGGGAGGTAGGGGGACCTCTATGCTACAGAACACAGTTAAAGCCTTTGCCTGCTTTTTTTTCTAACACCTGAGACCTCATATCTTTGAGCCTTTATAACTTTATAAAATTGTACAAAACTCAACATAAATACATTTAAAAGTACAAGAAAAAATGCAGGCACTGCTTCCAAGGGAGTAAGATAAAAAATATATACTTTAATGAAAAAGTTTAAAAAACACTTCATACAGGCAAGACACAGTACAAGGGAGGAAACAGGTGACGGCTGACGCATTTCACGCCCTCTAGTGGTGCTTAATCATAGGCTGCAGTGAAAAGGAAAGGACACCCAAATCATTAACCCCTTCCTCATTGAACTGAATAGATCAATTAAAACAACATTAGAAATATAAAAACAAACATCAGGATCAGTTATTAAGAATGTGTCCTAACTCATTATATGAAAAAACCTTCTTTGGAATTCAGTTACATTATATCATGAACATATGTAAATACATGCAAATTCCAGGGCTAATGTTACAACTTAACTACTTATTTTTAAATCTATAAGTTACTAAATAATAAAGCAAAATTATTTGTTAACGTATAAACGTATTAAATTGTATTTTAAATGGAAATGAGCAAGGTGTGAAAGACAAACTTTTTCACTTAAAGAAAAAAAGACTAGTTACCTATAAAATAGTTAATGTCACACTCCTTGTTCATGCCATTTGGTTGACGAGAATAAAGTTTCGGGATCCTCTTGAAATATTAAATATAAAATATTAATAAAAATTATTGAAAATTATGATATATACCATAAAATAGTCTAAGTCTATATATATATATATATATATATATATATATATATATCGCAATATGTATTTACAATAAACGTACATTGTTTTGCATGTGAAGAACATTGGAATGTGACATTTTCATAACTCCTGTCAGGTTAGAGCATGAGTATAGATGTTTGGGTTTTTTTTAGTTGGCACTCTCCATTGACTTCTATGGGGAGAATACATTACGAGGTCTAATATTTGGTTAGTGCGCGATGGGATTCGCTCTGGTGCAAACTTTTTACTTTCAACTTATAATATGAGCGCAACCCGATGCGCAAAAAGCCTCTGTCTAGCGAAGTTAAGGTGTGACGACTAGCGCAAAATAACGCTCCACTCTAACCCTATAATAGTCTCTAGACTGCAACACTATGCAAATTTTGCTAACAAAATTGTTCTTTGGCCCTGGACAAATAGGATGAAAAAAAAATGGGTTTTAACATTTACAGTATATATTTAACATTGTGTCAACTAGTACCCATTTCCCCTCCTTTGGCAAACTATGGTGACATTTTTCAACTGCTGTATTTAACATTCCTTATTTGTAGAAAATACTGCAAAAAGTAATGGCAGATAATAGAGGGGGGCTCTAATTATAGTTTCTACAGCACATATAGTCTATAAAGCATTTAAGGTTACATTTTCTAGTGTCACACAACAATTTGAATACAAATGCCATGTGTGTGACGGATGCACGAAGGGAATGAATAATATATGAGGAAGTCTTTCACGTCTTCATATATCACTAAATTCAATTTTACCTTGAAAAGTGACACCCTGCAACTGTGCTCCACGTGAAGTCAAAGAATTTGTTTTCATCTCATTGAGCTTTACAGAAAGCATACTAAAGCAGTCATTGCTTGTGTCATTTTTTAAATAATTTATATATTTTCATGGCTGCAAAACTGTGTTTAATATCCTTGTTATTAAAAACCAACTAGATTACATAAATGTGTAAATTACACTTAAAGAAACATTCTAAACAAAAATGACATGTTGTAAATCATTACAAACCATCACAGCTCTGTTAACCTATCTAATATTTGAATGTGGGTGCCCTAGGCAGATACCCATATAGCACTAAAAAAGTAATAACTAGTATAAAAAAGTAATAACTAGACGTGTTTTTAATAAAACAAGCATACTGAAAAATGCTTCTATTCAAACATGTAATGCTCAGACCTTGTTGGTATGTATGTATGTATTGGGTAGGTACTTGTAAAGCACGGCTAATCACCCGTAAGGGTAAAATATCAAGGCAGAATTGGCCAACTAGGACACCAGGAAAGTTCCTGGTGGGCTGCAGCAGCTGAATAGTTAGCTTCAATTTAAGGGGGTGATGCTGCTGGTCAGGTGATATGTATTAAGGTCACATAGTATTTCCTTGTAAGTTTTATTTCCTAGATCATGTTGAATTTTAGTGGCCTTTGATAGGCTTATAGTGTCTAATCAAGTCACAGTGTAAGACAGATTGACACACTAGAACACACTATGGATATAATGTTCACACTGTGAAAGGGAGTCATGGATGAAATTGGGTTGTATGGTGCCTATACAAAAAAAAAGTCTTTTTTTTTTATTAGAAACTAATAGGGGCAAGTGCATTCTACAGACGCAACAGAAAATTGGGGCTGGTCTTCAAATTTTTCCAGAGCTACTTTTTATTCCCAGTCTTACCAGCCTAGAGACCTTTAGATCATCGGACCCTTAGACTTGCAGGGTCGCTAATGCTGAAATGACCTGCTTTAACAAGCTGTACTCTGTGCTTGAATGATCTTTCAACAACCTTGGTGTCAATGAGACATTGCTGTAAAACAACTACATGCCCTAATTCTTTAGAAAATGCAATTTTCTTTACTAAAATATGGTAAATCCATGGCTTGAGTAATTACTGTTGGGAATATTACTCCTCGCCAGCAGGAGGAGGCAAAGAGCACCAGTGTTAAACTGTTAAGTATAACTCCCTTACACACAACCCCCAGACATTCTCTTTGCCTTCGGTGCATGGAGGAGGTTCCTGTGCTGGACCGTGCTAGAGATATTATCTCATAGGAATGGGAGAAACCAGCGGTGTCTTTTTCCCTATCTCCCATTGTTTAGAATTTGTTTTCTGTCGAGGACATTGGTATACTGTTGGCCAATTCCTTTATTGCAGATGCCATTTTACAGGTTGTTAGACTAGGAGCTAAAACTTCTGTCCTAGACCGCAGGGTGTTATGGTTTAAATCCTGGTCTGCGGACGTTTCCTCTAAAGTCAAGCTTCTGGTGATTCCTTACAAGGGCAAAACCTTGTTTGGACCCGGTTTGGCAGAAAGGTTACAAATTGGAATTCAACACTTTTCCTCCCAGAGGCAGATTCCTTCTCTCAAGATTATCTGCAGACCAGATAAAGAAAGAGGCATTCTTGAAATGTATACAATATCTTTCCTCCCTGGGAGTGATAGTTCCAGTTCCAGTGCAGGAACAGGGTCTCGGGTTCTACTCCAACCTATTTGTGGTTCCCAAAAAAAGAGGGAACTTTCCGTCCCATTCTAGACTTGAAGTGTCTAAACAAGTTTCTCCAAGTTCCATCCCTCAAGATGGAGACTATACACTCCATTCTTCCTTTAGTACAAGAGGGTCAGTTCATGACAAACAGAGACCTAAAGGATGCATATCTCTGTGTTCACAGGGATCATCACAGATTTCTGAGATTTGCCTTTCTAGACAAACATTTCCAGTTTGTGGCCCTTCCTTTTGGTCTAGCCATGGCTCCCAGAATTTTTTTCAAAGGTTCTGGGGGCTCTTTTGTCAGTGATCCATTCTCATAGAATTGTTGTGGCACCCTACTGGGATGACATATTGGTTCAGGCACCAGCTTCCTTTCCCCTGCTACAAGAGTAGTGTTCTTAGGGACCATAATAGATTCTCTATTAATGAAGATTTTTCTGACAGTGGTAAGGAAAACAAAATCATTTCCTCTTGCCTCTCTCCTCAGGCTTCTGCTCATCCTTCAGTGGCTCAATGTATGGAGGTAATCAGTCTGATAGTGGCTTCCATGGACATCATTTCTTTTGCTCGATTTTGAGAGCTCTCCAGTTGTGCATGCTCATACAATGGAATGGCCACCATGCAGATCAGTCATCAAGGTATCCTCTCCCATGGTGGATTTCTTGGGAACAGCTGTCTCAGGGCACATGTTTACGGAGACCTTTCTGGGTGATTGTGACCACGGACACCAGACTGCTGGGCTGAGGAGCTGTCTGGAACTCGTTAAAACTCAGGGCCTTTGGACTTGGGAGGAGTCTGATCTTCCCATCAACATCTTGGAGTTGAGGGCGATTTACAATGTTCTATTGGTTTGGCCTCAGTTGTCCTCAGCCCAGTTTATCAGGGTCCAGTCAAACAACATAACCTCTGTGGCTTACATCAATCACCAGGGAGGAACTCGGAGCTCCTTAGCCATGAAGGAGATTACTCGGATTCTTTAGTGGGCTGAGACCCACAATTGCTGTCTGTCTATCTGCCATCCACATTCCAGGAGTAGACAACTGGGAATCTGATTTTCTGAGCAGACAGACTTTTCATCCCGGGGAGTGGGAACTCCACCCGGAGGTGTTTTCCAGCTTAGTCCTCAAATGGGGGGTGTCGGAGTTAGATCTGATAGTGTCTCGTCAGAACGCCAAGCTTCCAAGCCATGGTTCAAGGTCAAAAGATCTGCAGGCCATTCTGATAGATACTCTGGTGGTTCCTTGGATTTTAAGGTTTTTATTATCAGGTATTTGTAGAGCGCCAACAGGTTCCGCAGCGCTATGAACATGGATGGTATATATATAAAAAAAAGATTACAAGGATCAAATGGGGAGAGAGGATCCTGCTGAGAGTTGCACTGTTGTAGTCGGCTCTTATGAAGGTGAACAACAAACAGCTGGGCTCATATGCTTACATGCTATGGGTTTTATGGGATAGCAGTGGAGATAGGAGGGTTAGTGTAGGTTGTAAGTGTCCCTGAATAGTAGAGTCTTAAGGGAGCACTTGAAGCTTTTAAAACTAGGGGAGATTCTTGTGGAACGAGGCAGAGAGTTCCATAAGATGGGAGCCAGTCTTGAATCTTGTAGACGGGAATGTGAGGAGGTAACAAGAGAGGAGGAGAGTAGGAGATCATAAGCGGAGTGAAGGGGACGGGAGGGAGAGTAACTGGAGACAAGGTCTGAGATGTAGGGGGGAGCAGTGTAATTGAGGGCTTTGTGTGTCAGAGTCAAAATTTTGTGTTTAATCCTGGAGACAAGAGGAAGCCAGTAAAGGGATTGGCATACATGTTTCTTATGTTTGCTCTCCTTCCACAAGTCATTTGCTCGTATCAAACAGGAGAGGGTGTCTGTGATTCTAATAGCCACTGCGTGGCCTCGCAGGATCTGGTTTGCAGACCTAGTGGAGATGTCATCTCTCCCACCTTGGAGACTACCTCTGAGGAAGGACCTCTTGATTCAGGGTCCCTTCCTTCATCCAAATCTCATTTCTCTGAAGCTGACTGCTTGGAGATTGAACGCGTAATTCTGTCTAAGCGTAGTTTTTCCGAGTTGGTTATTGAGACCATAATTCAGGCTTGCAAGCCTGTTACTAGAAAGATTTACCATAAGATATGGCGTAAATATCTTTATTGGTGTGAATCCAAGGTCTACTCTTGGAGTAGAATTAGAATTCCTAGAATTTTATCTTTTCTTTAGGAAGGCCTGGAGAAGGAATTGACAGTCAGTACCCTGAAGGGTCAGAGTTCTGCTTTAATAGTTTTACTACATAAACGTTTGGCGGATGTGCCAGATGTGCAATCTTTTTGGCAGGCCTTGGTCAAAATGAGGCCTGTCTTTAAGTCTGTTGCTCCTCCTTGGAGCCTTAAAGGGACAGTCAAGTCCAAAAAAAACTTTCATGTTTCAAATAGGGCATGTCATTTTTCAATTTTAATTTTTTATTGTTCAGCATATAAATTTCTAACAATTTGATTACGCCCGTGCAGGGCAACAACAGAAAAAAATAAATAAGAGAAGATAAGAAAAATAAACATCGACATAGCTTTTTTGCAGCTTTGCTTATCTTCAATAGTCAACTTAAGTTATACAAAAGTAAGATAACAATTGCTAACAGGGTAATACTACCAAAATGCATACATAAAAATCAATAATAATGTGGTCAGCCCCTTAGCCCATCCAACTTAAGCATACTGTACTCCTGCACACAATTATCCATTTTATACTGCTGACTTCTTTTTATCCCCTCTAAGGCCCTCAATTCATAAGCACATAACCTTTAATAGGGCCTTTTATTTCTCAGAATGACTTTGGGCCATTTTCCACCAGCTCTGAATGGGA
Organism: Bombina bombina; assembly: GCF_027579735.1. Classification (NCBI taxonomy): domain Eukaryota; kingdom Metazoa; phylum Chordata; class Amphibia; order Anura; family Bombinatoridae; genus Bombina; species Bombina bombina. The sequence goes on from NC_069505.1 coordinate 337,052,071, forward strand.
ACATAGATAGTTTTGAATGCCTTCAACCCCTGGGGTAAGGGCATGTCATTTTAAACAACTTTCCAATTTACTTTTATCACCAATTTTGCTTTGCTCTCTTGGTATTCTTAGTTGAAAGCTAAACTTAGGAAGACTCATATGGTAATTTCTAAGCCCTTGAAGGCCGCCTTTAATCACATGCTTTTGTATTTGCTTTTCACAACAGGGGAGAGCAAGTTCAGGTAAACCATATAGATAACATTGTGAGCACGCCCGTGGGTTGTGGCAGACACTGCACTAATTGGATAAAATGAAAGTCAATAGATAATAAATAAAATGTCATGTGATCAGGGGGCTGTCAGAAGATTCTTAGATACAAGGTAATCACAGAGCTAAAAAGTATATTAATATAACCGTAGTGTCTGAGCAAAACTGGGGAATGGGTAATAAAGGGATTATCTATCTTTTAAAATAACACAAATTCTGGTGTTGACTGTCCCTTTAACCTTGTTCTTAAAGTTTTACAGCTGGCTCTGTCTGAGCCGTTGCATTCCATAGAATGTTATCTTGGAAGGTTTTGATTCTTGTTGCTATATCTTCTGCTAGAAGAGTCTCAGAACTCTCAGCTCTGCAGCGTCATTCCCCTTATCTTATTTTTCATGCTGATAAGGCGGTTCTTCGTACTAAGTTAGGTTTCTAATAGAAATATCAATCAGGAAATTGTTGTTCCCTCTCTGTGTCCTAATCCTCCTTCTTCCAAAGAATGTTTGTTACACAATTTGGATTTTTTTGTGCTCTTAAATTCTACTTACAGACGACTAAGGATTTTCACCAGTCCTCTGCCCTCTTTGTCTGTTTCTCTGGGAAACGTAAAGGTCAGAAAGCTACTGCTACTACTCTTTCTTTTTGGTTACAAAGTATAATTCGCTTGTCTTATGATACTGCTGGACAGCAGCCTCCTGAGAGAATTACGGCTCATTCCACAAGAGCTGTTTCCTCTTCTTGGACTTTCAAAAATGAAGTTTCTGTGGAACAAATTTGGAAGGCTGCAACTTGGTCTTCTCTACATACTTTTTTCAAAATTTTTACAAATTTGATACTTTTGCCTCGGCTGAGGCTTCTTTTGGGAGAAAGGTTCTTCAAGTGTTGGTGCCTTCTGTTTAGGACTGCCTGTCTTGTCGCTCCCTATTTATCCATGTCCTTTAGCTTGGGTACTGGTTCCCAACAGTAATTACTCAAGCCGTGGACTCACCATATCTTAAACAAAATTTATGCTTACCTGATAAATGTATTTATTTCCGGATTTGGTGAGTCCATGTCCTCACCCTTTATTTTAAGACAGTTCTTTTGACTATAACCTCAGCAACCTCTACACCTTGTGTTACTCCTTTTTCTCCATTTCCCTTCAGTTGAATGACTGGGGGTTGTGGGTAAGGGAGTGATACATAACAGTTTAACACTGGTGCTCTGTGCCTCCTGCTGGTCAAGGAGTGATATTTCTAACAGTAATTACTCAAGTCGTGGACTCACCATATCCGGAAAGAAAGACATTTATCAGGTAAGAAAAACATTTGTTTTTTGCACTGCAATTTCCCTTTTTTGTCCCAGCAGACATATTACCAGAACACCATCAATAACAAGAAATATTACTTTCTGTTGGAGCAGTAAAAGTTCTCACTACCAGACTTTTTTTTTTACACCAACTTAACGGCTAGATTACGGGTTTTGCGTTATGAGTAAAAAAGCAGCGTTAAGCCTCATAACGCTGCTTTTTTACTACTGCTGCTATTACGAGTCTTGTAGGTACAGCTGTCCCGCACACTTTTTTGGCCTTACCGCAAATATTTGCGTATAATCTATTTTCAATGGGACTTCCATAGCGCCGATATTACAAGCTTTTTTTTTTAGGCTAAAAAGTGAGCGGTACAGCCTATCCCGCAAGATTCGTAAAGCATTCTAAAGTCAATAGTTATGAGTTTTACACTACAAAGCTGTAGCATAAAACTCATAACTAAAGTGCTAAAAAGTAAACTAACACCCATAACCTACCTATTAACCCCTAAACCGAGGCCCTCCTGCATTGCAAACACTAAAAATAAAATTATTAACCCCTAATCTGCCGCTCCCGACATTGCCGCCACTAGAATAAACATATTAACCCCTAAACCCGCCGCACTTCCGCCTCGCAAACACTAGTTAAATATTATTAACCCCTAATCTGCAGTCCCTAACATTGCCGCCACCTACCTACATTTATTAACCCCTAATCTGCCACCCCCAATGTCGCCGCCACTATACTAAAGTTATTAACCCCTAAACCTAAGTCTAACCCTAACACCCCCTAAGTTAAATATAATTAAAATAAATCTAAATAATACCTACAATTAATAACTAAATAATTCCTATTTAAAACTAAATACTTACCTGTAAAATAAACCCTAAGCTAGCTACAATATAACTAATAGTTACATTGTATCTATCTTAAGTTTTATTTTTATTTCACAGGCAAATTTGTATTTATTTTAACTAGGTAGACTAGTTAGTAAATAGTTATTAACTATTTACTAACTACCTAGCTAAAATAAATACACATTTACCTGTAAAATAAAACCTAACCTAAGTTACACTAACACAAACTTACACTACAATTAAATACAATTACCTAAATGTAATACAAATACCTAAATTACAAAAAACAAACACTAAATTACACAAAATAAAAAACAAATTACAAGATATTTAAACTAATTACACCTAATCTAATAGCCCCCCAAAATTAAAAAAAAACCCTAGCCTAAACAAAACAATAGCCCTTAAAAGAGCCTTTTGCGGGGGATTGCCCCAAAGAAATCAGCTCTTTTACCTGAAAAAAAATACAAACAACTCCCCCAACAGTAAAACCCACCACCCACACAACCACACAACCAAACCCCCAAATAAAACCCTAACTAAAAAAACCTAAGCTCCCCATTGCCCTGAAAAGGGCATTTAGCTCTATTGCGGCCCAAACCCTAACCTAAAAATAAAACCCACCCAATAAACCCTTAAAAAAACCTAACACTAACTCCTGAAGATCCACTTACAGTTTTGAAGAGCCGACATCCATCCTCAACAAAGAAGCCCTCAACGAAGCAGCAAGAAGTCCTCAACGAAGCCGGGAGAAGTCTTCATCCAAGCTGGGAGAAGTCTTCATCCAAGCCGGGAGAAGTGGTCCTCCAGACGGGCAGAAGTCTTCATCCAGACGGCATCTTCTACCTTCATCCATCCGGCGTGGAGCGGCTCTATCTTCAAGACATCCGGCGCGGAGCATCGTCAATAAAGGTAGGTAGGTGGCGACGATATTAGGGACGGCAGATTAGGGGTTAATACTATTTAACTAGTGTTTGTGATGCGGGAGTGCGGCGGTTTAGGGGTTAATAAGTTTGTCATAGTGTCGGCGATGTCCGGAGTGGCAGATTAGGGGTTAATCAGTATAATGTAGGTGTCGGCGATGTCGGGGTGGCAGATTAGGGGTTAATAAGTATAAGATTAGGGGTGTTTAGACTCGGGGTTCACGTTAGGGTGTTAGGTGTAAACATAAAATGTGTTTACCCATAGGAATCAATGGGGCTGCGTTACGGAGCTTTACGCTGCTTTATTGCAGGTGTTAGACGTTTTATCAGCTGGCTCTCCCCACTGATGTCTATGGGGAAATCGTGCACGACCACGTACAACCAACTCACCGCTGACTTAAGCAGCGCTGGTATTGGAGTGCTCTACGCTCACTTCTTGACTTTTAACGCCGGGTTTATAAAAGCCTGTAATACCAGCGCTGTAGGTAAGTGAGCGATGACAATAACGTGCAAGTTAGTACCGCACCCCTCTTACCGCAAAACTCGTAATCTAGCCGTAAATTTGGTACAAAGTGTATTACTAGCTGAAAACCATAGATAAAAAGATGAAAAGAAAAAAATATTTTTATCCCCTACTTACAATTTTTAGGCAAATTAAAAAAATATATTTTATTGTATGTATTGTCATTTTATCGACCTCGGAAGGATGAAAGGCTGAGTGGACCTCGTCTGGGATCGAACCTGCAACCCTTAAGTTGCTACAGAGCCCAGCTACAGTGCCTTAGCATGCTGACCTATCTGTCCGGCTATTGTCAACTTTAATAATAGCAAAGGTGAAAATTTTGTTTTGCCTGAAAGATTTGTTTTTGGATTTTTAACAATGATCGTTTTAGCCGAATTTCGTTCATGTGTCATTCAAATTTACAATGTTATTTTCAATGGGAACAGCAAATATATACAACTAATACATTATAGAATGCAAACAGTTAAAACAGTCTTTTAATGCTAAAAGAACATGCTAATTGAATTTTAGTCAATGACTAGCTCAATGACTAAGTCAATGACTAAGTCACACAAATGCATGTTCTGTTAGCTCAAGTGAAAGTGATTTAAAACATCTGAGCTTCCCCTAGTATCTCGCCATCCTATGCTAAGTTAAGGCTCAATTGGATGAGCCTGTAACACTAAAATGCTACATTTAGGGCTACATTTATTAAGCAGCGAATGTAGCTTCGGAGGCCCTTCATTTCAGGTTCCAAAAGGTTCAGCAGGCTTGTTTAGCACTCTGAGTGCTGCTCAATTTGTGAGTATGATGTTGTTTGTTCTCACAAGAGCTGTATGCCATTGCTATTGCACCATTGTGGCGCCTTCTTCTTTTTTTTTTTTTTTTTTTTAAAGTAATTTTTATTAGATTTTTCATATGAGATAAAGATGTACAACATGAGTACGACCAAAGCGTACTATTTCAATAATAATGACAAAGGAAATAGATACATAAGAAGACACAGTATATACATTAATAGATCAACTAAACATCTGTAACCTCAGTGTCTAAAATAAGGGTATGACAAAATTGTTCACTTATATCAGAAGTAACTGAAAAAAGGGAGAATGGGAAAAGGAAAGAAGAAGAGAGAGAGACAGAAAGGGGGGGGAGGGGGATCATCCTTGAAAGGGGAGAGAGGGGGTGGAGGGGGGGGGTTCATCCTTGTGAGAGGGGAGGGGGAAGGGGAAGGATAGGGAAGGATAGGGTCTAAGGCCAAGGGAACAGACCTGTTGTGGTCACCAAATAAACCCAGATGGGTGTGGGATGTTGTACTGACATTATTGAGTGAGGGTATAATAGGCTAAGTCTTAAAGCTAGGGAGCCAAGTCGTGTCAAATCTATCTTTCCATTCTGCCCAAATCAGTTCAAAAAGGTCAACTTTACCCTTGGAATAATAGATAGGTTTTTCCATGGTGTAGATGTAGGCCATGGTTTGGGTGATGTCAAACCAGGATGGGGGGCTAGTTCTTTTCCAAGCTTTAGCTACGTTGAGTTTGATAGCTGAAAAAAAATATATGCTCAAGGAAGCATAGTGTCTAGGGAGTTTGCAGGTACCTATGTGTAGTAAGGCGACTTCTGGTGTATTGGGAAGGGAGATGCCCATAGTCCTAAGAGTTGAGAAACACTTATTCCAAATGGGCCTCAATTTGGAGCAAGTCCACCAAATGTGTGTCATGTCTCCTACTCTGCCGCAATCTCTCCAGCAGACAGAAGATGCACCAGGGAAAATTGTGGCTAGCCTAGCAGGCACAAAGTACCACTGTGTGAGGAGTTTGATATAGTTCTCATGCATAGTGACACAGTGGAGAGTTTTGTTTGTGAGGAGTAATGTACGGTGCCACTCTTTGGTAGGGGCACAGAACTCGAGTTTTTGTTCCCATTTAATGACATGAGTAGCCTTGTCTGCGGGGGATGTGCCCTCCATAATGGAATAGTGGAAAGATAGTGGCTTACCCAGTCTCAACCCCTGTTGCCATCTGGCTTCCCAAATGGTTAGTGGTCTGGAGAGGGATGATTTAAAGCTCCAGCTAGTCAGAAAGCTGAGGACTCTTGTATATTCGAAGCGCATATAGCGCGGGGGGGGGGTGCTGAACCGCCAATGTGGGCAAAGGATATAAACGAATCTCGGGAAGATGAGGACCATAGGTCAGCCACCTTCGCAACACCAAGTCTCAGCCACGTTGAGGGATGGGAGTCTGGGAGGCCAGATAATAGGCCAGTTAATGAAGTGATAGGTGGATGGATGGGGGGCCACCTGGGAATAATGTCTCAGGAGTTCCCAGGAGGCTAGGCATTCTCGGATCACCTGATTCTCAATGCCTAAGGTTTTTCTGGAATGTGGAGGGGTCCAGATCAGGTACCTCAGGGTAAGGTCGAAGGGTAGGGAGGCCTGTTCAATTGACCTCCATTTGCTATCAGAATCTTTTATACCCCATTGGGTAATGTGTGTGAGCATGGCGGCCTCATAGTATCTAAGTATGGACGGGGAGGCCACTCCTCCATGCATTCTGGGGTATTGTAGGAGTCTGTGGGCCACCCGTGGAGGTTTGTTTTGCCATATATACTTGGTACAGGCGCCCTGAAATTGAGTGAGCAGGGCTCTAGGTACTCTAATAGGGAGGCAGCGCATGATGTATGTTAATTTTGGAAGAAAGCTCATCTTAAGGGCTGTTATCTGACCTAGCCAAGATATGGAACGGAAATTCCATCTATTGGACAAGGTGTGTAATTCGGTCAGAAGGGGCTTATAATTATTTAAGATGAGGTTGGGGATGGAGTTAGAGAGTTTAACTCCTAAGTGGGAGACATACGTATTGTTGATAACAAATTTGTATGTGTCTCGTAGCGGATTAGTGACAGAGTCCGGGAAACCCTGAGTGTAAAGTTCGGTTTTGGATTGATTTAGCCTGTAATAGGATAGGCTACTGAATACTTCCAGTGTAGATAAAAGTTTAGGAATCTCACTGAGGGGGTTTGCGGAGAGTATGGTGGTGTCATCTGCGAACAGAGCCACTTTGTGGACCGTTCCGTGTAAGATAACTCCAGATATCTCTTTGTCAGCTCTAATGGCAGCAGCGAGCGGTTCAATGGCCAGCGCAAACAGGATGGGCGATAGGGGGCAACCCTGCCGGGTGCCATTTGAAATGGGGAAGGGGGAGGAATGGAATCCTAGGCCCTTAACTGAGGCCGTAGGGGCCGAGTACAAAGCTTGTATTGCTTGAATGATGGAGGTCGGGAAGCGAAAGATCTTTAGAACTTCCCATAGGAAGTCCCATCTGACCCGGTCGAATGCTTTCTCAGCATCGAGAGAAAGCACTGCAATTGGTTTATTGAGTCTTTTGGCTTCTAGAAGAATATTAAGGAGCCTTCTTGTATTGTCGGGACCTTCTCTTCCAGGGATGAAGCCAACCTGGTCAGGGTTAATAAGTAAGGGGAGGAGTCTTGCGAGTCTATTCGCGAAGATTTTTGCATATATTTTAACATCAGTATTAATCAAAGATATGGGCCTATAGCTAGCGCACAGTGTTGGGTCTTTGTTGGGCTTGAGAATTGTGGTGATGGAGGCCTCTAGGAACTCTTTTTTAAATTGTCCTTCGTCTCTAGCCAGGTTGAAGAATCTGGTCAGGACGGGGGCAATCTCCCGGGGGTACGTTTTATAAAATATTGCGGTAAAGCCGTCTGGTCCAGGGGCTTTCAGGGATTTCAGATTTTTAATAACGAATTTAATCTCTTGGGACGTGACCGGGCCATCTAAGCTATCAACGGAAGCTTCATCTAGTGTGGGTAATCCTAGGGAGCGCAGGAAAGGGCCTATAGCCTCTGATGGGGCTGGGTGGAATGAGGTATCCTTTTGGATGTTATATAGTGTTGAGTAATACTTGCTAAACTGTTGACCTATCTGTGACGGAAGTTTGTAGGATTGTGCGTCTTGTTTAATTTCATGAATGCGAGAGCCTTCTTCTTTTCTGTTGCTACTAATGAGAAATGCTTGTGCAATAATAAATGTGGACAGCGTATGTATTGACATATCAAGCCCTTAGTGTCTGACTGGCTGTCCTTTAAATCAGTCATTAGAAATACTATGGTATGATTTAACAGGGAACGATAGACATATGAATGATCAGACCACCTGTACATCATTGCAAATAAAGGAGATGATTAGCAAAATAATATTGCTCCTCCCCCTGCCTGTATCTTTTTTGCCACCAAACAGCATTGATGAATTAATAAATTTATTTGGTCAAGCAATAATTTGTTCTTCATCCGTTTCATCCAATAATGTATTTGGCTGTTCATGTATTGGACATCTTGCAGACTTGGCATAAATTAATACATATTCATCCAAAGCCAAATGCACATCTCTATTATAAATATTAAAATTATTTTTATATTTCATATGAGGCTACCAGTACACACAATACCCAAACTGAGCGATGTACTTAATAGAAAACGTAATTTAATCTTAGTAACAAAGATCAGGGCCAGACTGGGAATAAAAAGCAGCCCTGTAAAAATATGAAGACCAGCCCTATTTTCCATTGAGTAGGTAGAATGCACATGGCCCATTTTTCTCAAAGGGGATTACAGGGATACTCCTTCCCCAGAATTAAATTGTATTACTTTGTATTAAATAAACATGCCAGATTGATTTTATAAAGGCACCCTACAACCCAATTTCATCCATTAAGCCCCCTTTAAATTGTAGAGTTCCAGCCCCAACTGCTGCAGCCCACCGGGAAATCTCCTGGTATCCTGGTAGACCAATCCGGCCCTGATAAAGATATTGTAAAAAGCAAACCCCCAAATTTAACATGTAGTTAAACGTTTTTTATTGAGAGGATAAGCATATTTTGGTTTACATATTTGCCATTTTTTAAATCAACCATTGAATACCTAGAGGGTCATACTCTCCTTCATTAAGAAGAGGAGCTTCTTCTTTTGTATTAGAGAATGTCTGTTAGGTGTGAATGAACTTAAAGGGACAGTCTAGTCAAAATTAAACTTTCATGATTAAGATAGGGAATGCAATTTTTAACAACTTTCCAATTTAATGTTAACATCAAATTTGCTTTGTTCTCTTTGTATTCTTTGTTGAAAGCTAAACTTATGTAGGCTCATATGCTAATTTCTAAAACCTTGCAGGCCACCCCTTATTTCAATGCATTTGGCAGTTTTTCACAGCTAGAGGGCGTAATTTCATGTGTTTCATATAGATAACACTGTGACCACACCTAAATACATGTCTGACAAAAGAACTAAAATAAGGGGGAAGTCTGCAAAGGCTTAGATACGGGGTAACCACAGAGGTAAAAAGTGTATTAATATAACAGTGTTTTTTATGCAAAACAGGGGAATGGGTAATAAAGGGATTATCTATCTTTTAAAACAATAAAAATTCTATTGTAGACTGTCCCTTTAAATGTTCGTCGATTAATATGTATAGTTTAAAAGCTTTTCTACATTTTTTCTCTAAAACTGGTTGCCTTATGGATTAAGAGGACATGCAACCGACATGCTGAAGGACTTAAAAGTGATACGGCATATCTGTAAAAAGCTGCATAGAAAATGTCACTGGAACATCTCTTTGCAGAAAAGGAAGATAATTTACCTCAAAATGTCCTCAGTAGCCACATCCCATTGTAAAGGGACTTTAAGCAACCAATCAGGATGCTTGTCTTGTGACACAAAAGGGAGCATGCATCTTGTATGTGCAGGTACAGTCACTTTATTTCCCTCCTCAGTTTAAGGAAGTTTACTTTAAACATCTTGTGAAATTTCAGTGAAATCCCATGAGATCCCAATAAAGCAAAGTGTGAATTCAGCATGGGTGAAGCTAATTGATAGTCGTTTTGTTTTTATTTTCAACGTGTAGATGACAATAGAAAGAGTAGCACTAGGTCACAGAGCACTCTGTTGAGCTGGAAAGGTTTTGAGGTAAAATATCTTACTTTTTTGGATAAAGATGATTTCAGGGGCAAAACTGAGATGAGGTCCACAATGCTAAAAGGACCATCTGGTCCTGCATTTAGATGTGGGGTCTCTACATGGGGTTCTAGTGCTAAACAGGGCTCACAATGTTTGGTGGTATGGTTTCCAAGATGGCCTCCAGAGTGTTGCTGAACCTGACATTATATTAGCACAGGATGTGCATAGTCCCTGACTAACCAAAGTGGAAGCATGACTTACAGTCACAAAGAAGCAGCTGCTCTTGCTCCTGTGTGGTGCTGACTCAGCTTTTTCTGATTCTGATTAAAAACCCAGAAAGGGTGCAGTTTAAATGGGAGACCCACCACAGCCTTTGCCGCGGTGCATAGTAAGGTTTAGCTATACCCCTGGCTAAATCAGTTTCAAGTGGCTTAGCATATGAGTATTATATACATTTAAGAAACTGACATCCATCAGCGTGTGATATAGAGAGGGTCACATAAAATGCAAAAGAGGATATTTTTTATTTTCCAGTTAAGAGTTAAATGTCCTCCTACGATGCAAGATGTTTTATTTATGACTTTTTACATCATATTCCCAGAAATCAGACTGCAGGTATGCCCCTGTCAATGGCTGTCGTTTTTTTACATTATGAAGCAATTATTTAATTTGATCTTTATAAGAGTGGAATTTGTTTTTAAATCTAAAGTTTACAACAACTATTCTGGAATTACCATTAAAAGCAAAAAGTTGTTCTGTTATCTGTTTCATATAAATATTTCTGCTAAAAATATAGTACATATTCTTCTTGTCACTGTATCCCTTATTTTATATTTTGAGGCCTATTTCTTACCTCCTGTCATAAGTAATTGGAAAAATTTTGATATGCATATGTTACCGCAGGTCAAAGTTGACAAGATAATGTCATACAATGCCTTCTTAAATGTCATTTTCCCCCCAGTGGCCAACATGAAATAAAGGAGAGCTGATTTTGGTTCAGATGCCTGATATAGCTCATCATTATTTTTTTTTATTCACATAAAGGGACAGTAAAGTATTAATTTATATAAAACAAAAAAATGAAACTTACAAAACATGCCACTAACCAAGCATGCAATTCAGTGTTCTGTGGTCTATCCCTCATTGTAAATAAAGAACTTAGATTATCTTAGCGGGACGTTAATGATGATGATTTTAAAGGAGCAGTAAATAAAACATTGTATGGCAGAACAATATTTATTTTTTACTTAAGTTTATATTAAGAATATTAGCACACCAGTATTAAATACAGTAGTGAAAAAAGATCAGGTCAATAAGAAAATCACTTGCAAACATATCACAATTGATTTTTCCACCAAGGTTTGACATTTCAAAATGCTATAGAAGAGGCTACAAGAAGTTCTCTACATTCTGGTCAAGGTGTGCCCAACAGGCTTGGTAAACTTTTATAGATATAATATCTACATACCTAAACATGTATGGGATAAGTAAAACATAACTATGTACAATAGATTTAAAAAAGTGGAGCCTGGTTTCTGAGAAGGAGTGGGTACAAGCCAACTCAGCCCAGCCATTCTCTACCCCCCATGAACCCCTTCCAAGCCAAGTGTTAGAGTACCCCTACCAAGGAATATGTTTGTTTTCAGACACAGGGAACACTCTTCTAAATACTGTATACATTATGCCATAAGTCTTATACATTTAAAAATGTTAAGGAATTACTAGGAGAATACAGCCTAACCTTGTAGGAAAAAAGGAGACAGGTAAAGGAAAGGTGGGTAGGTGTTAACTGTTGCAGGATTTTTGGCGTCCCATAGATCCCATGGGGCCAAATTATCAGTGTCCACTGCACATCTATAAATGCCGACAGCATATGCTGTCGGCATTTATCATTGCACAAGCGTTTCTAGTGAAATGCGTGTGCAATGCTGCCCCCTGCACATTTGCGGCCAATCAGCAGCTAGCAGGGAGTTTCAATCAATCCGATCATCTCAGAGGTGGTGGACGATTTAAGGCCAGCAGGAGGAGGCAAAGAGCACCACAGTTAAACTGCTAAGTATCACTCCCTTACCCACAACCCCCAGTCATTCTCTTTGTCTTCGGTACATGGAGGAGGTGAAGTTTAGGTGTCTGAAGAATTTTTTTTATTTAATCTACAAGCAAGTTTTGGGGTATAGCCGTATTCCACGTCATTCCTTGCAGTTGGGTAGTGGTGGCTTTAAAGCAGTTAGGAACTTGTAAAGTGGTATTTACTGTGTTTTCCTAACATTTGCTGCCCTAGTTTAGAAAGCCAGAGTTGGCTACTCTGTTCTTTCTTTTTCAAAGGTCTCTGTGAGGAACTGAGTCCTCTCATACCTTGAAACTGTCTACATGCCAGACAGCGGAGCAGGTAAGTGCTTTTTCTTCCAGTTGGGGAGACCATGCACTTAAATTAAAAGACACTGCTTTTTTATTGGGACATAAATAATCCTGTTGTATGGGTTACACTGAGGCATGAAGCAGGCACTGTAGCATGTTTGAGACTAACATTTAAACTCTATTTTTTTTAAAAAAGGGTAAAATGTTTTTATTAGGCTTTATTTTCTGACACATATTTACTTGATAAAACTATACAAGTTTAAACTGAAAGTAAGGATGAATTTTCTATTTCAGCAGCTTATTCATTTCCCCTTTTTAAACTGTCAGGTTTGAATTTTTTTTTTCTGGTTCTCAGTGTACCACGAAGTAGTGCCTCTCTGTGTTGCAGCAGTAGTTTGAGCTCGGCAGTTGTGGTCACATGACCGGCTTTACTTCATAACGTTTCTGAGGAAAAAGTAGTTTTTCTCCATTTCTGGTTGATCCAGTCTTAATTGGTAGCGGTAAGGCACCTCAGTAATTTAGGTGTGGGGTTGCCTGAGAGGTATTTTAGAAGTTTATTTGATGTTTATTAAATGTTTTTTTCTTAACTTTTCTCACATAAATTTAGCTGGGGATCGATCCTAATTTGGGATAAAATTAAAAGTGTATTTTTTCCTTGGCTTATTTTAATTGAATATTAAAATCTTTGAAACGTATCTGTACAAGTTTATTTACCGTTTCACAACATGTCTGATATGGAGCAAGAGCCTGCTCTCATGAATACATGCTTAGTATGTTTAGATGCACAAATTGCAGCTCCTATGCAATTTTGTTCTGCATGTGTCAAGAAAACCTTGCAAAATAAAGGTAACATTTTTGAGCCTAATGTCTCTCATGATAATGCTCTTAAAATAATACTTCAGCTTTCTCCTGCTACGTCCCAAGCCTCAATGGTGTCACATGCAGTGCCCTGCGGTTCCTCTATAACTCCTAGTGGAATTTATTTAAAAGCAGAAATTGCTGCCCAGGTATCTTCAGCGGTATCTGCGGCATTAGCTGCCATTCCCAGATTACAGGGAAAATGCAAGAGGAAATCTAGAAATTCCGAAAGTAAGGCACCTCAGTTCTGCTTCCCAAGTTGCCCTTTCTTATAAGTCTGATGAGGAAGATACATCGGGACTTTCTGAGGGTGAAATCTCAGATTCGGACAGTATAATTCCTTCTTCTGAGACTGAAGTGGTATCCTTCAGATTTAAGCTTGAACACCTTAGTGTATTGTTAAAGGAGGTTTTAGCTACTTTAGATGACTCCGATACCCCTGTCGTTTTCACTCCTAAGAAATCTAGTAAACTTAATAGTTTCTTTGATGAACCTTACACTTTCCACCTAGGTGGTTTTTCCTGTGCCGGATAGTGCTAGGGAGATTATCTCACAGGAATGGGAGAAACCAGCAGTGTCTTTTTCCCCGTCTTCCATTTTTAAGAAAATGTTTCCTGTTGAGGACTCCATTAAAGATCCTTGGTATACTGTACCCAAAGTTGAAGGGGCTATTTCCACTCTCCAGAGAACCACTATTCCTATTGAGGATAGCTGCTCTTTTAAGGATCCGATGGACAAGAAGCTGGAGGCTTATTTGAAAAAAGATTTATGTTCATCAAGATCTCCAATGGCAACCTGCGGTGTGTGTTGACACCGTGATTAGTGCGGCATCTTATTGGTTCGACGCCTTCTCTGATTCTCTTCAAGTAGAGACTTCCTTGGATGAAATTCAGGATAGGATTAAAGCTCTTAAGTTGGCCAATTCCTTTATTACAGGTTGTTAGACTAGGTGCTAAAACTTCTTTAGAGGACGTTTCCTCTAAAGTCAAGCTTCTGGCGATTCCTTACAAGGGCAAAACCTTGTTTGGACCCAGTTTGGCAGAAATTCTCTGATATAACGGGTTGAGAAGGGTTTTTTCTACCTCAAGATAAGAAGAATAGGCCTAAAGGATGTCAGAGTAATTTTCGTTCCTTTTGTAATTTTAGAGGAAAACCTTCCCCTTCTTCTTCCAAGCAAGAACAATCCAAGTCTTCTTGGAAACCCAATCAGTCTTGGAACAAGGGGAAACGATCAAAAAAACCCACAGATGATTCCAAATCAGCATGAAGGTTTTGCCCCCGATCCAGGATTGGATCAGGTGGGGGGCAGACTTTCTCAGTTCTCTCAAGCCTGGATATGAGATGTCCCAGATCCCTGGACATAGTATCCCAGGGTTACAAATTGGAATTCAAGACTTTTCCTCCCAGAGGCAGATTCCTTCTCTCAAGATTATCTGCAGACCAGATAAAGAGAGAGGCGTTCTTGAAATGTATACAACATCTTTCCTCCCTGGGAGTGATAGTTCCAGTTCCAGTGCATGAACAGGGTCTCAGGTTCAATTCCAACTTATTTGTGGTTCCCCAAAAAAAGGGAACTTTCTGCCTCATTCTAGACTTGAAGTGTCTAAACAAGTTTCTCAAAGTTCCATCCTTCAAGTTGGAGACTATATGCTCCATTCTTCCTTTAGTACAAGAGGGTCAGTTCATGACAACCATAGACCTAAAGGATGCGTATCTTCTTGTTCCTATTCACAGGGACCATCACAGATTCTTGAGATTTGCCTTTCTGGACAAACATTTCCAGTTCGTGGCCCTTCCATTTTGTCTAGCTACGGCTCCAAGAATGTTTTCAAAGGTTCTGGGGGCTCTTTTGGCAGTGATCTGTTCTCGTGGAATTGCTGTGGCACCCTACCTGGACGACATTATGTTTCAGGTGCCATCTTTTCAACAAGCAAAATCTCACACAGAGATATTGTTGTCTTTTCTTCGTTCCCACGAATGGAATGTGAATCTGGAAAAAAGCTCCCTTTCCCCTGCTACAAGAGTAGTGTTCTTAGGGACCATAATAGATTCTCTATTGATGAAGATTTTTCTGACAGAGGTAAGGAAAAACAAAATCATTTCCTCTTACCTCTCTCTTCAGGCTACTGCTTATCCTTCAGTGGCTCAATGTATGGAAGTAATGTGTGGCTCAATGTATGGAGGTAATCGGTCTGATGGTGGCTTCCATGGACATCATTCCTTTTGCTCGATTCCATTTGAGAGCTCTCCAGTTGTGCATGCTCAGACAATGGAATGGCAACCATGCGGATCTATCTCAGAGAATAGATCAGTCATCAAGGGACTCTCTCTTATGGTGGATTTCTCAGGAACATCTGCCTAAGGGCACATGCTTTCAGAGACCTTCCTGGGTGATCGTGACCATGGACGCCAGCCTGCTCTATTGGCTTGGCCTCAGTTGTCCTCAGCCCCCTTTATCAGGTTCCAGTCAGACAACATAACTTCTGTGGCTTACTTCAATCACCAGGAAGGAACTCGGAGTTCCTTAGCCATGAAGGAGGTTACTCAGATTCTTCAGTGGGCAGAGACCCACAATTGCTGTCTGCCATTCACATTCCAGGAGTAGACAACTGGGAAGCAGATTTTCTAAACAAACAGACTTTTCCTCCTGGGGATTGGGAACTCCATTTGGAGGTGTTTTCCAGCAACAAGAGTTGTTTCCTCTTCTTGGACTTTTAAAAATGAAGCTTCTGTGGAACAAATTTGCAAAGCTGCAGCTTGATCTTCTTTACATACTTTTTCCAAATTTGATATTTTTGCCTCGGCTGAGGCTTCTTTTAGGAGAAAGGTTCTTCAAGCGGTGGTGCCTTCCGTTTCAGACTGCCTGTCTTGTTCCTCCCTATTTATCCATGTCCTCTAGCTTGGGTATTGGTTCCCAACAGTAATTACTCAAGCCGTGGACTTACTATATCTTAGGAAAGAAAAACAAAAATGTATGCTTACCTGATAAATTTATTTACTTCCGGATATGGTGAGTCCATGGCCCCACCCTTTATTTTAAGACAGTTGTTCTTTTGACTATAACCTCAGGCACCGTTACACCTTGTGTTACTCCTTTTTCTCCATTTCCTTTTGGTCAAATAACTGGGGGTTGTGGGTAAGGGAGTGATACTTAGCAGTTTAACTGTGGTGCTCTTTGCTTCCTCCTGCTGGCCAGGAGTAATATTCCCAACAGCAATTACTCAAGCCGTGGACTCACCATATCCTGAAAGAAATTTATCAGGTAAGCATAAATTCGTTTTTTTGTTCTTCACTTAGTATAAAACATTGTATATATAGCACGATCCCCTCCCTTTGGAGACTGGGCCAC